>NC_060126.1:46109278-47309278 GCF_021461395.2 Schistocerca americana
AACTGGCAGTTTTATTCTCATGTCTTTTTACACCATTTTTTTCTAGCTTTCCTTCTCTAACTACATCAAAATACCAGATACTACCGATTTAATTGTTAGAAAACAGACTTATTTTCTCCGAGACAAAATTTCAGTTATCAAACTATGAAAAATCAAGGATGGGATGTAACAATATTATGAGAATGAAAGTTGCTACTCACCATATAGCTGAGATGCTGAGTCACAGATAGGCACAACAAAGACTGTCACAAATAAGCTATTGGCCAGTAAGGCATTCGCCAAAATTAGATGACACGCGCGCACAACGATTGCAGTCTCAGGCAACTGAGGACATACCGCGAACTAGTGCTGCTGCGAGCAGTGTGGCCTCAGTTGCCTGAGACTGCAGCATCTCCACTATATGGTGAGTAGCAACTTTCCTTCTCATAATAACTGTCCAGTTTTGATAGATTTCATCTTTATCACATCAAAATTTCCTTTTACCAAGACTTCAGTGAGAAAGGAACCTCTAATCAGATTATGTGATTAGAGTAGCTCCAAGTTTCTCCTGTGATGACATATATTGTAAGATTAAGGGTAAAAAAGCAGCAATACTCTCATAATATATATACAAAAGAAACCTTTTTATTATACCACATTACTAGTAGATAGGTACACACCCGAATCTTTGGTTCAGTCTTTAAACAATAAGGTTGGTTCTGGTACTGTTGTATTTCACCCGTTATTTCAGCTACTTTCCGTCGTTTGCTGAAGTTAATAAGTTCTGGAGAGTTTGGCAAGTAGTCAGGATTTCCCTCTTCAATATGAAGGATGTTAGTCAGGTACATACCTGCAGAAATGTTTTTTTTTCATTTCTAGCAACAGTAAAAATTAATGAACTTAAATAGCTGTTTCATGAAGTGTGTTTTTTAGTGTAAGAAAATATTCATATTACCAATTGAAAAAAAAAAAAACTAATAAGAATAAACAAATGCATTATATATGTTACAGTACTGACCTCATATATGAACTAAGTACACTAAGGTATTCACATTCACTCTAATAAGAAACCTTCTTTTACCTGTTTCTGCCATTTTTGGCAACATTTGGAGAATCCAATCTTGTCGGTTGGTTTGAAACTACATTCAGGTATTTTTGGCTACACTGTCAACAGCATTAGTTTATTTATGCAAGCTTCATGAAGTACATCAAGCTCATCTCTCAGTATTATAACAATAGTTCTAGTTTCTCTTCACAACGAAAGATGACACCAACAGACATTAGCAATTCAGAAAATTAACCCAAATGTTTCTGATTGGAGGTTAATGTTTGCAGCGTAACATAATTTGCTAAATCTACAAATCTTAGTGGAGGTTAAAGTAATCCAAAGCATCAAGATGTGAGGTACGTCCCACTCTGATGATTAGTCTGGTAGCAAAGACGAGATGCATGATCCTTGTGCAATCAATGCAGATAAGAAATCAATTCAATTTCTACTGCTTGCAACAGTATGCAATGTGGTGTATTGCCCAAGAAAGTCCAAAAGATAATGATATTCTTTAAAAACAATAGTGGTAAGACGAGTTTCAAAAGTAGTGAAAATCAATGCTATAAGGTCGTTCAAAGATGCTTCCGTTCTTTGAAGAGAAGCGATACACTGATAAAGCAGTTGTGAAATACAGAGACGCCACCGTAAAACACATTGTTTGAATAGTAAACTGGTATTTGAAATTAAATAAATACTAAATCAACATCAAAATAATTCAGCATAAGGAAAACCACACCAGAATGTATTACGTTAACATACTTCCATTACCGTTCATGTGCAACATAAGCTCTGCAGCAAGACACGCAAGTGTCCACTGCAGTCAGACAATGTGTAACTCCCCTACAACAGCAGTAACTGAAAAGAAAGTGATCTCTGGTTCCCGCTCACCTTCCTGCATCTTAATAATTCAGAATAAATGCAAAGACTGAAGTAATTTGAAGAACACCAATGGTCAGTCAGCACAAGTGTCTTAGGGAGGCAAAATACCACTACCATCGCCGCTTCTGCCTCTACTACTACTACTACTACTACTACTACTACTAATAATAATAATAATAATAATAATTGAAATACAAAGGAAACCTGATATTTCGTGCCAAAAAGTCTTACGAATACTTCTACAGTCTGTAAAGATATTTACAGTATGACTGCTGACAGGCAGTGTTTGCATCCAGGTAACAGCTTCACCGTGATGTGGAATTTCAGCAAGTTATATGTATTGCTCACCTTCTTGCACCAAAAGGTGGCATGTGGGAAAATTTTTTATGGTTTAAATGATAATTAAACTGTTACCTGGCTCATAATTAGAAGACCCTGCCTTTGAAATTAGCTGAGGAAGCCTGCATTTGGATATGTTGAGCAGTACCTTTCATCTGCTCATTTTTGTTTTTTGTAGGTGTGAAGAGTTGGAGGTATATCATTACTGCCTTCAGTATTCTTGTCATTGGATTCACTCACATTACTATAAATTCCACTTACTTATTTAATCTTTGAGTATTTTCCATGCTATTAACGTTTGTGCAAATTTAACAATACACAATGTCACAGCACCTCAGTTTACCTATAAGAATCTAATGGTTTACAAGGCAAATGCCTAGCTCAACTCTATCAGTATAGCATCAACAGATGATTTTGCTTCAAAGACACTGCATATGGCTGAAACAACATTTTCAACAGCTTCTGGTGTACATAATTTTTCCCTGAAGCCATAACGAGTTTGTCAGTGTTTCATTACAGATAAAATGTTTGTAAATATGTTGATACATACAATGTTATACTATTACCGAAAGTATCGGGGCAAAAGAAATCTGACAGCAATTAGCAACACATGACTTGTTTCCTTTTTATGGATCTGAACCTCAATTAGTAAAAACAGAACCTTTATTGGACCACACTGCTGTCCAACTTTTAAGACCGCTTTTCTCAGGAACGAGTACAGGTATAAAGTTGAAATTTTGTCACATAATAAGTTCTACAGTCCCTTGGCGGCAAAAAGAAAAAAACTTCTAAATCAATGCAACCAAAAGACATGATCATTTTTTGATGCTCACTAACACACTCATAAAAACCTATAGGAAGCTTCCCATTGACCTAGATTCATAAACTTTGGCAAGAAGCATGGTTTCACAGCACAAGTAAAAGAAAAAATACAAAGCTTGTAATTTGTAATTATATTACATAAGAAACATTCCACGTGGGAAAAATATATCTAAAAACAAAGATGATGTAACTTACCAAACGAAAGCGTTGGTATGTTGATAGACACACAAATAAACACAAACACACACACAAAATTCAAGCTTTCGCAACCAATGGTTGCGTCATCAGGAAAGAGGGAAGGAGAGGGAAAGACGAAAGGCTGTGGGTTTTACGGGAGAGGATAAGGAGTCATTCCAATCCCGAGAGCAGAAAGACTTAGCTTAGGGGGAAAAAAGGACAGGTGTACACTCTCACACATGTGCGCTACACACACACACACACACACACAAACACACACACACATAAAGATGATGTAACTCACCGAACGAAAGCGTTGGTATGTTGATAGACACACAAACAAACACAAACACACACACAAAATTCAAGCTTTCGCAACCCATGGTTGCTTCATCCTGATGAAGCAACCATGGGTTGTGAAAGCTTGAATTTTGTGTGTGTGTTTGTGTGCCTATCAACATACCAACACTTTCGTTTGGTAAGTTACATCATCTTTCTTTTTAGATATATTTTTCCCAGGTGGAATGTTTCCCTCTATATATTTCTGTTACAGACTTACATTTTACTCATAATCTGTCAAAATTCTAAGCAATTACTGTAGGAATTTTGATCTGGTTCTCAGTAATAGGTAGTGTGATTCTCAAGGAAGGATTTTGCATATAATTTACAATACAAATATTTCAATTTAACTGGCTGAGTTACAGTGAAAAGAATCCCCTGGCTGCTGTGAAAACAACGCTTTTGCCATCTAGTGCTGATAGGTGTAATGTCAACTGACTAATGCGCCACACCGGTGCTAGCACCGCAGATCCTTTACCAACTGCTTATTCTACAAACAAACATTCCCTGACTGTCTATGCTTATGACATGTACAGCATCTGTAAAGTTCGAAGCAAAGTAATACACGTAATTGATGCAAAATTGCAGTTCCATTGTTTGGAATCAGGTTCTGATATCCCATGTCATATCCATTGAAGCATTCCATAGAACAATTAGACGTAAGCATAACAACAATAGCCCTGTGGACGACTGTAGCGTTTTATACTCTGGAGACTTCTGTCAAATCTTACAAGTAACTACTACAGGGATAAGAGCAGATGAGGTCAACACAACTGCAATAACAAATGCAAAATTGCACAAAAAATTTAAATTCAAAATTAAAGCATTCTAAAAAATCTTACAATTCCTGGAACTGGTATCTTGGCAGTATCAATACTGACAACAGGCAAAAATTGTCAATACTCTCAATTCCCGGGATGGATGAATTGACTATACACACGATTGAGTAAGTGTGGAATCCTCCGAGCGTGAGTCATACTCGCACTTCTCAATTTTTTTTAAGGTAGAGGGACAAATATTTTTAAACAGGCTGGAAAAGATAAAAATTATATTTATTAGCATATAAAGTGGTTGCAGTATAAGATCTGCTATCTTCTTAATAACAAAATTTGACAGGCCACGGAAATCTGATTTTGAGTTGCTGAATTTTGCTGTAGCTACTGCAATGTCAGTGACAGCAATTTTGGTCCATTTGAATGTCGATGTTTCAGGTTTGTTGGGCGATACAAATAACTTTGTCTTTTCTACATGTCATTCTATCTGCTCAGAGCTAAGATTTTTATGAACAATGCCTCCACACAGTGTCCACATGTTCAAATCCAAGCTTAAAATATGACATGATCCATGCAATATTCAAATAAACCTCTTTCCAACAGACATCCACTGATCAGACAATTTCTGTGTTGTCTGCAAAGAGAGAGGATGAGCTATCTGATTGGGTTTTACATGATTGTGCCTAGTGCTATTTGTTTTAACTTCTCCAATGTTTCTGTCACTTTTATATGGTTTTATATCACCAATGAATGCTAAAACGAGACTGTGAGTGTATCATTAAGCATCTACATACAAGATTTCACACAAATGATGGCAATGGGTAGAAGGATTTGAATGACAATTGTCACCTCCTGCAAAAATTGATGGGGTAGCAATTTGAAATTTACCAAAGAATGTTAAACTGCAGTGAACATTACTTAATGTAAATACACAAAATTTGTTGCCTAAGATGCACAAACTGCGGAAATTTTCGAAATATTAATTACCTGTTTTGAAAAAAGATAAGTGACTCCAGAGTACAATATGAAAAAAGATACCAGATAGAACTAAAATCCAACTGAGAATGTTCTGAAGGACGTAGTATGAGCCAAGTAATTTTATTTAAGAAAATAATTTTAAAGGCACTGTTATTTTTCATATGCTACAACTCATTTGCTTCTGTACTTAGAGAGAGAGAGAGAGAGAGAGAGAGAGAGAGAGAGAGAGAGAGAGAGAGAGAGAGAGAGAGAGAGAGAGAGAGAGAGAGAGAGAGAGAGAGAGAGGGGGGGGGGGGGAGGGGGGGGGGGGGGAAGTCACTAAAGCCAGAACTAACTACATAACTATACTCACAACACTGGCATCATCAATAATTATCAGGATATATTTTATCATATAACCGTGGATCACCATGTTGACAGAATCTTATTTTCAGGATAAAGAATGACCCCTCAACCTCATGCAGAACATAGAAAATAGAATAACTAAACAAATTTACAACCCTCTCCTATTTCAAGTTATCTAGAAAACTCACCAAAAAAAGGAACACACGGAGGATTAATCGAACGAAGTTTCTCTTGATATTTACGAAAATGATCACTATTAAGCTCTCTTGCATCCTCAAGAGCTTTCTCCAAACGAGCTGATATGGCCTGCAAGGGAAATAATATTTCAGTAATGTTAGATTTATAAACCCAAGAGTAACCTCTTAAACAGAACTTCGGTATAATGAAAGTGTGAAGTGCTGACAGGGAAATATAGCCAATAATGACATACTGTCTGTTGACTTTTGTTTCTGGTTTTTCGGTCAACAGTTTTTTAACGATTTTCCTAATAGTCCTGTAAGAGAAGGAAAATTAGGATAAAAATTCTGTGTATTCACACATCTTTGTAGAGTGGTAGGAGGTAGTGCCATGAACATAATATTAAAAATCCTGTGGAAGAGTGGGTGTGGTGTTTAAAGGTAACTTTCTATGTTTTTCTAGAACAACACAAAAACTGCAGCTTCTAGCACAATTTTTTTCCAATACAAAATTAACCTACATTAAATTTCATACAGAAATGGCCCTATTCATTTCTTCTATGGAACTAATAGTTTCTGTGTTGCAGGGTATGGAAAAACCACAAATTATTAACAACAGCAATATTATGAAAAGGTAGCAGCTACTCACCATATAGCAGAGATGCTGAGTCACAGATAGGCACGACAAAAAGACTGTCAGAAAGTGAGCTTTCGGCCAATGAGGCCTTCATTGAATATAGACACCACACACACACACACACACACACACACACACACACACACAAAATGCAACTCACACACACATAACCACAGTCTATGGCTGTTGAGTCTGGCTTCAACAGCCAAAGAATGTGGTCACATGGGTGTGGGTTGCGTTTGCGCATGTGTGTGTGTGTGTGTGGGTGTGTGTTATATTGTTTATTTTCAACGAAGGCCTGTTGGGCTGAAAGCTCACTTTCTGGCAGTCTTTTTGTCATGCCTATCTGTGACTCAGCATCTCCACTATATGGTCAGTAGCAACTACATTCCATCCTGCATTTTCCATTGTTAGATTATTAACAATAGCATTTAAATTGTATAAAATTAATGTATATTAGTAAAAGAAGTGGTTCAAGCACAAATATTAAATGTGTGTACCACACCGAAGTGCAAGAGACCTGCTTTCAGAGGTGAATTATGTTCTGAAGGTGTAATGCATTGTAGAGGAGGATCAGTGTGAAGGTTAGAAGCGTGAGGGTAGACATGTTGCCACACTGTGCTCACTAACTTCCTTCCTTCATAGACCTGCACACTAAAGAGCAAGCAGGGGTTCCCTACTCTTATCACTCTTATCAACCCCCATACATCAAAAGAAGCAACTGCGGGGTGTTGCACAAAGTTATACCAATCCTTCCGTACTGCACCTTACGAGTCACTGACAATGCAGTACACAGACACGCCCAGGGAGTGAAGAGCACTGTCTGGCAGGGTGTGCAGCAACCAGAGACTGCCAGAGGCAGCATCAGAAGGTGGGGTGTGGAGAAAAAAATGGGGAGTGGAAAAAGAGAGGAACAGGGAAGGGAAAAGGGCAGGTGGATACACTGGCAGAGTGGCAAACAAAAGGAGTGAGGGAATGTCAAAAGGGTGGAGGGTGTGGGTTCAGTAGGTTACCACAGGTTGAGGCAGGGATAATTTTGGGAGCAGAGAATGTGCTGTAAGGATAACTCCCACATGTGAAGTTCAGAAAAGCTGGTGGTGGAGGGGAGAATCCAGATGGCTCAGGTAGTGAAGCAGCCACTGAAATCAAGCATGTTTTGTTCAGCTGCATGCTGTGGCAGTGGGTGGTCTACATTGCTCTTGGCCACAGTTTGGGGAATTGGCCATTTATCCCAGTGGACAGCTAGTTAATTGTGCCTGTCTGCTACTTAATGCCTCCTCCATGTGGTGAGTAGCTACCTACCTATATGTGGTGAGTAGCTACCTACCTATATGTGGTGAGTAGCTACCTACCTATATGTGGTGAGTAGCTACCTACCTATATGTGGTGAGTAGCTACCTACCTATATGTGGTGAGTAGCTACCTACCTATATGTGGTGAGTAGCTACCTACCTATATGTGGTGAGTAGCTACCTACCTTTATGTGGTGAGTAGCTACCTACCTATATGTGGTGAGTAGCTACCTACCTATATGTGGTGAGTAGCTACCTACCTATATGTGGTGAGTAGCTACCTATCCCTTCCATACGGTTGTTGTTTCATATCTGTATTCCATATCGGTGAAAAATAAAACAGCCCACCAACCCAGACGTGTGTGCACACTTCACTGTCAGTGATTCAAGAGGCAAGCAGCAGAAGTGTTGGAACAACTTTGTAAAACCAATTCTTGCTTCTTGTGACGTACAGTAGAGACTGTGGGGTCTTTCTTCAGGCTGCAGACCCACTAAGGAGGGACCACAATCCAGCAACTGCCTTTCTTCAAACCTCTACCCTCCACCCTCTATGCCCCCCCCCCCCCCCTCCGCCCATCACATCCACAGAATACAACAATTTATCCCTTAGTATGGTTCTACTACACTTGGATGATATACAGCTTTAATATTTGTCCTTAACTTACTTTATTTAAGTATAAACATTAATTTTACACCATTAAGACACCAGTTTTAATAACCTACAGTCCTTCCATCCACTGCAATATATAGGGGAGGGCAAAAAAATAAAAAGGAATCGGACCTTTTTGTGGGGAATTTAATGTAGTTTCATTTTGTATTGTGAAACATTTTCGCTAGAAGCTGTAGTTTTTGAGTTACCCGAGGAAAAGATAAAAAGTTATTAACCCCCCCTCTTCCCCCCACCCACCCAGTTACTCAGGAGTTTAGCAGGTTGTTCACGGCCCTCTCTCCTGCCTCTCTACAATAGTTTGCAATTACACAAATTTTTCCCCTAGTCAAGCTTTTATTGGTCTCCGTCACAGCACTATAATGTTGCCAGTACGAGTGGCTGCCACCGTCAAAGGCTTGCCGTTAGTGGACCACAGTCGAGCCCATAACCAGAAATTATTTGGAACCGCCATGCCTTTGTCTCGGGACCTTTTCCTGCTCACTACAGCCATGGTTTTCTCTATGCTACCTTCAATAGTTGTTGGCCACTGTGTGGCAATCCAGGATCGATTTACATTGAGTTTTCTTATTTCTTGTTAAAAACTGTCATTTTTATGAATCTCAATGGCTCCCCTGAACAAACAGGCATGGTAGCCATTCTACACAGCATGATTCTGTATGTCGGTGAATTTTATTACTTGGCTGATCTCACACAGAGCACACTCCGCCACAGCTGATTTCTTCACCTGTTCCAACCTGCAATACCATTTAAGTTCAATGAACCTGGTATTGATGGATTGTCCTGTCATTTCGACACAGACTTTTCCACATGTGTTCCCGACGTTGCAAGTGGGCGACATTTGTCTTTTGCAAACAGTATTACTCTCATACTGCAAAAACAAATTAGGAAGATCGAAGAGTGTCTCAGATCAGAAAAGAAACCACTCACAATGCTGCAGGTGTTTGGCATACCACACACAGAGTACATGTGGAAAAGTTTACGTCATAATGTCTGAATGATCCATCAGTGTACAGAAACCGTATTGTAGTTTCGGGCAGGTAGAGAAATCAGCATTGGAGGAGTACGTGCCGTGAGACATATCATGTAAAAGTATTCCCTGATACATTGGTTCTCTCTGCAAAGACCTACCCCATCCGCTTGTTCAGGAAAGTGTTAATTTTAAATTCATAAACATGACAATACTTTTAACAAGAAAGAAGTAAGACTCAAGATAAACAGATCCTGGAATCTTGTGCTGTGGCTATAAATCACTGCAAATAACAGGAGAACCACAGTTAAAATGGCCAGGGAAATGCCTGGAGAAGTTTGTGTGACAGATATATATAATCTCCAGTCACAGGCTCAAGTCCACTCAGCTACTGGTAATGGAGGGCAAATGTTTGACAATGCCAGCCACTTGTGCTGACAAAACATAAGAAACATCACTAACAGCAATTCTGTACATAGCTTATAATGTTAAGTCACACTAACATACAGAATATTAAACAATACCATACCTGGAAAGTAAATTTAAGCCTGAAGACTGATGCAGAGCCCATTGCCGACACAACAGCCAATACACCATTAAAATTGTTCAGTTCCTGTAAAACTAACATAATCTCAATTATCCGAGATACTATTGCAACTCTTTCTTCAAAGTTTTCTGCTTCCACAATATTTTTTTCTAGCCATCGTGTGAACTGCAAACAAGCAAAAATATTACTAGTTACAATGTACAATTTTTGCATCTCATCTATTTTATTGTAATTCAGTTTCTACACCTCCCTTTAATATTGCAAATATTCATCTTGAATTACAAAACTGAAAGAAGTTACTCATGCCAGCTGACACATTAGAGGGTAGGGTGTAGCAGACAGCACTACATGATTTAAGATGAAAGACAAGGAGGTGAAAGTGTACAATGCATTTCTTCTCAATTACAAATATATCACTTGAAACAAATGATGATGTCCTAAAACAAAAACACAAGAGTAAGTTACAACAACTGACAAAGTGCATATTGCTCAGTCAGTCAATGAGATACCAATTGACAAGGTAAAAGAAATGAAAATTTTTGAATATTCTCTTCCACATGAAAGACACTGTGCTGTCCATATATTGTACTACAGAAAATATATTACTGCAGATCTGCATCTGAGCTGTAAGTGGAAGCCAGGAAAATCCCTTAAATACACAGTTTCTTTGCAAAATCATACATGGTTAATTTTTTTGTATTCATTAATCCACTACATAAGACTATTGCAAGAAAGAAAGTTGTTACCATATAGCACAGATACTGGGTTGCAGATAGGCACAACAAAAACACTGTCACAAATAAAGCTTTAGGCCAGTAAAGCCTTCTTCAAATATAGAACACACACACACACACACACACACACACACACACACACACACAAATGCAACTCACACACAACAGTGGTCTCAGACAACTGAGGCCACACTGTGAGCAACAGCACTAGTGCATGATGGGAGTGGCAACTGGGTGGGGTAAGGAGGAGGCTATGGCAGGGAGGGGGGAGGGATAGTAAGGTAGGGGTGGTGGACAATAAAGTGCTGCAGGTTAGATGGAGGGCTGGCGAGAAGTGGAGAGGGGAAGGGAGCGGGACGCAGCAGAAAAGGAGAGAATTAAAGAGACTGAGTGCGGAGGTAGAATCAGGGCTGCATAGTGCTGGAATGAGAACAGGGAAGGGGCTGGGTGGGTGAGGACAAATACTGATGGAGGTTGAGGCCAGAAGGGTTGCGGCGGCGTAGGATAATTGCAGGGAAAGTTCCCACCTGCGTAATTTAGAAAGCTGGTGTTGCTGGGAAGGATTCATATGGCACAGGCTGTAAGCAATCATTGAAGTGAAGGAGTCATGTTTGGCAGCGTGTTCAACAACAGGGTGGTCCACTTGTTTCTTGGCCACAGTTTGTTGGTGGCCATTCATGTGGACAGACAGCTTGTTGGCTGTCATGCCCATATAGAATGCAGCACAGTAGTTGCAGCTTAGCTTGTAGATCACATGACTGGTTTCACAGGCCTTTGATGGGATAGGTTATGTTTGTGACCGGACTGGAGTGGGTGGTCGTGGGAGGATGTATGGGACAGTCTTGCATCTAGGTCTATTACAGGGGTATGAGCCATGAGGTAAGGGGTCAGGAGCAGAGTTGCGTACGGATGGACGAGTATAGTGCATAGATTCAGTGGACAGTGGAATACCACTGCGGGAGGAGTGGAAAGGGTGGGAAGGATAGTGGGCAGGACATTTCTCATTTCAGGGCATGACGAGAGGTAATTGTACCCCTGGGAGAGAATGTAATTAAGTTGCTCCAATCCAGGGTGGTACTGAGTTACGAGGGGAATGCTCCTCTACGGCTGGGCAGTGGGACTTCGGGAGGTGGAGGGAGACTGGAAAGATAAGGCACGGGAGATTTGTTTTTGTAGTCACAGCCACAACACCACGTAATGTTGGCGAAAACTCTGCCTATGTTTTGAAAAATCACAGAAAGTGCAGGTTCAAATGACCATAGGTCACGAAATCTGCATATTCACTTTGCCAACAACATATGAGAATGCACCACAATATCAAAACCATGAGAAGTTGTAAATTGTGTAGCAGAATAGCTACCAAAATAAATGTCCAATAGTATCATGTAAATTAGAAAATAAAAAACAACCCACTGAAGATAGCACAAAATGTGCTGAAACATGTCCGAGGGTGAAACAAAACAGAAAAAAGGTGTCTCACATAAGGTGAAATTCCTCTTCCCATATCATAGCAAGGACAGACATAACAAGAACTGCAACACCACAAGATGACTATCGAGGAAAGTGGCTTATTGGGTTGAGTAGGACTACGTGATGCAAATGGGGAAGAAGTTGTTGAGGATCTGGAGGAATGTGGATAGGTTCCAGGTAATATGTTGAAGGTATTGGTCTACCACCACATCCAGTGTTTTTATTTCTCTCATTTTCCAATCCCCCCCTCCCCACATCTCACCAGCCCTCCATCTAACATGCAGCACTTCCACTGTCCGCCACATCTATTCTACTATCCCTTCCCCTCCCAACCCAGTCTCCTCCTTACCCTCACCCTCACCTTGTTGCCATTCTTATCGTGCACTGGTTCTGCTGTTCGCAGTGTGGCCTCAGTTGCCTGAGACCCAGTCGTGCGTGTGTGTGTGTGTGTGTGTGTGTGTGTGTGTGTGTGTGTGTGTGTGAGAGAGAGAGAGAGAGCGCTATTTTTGACGAAGGCCTTAATGGCCAAAAGCTTTATTTGCGACAGTCTTTTTGTTGTACCTACATGCGAATCAGCATCTACAATATATGGTCAGTAGCAACTTTCCTTCTCGTAACATTGTTACAATCCGTCCTCAATTTTCCATTGTTTAATCCACCAAGTGTTTTAAGTGTATGACAAAATCTCAGGAAGCTCTCTGCATATAATGCAGTTTAATGTTCCCGAGGAGGAGGAGGAATTGCTGGGAGATCTTTACAGTTTCATATGAGAACTGAGCTTTCAGGGTGTTCATGAAGTGGATACAAAGGTAACACAGCCTCATTTCAAATGAAACATGTCAGTAGTAGGTGGCAATTTGAGTGTTATGGATAATAAGTGGAGGTGTGTCTAATGGCTGAAAATCATTAACACAACTCCCTTTGCTATTTTACTTCATTATTTGTTTTGCCTGTAAAACTGTTTCACTAATAGCACATGCAAGTCAAAAGGGAAAAGGTGAGAATCTACAGCCCCACCAATAAACATGTCATTACAGATAATGTAGAAGCTGACTGTATGTAAATCAGCCTAATTCAAGGAACTATCTCTGTGTCCACTTTGAAAACAGGTATCACAGCGAAACTCTGAAAATTCTACAAGACGATTGAAAGGGATTCTGATCCCCAGTCCTCATGGATACAAGTATAAAAATTAGTGTCACCTCACCTGAAAGTAAGTCTGAAGAATTATTATCTCTTGGAATTATATAAACATATTTAGTCTGTGCTAGGCTCTTTAGCTCTTCTACTTCAGTCCCGAACCCATTCCAGTTTCAATGAAGTACAACTGGCCTTTGTCAGTAATTCCTCCCCCCACCTCCTCATCGTAT
The DNA here is from genome assembly GCF_021461395.2 of Schistocerca americana. Taxonomy (NCBI): domain Eukaryota; kingdom Metazoa; phylum Arthropoda; class Insecta; order Orthoptera; family Acrididae; genus Schistocerca; species Schistocerca americana. The sequence goes on from NC_060126.1 coordinate 46,122,821, forward strand.
CTTCGTTGGGGGAGCACTACAACAACAGAAAGGGCAAGGAAAAGAACAACTTAATTCTGGTTGTAATACTTTGATTTCCAAAACTGTTGCTTACATCGAAGTTAATTTCACTTTTGTCTGGTCATTATAGAATGGTGGATATCAGTCTTGTTTAGATTCATTAAGTATTCAATGCCGATTTGGAAATAAATGTGGTTATACGTATAGTTGCAGACTCGCTTCTCGTACAGTGCAGACACTGTAATGGGTTAACTGGCTACGAACATAAATAAATGAGAATGTGGACACCCTGAGAGGAGAGGAGCGATGCAAGGGGAGCCCTTTCACAGGTCTGGCAGCCTGAACCCTTGTTCTGTGCTTCTGCAAACATATAACTGACACAAAGTCATAGTGATCGCCATTCTTTCTGGTGTCTGGTGTTACGAGAGTTGTACTCGAACCCTGTGGTGGACTGGTGTTAGTTTTTTCCCTCATTCTGAAATAAGAACAGGAAACAATGAGCAATGCACAATCCAAAGCAAAGCGGAGTACCCAAAGCATTCAGTAACAGCTACAGCGCAACCAATTTCTGGTGGTGTAAATGTGCCAGTTCGGGCATGACCTCTATCAGTACCTTACATAATTCTAGTTCAAAACTCCCCCCTCTAAAACTGCCAAGTAGAAACATCCACATAATATTACTATTTGTATTCAGTCATTGACTTCACAGATGTTTTGACTAGTGTGGAAAGGACCTCTGTTCTGCAATTCATTAGCTGTATAGTTCAGCACACAGTGTCTCCTCTTACTTTAATTTTCTTCCTATACTCTGGACTCTACACTAGATTGTGACATACACGGTCAAACAATGCCTACAGCCAGGAATATGTCTTTCTGAACAAGGAGTGTTTTACTGTACTTTCTGATCATTACATACTAAGGTAATGTTCATATTACTGACATTTACAACACACAAGAATTTTTAAGAGCCTTATAAGCTTGGTGTAATGAGGCTCACAGTAACACAATAATACTGACATATTTAAAGTCAATTCAAAGGCTATAGTTGTCCCCAGCACCAATCTATACTTTTCCCCTGTATTTCCTACTTGAGTGACATATTCTAGCACCTACTCATTTTGAAACCCACTGTAGCACATCAGAACACTTTTGATGAAGTTATACGTCCGTGTTTTGCATAACTCCCATTACAAAACTGGGCAGCACATGGACATAGTGCCAAAATTATTTAATAGACAATTAAGATCTCTTTCTTTACAGTTCAAGGACTTGATGAAATCTTACATTTGTCGTATGTTTGATCATGCGAAGAAGGTTCGGGGAAGTCTGTTCTTTTTCCTTTTTGGTCCACACACTTCCAACAAGTTCTGATGGTTTTACTGCCCTGTAGAGTTCGAACTCCAACAATGTCAGCTGCCGAGCAATTTCTATTGGATGTAGCTGCAAAGAAACAAAAGACAGTAAATAATTCTATTCTGCGAGACAAATATCAAATGTTTCTAAAAGTAATGAAATGCTTATTTACAGTCAGAATATTCCATTCTTCTTCAGGGCAGCGGATATGCCATTCAGTCGGAGGTGGCGAACGGTCAAAAGCAAATCTAATTTCTCTCTGCTGTTCAGCTGGATCAGACTGAAATATACCAATTTACAACGTATTTTTTCACAATAATTTCAAAATATTTACAAAATTTTTTTCACAATAATTTCAAAATATCTTCATTAGACATATTTTACTGCTTACCTTTCGCTGCACAATTTTCAACACTGAATCGACCCACTTCCTCATTGATTTTCCATTTACTGTATTTAAAAAATTGTTAAGTTGCTCTAACAATGCTGGATCCCTTTCAAAGTCATAAAAATGGTGATCTACCCAATGTCTTAGTACGTTTAGCACCCTGCAAGCAGAATCTCACAGTTTTAAGATATCTTATAAAAAAAAAATTATCATATTCAGTAAAATTTAAGGCTAACTCTGAATTAAAAAGGAAATCCGATGAAATGTGACTCTTACCTGAACTGTACTGGCTGACAGTACTCTTTTCGATACCTTTTCCAGTCTTCTCGCTGCGAATTTTTTAGCGTCTTATCTGACTCTAATGAATCTTTATTATCCTCATACACGATGGATGGATCGGGAATGTTAAATCTCTCTACCAGGAGACCAAGGAGTTCCTGAAGTTATCATTTATCATTACTGACAAAACCTGTTAACTCCAACACTATTTCCAGTAAAAAACAAAATGCTCACCTGTGGCGAACAGAAGCTTCTGTAGGTTGTGAGAAAAGTGCGTACAAACATGGGATCAGCATATATATGATAAGTTAGCCTCTCGACCAATTTATACAGTGTGGCTCCCTGAAAATAATATGATTCATCATATATTTGATCATTAACAAGGGATATTTAACAATAATAGTTTTACTAACATATATTTGGCACTGCTGTGAGAAATCAGTCACATCATCTGACAAACAAATTGCCAAACCTTCACATGACAATCACAACCTCTAATAACCTTCAAAAACTGAAGAGCACAAAATAGTATATTCATAATGAGAATGTGAATCTCAAGATACACATAAATCAATATGAAGACAAGAGAGTCACATTACAGAAGGTTCTTGCAATAGACAATCAACCAACCAACCCCCCCCCCCCTTACACACACACACACACACACACACACACACACACGTCCTAATGGCATAACCTTAGAAACTACGAGGTGCATTCAAGTTTTAAGGCCTCCAATTTTTTTTCTCCGGACTGGAAAGAGATAGAAACATGCGCATTGTTTTAAAATGAGGCCGCGTTCATTGTCAATACGTTCCAGAGATGGCAGCACCATACGGCAGATGGAATTTTACCGCCAGCGGCGAGAATGACAACTGTTTTAAATACTTAAAATGGCGACGTTTTCCTTACTTGAACTGCGTGCAATCATTCGTTTTCTGAATTTGCGTGGTTTGAAATCAACTGAAATTCATCGACAGTTGAAGGAGACATGTGGTGATGGAGTTATGGATGTGTCGAAAGTGCGTTCGTGGGTGCGACAGTTTAATGAAGGCAGAACATCGTGTGACAACAAACCGAAACAACTTCGGGCTCGCACAAGCCAGTCTGACGACATGATCGAGAAAGTGGAGAGAATTGTTTTGGGGGATCGCCGAATGACTGTTGAACAGATCGCCTCCAGAGTTGGCATTTTTGTGGGTTCTGTGCACACAATCCTGCATGACGACCTGAAAATGCGAAAAGTGTCATCCAGGTGGGTGCCACGAATGCTGATGGACGACCACATGGCTGCCCGTGTGACATGTTGCCAAGCAATGCTGACACACAACGACAGCATGAATGGGACTTTCTTTTCGTCGGTTGTGACAATGGATGAGACGTGGATGCCATTTTTCAATCCAGAAACAAAGCGCCAGTCAGCTCAATGGAAGCACACAGATTCACCACCACCAAAAAAATTTCAGGTAACCGCCAGTGCTGAAAAAATGATTGTGTCCATGGTCTGGGACAGCGAGGGCGTAATCCTTACCCATTGCGTTCCAAAGGGCACTACAGTAACAGGTGCATCCTACGAAAATGTTTTGAAGAACAAATTCCTTCCTGCACTGCAACAACAACGTCTGGGAAGGGCTGCGCGTGTGCTGTTTCACTAAGACAATGCACCCGCACATTGAGCTAACATTACGCAACAGTTTCTTCGTGATAACAACTTTGACGTGATTCCTCATGCTCCCTACTCACCTGACCTGGCTCCTAGTGACTTTTGGCTTTTTCCAACAATGAAAGACCCTCTGCGGCCGCACATTCACCAGCCGTGCTGCTATTGCCTCAGCGATTTTCCAGTGGTCAAAACAGACTCCTAAAGAAGCCTTCGCCACTTCCATGGAATCATGGCATCAGCGTTGCGAAAAATGTGTACGTCTGCAGGGCGATTACGTCGAGAAGTAACACCAGTTTCATTGATTTCGGGTGAGTAGTTAGTCAGAAAAAAAATCGGAGGCCTTAGAACTTGAATGGACCTCGTAATTTGGATAATGTGACAGCTGCTTAGAACTGTACTACAACTACATATGGTAAACACAGAGCTTACCACATTTCTACACTACTCTGACATGTAACTAGCAACTGATGCCAAAAAACTACAATGTTACTGAGAACATATTTTTAGGCTTAAAAATAGCAATTATGGCAGCAAAGACCAAGAATGGGAACCATGTGGTTTTACAAACCCCTTAGAAAAGTAGTTTTTTGTTGTTGTTGATAAAACAAGCTGTAACAACATTCACTTACATATTGTGAGTATAATGTAGTAGGAAAACTAACAACAAAGATGCAATTTGCTCTTTTTTTGTGTGGGCTTGAATAAAAGAACAAGTGTGGCAGATTTTTCTATAAACAGCCAGATATCACCTTAAAAATATTTTTGTACAAAAAATAATAAAAATGAAGGACAACTATTATTTTGAATATTGTAACTGCGCAACAAAGCTTAAAACAAGATGTTAACCTTAATAAGTGGGACACCAGCATTTTCTCTTTCTTCAAGGACAATGTTGTCCTTGCAATCACTTTCAGCAAACCTGTAAATTTCTGGCGAAGGTAGTCGCAAGGGATGTTTCTTCTCTTCATCCAAGAGTATGCTATCCAATGTGCGTTCCAACATGCTGCAGATAATAAGAGTTATAATAAGAATTTTATCATAATAATAAAGATAAAATGCTCATCATCATTAGTTTAATGAAATGATTGTACAATAACCTATTCAAGTTTGAAATGCAGCAACTATATTACTGTTCTAAAATTATCACTATGCTCCGTTCTTTTATTTCTTAGATAAAGCATATGGTTTTACAAAGTTAAATAAATAATTTGCTAGGAGCACATGCAGTAGGTAATATAACAAACTATGTTTGGAGCTAAAAACAGGAGGTCCCTTAAACAACCAGTGGCCTTGATCTTATGGCATACCTTTAGTGTGTATGATGTAATAATTATTTTTCACCAATCAAATACATTCCCTTTCTATTTGAAATAACTACAATTTTTAGTGTTCTATATGGCAGGAGCAGTGAAGTGACACAGGTCAGGCAGCACAGAGTCATGCCACAGACTAAATGCTTGTCCTATTGTCACACATTAATGATGTTATGACTTATACGTAGTTAAGCTTAAGGCTGCTGGAAGCCAGTAAGGGCACTCCAAGACAGGAAATCAGAGACAACGCAGAAAGCAAACAAAAGTGGCAGTGTTTAGGCTACCAGAGGTAAAAAATAATGCTAGAGTCCTGTGAATTGCAGATGCTCTGGCCAGCTGTCTCAGGAGAGAAGTTTCACTCCAGAGAATTAAATGGTAACTTCATCCACCACCTAAACGCCATCGTAAGGCATCACAATAGAAGATGATCACAAAAAGGCACATCTTAGCAGATACAGCAAGCTTGCTACCTGCTCCCAAGAGTCACAATGTCAGTGGGTTTACAGTGGGCGGAGTGCTACACCAGCAATCCCCACCTACAAAAGGCCTCTGGGTGGTGCCAAGTCATAAAACACAGTTGTTGCTGGCCAAAGCAAGGAGGACAGTGATGTTAAGCTTTCAGCTCAAGCTGTTGCTACCAAACTTGGTGTTTGTTAACGTAAGGTCCAGATACATTTCTACTTACAAAATAGGAGAATGGGAGGACTAAGTGTGGTTGGCCTGTGGTGCCTAGGAGATACAGAGCCACTAGTCAGATTGACTGAAGCCCATAAAGTGCCGGTGGATTGGTGAGCCAACTATAGGAAGAGTGAAATAGCACATTTTTGTATTTAGACAGAGTTCTCAATCTGATCACTGGGGCAGCAACTCCAGGTCAGTTGTTGCCAGCATCAGTAAGCTCTGACAAGCCTGTTTTTTCCACTTGGAGTGCTGCTCTCTTCTCTGCTTCTGCCAGCATTCACCCCATAGGCTCAGGCACCAACTTCAGTTGTGTAACCTGTTGCACCCTTTGCGTTTTCTAGTGTTTAGGATTAGCCTTCAGTGTAGTTGTTTGTTTGATTGCAAACAAACAGTATTAACAGACCCACAAGTCTCCTCAAGTCTTCTGTTGCAAGCATCCTATCGATTCTTAAAAACCGCACCTCTCACAGGTACCTTGTGACACAGCTTCGTGCTGCTGCAATCAATCAACCTGCCTTCACTGGAAGTCAGGCTGCATTTGCTCCTAACCGCTCAGCAACAGCAGACTGACCTGTAACCCCGTCTTCCCTGTATCCTGTGTTAGGATGTGACATACATAAACACTGTCTCGTGCCAGGTGTGGAATATCCTTAATGGTTTTTGGGATTGATAGGTCTTCAGTCTGATGTCAAGACTGAGTTGGCAGCTTATGAGAAGCAGCACCTGCACTCCAGTGAGAACAGACAGAGCAAAAAAAGTAGAAGAAAGAAACAGAGATTGGCACCAAATTCCCGACATGTCCAGAGCAGCCTTATCTATATATGACTTCATGACAATGTAGGGGGGTTGCAGGAATGATTGGTTGGCAACAGGATGGAGCGGTCCTACGAGGACCACCAGGCCAACAACATGAGGTAGCAGCACGGTCCAGCAGCATGGGGCACGTGGAGTCCCCGCGAGCTTCAGCAACATTGGCAGTGGCAGTCAGTGAGCAGCCGGCAGCGGGCAACTGCCTCGCACAGCAAAGCGGAAGACAACACGAAGCCACGAGCTTCGCTAGGCCACACTTGCTCATCTCACCTTAGTGCAGTGCTTTCAGGGGTGGTGCTATCTCGAATTGACTCATCTCACCTTTACACTGTTCATCAGTAGTCAAAGTAATTCATAGCCACACCTAACAACACAGTTGCCCATAGTGTAGCAGCTGCAGCTAACATCACTAATAGTGATGGCCCTAAAGTCATTCAACAGGCTTTTGATACTATGGAATCGGCATTAAATGAGCTCATAAAAATGTAGACATAGCTTTTGAACTATTGCGTGAAGCAGACATCTAATACTGTTGAAGTTCATAAAAACCGGTATTCAGGGTCCTCAACAAAGTAAACTGCTGCTGCATGAATTATCTTCCACGTGGGAAGAAGTAAGAAATATCTTGTTGGAAAATTATGCATGTAAGTATATTTTGTATTTTTACTCTTGGACATGTTTTCTAGTAGGCAATCAAAGCAAGAAACAATTGCAGATTAGGCTGTATAGTAGATTCACTTCAACATCAATTTTGTGGGGCTGTTGATGTTGCAGTGCCAGCATCAGAAATGGCTGGATATTTGTCATAAATAGGCAAATTGAGCAGTGCAGTATTCATTCCAGGGATCTGTGATGAGCACATTCAGACAACTGTGCACGCTAAGGACGAAAACATCACACGAACTGAGGCTGTTGAAGTAGCTCTGACAAAAGAGTTGGCATTTATGTCCACCAAAGAAAAAGGATTTGGTGAAGAAGTCATCAGGGCAAAACAGGGTAGGTCACCCATAACTGTTTCTCAAGTGGATGTGCAGGGCACACATCTAAGATTGCAGAAGTAATGTTAAGTGTAAAATCAGTGGGAAATCAGGGCATTTAATGTAAGACTGACTACTTAAGAAAAAAATTCTTAAAATAGAATCGGTTCAAGTGTGTCGAGAGTCAGAAATCCAAAAGTCAGTCCGATGCAAAAGTTTCAACTTACTGGGACACTGAAGCCCTTACAAGAAAGCAAAGCCAATTGTGTGTTACACGTCATAGGGCAGGACATGTGGTTAGAGAGTCTACTGAGAACACAAGGCAGTCTGTGAATGAAAGAAAAGCATAAAATTGCATTCAATTGAGAAAGATATTTAATGTCGACTGTGAAAGTACAAACGATTTGTAGAACTGAAATGCCGAGTACAGAAAATCCATTAAAATTGCTTCTAGATAATGCAGCACAGATTAGCTTGTTCAATAGCACCTGTGAAGTCAGGTCTGGTGTAGACCTGAGGGAGGTGTAAAGGTTTTACAAGTCTGGTCATACATACGTATGGAACGACCGTTTTAGATCTTTGAATATATCAGGAATTAAGAATGAAGTGTAGGTTTTATCCGGTAGAAGGGGAATCAAATTTCCCTACATCAGTTTAATTGGTAGAGACTTCTTTACAAAGCATGGTGTAGTAATTGATTAGGCCAATGGAGCCCTGCGGATCGGGGGTAGGCCCATTACATTGTGTAGAGGTAAAATTACAAGGTGCAAGTACACAGGAATAGGGACTTAGAAAGCCACATACAGATTCTGAAACTGCAGAATGTGAATACAGTAAGAGTTTGTAGTTCTCCGAGAAGCTCAGAAGAGCCAGTAAACCAAAGTATGCAAAGGAAGTGATGAAGTAAACAAAGTACCGGTAGACAGACACATCGTCGACAGGAAACAGACTCTACAGAAGGTAGGCCAGATAGATAAAATAAAATTAGGTTTTGTGAGGAGATGATTTTGAAGACAAAGGTTCCAGATACTAGCCTAAGATATGGCACTGCTGAGAAACAAGAGTTGCAGGGAGGCAGAGGCCCTAGAGAGAGTAGTAAAAGGATCATTTAATTAGCATGTTACGTACATGAGAGGAGGCAGTTTCTATTGAGATGCCTTGCATTAATGTGCAAGAATTTCTGCCAAGTCTGAAGCAGACTGTATGCAAGGTAGACAAGGTCATGATTTAGAAAAAAAATCCAGAGTCAGTTTATTATGAGAAAACTTGCAGTTAGATCATTTAAATGCCATAGAAAAAAATAGAAGTGTGTTCTATGTAAAATGATATATTTCATTTGCCAAGAGATGGATTGATACATACAGAGACAATTTGGCATCAAATAAAACTGATTCCTGAAGCAGAGGGACAAGTACTTTGCTCGCATCCTTACACAATACCAAAAGTGCAGAAGGAAGCATTACAACATGAGATAAATCAGATGCTGGAGGATGACAATAGTACCTTCAGCAAGTGCCTGGAATTTCCAGTTATTCCTGATTCTCAAAAAGATTGAGGCATCTAGTAATAAGAAATGGAGAGTGGTAGCTGATTACAGAAAACTAAAAGACATTACTGTCAACACTGTCTTCCCACTCATACATATTGATGAAATTTTAGACAAACTGGGTAATGTAAAATATTTTTCAATGCTTAATTTGGTTAAGGAATATTATGTGAGGGTTGGAACTTAAATATTGGCAACTATTTATTCATAACTGACACAAAAGAGTTACATGTTTGCACCTGTTCCTGTCCTTCAAAGTAGTCACCAGTCTTGTATAGAACCCATTGCCAGCAATGTGGAAGGTGCAGTATACCGTTAACAGAGCCTGTTCTTTTGCCGGTGAGAATGGAGTGGTCTACTGCCTGTCGAATCTCTGGAACAGTTCTGAAGAGAACGCCATGAAGTGGTTTCATTATCTCCGGAATCAAATCAAAGTCACGAGGACTTAAGACTGGGGAATATAGTGGACGGTACAGTACTTCCAGTCCCATCGATCGAACAGAGCAGCCATAGCTTGCACTGTATGCACCCGCACATTGTCCTGCAAAATGATGGGTGGGTTGCGCAGAAAGTGTCGCCGCTTCTTTCACAAAGCTGGTCACAGGTGATGCTCCAAAAATGAACAGTAATACTGTGCATTGACAGTCTGCCATGGAGGGATGTAATGCATTAGATAACACCATCACAGTCATACACAAGAATCACCATAACTTTAGACCGCTCCATTCGCACCATCAACAGAGCAGGCTCTGCTAACGGTATACTATGCCTTCCACATCACTGGCAACTGGTTCTACACAGTGCTGGTGAATACTTTGAAGGACAATAACAGGTGCAAACATGTAACTCTTTTGCATCGGTTGTGAATAAATGGTAGCCACTAATTAAGTTCCAACCCTCATAGTATCTGGCAGTGCCAGGAGAACCTGCCCGATCATTTGAGGGCATCGACATTGAGTCGTTGAAAATCTGTGACAGCCAACAGCAGTGATCGAGAAATAGCAAGACGACATAACACTTCTTGAGCGAAAACCAAATCGGGAGCCTTAGCAATAGTGATATCAAGAACCAAACAAAGATGAGTATAATGAACTGACGAGAATGCAGTCAAAACACGACTGAGGAATGAGCCCCAATGCTGCAACAGTGGCAATGAGTAGTTTGTAGGTCGCCCAACTGCACCCGTACAAAGTCCCAATTTTTGCACAGCCTAAGTTTTAAACAATCAAATCGAGCCACTATCATGAATAGTGATGATGATGAAATGATGAGGACAATACAAATACCCAGTCCCCGGGCAGAGAAAATCCCCAAACCCGCCGGGAATCGAACCCGAGACCCCTGTGATCCAGAGGCAGCAACGCTAGCCACTGGACCACAAGCTGCAGACCCAGCACTGCAAGCTTTATAGTGCAGCTGCAGGTGTTGATAGGCTGGAAAATGAGGCATGGCTCGCACCTAGTGTTGAGGTGGTGACAGTTGTTATCACAAATATTAGGAGCACCACCTAGCAGCTGTCATCTAGGTCATTGAATTCTGGCAGTCTCTTAACTCACCTGGCTGTGATACCAAATTACTCAACCATACCCCCCTCCCCTCCCCTCCCCTCCCCTCCCCTCCCCGCCCAAAATGGGCGTGTGGGGCCTAAAGTGCCCTGGATGAAGTTTCGGAAGGAACAGAAGAGGAGCTCGCCAGCTGGCAGAAGGATGTGGGACGTTGTGCAATGCTCTGGGGAATGGTGGTGTGGGAGATGACTGTTCAGGGAATGGATGCTGCGGTGAGGTCCCATCCTCCAAACCTGCATCCATGGGAACCACTGACGGTGCCCTAGAGCCCAACTTGTACTCATGTCGTTGGCGGGTTTGCAAGAGCAGGCACTCCAAGTCTGAGTGACCCACTAATGATGGCGGAGGCACGAAGCGGGGATGGATTTGGTTGGTGGGCTGACTCCAAACACTGCAGAGCATCAATCATCATAAGATGCCGCCCATGTGTGGCCACCACTGTATCTGGGATCCACAAAGGTCTTGCTCCATAGGAACACACACAGACCACTGAGCCTGTAAGGTATCATCCAGTGTGTCTGATCTGGGTTCCGAGGGCTGTGGTGCCAGGAGGTGGAGGAAAGTATGTGGTATGGGGCTGTCGCCCAAGGAGGAGCTCTGCCAGACTGTGGTCATGGATACGAGTGCTGCTGCTGTGGTGGTGGTGGTGGTGGTGGTGGTGGTGGTGGTGGTGGATGTGCCCACTGCTTTTAACATTTGTTAAACGTATGCATGATCTGCTCTGCTTCGGCATTGAAGTAGGGGCCTAAGGCAGGCTTAGAAGGCGTTTAATGCTACTGGCAGTGCAGAACCACTTAAAGGCCATTGCTGTGAACTGGCGCCCATTGTTTGACATGAGGGTGCAGGGAAGCTCTTCGATGGCTAGAATTTTGGCAAGCGCATTGTGTATGGTGACCGTAGTGGCAAACACCACGCTAACCACTTAGGGGAAGTCAGAATAAGCATCCACAACAACAACTGCATGGGGCCCAAAAAGGGACCAGCAAAGTCCAGGTGAATGCAGTACCAAGGGTGACAAGGAGTGGGCCAAGGAGTGAGTAGCTGAGGAAGAGAAGCTTTATGTTGAGCACACACAAAACAGCTGTGAACCTTGGCCTCCATATCTTTGCTCAGTCCTAGCCAGTAGGCATGTCACCTGACAAGGGCTTTCATCTCCAGCATACTCCAAAGCTCATAATGGAGGAGTTCCAAGATATGAGGGCATGAGGCAGTCAGGATAACAACACAGTGAGTATCCACCTCCACATCCAGCATGAGGATATCGGAGACGAACAGAGAAACAACAAGAAAGGTGAGACCAGGCCAGAAGTTCTGGAGCAGCCAATTTGGAAAAATATGTGAGCCACCCACAAAGCACATAGTGCATGACATGCCGTTAAGATAGGGTCATAGCACATGCCTGAAGCGATGCGAGTAGCTGTATGGGAAATCCATCCAAGGTACGAGGACATTCTATGTCAATGCGGGAACAAGAAATCTCTGTGGGTCAAATGCCGGGTCTGGTCCTGAGGGTAGACGAGAGAGCGCATCCTCATTTCAATGTTGCGCAGCAGGCTTTTACTTAATACTGTAACTGTAAGGACAACAGCCCAATGCTGGAGACTGAGTAGTCTGGTCTGGAAGCTAAGATTGAGGCCCAAAGGGCCAACAGCTTATGATCAGCAATTAGGATAAACCTAGCCTGAACGAGTTACGTGGCATTTCTTAGCAGCAAATATGATTACTAAAGCCTCTTTCTCCATCTGTAAGTAGTGTTTTTGAGCAGGTACCAGTGTCTTCAAGGCATAGGCGAGGAGTTGGTCAGTACCATCATCGTTAATAACCAGTGCCATAGAGGGAAGTGCCAGTAGCCAAAACAAGGTTATGTGAAGGAGAAAATGGCATAAGGCAGGGTGCCAAGCAAAACGTGCTTCAGCTAGGTGAAAGTGTTGCTTGAGGGGTTAACATCGAGTATGGAGTTAAGTGTAAGGAAGCGTTTTCTGAAAGTACTTGTGTGGATTGGTTTTGGTTTTTGTTTTGCTTTCAGGCACAAAAAACAACTGGGGTCACACACACCCAAGTCAAAACTAGAGAACATGAAGACAGAGAGGAGTTAAAAAACAACTATATGTCAGTCCCAACTGACATAAAAGAACATGCACGTGAAGAAAGGGCTAAAAAAAGACACCATACAGAAATAGAGGTCCAAAACTAAAAATTAAATGGCCTTCACCATACTGCTTTGGCAGATATAAAGAAACGCGGTCGAGAGCCCAACGCATCATTGTTAAATTGGCCGATAAATCGGATGGCAAACCCAAGTGGGAACATAAACGGTTAAAAAAATGGGCATTCCATAAGGAAGAGGCAGACAGTTAAAACTTTGTCGCAATGTGTACAAAGTGGTGGGATAGTGCCAGTTAGCAAATGATGATGGTTAAAAAGGCAGTGCCCAATATGCAGCCTAGTTAAAATGACCTCCTCCTGGTGGGAGGGTCGAGAGGAGGTCGTCCAAGCCGCTGGGAGAGGGTCCTTATTGGCGTGAAGGGAGGACCATTGACGATGCCAAAGGGACACCACCTCCTGACAAACGGCGACACAGAAATCATTGGAGGGTGTTGTGTTGCCAGGAGAGCCAAAACCGTGTTATTAGAGGAGGCCGAAATGCATGCTTTTTAGCTCACGCAGGCTGGCATGAGGAGGGAAGAACTATACTGACGTCAGGTCTGGAACATGACAAGGAATTAGAATTCAGAAAGCGGACGTAATTAGTTTCATACTTAACTTTAATCCATTAATGATGAACATCGCTCTTGACGGTACATGATTCACAATATTGTCTGTTCAGAATTCATTCTAATTACTGAACATGGCGCCTTGCTAGGTCGTAGCAAATGACGTAGCTGAAGGCTATGCTAAACTATTGTCTCTGCAAATGAGAGCGTAGGTAGGCAGTGAACCATCACTAGCAAAGTCGGTTGGGCGAGTGCTAGGGAGTCTCTCTAAACTAGACTGCCATGTGGCAGCGCTCGGTCTGCAATCACTGACAGTGGCGACATGCGGGTCCGACGTATACTAATGGACCGCGGCCAATTTAAAGGCTACCACTAATAAGTGTGGTGTCTGGCGGTGACACCACAGAGGGAATATACGTACTTGCGTGCTGAGGTACGACGACTGCAGCCTTGGCAGCAGCGTCAGCAGCTGCATTTCCTGGAAGACCAATATGGCCAGGAACCCATTAAAACATCACACTGGCTCCATGAAGAGTGAGCAAGTGACAGTTTTCCTGGACCCGCTGCACTAAGGGTAGGGAGGTGTACAGCGCACATAGACTTTAAAGGGCGCAGAGTGAGTGTGAGCGGAGAAATGAAAAGGCTGTGTCACCGGATGTACTCTGTGGCATGATACAAGGCCAAGAGCTGAGCTGTAAATACTGAGCAGTGTGCCAGAAGCCGATATCTAAAGACACGGGTGCCAATGATGAAGGCACACCCGACCCCAAGGTCAGCCTGAGAGCTATCAGTGTATACAAAGGTACTATCGTGAAATTCCATGCGAATGTTTTGACACTGAAGGCGATAGATCGAGGCTGGAGTAGCGTCTTTAGGAAGCAAATGAAGGTCAAGGTTAACGTGAGCCGCTTCACGAAGCCAAGGTGGTGAAGGTTTCAAACCCAATGCGGGAAGTTACAGGTAGTGTGAAGTTAAGTCGCTGTATCAAGTGCTGACGGACTCCAGGAGGTAACAGAGAAGAGGGACACGCCCCATACTGACAAACAAAGGAATCAACAAAGAACGGGGCATAGGATGGGTGGCCACGCATCGTAAACAAATGGCATGAATACCTGCTGAGGAGAAAGTCACAGCAGTAGGACCGTGGTAGTTCAGCAGTTTCAGCATAAAGACTCTCAACCGGGATCGTGTAAAAGTTGCCCGTGGCCAGCAGATGCCACGATGGTGGATAGTGTTGAGATGGCGTAAGAGAGATGGGTGTGCAGATGCATAAACAAAGCACCCAGAGTCGAGTTTCGAACGGACAAGGGACTGTTGCAAACGGAGGAGGGTGGTTCAATCGGCACCCCAGGAAATACCTTTGAGGACACATAGGACATTGAGGAACCGTGCAAAGCAGGCTGACAAGTAAGACATGTGGGAGGACCAAGAGTGTTTCCTATCGTGCACGAGCCCCAAGAATTTCGTAGTTTCAACGAACGGAAGGGCAACAGGCCTGAGATGTAAAGATGGTGGGAGAAACCACTTGCGTCACTATAAATTCATACAGACGGTTTTGTCAGTGGAAAAGCGAAAGCCATTGTCGATGCTCCAGGAGCAAAGGCAATCAAGGCATTGCTGAAGACACTGCTCAGTGAGACAGGACCGTGAAGAACTGCAATAGATGGCAAAATCATCAACAAAAAGGGAGCCAAGCTGCCCAGCAGGAGACAAGCCACTATAGGGTTAATGGTATTAGCAAAAAGGACGACACTCAAGAAAGAAACCTGAGGCACATCGTTTTCATGAATAAAGGTGTCTGACAAGCAGAACCCACACACACCTTGAAAACCCAATCTTTTAAAAATTCCTGAAGGAAACATGGGAGGCAGCCACAGAACAACCACGTGTAAAGAGTACACAGGATACTACTTCTCCAGCAGGTATCGTAGGCCTTCTCCAAATCAAAAAACACGGCCACAGTCTGGGATTTCCGCAGAAAACCATTCATGACATGGGTGGACAAAGTAACGAAATGGTCAACTGCAGAACGCCATGCTCTAAATCCACACTGTGCATTCGGGCGAGACTCTAGCCACCATACCAGCTGGGCATGAATCATACAGTCCATCACCTTGTAAATGCAGCTGGTAAAAGAGAAGGGGAGGTATCTAGGAGGAAGGTTTTTGTCCTTACTGGGCTTAGGTATGGGTATGACGGTGGCTTCACGTCAGTGCCCAGCAAATGTGCCCTCTCCCCAGATGTGGTTGTGCAAGAGAAAGGTGCTGCAACATATGAATGTGGATGGTGTCTGGCCCTGGGGCGGAGGATCAGGATGAATTGAGAGCATGATCTAGCTCCCTCACAGTGAAGACAGGGTGATACCGGGAAGAGCTCAAAACTTCGAAAAATGGTGGTCCAAGGTGTTGGAGATAGCAACATGGTCCATAATAACATCGTCTGCTACTGCTACTGTCAGGCTGGAAATTGGGGAATGGATCTTGTAACTAGAGAGTCATCGTAGGTTGGCCCACACTACAGATGAGGTGGAACTGTTAAAAGAACTAGTGAATGAAATCCAGCTAGCTCTTTTGCTATCCTAAAGAACACAACGATACATTTGACACGTGTTTATAATGAATGCAGTTTGCCATTGTAGGATGACGATTAAAAATGCGGAGAGCACATCTCCGTGTGCAAATTGCGTGATGGCATGCCTCAGTCCACCAAGGGACTGGGACATGACATGGTACAGAGGAAGTGCAAGGAATGAAATGCTCTGCAGCTGTAAGGATAATGTTTCTGAGATATTCCACTTGGTCATCACAACTGGGGATATCTTGTTCTTCAAAGGTCGTCAGGGATGAGTAAAGCTGCCAGTCAGCGTCAGTAAGCTGCCATTTGGGTGTGCATGTGGATGGGGCAGGAGTCAGGAAACGGATAGCACATGGGAAATGGTCGCTCAAGACGATGGGCATGCTGGGCAGTGCAAAAGGATAGGTCCAATTGGGAATAGGTGTGCGAGGAGTTGGAAAGGAAAGTGGGTGCTCTAGTGTTAAGGCAGAAGAGGTTAAGTTTGTTAAGAAGGTCAACTAAGAGGGCACCTCTCTTGACAGGTCCAGGGAGAACCCCAAAGGGGATGATGCGCATTAGAGTCACCAAGTAGCAAAAATGAGGGAGGTAGCTGCCCAATAAATGGTACAGAGGGAAAAAGTCAACTGTGGAAGGAAAAGGCAAACTGCAACAGCTTGAAGATGGGTAATCAGACAGATGGGTTTACTATGAATGTCATCCTGTATGAGTAGCATGGTGCCCCCATGAGATGGAATGCCGACCTCAGGGAGAAGGTCAAAACGAAGCAGTAAGTAATGTGAAAGCTCAAAGCGGTTGTGAGGGCGCAATTTCGTTTCCTGAAGGCAGAGTACAATGGGATGCTGTGATACTAAAAGCAGTCATAAATCCTCTTTTTAGGACTGAAGGTTGTGAATGTTCCATTGGAGGACAGTCATGATGAGGAAGAGATGTAGGGATGTCAACTCGGCAGCTGCCGAGTGATGGCCGGTGTAAAGTCGCTACTACAGGGCACAGAAGCAGGGTCCACAGAGGCATCGGCTTGCTTGTTCGGTTGGTCCGTGGAGTTCAACACTGAAAAATTGTTGGTGGTGCACCGGTTATACAGAGGCCGGCCGGGCTAAGGTACCATAGGGCGACACCGTCTAAGAGGATCTTTGAGTTGGCAAAGGAGAAGAGCGTTTGTCTTCGGTGGACTTCTTCGAGCCTTTACGGTTAGAAGCAGACTCCGGTGGTGTTTGGATGGAGGAACGGAGGAAGTCTACATGGGAGTACTACTCCTGTCATTTCCAGCCCATCGGTTGTGTGGCTGGTGGCTTCGCCTCGAGGTGAGGAGTTTGACAGTTTGTTGAACAGCTGGACGGGGGGATTTCACAACCTCAGAGCTGAATTTGAATTCGCATGTCTGCGTGGCCATCATGGTGCAAGGGGTAACAAGAACATAACAATAGATGCCAGATGGGAGAACACAGGGTTTGCAACTAGCCAGTAGCTTGCGAGCTACTGGGTAAGGCACTTTTTCCTTTATCCGGATCTCTTGCACATACCGCTCATCAAGATAGATGGGACAATCCCAAGTGGAGGCGGCATGGCCACCATTGCAGTTGATACAGAGGGAGGAGGAGGCGGACAATCGCCCTCAAATGCATCCCTACCACAGGTTTCACATTTGGCTGGGTGTCGCCAAGACATTCTAGTGTGGTTGAAATGATGACACCGGCAGCAGTGCATCGGGTTCATAATGTATGCCCGGACTGTGATAATTTCATAGCCTGCTTTGATCTTGGACGGCAGCACCACTCTATCAAAGGTGAGGAAAAGAATTTAGGTAGGCACTAAGGAGGAATTTACCTTTTTCATTACATGATGGATGGCAATGACACCCTGTTCAGAGAGGTAAGATTGGATTTCAACCTCTGTCAGACTGTCAAGCAGCCTAGTGTAAATTACAGATTGGGAAGAATTAAGCCTGGTGTAAATTACACCACAGGAAGAAATTCCAGTTCTATGGGCCTTGACACGAACAGGGTAGCAGTGGAGAAGTGAGGCAGCAAGCAGTTGTTGTGCTTCAGAATCAGACGCGGTCTCCAAAAGCAAAGTGCCAATCTGTAAACAAGAGCAGTAATTCATAGGGCTGGCAATTGCATCAACACCTCTCTGAATAATAAACAGATTGACCGTGGCGAAGGACTGATTGTCTTCAGTATATGAGACCGTGAGGAACTGTGGTGCAGTGGGAAGGGTCTTGCAAACATTAGCCTCATTGCGTTCACGTTTTGTAGGCATTGATTGGGAAGATGAGGGACTCGTTGCGAGAAAATTCCCCATGATTGCCAGCATCTCGTATGCCGCGCTCCTTCCAACTTTGGGCTCTCTTCACAAGGGGGTGCACCCGCCTGAGGTGATTGTTCACACCTCCCAAACACCTGATAGAGGGACCAATTGGCAATTTGAGAAGGTTGCAGGTCAGGCAATCGCCCCTCCCCGGGCCTGACCTGTACCAGGGGATATGTGCGAATCCTACCTGTCGACCTGGGGCTGGGAATTACGTGTTACCCAGTTACCTGTTACGCGTCAGACGTGTGGGCTGGCCTTCAGGAGCGCACAGAGAGGAAGGAGGAGGGAAAAAAAAAAAACCTCAAATGCCGAAGTGGAGGAATGAGAGGAGAAGGAAACAAAGAAAGGAAAAGACAATTAAAAACAAAGGTGAGGCTGTTCTTATATCAGTGACAGACATTCCCAATAACATCCCAGACATGTTCCCCAAGGGAGGGGAAAAAGAATAGCAAGAGGATAGCCATGCAGCAAGGAACGGAAAAAATGCTTCAAAGGCTGGGGCCCTGTGGTAGCCAAGCACGAACCCGCCAAAGAAAAGCTTTTGAAATGTGGTGCTACAGAGGAATGCTGAAGGTTAGATGGGTATATCACAGGTACTGAATATAATTGGGGAGAAGAGAAATATATGGTACAACCTGACTAGAAGGGATCAGTTTGTAGGACACATTCTGAGGCATCAAGGGATGACCAATTTAGTATTGGAAAAAAGGGTGGAGGATAAAAATTGTAGAGGGAGACCAAGAGATGAATACACTTAGCAGATTCAGAACGATGTAGGTTGCAGTAGTTACTCAGTGATGATGTGGCTCACACAGGATAGAGTAGTAAGGAGAGCTGCATCAAACAAGTCTTTGGACTTAAGACCACCACTGCAACAACAGTTTGACAGAAATGAAAACATCTCCACAAATGTGAGGGCAACTAGATTTGACAGGACATACAACTTCTTTAGTAAGAAAAATGTCTTGACATACAACTTCTTTAGTAAGAAAAATGTCTCAGAGAAGCCCAAGAAAGAAAGTGCAACCACTGGAGTGCATAATTATAAACCCAAAAAGCAGCAAAGTGCGGTTTCATCCACTGAAAATACATGTCCCAATCTCCGTTGGTGTCATTAAACAGTGGAAATGCAAGAGAGCAGGACTTCGCCTGGGAAGCAACCACTGCCTGAACAGGCTCCTGCTTGGCAAGGAGACGGTGGCCAACCGGCCGATGGTGTTGACGGTGAGTCAATGAAAAACAACAACAGTGAAACGTGAACAACAAGGAAACACGCGAGGATGACAAGTCTGGAGTGGGAACCTCAGACATATCAATATCAAGAGCCGAACAATGCTGCGTATAATGAACAAATGAGAGCACAATTGGAAAATGATTGCGGTCTGTCCTCCCATTTAACAAAGTTCAAACTAAAATCAGAGGAGTATGATTATGAAATTGAATATAAAAAGGGCAAGGACAACTGTGTAGCAAGTGCATTGTCAAGGATACGGGAAATATAGTCTGCTGATACTGAAAGTGGGGCAAATAAAATCAAGGAAGGGCTGACAGTCAAGAAAGATGAACAGCGGGATATAACTGCTGATGAAAAGGCAGAAGTTTTGCAGGAATTCGATGACACACCCATAGGTGGTCCTCAAGAGATCGTGAAGACTTAAGATCACATTAGAAAATACTAAATGTGGTCCAGTATGAGTAAGGATATTGAGAGCTATATCAGAAAATGTATTAGTTGAAAAAAAAAAAAAATAATAATAATAATAATCTAGGTAATGCAAAATAAGATGAAAATGCCATTCGTTACACCACCAACATCAGAAGGGATGTTTAACAGGTGTGTTATTGATGTTGTTGGCCTCCTGATGGTAATAGAAATAATACACATGTACTAACATTCCAGGATGCTCTAACAAATTTCATTGTAGCAGATTCGACAGAAAAGCAGGACCCAGATACAGTGGCTTGTGTCCTGGTGGAAAGAATCATTCTAAGATTTAGGATACCCTCAGTAACATTCAGTGACAATGGTTATAATTATTAGAGAGACACACTAAAGACAGTGTGCCGACTGTTAAGGATTGATAGGATACAGACCACCTTTTATCGTCAACAGTCGAATGGAGTATTGAAAAGATCGCACCGAACTATAACAGAATTTCTGAGACACTACATCAATAGGGCAAAATCAAATTGGCATGTATGGCTTTTATTCGCAGTGTCTGTGTGCAATACTACACGCCACAGCGCCACCATTATACACCACATGATTTATTTTTCAGTAGAGCATGTAATATACCAGGTATATTGCAAAGATCCTGCCGGGACCACGCAAAAATGAGTAACGACCAACTGTTGTGGAAAGAGAGAATCTGTGTTCACAAAATTTCTACGTAAAAGTTTGTTTTAAAATCCATGTATGAACATGAAACATGTGAAGCTGGGGTGTAGCAATAGGTGAGGGAAATTTCCAAGGACAGTCAATGGATTGACAATAAAAGCCAACCAGTTGCAAAATACAGGTTTACTAAACCTTGACCATGGTTTTGACAATTTTAAAACTGTCTTCTTCAGATGCTACTGCATCTATTAACAAATATTATTACATTGTATGTGGAACAGACATGGTATTATTACAATACGCAAAATCACAGGAAATTTTAACAACGAATTTTAGTGAAGCATACTCGCATAGAATCAAATATTATCTATACCCGATGAGGAAGAAATTGACTGTCTAGTACCCATGTGTGTCATCCACTTAATCACCATTTAAAATACACAACTGAAGTAGTAGCTATCTACTACTGGGCTTTGTCAGAAAACTATTTAAAATAGTACACATTTGACAGTGGATCCAACAACATGTAGCGTGCTGTTTGAAAGTTTTGTGTGTGTGTGTGTGTGTGTGTGTGTGTGTGTGTGTGTGTGTGTGTGTGTGTGTATATATCTCTTTCAAACAGCACGCTACATGTTGTTGGATCCACTGTCAAATGTGTACATGATGGTCCGTCCCTCGTGGTCTCGCGGTAGCGTTCTCGCTTCCCGAGTACGGGGTCCCGGGTTCGATTCCCGGCGGGGTCAGGGATTTTTCCTGCCTCAAGATGACTGGGTGTTGTTGTGTCGTCTTCATCATCAGCATTCATCCCCATTATGGTCGGAGGAAGGCAACGGCAAACCACCTCCATTAGGACCTTGCCTAGTAAGGCGGTGCGGGTCTCCCGCATCGTTCCCCTACGCTCTGTAATGAAGCATGGGACTTCATTTCATTTCCATTTCCATGACATGATGGCATTGGATTGTACAGTGCTAGACAGAGCTAGTGACACGTGCCGACTTGCTGAAGGGTAGTGGCACTAACCTAAAGTCGCCTCTGGTAAGTAGCGCACGCACGCGTTCTGGAAAAACTGCAAATATTAAAGGATAAATGCAACTTGGGGAAGAGAAGGGGAAGGGGGCGGTTAGATCATCACTTGTGAAGCACAATGCTAAAGGAAGTGATAGTAGTGAACAAATACTCTTGATGGGAGGCTGTTATAAAATACCCAGTAAAATAACGAGTAAATGAAGCCTCACTAAGCAGTGTATGTATGCCTAGATATCATGAATTTATAGGTATGATGAAACACACTAAAAATAAAAAAAGGTGGGGGGAGGGATGGGTCTAAGGTGGCTCATTATTAACATGTTGAACTGCAACTTAACTGTATTTGACTACATGTGACTATGCTTCACTAAAATTATCTGTAAACATTTCCTGCAATTTTGTCTACTGCAGTGATATCATCTCTGTTCCACACATGATGTCATAATATTTTTAATAGGTACAATAAGCTTCTAAAGAAGATATTTTTAAAATTGTCAAAACCACGGTCAAGGTCTACTAAACATATATTTTTCTACTGGTTGCCCAATATTTCCAATCCATTGAAGCTCTTGCGCACATAGTTGCTGAAGGCAGCCATATTTAAAATCTTAAAACTCCCAAAGACTGTATTAAGAAGTTTGTGAAATTAAATGACAATATTTGGACTCCACTGATTCAGGACAATGGTTATTTGTTGCTCCAAAAGAGAAAGGCTTGACAATTTTGTGTAATGATGAAAAGCCAACAGACGCAATGGTTTGAGGTATAGGGAAACTAACATTTTATGGAAAATGTAAAGGGTATGGAACACAGGTGTTCATGCAGTCCAAACAAATAATAAGAATTACTGTGACCAGTGAAGACACAGTGCCAGCTTTAAACATTGAGACTGATTGCTATATTGTAAATAAGGAAAAGAGGAACATTTCTGAATTAAGGTTAAACATGTTGGTGGAACAGGTAATGCAAAATTTAGATGACCCTAAAGTAGGAGGTCATAAAATAGTAGAAACAGAAGACAAAATAGCTTGCCAAGAGCAGCATAGTCTCTCAGAAATACCCTAGTATCATTATTCGTTCTGGTCTTACCTAGGAGTTGTAATACTTGCCATTGCATTTATATGCTCTTTGTGCAGATACTGTGTATATATATTGTTTTAAATACATGTGGTAGTGAGTGTGTGTGTGTGTGTGTGTGTGTAGACAACCATAGTAAAAGCACGTAAAGGGTCCGAGATGACACGAATTCACAGTAGACAGGCTCTTCCGACAAGCAGAGGAAATCGTGAAGAGTGAGATGAAACATCCATTACATTTGAATACAATGAGGAAAGAGCCTCGTTACCTATTCCTGCTCCATAAAGAGATCAAACATAATGCAAAACTCCCTCAGCACATAAGAAATTACAATTACGAATTACATAATGAAAATTAAAGCAAGAATCATGTAATTATGTGTATTCTTGTCCAGATGTATTACTGTAATGATGATATGTAATGTTCTGTACTGATATGTTTATATACATGTTATGTAAAGAAAAATGAACAAATAAATATTGATTATGAAAAGAAAGAAAGAAAAAGGAAAAAGGAAAAAAAAGAAGAGGAGAAAAGAAAAGAGTGAGTGTGTGTGTGTGTGTGTGTGTGTGTGTGTGTGTGAGTGGGTGAGTGAGAGAGAGAGAGAGAGAGAGAGAGAATATTTTTTTCTTGTTGTGTATATTTTGGATCTGTAGTGTGAAAATCGAAAGTTATGTAACCAATGATTTAAACCGATGTTTTTATGTATCTGTAAACCGAACGAATGGTTCACATTTATGCTTCTGTCTGTACCTATCTATGTGTAAAGAGGTGCAGTGAAAAATGAAACAATGTTATCTACTGATGTTTAAATGTGTGCAAAAGTGAGTTGAAAAGTGAACTTTACAAAGTGAGAAATGTAAAAACGGGTAAAATGATTAACCAAGAATGTATGCAACATCATTTATAGAGCTACGATGCTTTTACCACAACAGAAGTCAGATTACAAATTTGTTGCCAAGTGACTTGTCAACAAATTTTTCCTATGGGAGGAGATGTCCCATATTGACAATGTAATGATTTGTACGTTATTAAGCTTAAGGCTGCTGGAAGCCAGCAAGGGCACTCCAAGATAGGAAATCTGAGACAATTCAGAATGCAGGCAAAAGTGGCAGCATTTAGGTTACCGGAGGTCAACAGTAATGTTGTTGCTGGCCAAAAGAGGAAGGGGGTGTCATTTAGCTTTCAACTTAAGCTGTTGCTACCAAACATTGTTTTCGTTAATGTAAAGTCCAGACATATCTCTACCTACCAAATTATGTGAACAGGAGGAATCTAAATATGTTTGGTCAGAGGCACCCAGGAGATGCAGAGCTTCTAGTGAGATTGGCTGATGCCTGTTAAGTGCCAGTGGACTGTTGGTCCGACTTTAGGAAAGGTGAAATAGTGCAACGCCACAATCCTTTGAAGTCCTACATTTTTGTATTGAGACAGAATCCTCAATCAGATCATTAGGGCACCAACTCTGCATCGCTCATTGTCAGCCTCAGTAAGCACTGATACGTCTGCTTTTGGAGTGCTGCTCTCTTCACTGCTTCTGTTAAAGCTCACCCCACATGCTGAGGCACTCTGTTGTGCAATCAGCTGCGCCCTTTGCCTTTTCTAATGTTCAGAGTTAATCTTCAGAGGAGTAATTAGTCTGATTGCAAATAAACAATGTTAATCAGACCCACCAAGCATCCTCAGATCTCTTGCTGCAAGCATCCTATGGAATCTTAAAACCCGCACCTCTCACAGGTACCTCGTGACAGTGCCTCACACTGTTGCAAACAATCAACCTGCCTTCACTGGAAGTTTGTCTTTCTGCATTTTCTGCAACTGCTCAGAAATTGCAGACTGACTTGTAACCCCCCGTCTTTCCTCTATCCTGTGTTAGGACATGACACTTTACACAAATAAAGCAAAGTGGATTGTTATTCAGTGTGTAGGTACACTAATGGGTGGGATAGCAATGACTCAAATCTGACGAGTGGGTACAACATGCCCTGTACTTTGAATTCTAGTATGTTCTGTTCTGTTGTGTGCTACATTATACAGTCAGTTGTACTATCTGAACAAGCTGCAAAGGAGAAAGCTACTAAATAAGCTACCAGCATTTTTGTAAAATATATTATTAGGCATGCACACTTTATGCAGCAGTAACACCGAGTAATTCAGACACGTTACGATAGTTCAAACTGCTATGTTTTTTTCGTTAACTCGCAGCTCCTCTTTTGATTATATGTCTTCTGCTGCAGTCTCAGTATATCACACTCTGCATTAGCATTAATATGCAGAAACAAGCACAATACGCAATTTCCTCAAACAGGAATTTTAGTGTGGACTGCATTTTATGACAAAAATCGCAAAATTTTAATGCAATCTGAGACTAGAAGCTGCTAACTGAACCAACTGAACAGTCCACTTTCGTAGGATTAAATTGGTAACAGACATTTCATACTTTTTGCATAATATCCATGCAGTGCTTACTATCAGATACTTTATTAACTCTAAATCAACATTAGTTTTCATTCTGTGCAACAAGCAATGACACTAGATACTTCCAGTTACTTTGATATAGAAAGTCTAAGGACAGCAGCAGAGGTAAGAGCTTCTACCAACACCACTCAATATCCAATCACATACATTAGGTTTTATTCATTATTACATACCTTTTGGTATTGAGCATGACCAAATCTGCCATCCAGTTGTTCTTATCTTCAACAGACTTTGCAACAAGAGTAACACTGGGCTGAACTCTTGGTGCAATGTCAAATGCGTTCTTCAGCTCTGTTTCAAACAAACAAACATCCACAATATACAAAACAAAACAACAATGTTAATCACACATTTAAGATTCCCCCCCCCCCCCCCCCCTCCTATCTCTCTCTCTCTCTCTCTCTCTCTCTCTCTCTCTCTCTCTTTCTCTCTCTGTGTGTGTGTGTGTGTGTGTGTGTGTGTGTGTGTGTGTGTGTGTGTCCACATACACAATTTACGAGCTGTGGAGATTACAAAACAAACAAATTTTGTGACAGTGCAGGAAACTTCACCATCTGAAATACAAATATCTGAAATTATTGAAATGAAAGCATTTACCAGATACTTACGATGATAAACAATTTCACGCTTTCATACACAATTCAAAATTTAGAAATGAATATGAACAGGTACAATGGCTGCATAAATTAAAAATTTCAATTACGAGACACACATTTGACTCAATCATGAACTGAAAAATCTGAGGCCCTTGCTGACAAAACAACAAAACTGAATAAAATGAAATTTTGATTATGCTGGTGGTGGGAGGTGAAGAGGAGACTGGGGTAGGGAGCATGTGGGGACAGTAAAGTGCTGTTAGTGGGAGTGTTCAGGGACAAGGTGGGGAGAGCATACGGCAACTAGCATAGGGCTAGCAGGAGGTAAAACGATCTATGGGTGGTTGGGTGGGTGGGGGGAATAAGGAGGGAGGTAGAAAGATTGTGGGTGCACTTGTGGAATGAAAGCTGTGGAGTCGGAACATAGAAGGGGATAGATGAGTGAAGGACTATGACTAATGAAGGTTGAGGCCAGGAGAGTTATGAGAATGTAGGATATATTGCAAGGAGAGTTCCCAGCTGCACAATTCCGAAAATCTGGTGTTGGTAGAAAGAATTCAGATGGCACAGCTTGTGGAGCAGTCATTAAAATGAAGAACGCTCTGTTGGACAGTGTGCTCAGCAAACAGGTGGCCCAACAAAATAACAGTACTTTGAGTACTCTGGTATTGTTCTGAACTGCAAGGATTACCTGGTCGAAGGACTTTGCCAGCTGTCAGATTAGTCCACCTACAAAGCCTGCCACAGTGACCCTATTACAGAAATCCAGCAGAATCTAAACCTACAACCTCCTTCCTAGCCACCATGACTAACTACATCTTCACTGACAATTACTTCTCCTTTGAAGTCATCACCTACAAACAAAACTGGGGTATGGCAAAAAGTACCCAAATGGGACCATCCAATGCCACCCTACTCGTGGGCCATCTAGAGGGCTCCTCCCTCATCATCCATAATCCCAAATCTCTCACTCTGTTCTGATCATTAATGACATCATCATGAATTGAATTGAGGGTGAGAACACTTTACTCACATTCCTCTAGAACCTCAACAACTTCTCCCCCATTCACTTCACCTCCTCCTCCTCTACCTAACATACCACCTTCCTCAATTCTGAACTCAGCCTCAAAGATGGCTACATCAGTACCTCTGCCCATATCAAATCTACTAACCACCAGCAATACCTCCACTTCGACAGCTACCATTGATTCCATACCAAGAAGTTCCTTCCATAGGGCCCAGCCACCCATGACCATCGCATCTGGAGTGATGAGCAGCCCCTCTTGAATGATACCCCAGGTCTCGCTAAGGCCCTCCCAACCTCCAGTGTCTACTGATCCAGTCACACACCACGTCCCAAAATCCCACAGTCCAAATACAGAGAAGCACACCCCCTCATAAGCTGGTACCACCCAGGACTGTATCAACTGAATCACATTCTCTGCCAGGCAGTATCCTTGTCCATCCCTTTGCCTCGTAGTTCATATCCCTGTAACAGACATAGATCCATGGCCTGTCCCACTCGTTCTCCCACCACCACCACCTACTCCGGTCTGGTCACAAGCAGCAACTATCCCATCAAAGGCAGGGCTACCTGTGAAACCAGTCATGCAATCCCCAAGCTAGGCTACAACTGTGCTTCATTCTACATGGATACGGCAACCAACAAGCTATCTGTCGCATGAATGTGACCAAGCAACAGCTGGATCATCCAGCCTCTTAGCATGCTGCCCAACACAGAATTCTTCGTTTTAATGACTGCTACATAGCATGTGCCACCTGTCTCCTTCCTACCATCTCCAGCTTTTCTGAATTCTGCAGGTGGGAACTCTACCTGTAATACAGCCTACGGTCTCATAACCCTCCCTGTCTCAATCTTCATTAGTCATTCACTGTCCTTCGCCCACCTATCCCCTTCCCTGTTCCGACTCCACAGCCTTCTATTTCACTAGTGCACCCACAGAATTTTACCCTCCCCCTATACCCCACCCACTCTGTCTAACTTCCTAACTGCGCCTAGCTACCCTATTCTCTCTCCACCTTGTCCCTGTATGCTTCCACAAACAGCTCTTTACTAGCCCTTCCCCACCTCAGCCTCCTCCTTACCCCCCCCCCCACCACCACCACCACCACCACCACCACCACCACCACCACCACCACCACCACCCAGACTGCTGCTCTCATCATGTGCAGTTGCTCACAGTCCGGACCTGGCATCCTAAGGCCAGTGGTCGCGTGTGTGTGTGTGTGTGTGTGTGTGTGTGTGGGGGGGGGGGGGGGGGTCTATTTTGGAAGAAGGCGTTCTGGCTGAAAGCTTGTGTGTTTAGCAGTCTCTTGTTGCGCCTGTCTGTGACTCAACATCTCCGCTAATGATGAGTACCAATCTATCACTTTATGAAACTTCATTACATAACTCTGTCATCTACAAAATGGCCGAACTTATCATAACAAATGGAAATTGAATACAACCTAATGCTCACAATGGACGGTGCTTACAGAAAGATGAAACTGAGGTGTTAATGTAAACAAAGCTTTGTAACCTCTAGAGTCCATAGATTAAGAAAAAATACAAAAACTGCAACAACTTAAGAAACTGACATGAAAGTTAAGTCTATCAAACTGCTACATATGAATGTATGAAGCTGCAGACTGCTAGTGTTTTTTATATGTGGCACATAACACGCTTGTGAATGGGTTGGCAGTTTCAGCTCCCTCCCTCATCCCTCACCCGCGCACGCGCGCACACACACACACGCACACATTCATCATAGATAAGTCTTTACCAAGGACAAGCATAAGGCTATGCAAATATAAAATAAGAATTTCCTGCCCCTGCTCAAGTTACTGGAGAAATGACATATTTGAGTATTGTGAATAGAGGAATTCATAACACATGGCAGCCAGTTATATAAGTACCATTCAACGCAGAAGGAAGCAAGTGCAGCGACCACAACAACTTTTAATTAACGACTGATCTTTTCTTGGATAACTCAATTACCTCATAAGGTATCCACAAACATTTTAATTTGACAAGGACGCAAACACTATCAATCATCAAACTGTGACAGGAAGACCATGCACCGCACTGCACTGCGCCGCACCACCACCACAACCACCACCACCACCACTCGTAAACTGAACAAGCCTCCTGGACTTGCTCAGTTGAGGAATTACTATGGGATACATTCAAAGTGTCTGATGACGACTTAATAAGCTAAAAGTGTTAATGGTACCATTTGTGTGGTCTCATAATACACAAGCATTCAATAATGCCACCCATGTTACAGCATACCAGTTTCCATCTCTGTGGAGCATATGTGGCACACTGGAAAAGGGTAAAAACAGACCACAACAGTGACAGCACTGGATTCCGAATATTACGAGACCATATGTCAGGTGTGTGGCACAATGTACCGTATTGTGATAAGTGTTACACCACAGGCCCGGGGCACAGTCTCTTAGTGCTTTTTGTAGTGCTACAGCCTATACGATTAGACACTGGAACCTATCCTGTGCCATTTGGTTATAACTGTCCACAGTCAAATGCCTGAAGATGGAGGCTTGACCTTTCAAAACTGGTAAATAAATATTTAATTGTAGAGGTGAATTTATTAAGAGAAGACTAGTGGTGCTTACCAGCCACACACATTCACCTTCTTGCAATAACTTGTGGCTTCCAAAGAAGAAAATTAATTTCCTGCCCAACAGAGCTTATGGGACTTTCTGAAACAACTCAGCAGATTCACTCCTCTTATTCTGTTGTTTGCAAAGATAGTGACAGATTGTGGTTTCAGACTAAATATCAATGAACTACATTAAAAGACAATGAATTGAGAGTTTACTAAAACGTTACTTTGAGATGTCCACATGTTTCTGGTCAAAGCAGCCATCGTGACGCCCATAGCGCGGAGTAATGTAATTTTTAGTATTTTGAGCAGAAGTGCAAGTGGTGTCTAGTGGGATGTCTTCATTTTTAGCTACATCATAAAAATGATGAATTGGTGATGTTTAACAACTCAAAAGCCTTTTTACAGTTTATCAAATGTAATGACCCCATTTCATGTGCAGAGTGAGATACCCTTCAACTGACTTCAACCTGCACCAAAATCATTTACTGAAACGTGAATGGTTGCTCACACACACACACACACACACACACACACACACACACACACACACGTGTGCGCGCACAAAATTTACATCTGATTGTAAATCAGAACATGTGTTACAACTAGAAGTAAACTTATATTTCTGGTAATAAAACACTTTCCTGTGGTGGTATACGTATTTAAAAATATAATTTAGGATGGAATAATACTGTAATTTAGACTACTACAGATTCAAGTTATATACAGATGTTCGATACAGACACAAAATAATGCACATGGTGCGTACTTTAACATTTGTGTACTTTATACAATAATGTGTAATTTTTCTCTTCAGAAACCATCATCACTTAGACACTCGTAGCCTTAGTATTTTGAATCAATAATGACAAGTACAAGTTTCTCAGTTTTCCACCAGTCATCCACCTAATGCCTTTCTCCACTTCATACAGTCCTGTTAACTACTATTTCTCAATCTCTTTCTTACACCAGTTAAACTTCGAAGTGGTAGTACAAGTAAGAATTCTTTTAATTTTTCTGAACTTGCTTGAAAATTGATATATTAACTCCTGAATAGAAAAAATGGTAGATTTTTCTGGGTCTGACTGAAATAGCCACTTTTGCAGTACTGTCCTTCAAAATCGCAATAAAATCATGTCACATATTATTCTTACCTTCAGTATCCTCTCTATCAACAATTTCCACTTTACGGATAAAGAAGCGTTCCTTGAGACGAAACTCGCCTCCGACAGGACCCGTAACAGATACAGATGTGCGTTTACTGTTGGGCTTGCACAATACCATCAAGCCATCAAAGAGAAAAACACGCCTTTCAGTCAGTCTTCGACCACTACCAACTTTTCCCAACACATCCTCTGTAAGAGAAGAGAGAAGAAAAAGTAAGCACGGGCAAATAACAGTGTCAATCTGATTTGCCTTACAAGGTTAAATGTTTTCGCAATAACCATGTTACAATGTTTTCTACAGAGCTCTGTGCTATAAATGAAATGATAAAACTTCTAAGAACTAAAACATACTTGAAAACTATGTTTACAAATAACATAAAATGACTTTCATAGAGACATCCAAATCAGTATGATTTGCAACTAAGACAAAAGACAGTTGGCATTTAATATTACATCACAAGCACTGGTGACAGAGCACTGTTCTGTCAGATGTGAACACGAAAACCAAGTATGTCCTGTGAAGAAATCATCCAAACATCCACCTGACAGCTATAAGCGACAGTTTCTTTCCTTCCCATTTCCACCACGAGGTGGAAGGAACATAGAGAGGGTGATCAGAAGCGGTGGAAAAAACTCAATATGTTACACTGTTTCCAAGTTAATTAGCATTGACGTTAAGACAGTCTCATCATTGTGTATACAAATTCAAGTAGACTGCCAGATATGGTGCTATCAAATGGATTCTTCATTTGATTCCCAAAAAACAAACAAGAGAGTGACAGAAAAACTGGACTCAAGACAGTAGTAAGGAATGACCCCAAGCAAAAAGGCTCAGCAGCCTCGTGGGCTATCAATTACGCTATGAGAACACTAATTGTATCTGGCGGGCCACCTGAATTTGTGCACGCAACAGTCTGATTGGCTAACTTAAACACTAATTAACTTGGAAATGGTGCAACATATCAATTTTTTTTTCCCTTGACATTTATTTCTCAGCACTACCTACCAACCGACACCCTTACAGCTTTTGAAGACAATAATATAGAAAGGAAAGGGACAGTAGAAGAAGATGAGATAGGAGGTGTTACATTGCGAGAAGAATTTGATAGAGTGCTAAAATACCTAAATGAAAATTGGGCATCTGCAGTTGATGGCATTACCTCAGTGTTATGGAGATCCTTCAGAGAACATACTTTGACAAAAGTATTTCACCGGGTATGCAAGATATATGAGACATGTGAAAGAACCTAAAATGGGAAGAAGAATGTAATAATTCTATTTCCAAAGAAGACAAATACTTGCACATGTGATCAACACTAAACGACCAGTTTAAGTGATAATTGCAAAATACTGACACTAATTACTTACAGAAGAATGGAATGACTCGTAGAAGCCAATCTTGTAAAATATGAGTTTAGGTTAAGGAGAAATGTAGGCCTTACTGACTATGACTTATCTTAGAAGTCAGATTGAATAGAAGCAGGTTTGTAGCCTATACATAATATTCTTCAATCTGCACACTGACCAAACTGTGATGGAAAGCAAGGAGAAATTTGGATAGTTCATGGAGAACAAATGAAAACTCTGAAGTTTGCTGAAGAAATTACGTCAGAAATGGGATAGGACTTGGACGAGCAGTTGAACGGAATGGATAGTGTCTTAAAGGAATTTGTAAAACATGAGTGATGCAATGTAATAAAATTAAATCAGGGGATGTGAGGGGGTGGGGGAGTGGGGGATGATTATTGTGGCGACAATATTGGTTCAACGGCACTGAATGACCTGTGCAGAATCTATATTATTAAGTGACTATCCTAGAATCTGGTACTAGTTACTGACTGCCTACCTCATTGGCTTCCAGGGGCCACAAAAATTTGATTTTCCACATTTAGCATAATTATTGACCGAATTTAAAAATTTAAAACACTGTAATAATTAACACATTAAGAGATATAATCTTACATTAAAAGTTTAACACAATAATACAATATTTGAGAATGAGAGGTCTTAGAGCCTTACAACAAACTTTACACATAATTTGACCAACACCCCCTTTACAAAACTTTTATTCACTGACACCCCCAACCCAAAAACAGCAAAAAAGTTTATCGCTTACTACGCTTTTACTGTCCATGCAATAACACTGTAGCATCAGACATGACATTTTAATTTATTACTTCTTTACTATCGACTATTCACAACACACTTTGCAGACAGTATCTAAACTTATCACAGAATGTACCTGCTAAATTATATCATTGTCTCTCACATAGTTCAGTAGCTATAACGTCATAAAAATTGAGATGAATAACTAGCTTTTCCTTAAAATGGATTGGCAAATTACCCACATCATATTCATTCTGCGTTTCATAATAAGATCACTTAGTGACTTCCTATGAACTTAACGCATAATTTCAAACCTGCCCTAAATTACTTCTTGCTTATACGCTTAACATCACATATTTGACACATTAACTTATTTGTGAAGTGTAATCAGATGTCTGAGGCTGTTGTATGGATGTGAATTCACTTCTTTAAAGAATTAGGGGTTACTGGTATGAACTAAATGCTTTGTGGAAATGAATTATTTCCTCATAGGCAATCTTCTTGGGACATGGACCAATGGACAAATGTTAGAGACTTGGAAGACAGACTGATATTAACACAGAACATGGTTGTTCACCGACATATTAAAGTGGCTACTAAAAATCTCTCGTTGGAGCATCTATGTCTACATGCACTTGTGTCATTTCCTCACAGCTAAAACTATAATAGAGCCACCAGTGCAGAAAACACTCTATAAAATAAGAATAAACTGAAGAAAATGTCAAATATTGCCCTGGTATCTGTGGCTGGTTGGACACCAATAAAAACTAGGAAAAAGCCAACTACCATGAGAACAAATAAATGCACTTAGGGACTTTGCAAACAAGTAAAATGTATCATCATCATCATTTAAGACTGATTATGCCTTTCACCGTTCAGTCTGGAGCATAGTCCCCCTTATAAAATTCCTCCATGATCCCCTATTCAGTGCTAACATTGATCCCTCTTCTGATGTTAAGCCTATTACTTCAAAATCATTCTTAACCGAATCCAGGTACCTTCTCCTTGGTCTGCCCCGACTCCTCCTACCCTCTACTGCTGAACCCATGAGTCTCTGGGGTAACCTTGCTTCTCCCATGCGTGTAACATGCCCCCACCATCTAAGCCTGTTCGCCCCGACTGCTACATCTATAGAGTTCATTCCCAGTTTTTCTTTGATTTCCTCATTGTGGACACCCTCCTACCATTCTTCCCATCTACTAGTACCTGCAATCATCCTAGCTACTTTCATATCCGTAACCTCAACCTTATTGATAAGGTAACAACCTCTCTAATTTTTCCCCCAATTATTAAGGTTTTCCTCAAAAAGAATGTACCTTCGGTAGTTAGAATAAGATTGCAAGATGATATGTCTGCTTATATCATGAGGTAAACTGTTTCTATCACAACTTGTAGCTAACATTTCACTGAGAAAATAGGAAATTTTGCTATGATATCTTGTGTTATCGCAGGGAACAAGAACCGATACCTATGGACCAAACAACTGCTTGTCATTTTCCTCTAATTTTTCTTGTGTATGATTTCCTGACTATTTATGAATTTTTGCAGTCACAGAGCAGATTTCATGTCTATCATTTTGCTGTAACACTGGAACTCCTTAAACATTTCACTACTTTATGTACCTTTATTTGTGGAACAATGACTAAATGCATGGGATATTTTGTCTTTTATCTTGACAACATGTTCCTATTTATGGATAATGTCATGTTTATTCCTAGCTCATGTGTAGTATACAATCTACCACCATATGGCAAGAAAAAAAGATGAAACAGTTCAAGTATTTCAAATGTTGTCAATGGCAAAGAAACAAAAGAGAGCCAATGTGCACTCCGTGTGCATACCGGGGGGAGTCATTCCAGATGTGGAAAGGGTCCTTCCGGATGCCATGAAGGGTACAGGGTGCACCCATCTGCAGGTGGTCGCTCATGTCGGCACCAATGATGTGTGTCGCTATGGATCGGAGGAAATCCTCTCTGGCTTCCGGCGGCTATCTGATTTGGTGAAGACTGCCAGTCTCGCTAGCGGGATGAAAGCAGAGCTCACCATCTGCAGCATCGTCGACAGGACTGACTGCGGACCTTTGGTACAGAGCCGAGTGGAGGGTCTGAATCAGAGGCTGAGACGGTTCTGCGACCGTGTGGGCTGCAGATTCCTCGACTTGCGCCATAGGGTGGTGGGGTTTCGGGTTCCGCTGGATAGGTCAGGAGTCCACTACACGCAACAAGCGGCTACACGGGTAGCAGGGGTTGTGTGGCGTGGGCTGGGCGGTTTTTTAGGTTAGATGGCCTTGGGCAAGTACAGAAAGGGCAACAGCCTCAACGGGTGCGGGGCAAAGTCAGGACATGCGGGGACCAAGCAGCAATCGGTATTGTAATTGTCAACTGTCGAAGCTGCGTTGGTAAAGTACCGGAACTTCAAACGCTGATAGAAAGCACCGAAGCTGAAATCGTTATAGGTACAGAAAGCTGGCTTAAGCCAGAGATAAATTCTGCCGAAATTTTTACAAAGGTACAGACGGTGTTTAGAAAGGATAGATTGCATGCAACCGGTGGTGGAGTGTTCATCGCTGTTAGTAGTAGTTTATCCTGTAGTGAAGTAGAAGTGGATAGTTCCTGTGAATTATTATGGGTGGAGGTTACACTAAACAACCGAACTAGGTTAATAATTGGCTCCTTTTACCGACCTCCCGACTCAGCAGCATTAGTGGCAGAACAACTGAGAGAAAATTTGGAATACATTTCACATAAATTTTCTCAGCATGTTATAGTCTTAGGTGGAGATTTCAATTTACCAGATATAGACTGGGACACTCAGATGTTTAGGACGGGTGGTAGGGACAGAGCATCGAGTGACATTATACTGAGTGCACTATCCGAAAATTACCTCGAGCAATTAAACAGAGAACCGACTCGTGGAGATAACATATTGGACCTACTGATAACAAACAGACCCGAACTTTTCGAATCTGTATGTACAGAACAGGGAATCAGTGATCATAAGGCCGTTGCAGCATCCCTGAATATGGAAGTTAATAGGAATATAAAAAAAGGGAGGAAGGTTTATCTGTTTAGCAAGAGTAATAGAAGGCAGATTTCAGACTACCTAACAGATCAAAACGAAAATTTCTGTTCCGACACTGACAATGTTGAGTGTTTATGGAAAAAGTTCAAGGCAATCGTAAAATGCGTTTTAGACAGGTACGTGCCGAGTAAAACTGTGAGGGACGGGAAAAACCCACCGTGGTACAACAACAAAGTTAGGAAACTACTGCGAAAGCAAAGAGAGCTCCACTCCAAGTTTAAACGCAGCCAAAACCTCTCAGACAAACAGAAGCTAAACGATGTCAAAGTTAGCGCAAGGAGGGCTATGCGTGAAGCGTTCATTGAATTCGAAAGTAAAATTCTATGTACCGACTTGACAGAAAATCCTAGGAAGTTCTGGTCTTACGTTAAATCAGTAAGTGGCTCGAAACAGCATATCCAGACACTACGGGATGATGATGGCATTGAAACAGAGGATGACACGCGTAAAGCTGAAATACTAAACACCTTTTTCCAAAGCTGTTTCACAGAGGAAGACCGCACTGCAGTTCCTTCTCTAAATCCTCGCACAAATGAAAAAATGGCTGACATCGAAATAAGTGTCCAAGGAATAGAAAAGCAACTGGAATCACTCAATAGAGGAAAGTCCACTGGACCTGACGGGATACCAATTCGATTCTACACAGAGTACGCGAAAGAACTTGCCCCCCTTCTAACAGCCGTGTACCGCAAGTCTCTAGAGGAACGGAAGGTTCCAAATGATTGGAAAAGAGCACAGATAGTCCCAGTCTTCAAGAAGGGTCGTCGAGCAGATGCGCAAAACTATAGACCTATATCTCTTACGTCGATCTCTTGTAGAATTTTAGAACATGTTTTTTGCTCGCGTATCATGTCATTTCTGGAAACCCAGAATCTACTATGTAGGAATCAACATGGATTCCGGAAACAGCGATCGTGTGAGACCCAACTCGCCTTATTTGTTCATGAGACCCAGAAAATATTAGATACAGGCTCCCAGGTAGATGCTATTTTTCTTGACTTCCGGAAGGCGTTCGATACAGTTCCGCACTGTCGCCTGATAAACAAAGTAAGAGCCTACGGAATATCAGACCAGCTGTGTGGCTGGATTGAAGAGTTTTTAGCAAACAGAACACAGCATGTTGTTATCAATGGAGAGACGTCTACAGACGTTAAAGTAACCTCTGGCGTGCCACAGGGGAGTGTTATGGGACCATTGCTTTTCACAATATATATAAATGACCTAGTAGATAGTGTCGGAAGTTCCATGCGGCTTTTCGCGGATGATGCTGTAGTATACAGAGAAGTTGCTGCATTAGAAAATTGTAGCGAAATACAGGAAGATCTGCAGCGGATAGGCACTTGGTGCAGGGAGTGGCAACTGACCCTTAACATAGACAAATGTAATGTATTGCGAATACATAGAAAGAAGGATCCTTTATTGTATGATTATATGATAGCGGAACAAACACTGGTAGCGGTTACTTCTGTAAAATATCTGGGAGTATGCGTACGGAACGATTTGAAGTGGAATGATCATATAAAACTAATTGTTGGTAAGGCGGGTACCAGGTTGAGATTCATTGGGAGAGTGCTTAGAAAATGTAGTCCATCAACAAAGGAGGTGGCTTACAAAACACTCGTTCGACCTATACTTGAGTATTGCTCATCAGTGTGGGATCCGTACCAGGTCGGGTTGACGGAGGAGATAGAGAAGATCCAAAGAAGAGCGGCGCGTTTCGTCACTGGGTTATTTGGTAACCGTGATAGCGTTACGGAGATGTTTAATAAACTCAAGTGGCAGACTCTGCAAGAGAGGCGCTCTGCATCGCGGTGTAGATTGCTCGCCAGGTTTCGAGAGGGTGCGTTTCTGGATGAGGTATCGAATATATTGCTTCCCCCTACTTATACTTCCCGAGGAGATCACGAATGTAAAATTAGAGAGATTAGAGCGCGCACGGAGGCTTTCAGACAGTCGTTCTTCCCGCAAACCATACGCGACTGGAACAGGAAAGGGAGGTAATGACAGTGGCACGTAAAGTGCCCTCCGCCACACACCGTTGGGTGGCTTGCGGAGTATCAATGTAGATGTAGATGTAGATGTAGATGTAGCTTACGTTATGTGCCAACACTGAACACAAAAATAAACCTGTTTCACAATGAAATGAATGATAGTGGTCATTGTCAACAATGCTTGTGTTAAGAGATTTGAGTATTTACATTCCTGCTAAACCACTGACCATCAGACTAGCGCAGATTGTGAGGGACTTTTATGGTAAAATTTTGCTGTTACTAAATTAAATCAACATGCAGTTATGGAAATGTTACTGAGAAATGGCTTGTCTTTAGACCTGATGACCATTTTATTTTTATGGTTTGAAAAGGATGGTAGGGGGGTTCGGGAGGGTGCAGGTGGGTAGGTAGAGGTTGGGAGTGGTGGGTGGGTAGAGACTGGGAATGGGTGATGGCGGAGGGGGTGATGGGTAGAGGTTGCGGGTGGTGAGATGATGGGGTATGGGGCTTGGGGGTGGGGTGGAGGACACAGGTGATACCATGGGCTTATATTGTTTCATTCTCTTCTTTAAACAGCATGAACATTACACAAAGCAGTATACATGCATCCATAAAGTCATTTACTCTGCACTTCAACCTTCAATGCTACCCAGCCAAGTCACATTTTATTAAATATCCAGTAAAACTGCAGTTACGATGTACCTATCTCTTCTGTTGGGTGCTGCAGTTAGTGACTGCACAATGAATTATGGGAACTGAATACGATGAATAGTGAGTAGGTTACTGGTAGCCAATCAGAATGCTTGCAGTTTCCTGTGGTTTGTATATGAAGTTAGCTATTATTTTATTGTATTAGGTTAGACTTTAACTTTACTGTCAAAATTTACAACAAAATCAGAAATAAAGACATAAAAACAGGTTACTGCAATGATGAACATATCTCAGGCTCAGTTACACTTCAATCTATTTCAGCAATTGTATTTCTGTGTTGAGATTTACTGGCTTCGCCTACTCATAATGAAATTGTCAATTTGCAGCCTAATCTAGGCTTTGTGATTCATTACAAGTCAGTCAAAAACAAATGTAATCATATCATTTACTTCCCATCACTCATCACACAGTTCCCAACTGGAGTACTCAATGCATGTAAATGCATTTCAACCAAATATCCATTTTCAACTATCTTACAATTGAACCAATAACTGGGTGGATTCACCACAAAATGGGCAATGGGCAATTTTCAGGTGCCACACATTGCTAAAGTACTGCAATAATTATTGAATTCCTTTTTACTTTTAGTAGTGTTTTCTTATTTTTGACACTGACTGTAGACAGGAAATGAGTAAATAATAGAGAATATAGAACACTCTGGCACATGAGAGTACATCACCAATACCTAAGAGACCTCTTAATTTGGGGTAAATATGAATACAGAACACACAAACCATGGGTCTTGCTGGGGTGGATGGCTTGAGTTCCTCTATAATACAGATAGTTGTGTCGAAGGTGTAACCACATTGAAAAGGTATCTAGGGAGGCCAGGCTAACCTATGGTTCCCAAAGGGTGCAGCAGCCTTTTCAATAGCTGGACAAGTAAAAGTCTGGGAGACTGACTGATCTGGCCTCTATTCGACAGCAAGGTTTCACTATGTTGGTGCTAGGAACAGCTGAAAGTGAGAGCAAACTATAGCTATTATAAGGGGTGATTTTGTGATGACGTTAGAAACTTTCAAGGGTGATGGAGAAGGGCAAACGAATCAATTTTAGGTAACGGAGACTAGTCAAGAACAACCAAGTTTAAAGTTATAAGCGAAAATCATTCTCCTAACTCTGGCAGTAGATCCCCTCTACTGCAAGCTCTTTGCTTTCCATATTTTTGGAGGAGGTAGTATGGACCAAAACAAACTAAGTGTCTAATAAACATGGGCTCTAAAAAATTTATCTTAAGAATTATGAGCACCAGTTAAAGTAGAAGGGATATGTTTCACAGTAGCAAAGGTGAAGTGGTGTTCATAGCTTTTAAAGCTTTTAAGGTATGAACTTTAGATCTCATGTTTACTGGACTTTTTTTTCTATTTTAGTTGATACTACTTCCTCCCAAAATACGGAAAACAAAAAGCTTCAGTAAAAGCAGTTTACTGTGAGAGGTATTGAAATGCTTTTTGCTTATAATTTTTGACTTGTTTCCAGACCAGTGTTCCTTACCTCAGATTACTTCTTTTACCCTTTCCATCACCCCTGAAATTTTCTAACATCACAGCATCACCCTAAATTTCCCATGAAGTTAGTCTGTCCTTCCCAGGGACACCCCTCCAGTGTGGTTGCACGTATGATGCAACTACCTGTATCATGGAGGTACACAGGCCACCCACACCTCAGTAAGATCCATGACTGGTGCATGCTGTAATCATATCTACCCCCCCCCCCCCCCCAACGAGAATTTTTCAGGTCTTTAGGTATTGGTGATGTACTATTGTGTGCCACAGCATACCATGATCTCTATCATAGAGCTCCAGTGTGAGGCTTAATGACAAAGGTATCATCCAGGGTAAAACATTCCTCAATCGGTGTTGTCAGTGCCATCATCGTCATACAACTCTAAACCCAGGATAGAGAACTTACAAAGGGAAATGGATGGGTAAAGTTAGATCTTTCGAGAATTTAGTGCAGTGCAGTGCCACGAAGAAAAGGACTTTTGTTCAGGTCAGTACAATGTTATCAACACAAACTCAATTACGGGTAATACTAGATTAGGTCTAATAATACATTAAGAAATAGGAATGCAGATAAGCTATGATGACCAGCTCGTTGAGTGTAT
This sequence comes from Schistocerca americana, assembly GCF_021461395.2. NCBI lineage: Eukaryota > Metazoa > Arthropoda > Insecta > Orthoptera > Acrididae > Schistocerca > Schistocerca americana. The sequence continues at coordinate 46,163,300 of NC_060126.1, forward strand.
TGTTGTAACCAACATAGATGTGAACATCCACTACAGTAGTTCATATTTATATGCCCACAAGCTCTACAGGAAAGCTAAAAAAGTGTATTAAAAGATAAAAAAAGATTACTGAAATAGTTAAGGGAGATCAAAATGTAATTATGATTGGGAACTGAAATTTGACAGTTAGAAGAAGACAAGAAGGAAAAATATTAGAACATTAACTGGGGAGAGGATGAAAACAATTTAATCAATGCTAATACTTCATTTACAAATCTTGGAAGAAGGCTGTGTACAAAGGAGAGACATGGAGACAAAAGAGGGTTCCATACACAGTTAGAAACCAGATTTTTAACTGCAAAACATTTCAGAGGTAGATATGGACTATGATCATAATTTACTGGTTATCAACTGCAAATTAAAAAATAAAGAAATTGCAAAAAGGTAGGAATTTAAGGAGATGGGGTAATGTAAAGTTGAAGTAATCAGTAGCTGTTGAGAGTTTCAAATGGAGCATCAGGCAACAACTGACTGAAACAGAAGAAAGGCGTACAGTAGAAAATGCGTGGATACCTTTGAGAGATTAAGAGATGAAACTGCGACAACAGCAGAGACTCAATTAGATCAAAAGATAAGGCCTCATACTTATTCTTGGATATCATAGGGGATATTTAATCTAACTAATGGAAGGAGAAAATGGCAATAGAATGTTAAATTACATTATTTATGTAATTTTTCGCATTTTTTCCACCACTATGGATCCTTGCTCCTTTCATCTCCATCAATACAGAGAAGTTTCCTTACCCCTAGCCAGAAGCCAGTACCACATACCATTCCTGTGTTGTCGCTTGGCTCATGGAATCCCCCCAAAAGGCCTTGCCATCAAATCACCCATCTCCGGCTACCACCCCTCCTTCCACAATGACCTCCACCTGTTCAAATACTGCCAATCTTTAGTCCTCACCAACATAGTCCTGCAAAACCATATCAACCAAGCCCAAACCTCCTTGCAGTAGCTTCCCTCCATCTGCAAAATTCTCCTGCTATGCAATCCCAAATTCCTGGAACCCATAACACACATTGAAACTCTTGGCCTCCAGGAACTAGAGCAACATGCACAACATCACATCAAAAAGCTCTCCACCCTGTTCATTTCCTACTCCCACCCAGGAGTACCACTGTCCACCACCTCTACAACAACCTTCAAACCTCTACAACCTCCAAATCTCCCCCACGTCTCCTCATAGCTGACCAACACAGTCTCAAAGACCTACTACACTTATCCCACCCTCCAAAACACCCTCCCACCACCACACAGAATCCAGAACCTAAACAGATCCAAAACACAGTCATGAACCTTTCCCCCAGAAGCCTTAGCTCCACAGAAATGTCAGTCCTTTCCAAAGGCCTCATCTTTTGCCCCACTCCCAAATTCAATCATGCAGGACTTATTTTAGACCTTCTCCCCTTTTTCCACTCCCTACAGTGGAAACACTTTTTCACCACCAATCAGACTCAACCAAACACCAATGTTGAACTCTGCCTAATTCAGTTCACATTTCTATGCAATCATGATCCACCCCTACTGCCCCTAAATCACCCCCTGTTAACTTTCCAGAATTTCTTAACCTTGAACCCTGCCTCACTATCATTCCCCAAATCACTCAACATGCAAACTAATCTTACATCCACAGAAAGAACAGCACTCCACCATCTAAAAACTTATCCTAACCTTATAATCCTCCCTGTGGCAAAGGCTCCACCACTGCGGTTTTGAACTGCAAGGATTACCTGGCACAAGGACGCTGCAAGCTGTCAGATACATCCATCTATAAACTTTCCACAGTGACTCCACTCCAGAAATCCAGCAGGTGCTCATCACTCCTCAAATCCTTAGACCCATCCCAGAACCTCTCCACAGAGTCCATCTCTCTACTCACCCCTAACCACTTCCCACACTCCTACCTTCTACATGCTTCCTAAAGTCCACAAACCTAACCACCCAGGGCACCCCATTGTGGCCGGTTACTGTGCCCCCACTGAGAGAATCTTTGCTCTCATACACCAACACCTGCAACCTATTACCTCCTATATAAAAGATACCAACCATTACCTCCACCAACTCTCCACAGTTCCTGTCCCTTTACCACACAGAGCCCTGCTTGTCACTATTGATGCCACCTCCCTTTACACTAACGTCCCTAATGCCAATGGCCTTACCACTACTGAATATTTCCTTTCTCAACGCCCGACGGATTCCAAACTAACAACCTCCTTCCTAGTCACCATGAACAACTATATCTTCACCCACAATTATTTCTCCTTTGAAGGCATTGCCTACGAACAAATCCAAGATACAGCTATGGACACCTGCATAGCACCTATTCATGGGCCATCTAGAGGAACACCCAGAAACCTTAACTACTCACCTGGTTCAGATTCATTGATGACATCTTTGCAATCGGGATCGAGGGTGAGGACACCCTACCCACTTTCCTCCAGAACCTCAACGACTTCTCCATTTGCTTAACCAACCCCAACCCCATAAGCCACCTTCCTAGATGTTGACCTCCACCTTAAAGATGGCTACATTTACATCTACATTTATACTCCGCAAGCCACCCAACGGTGTGTGGCGGAGGGCACTTTACGTGCCACTGCATTACCTCCCTTTCCTGTTCCGGTCGCGTATGGTTCGCAGGAAGAACGACTGCTGGAAAGCCTCCGTACACGCTCCGATCTATCTAATTTTACATTCGTGATGTCCTCGGGAGGTATAAGTAGGGGGAAGTAATATACTCGATACTTCATCCAGAAACACACCCTCTCGAAACCTAGACAGCAAGCTACACCGCGATGCAGAGCGCCTCTCTTGCTGAGTCTGCCACTTGAGTTTGCTTAACATCTCCGTAACCCTATCACACTTACCAAATAACCCTGTGACAAAACGCGCCACTCTTCTTTGGATCTTCTCTCTCTCCTCTGTCAACCCGACCTGGTACTGGTCCCACACTGATGAGCAATACTCGAGTATAAGCCACCTCCTTTGTTGATGACTACATTTTCTAAGGACTCTCCCAATGAATCTCAACCTGGCACCCACCTTACCAACAATTAATTTTATGTAATCATTCCACTTCAAATCATTCCGTACGCATACTCCCAGATATTTTACAGAAGTAACTGCTACCAGTGTTTGTTCCACTATCATATAATCATATAATAAAGAATCCTTCTTTCTATGTATTCGCAATACATTACATTTGTCTATGTTAAGGGTCAGTTGCCACTCCCTGCACCAAGAGCCTATCCACTGCAGACCTTCCTGCATTTCACCGCAATTTTCTAATGCTGCAACTTCTCTGTATACTACAGCATCATCCGCAAAAAGCCACATGGAACTTCCGACACTATCTACTAGGTCATTTATATATATATTGTGAAAAGCAATGGTCCCATAACACTCCCTTGTGACACGCCAGAGGTTACTTTAATGTCTGCAGAGTCTCTCCATTGATAACAACATGCTGTGTTCTGTTTGCTAAAAACTCTTCAATCCAGCCACACAGCTGGTCTGATATTCCGTAGGCTCTTACTTTGTTTATCAGGCGACAGTGCGGAACTGTATCGAACGCCTTCCGGAAGTCAAGGAAAATGGCATCTACCCTGGGAGCCTGTATTTAATATTTTCTGGGTCTCATGATTAAATAAAGCGAGTTGGGTCTCACACGATCGCCCTTTCCGGAATCCTTGTTGATTCCTACAGAGTAGATTCTGGGTTTCCAGAAATGACATGATACGCGAGCAAAAAACATGTTCTAAAATTCTACAACAGATCAATGTAAGAGATATAGGCCTATAGTTCTGCGCATCTGCTGGACGACCCTTCTTGAAAACTGGAACTACCTGTGCTCTTTTCCAATCATTTGGAACCTTCTGTTCCTCCAGAGACTTGCGGTACACGGCTGTTAGAAGGGGGGGGGGGGGCAAGTTCTTTCACATACTCTGTGTAGAATCGAATTAGTATCCAGTCTGGTCCAGCGGACTATCCTCTGTTGAATGATTTCAGTTGCTTTTCTATTCCTTGGACACTTATTTCAATTTCAGCCATTTTTTCGTTTGTGCGAGGATTTAGAGAAGGAACTGCAGTGCGGTCTTCCTCCGTGAAACAACTTTGGAAAAAGCTGTTTAATATTTCAGCTTTACGCGTGTCACCCTCTGTTTCAATGCCATTATCATCCCAGAGTGTCTGGACATGATGTTTCGATCCACTTACTGATTTAACGTAAGACCAGAACTTCCTAGGATTTTCTGTCAAGTCGGTACATAGAATTTTACTTTCAAATTCACTGAACATTTCACACAAAGCTCTCCTTACGCTAACTTTGACACTGTTTAGCTTCTGTTTGTCTGAGAGGTTTTGGCTACGTTTAAATTTGCAGTGAAGCTCTCTTTGCTTTCGCAGTAAATTCCTAACTTTGTTGTTGAACCACGGTGGGTTTTTCCCGTCCCTCACAGTTTTACTCGGCAAGTACCTGTCTAAAACGCATTTTACGATTGCCTTGAACTTTTTCCACAAACACTCAACATTGTCAGTGTCGGAACAGAAATTTTCATTTTGATCTGTTAGGTAGACTGAAATCTGCCTCCTATTACTCTTGCTAAACAGATAAACCTTCCTCCCTTTTTTTATATTCCTATTTACTTCCATATTCAGGGATGCTGCAACGGCCTTATGATCACTATTCCCTGTTCTGCACTTACAGAGTCAAAAAGTTCGGATCTGTTTGTTATCAGTAGGTCCAAGATGTTATATCTACGAGTCGATTCTCTGTTTAATTGCTTGAGGTAATTTTCAAATAGTGCACTCAGTATAATGTCACTCGATGCTCTGTCCCTACCACCCATCCTAAACATCTGAGTGTCCCAGTCTATATCTGGTAAATTGAAATCTCCATCTAAGACTACCGTATTTACTCGAATCTAAGCCGCACCTGAAATATGAGACTCGAAATCAAGGAAAAAAAAAATTTCCCGAATCTAACCCGCACCTGAAATTTGAGACTTGAAATTCAAGGGGAGAGAAAAATTATGGGCCGCATCTCCAAATCGAAACAAAGTTGGTCCATTGTAATATGAGACAATTTAGGTCGAATGAATGACGATACAGCTACAGTAGTTTGGTTCGAGTCGTAAGCTTAGCAGTAAAGCTTTACCAGGTAGCCATTGCTATGTGTCCGGCACTCCGTCCGTATTTATACGGGTACCCTTCCTTTTCCACGTGCTTCGTCTGGTTTGAATTGATTGCTCATTTTTCTTTGACCTGATAAGCACAGTTTTCTTTGTTATAGGTGTTTATGTCACTCTAAGCTGAAAATGCATTACTGTACTGTGCCATGCATTGTTTGTCACATTCTGATAGTGCGTGTTTACAGCCTGTCGCCGCTCGCGGCATGGCTTCCTTTTGTGCGCGCTACCGCTACGAGAGGAATCGTCTCATTAGCGAAACAATGGCAAGAAACTGCTATTTATTGTTACTTACACTGCTGCTTTCTTTGATAATGATCAACAAGGACCAAATAATAGACTGCGTATGATAGAAGATGTTCTGAACGAGATCTTAAGGAAAATTTTTCTCCATTTGAAAATCTTTGCAGGCGCCTCTTTAGTACATTACATTCTACACAGAAATTAGAGTCATCTTAGATTTAAAAATCTAGTCAATTGCCGTGCTTCATTTCTGACTGTATCACTATTAAGCATAAGAATAATACGAATATAAACATGACATGATATGTATATTCTTCCGCGTTTGCTGTTGTCTCACTCTAGTTTCGTAGTTTATTAGGCAGGCAGATTTAAATGATATAGCAGCAAACATGAAACAATACATGGCAAAAGCGCTGGCAGGTCGATAGACACACAAACAAACACAAACATACACACAAAATTCAAGCTTTCACAACAAACGATTGCTTCATCAGGAAAGAGGGAAAGACAAAAGGATGTGGGTTTTAAGGGAGAGGATAGGATAAGGAGTCATTCCAATCCCGGGAGCGGAAAGACTTACCTTAGGGGGGAAAAAGGACAGGTATACACTCGCGCGCGCGAGAAGAACTCCAGAATTTCCTCTGCAACCTCAACTCCTTTGGTTCCATCAGATTCACCTGGTCCTACTCCAAATCCCATGCCACTTTCTTTGATGTTGACCTCCATCTGTCCAATGGCCAGCTTCACACGTCCGTCCACATCAAACCCACCAACAAGCAACAATACCTACATTATGACAGCTGCCACCCATTCCACATCAAACAGTCCCTTCCCTACAGCCTAGGTCTTCGTGGCAAACGAATCTGCTCCAGTCCGGAATCCCTGAACCATTACACCAACAACCTGAGAACAGCTTTCGCATCCCGCAACTACCCTCCCGACCTGGTAGAGAAGCAAATAACCAGAGCCATTTCCTCATCCCCTCAAACCCAGAACCTCCCACAGAAGAACCACAAAAGTGCCCCACTTGTGAAAGGATACTTTCCAGGACTGGATCAGACTCTGAAAATGTGGCTCTCCAGCAGGGATACGACTTCCTCAAATCCTGCCCTGCAATGAGATCCATCCTTCATGAAATCCTCCCCATTCCACCAAGAGTGTCTTTCCGCCGTCCACCTAACCTTCGTAACCTCTTAGTTCATCCCTATGAAATCCCCAAACCACCTTCCCTACCCTCTGGCTCCTACCCTTGTAACCGCCCCCGGTGTAAAACCTGTCCCATGCACCCTCCCACCACCACCTACTCCAGTCCTGTAACACGGAAGGTGTACACGATCAAAGGCAGAGCCACGTGTGAAAGCACCCACGTAATTTATCAACTGACCTGCCTACACTGTGAAGCTTTCTATGTGGGAATGACCAGCAACAAACTGTCCATTTGCATGAATGGACAAAGGCAGACAGTGTTTGTTGGTAATGAGGATCACCCTGTGGCTAAACATGCCTTGGTGCACGCCCAGCACATCTTGGCACAGTGTTACACTGTCCGGGTTATCTGGATACTTCCCACTAACACCAACCTGTCAGAACTCCGGAGATGGGAACTTGCCCTTCAGTATATCCTCTCTTCTCATTATCCGCCAGGCCTCAACCTCCGCTAATTTCAAGTTGCCGCCGCTCATACCTCACCTGTCTTTCAACAACATCTTTGCCTCTTTACTTCCGCCCCAACTGACATCTCTGCCCAAACTCTTTGCCTTTACAAATGTCTGCTTGTGTCTGTGTATGTGCGGATGGATGTGTGTGTGTGTGTGTGTGTGTGTGTGTGTGTGTGTGTGTGTGTGTGTGTGTGTGTGTGTGTGTGCGCGCGCGCGCGCGCGCGCGCGCGTGTGCGCGCGCGCGTGTGCGCGCGCGAGAGAGTGTATACCTGTCCTTTTTTCCCCCTAAGGTAAGTCTTTCCGCTCCCGGGATTGGAATGACTCCTTATCCTCTCCCTTAAAACCCACATCCTTTCGTCTTTCCCTCTCCTTCCCTCTATCCTGATGAAGCAACCACTTGTTGCGAAAGCTTGAATTCTGTGTGTATGTTTGTGTGTGTATCGACCTGCCAGCACTTTTGTTTGGTAAGTCTCATCATCTTTGTTTTTAGATATATTTTTCCTACGTGGAATGTTTCCCTCTATTATATTCAATACATGGCAAAATGTTTATATGCATATTATTCTTATGGTGACGAGAATACTGCATGTGATTCACAATTTATAAAAGTTCCTATTAGCAACCATCTCTTCTCACAGATAGGAAAAAATTCAGAACGTAGAGTTGGCCATATTGACAAACATCCCAAACAGTCTTGCCAGTCGGATTTTCGTAGTACATTGAAATGCTGATACATTTGAAGATGAACAATACAGAATTTGTATTTACTTCGTTGGATAATATATGAAAATGCAGTGATCGAAAGTCGGGGTGGAGAAAATAGCTCGTCTTCCACCTTTTTTTTAAATTTATTTACTGACACAGAGGTTTTGGCGCCAGTATTTATCTTTGTGCATACAAAGCATGCCTGTGTAGCGCTACATATATTCGACGGCAGAAGTAAGTTGTGGCTGCACCCACCAACTTTTTTCAGAATTTCCGCTTGCTTTGCACTCTATTCTAATCCGCAGGCGGTTTTTTGGATTACAAAAACCGGAAAAAAAGTGCGGCTTAGATCGAGTAAATACGGTATAACATGCTGAGGAAATTTATGTGAAATGTATTTCAGATTTTCTCTCAGTTGTTCTGCCACTAATGCTGCTGAGTCGGGAGCTCGGTAAAATGAGCCAATTATTAACCTAGCTCGGTTGTTGAGTATAACCTCCACCCATAATAACTCACAGGAACTATCCACTTCTATTTCACTACAGGATAAACTACTACTAACAGCGAGAAACACGCCACCACCGGTTGCATGCAATCTATCCTTTATATTCAATACATGGCAAAATGTTTATATGTATATTATTCTTATGGTGACGAGAATACTGCATGTGATTCACAATTTATAAAAGTCTGTGCCTTTGTAAAAATTTCAGCAGAATTTATCTCTGGCTTCAGCCAGCTTTCTGTACCTATAATCATTTCAGCCTCGGTGCTTTCTATCAGTACTTGAAGTTCCGGTACTTTACCAATGTAGCTTCGACAGTTTACAATTAAAATACCGATTGCTGCTTGGTCCCCGCATGTCCTGACTTTGCCCCGCACCCTTTGAGGCTGTTGCCCTTTCTGTACTTGCCCAAGGTCATCTAACCTAAAAAACCGCCCAGTCCATGCCACACAACCCCTGCTACACATGTAGCCGCCTGCTGTGTGTAGTGGACTCCTGACCTATCCAGTGGAATCCGAAACCCCACCACCCTATGGCGTAAGTCGAGGAATCTGCAGCCCACACAGTCACAGAACCATCTCAGCCTCTGATTCAGACCCTCCACTCGGCTCTGTACCAAAGGTCAACAGTCAGTCCTGTCAACGATGGTGCAGATGGTGAGCTCTGCTTTCATCCCGCTAACAAGACTGGCAGTCTTCACGAAATCAGATAGCCGCCGGAAGCCAGAGAGGATTTCCTCCAATCCATAGCAACACACATCATTGGTGCCGACATGAGCAACCACTGCAGATGGGTGCACACCCAGTACCCTTCATGGTATCCGGAAGGACCCTTTCCACATCTGGAATGACTCCCCCTGGTATGCACACGGAGTGCACAGTGATTTTCTTCCTCTCCCTTGCAGCCACATCAGTACCTCCATCCATATCAAACCTACTAACCACCAGAAACACCTCTACTTCGACATATGCCACCCATGCCATACTAAGAAATCCCTTCCATACAGCCTAGCCACCTGTGGCCATCGCATCTGTAGTGACGAGCGGTCCCTCTCGAAATATAGCGAGCGTCTCCAGAAGCCTTCACAGACCGTAAATATCATCCCAACCTTGTACAAAAAGAAAAATCTACCATGCCTTTTCTTTCCAGTCTCCCATCACCTCCCAAAAGGCCCATAGTCCAGCTACGGAGTAACATTCCCCTTGTAACTCAGTACCACCCAGGACTGGAGAACTGAATTACATTCTCTGCCAGGGTTTCGACTACCTCTCATCATGCCCTGCCCACTATCCCTCCCACCCCTCCCACAGTGTTATTCTGCCGTTCCCTGAACCTACACAATATATTCGTCCATCCTTACACAGCCCCTGTTCCCAATCCCTTACCTCATGGCACATACCCCTGTAGATCCAAGACCCCCTAGATGCAAGACTTGTCCCATACATTCTCTCACCACCACCACCACCACCACCACCACCACCACCAGCCCGGTCACAAATTACAGGGCTACCTGCGAAACCAGTCATGTGATCTACAAGCTAGGCTGCAACCTTTGTGCTGCATTCTACATGGGCATGACAACCGACAAGCTGGTCTCTCCACATGAATGACCACCGACAAACTGTGGCCAATAAACTCGACTGCTTCACTGCCTGTGCCATACGGATGCTTCCCACTAACACCAGCTTTTCTTAATTGCACAGGTGGGAACTTTCCCTGCAATATATCCGATGTTCCCGTAACCCTCCTGGCCTCAGCCTTCATTAGTCATTGTCCTCACCCATCCAGCCCCTTCCCTATTCCCATTCCAGCACTACACAGGCTCCAGTCCACCATCGCAACCAGTCTTTTTACTTCTCTCCTTGTTCGCTCTCTGCCCCTTCTCCCTCCCCACCTCTCCCATGCCCACCAACTAACCTCTCGACTATACATCTAACCTCTCTCCACCTCGTCTCTGCACACTCCGCAGCAGCACTGCACTGTCCACTACCCCTACTCTACTATCCCACCACCTCCCCACCCCAGCCTCCTCCTTACCCCCACCCAGTCACGCACTGGTGCTGCTGCTTGTAGTTTGGCCTCAGTTGCCTGATACTGCAGTAGTGTTTGTATAAGCTGTGTTTGCATGATTATATGGAGATGGAGAGGGGGAGGGGGAGTGGTGGTGGGTGGGGGGGGGGGGGGGGGGGGAGAGAGAGAGAGAGAGAGAGAGAGAGAGAGAGAGAGTATTTTTTATACAACCTTTATTTGTGACAGTCTTTTTGTTGTGCCTATCTGCATCTCAGCATCTTCACTATACGGTGGGTGGCAACTTTCCTTTTCATAATATTGTTACATTCCATCCTGGATTTCCCATTGTTCAAATGGGAATACGGATGTATAAAAAATGAAACTTACAGGAAGTGCAAACTGGTAAAGCAGGAATGGATGTATATGAAATAAAGGATGCGTGACTAGGGAAACATACAATTTGAGTTTCATTTCCTTCTTCGAGTACACTGATGGAACAGTGGAAGTCCTAGAAGCAGATACGACTACAAGGTAGAGTACATACTAGTAATATGGTGTTTAAAATCTTTCTGAAATCTTGTTGTTTCAGAAAAAATTTACCTAAAAATATGCACTTATTTGGCCAAAACCAAATGTTACACCTTCCAGTCCTTACCAATTTCTTGTGCAGAACATGACTTGGTTCAGAAACTTTCACTCGATAAGCATGCCAAGAAAGCATTACAAAACATAAATTTCCTTTTACCTTCACTGAGCAGATAACAGAAAATGCTATATGACAACATATATGCCACCAGCTCACAAATAATTTTATATTTAAAAAAAAAAAAAAAAAAAAAAAAAAAAAAAAAAAAAAAACACATGCAGTTTTTTTGCTTTTTATTTTTATCACACACAATATCTTACCACGAATAAATTCATTGCAGCATTGGCCAATGTCCTTCCCTTCCCAACCGTCTATTGATTTTTGAAGTTCATTTGTCTTATCCAGAGCAATCTGTCTCCTCACTCTACCATGCATTCGAATTCCACTCTCTCTGTAAAAACACAGTTTGTAAATAAAAGTACGAAACAATGAAACTTTTTTCTAGCACAGGGATTATAGTGTGTACCTCTTTGGTAAGTTTCCAACTGTCTGCAAAAGTTCCGTTTGAAGTGGCTTCAACAGGCCTTCCACCTGTTCCAAGCTCTCTCTGTCTTCGTCAATGGGTGTCAATCTATGCAAAATCTGTAAATGAGCACAAGACAGTATACTAAAGATGTTACTGCTGTAGTATTGGTAATATAAATCATCACTAAGTTTGTAACTAATTAGACAATAATACAACAAAAATAATCAATTTTCAAAAATATAATGTAAATAGATAAAAAATCAACATACCATGTAATGTCAGGAGGAAATATATATCAAAGTACTGAAATCTGCAAGCTTTTGGAGCCAATGGACCTCCTCATGGCAAAAGTGTTGAAGCAGAAGGAAAACGGGTGAAAGAAAAGGACTGGTAAGGTTTAGGAAATGGGAAGGGTTTGGGAAAGTTGCCAAAACCCCGAGTCAGGGGAGGCTTACCAGATGGGATGAGAAGGAAAGACCGATAGCTGGGGAGTACACTGGAATCTTTGAAAACCTGACAGCTTAAAGGTGGAAGATAGGGTAATACACACAACAGAGATCACTGACAAAACATCACGCACAGCTTAAAATAGTGGAAAGCTAAGTGCATTGTATATGGTAGAGGTGGGGTGCTGGGATAAACAGACTCATCAGAAAACAGCAAATGCAGAAAACTAAAAGAGAGAGAAGAAAGGAATAGTTACTGGGATGAAATGTTGAGACTGAAGAAATTAACATAAATTAAGGCCAGGAGGGTGGCGAGAACCAAAGAAACATTGTAACGCCAGTTCCCATATGTGGAGTTTACAGAAGCTTGTGTCTGGGCAAAGAATCCAGATGAAACATGTGGTGAAACAGGCAGATCATGACTTTCTTGCTATAGAGCACGCTTTGCAACAGGGTATTGCTTGTTGCCAGTGTAAACCCTCCACCTATGGCCGTTCTTCCTAACTGATAACTTGGTGATAGTCATGCCAATGTGAAAGGCCTAATGGTGTTTACATAACAGCTGGTAAATTACGTGTTGTTTCACAAGTGGCTCTCCCTTTGAGCATGTTTTGCCAGTTACAGGGCTGCTAAAGTAGTGACTGGAGGACACATTGGAAAAGGCTTACAGCAGCCATAGGGTGGGGAAATAGATGTAGGAGGAGCATAGGGTCTGACAAGGATATTGCAGAGACTGGGAGGCCAGAGTGGATCTCATTTCAGGGCTCAATTTTAGGAAGTTATAGCCTTGTTGAAGTTTCCGATCAATACATTCAAGACCAGGATAGCACTGAGTGACAAGAGGTCTACTCCAAAGTTGCTTTTTGGAGGGATCAGCAGTAACAGGATTAAATGTTATGGCTCTGGACATATCCACCTGAACTAAGCTTATGGGATAATTACATGAAGAGAAGGCTGAGGTGAGTATGGTGGTGTATTGCTGTACAAAATCAGCATCTGAACAAGCATGTTTCCCTAAAATCCCAAAGCTGTATGAGAGGGAACGTTTGACATGGAAAGGACAGAGACTGTGAAAATGTAAGTATTGTTGTTTGTTAGCAGCTGACCCTTGGTGAAGGTGATGTCAACTTCAATGAAAGTCTTATGGAATTCGGAATAAGACCATACGAAATTTGATTAGGATTCCAAGAATTATAACAGGTCAGCCTCACCACGAGTCCATATGGCAAAGATGTCATCAACACATCTAAACCAAACACGGGGCTGACAGTTTAGGGACTCCCATTCCAAACAACCCATGAAAAGGTTGGCACAGGAAGGACATACCCTGGTTCCCATGGCTGTGCCCCTAATCTGTTTGTTTGTCTGCCACTCAAAGGTAAAATATTATGGTGTGTAGGAAGGATGTTATAGGTATGGTATCAGGTGTCCACTGAGTGTGGTAATGTTCAGTAACACACAGGTCACATTACGTGGCACTTGTCGGTATAGAGGGACGTGTCATCAATGTTAACAAGCAAGGTGTGTGGTGGGGCTGGGGTGGGGACAGACTTCACATGAGCTCAGAAATGGGTGGTGTCTTTAATAGAGGAGAGAAGATTTTGTACCATATGTTGCAAGTGTTGATCAACTAAGGCAGATATACATTTGGTAAGCACTTTGAAGTCAGTAACTATGACTGCCAGGGTGACTGCGTTTGTGGATCTTAGGAAGAAGGTGAAAGGCGGGGCTGCGTGATTTGGGTAGGGCAACATGTTCTATAGGGGTTTAAGGAGGGACTGTACGTCAATTTGTATCACAGGGGTGGGATCTCGATGGCAGATACCATCATAGATGTGTCAGACAGCTGGCATAGACCCTCACTTACATACTCCCACCAGTCAAAGCACCACAGTGGTAGTCATCAACTGGTGACTACCATCCTCCTCCTAAGGGACGCAATGGTAGATACCTTGTCTGCTGGGAGCATAAGAATGGAGTCATCAACTGATCTTCTACGTACAGCATCTGCCATGAAGATCCCATCCTTGTCATATAAACTGACCTACAGTCGCTCCTTAAAACCTCATGCCCCTCACAAGGACTAACACCTCAATCCACAGAACTCCTTACCCCCATTCAAAACATACATTTCCACCTTTGACCTTCTTCCTAAGATCCCCACACCCAATCACCTTGCTGTCCCTGGTTGCCAGCTTCAAAGGACTTGCCAAACATATACCTGCCTTTGTTGATAAACACCTCTTATTTTAAGACACCAAGCATTTCCTAGATCGTCTGAAATCTGTCCCTGTCCCATTCTTACCACACCCCTTGACTGTTACCATTGATGCCACCTCACTCTATACCAACATCCTCCATGAACACGTTCTGTCTGCTACTGAACATTTCCTTACTCAACGCCCAACTGATACCAGGCCTATTGTGTCCTTCCTGCTCTCCTTAACCAACTTTATACTTACCAGGAACTATTTTACCTTCGAGGGGCAGGCATATAAACAGATCAGTGGTATGGCCATGGGACCCATGATAGTATCTTCCTATGCCAACTTTTTCACAGGTTGCAAGGACACGGCTTCCCGGGGTCCCTAAACCTTCAGCCTCTGGGTTGGTTTAGATGCACTGATGACATCACATTGATGAAAACATGTGTCCCAGCCGTTATGTAAACACCATTTGCTCTTTTACATTGGCATGACTACCACCGATTTATTCGTTAGGACTAATGGGCATAGCAGAGGGTGTATATTGGCAATGAACAATATCCTGTTTCAGAACATCAGAACATACTCCTACAACATGGCAGTCATGAACTTGGTGCCTGTTTCACTACATGTGCTATCTGAATTCTTCCCCCAGACACCAGTTTCTCAGGACTCCGCAGGTGGGAATTGGTGTTACAAGTTTTGGTTATCGCCACCCTCCTGGCCTTAATTTATGCTAATTTCTTCAGTTTCACAATTTGTTCTCAGTAACTATGCCTTTTTTTCACTCCCTTTTAGTTTTCTGTATCCTGAATTTTTTGACAAGTCTATTTCTCCCCACACCCCATGACCACCACATACAATGCACTTAGCTTTCCACTCTTTTTAACTTATCCACAATATTCTGTCAGTATTCTCTGTCTTGCATTAACACCCCATCTTCCACTTTTAAGCTTTCAGGTTTTCAAACTTCATCCAAGGCAGTCCCCAATAATCAGTATTTCCCTCTCATCCTGTCCAGTAAGTCTTCCCTAACTGGTGTTCCGGCCACTATTCCGAACTCTCTCCATTTCCTAAACCTCATCAAGCCCTTTTCCTTTACCCCTCTTCCTTCCCCTTCAACCCTTCTGCCAGAATGAGCCATTGGCTCCGTAAGCTCGCAAAGTCCAATACCTTAATGTGTGTTCCCTCCTGTCACTGCTTGATGAATAGATTTTTTAACTATCTACTTACATTAACTAGTTATACAGTTTCACTTGATGACAGACAGATGTGTGTTATGGACAGGATTCAGGCTCTGGTCAGAAAAAGGAGTACAGCAAAAGCCTAACATAATACAGTTGTCAGGGTGCACGCTTTGTCCCGGCGATATAGTGGAACTGTGGTATACGAAAGTGAGCTATCATATAACAAATTATGCACTGAAAGATTAGTAAAGCACACAACATATTATAATACTGTGTCATATACTGTTTAGTATATAAATTTAAAGAATATTAGAAGTAAAGTATTTGAAACACTTACCAAATACACCAATTAGACAAATTTCAATCAAATAGCAACTAAAGAAGACTACAGTAACTCCAAATAAAATACTGCACTGGACTACATTACATAAAATATATATTTATGACACTTTATGCATGTTCATTTCACCACTCCTTCTAAGTAGCACCATCCCACACGAAGTAGTATAATTCTGAAAAAGTTCCCATATAATTATCACCATCATGGATTTTGCAGAAATTTTGTGTGTACATTCACACATGTTCATGAACATGAGCAGATTTTTCTATCACTAATTCAATACTTTCGGAGACATAGTCATTCATTTTAACCCATAGCGCAGCTACAATCCCCACGAGTTTTCGGTAACTTTGAGGCATAATATCTCCAGCAATATTTTCTCGAAAGAAACAAAAGTAGGCTACCTTGTACAACTTTTTATGCTATTTTAAGCAAAATAATAAAAAAAAAGATCTCCTGAGCAATTTCCGTATGGTTAATCTGAAGCTAAGTCAGCAGAAAACACAGACACTCAAAAAAATGTGATGTTTAGCTTTTTATATCTCCAGCAATAACTGCAGGATAAACTTTGAACTTTGTACATAATCAGTTATCAGTACATGGAATAACAATATTCGATTTCATTCTCCTACCGTTTTCCAGTTGTTTACAATTTGTGGGCAAAGTTCACAATCTTTCTAAAAATGCCAAAAAGCAGCAATTTTTGGTCCACTTTTGCAAAAACGAGTCTTTTGCAAACTCTTTTTAAACAAATTTCATTAGAAAGACCGTATTCTAAGCCACCAAAAAACTATATTTGGTTTTGCAATGCAAGCATACAAGACCCTAAGAAACAGCAACAAGGCGAAGCAAAGTTGGCAGAAAAAATAGACGCTTGGAAAAAAATAAATAAATAAAACAAATTTAAAAAGTTATGTTTAACTTTTTATATCTCCAGAAATAATTGTGGGATTAACCTGAAACTTTACACGTATTAACAATACAAGATCTCAGAATATAAGATTTCACTCTCCTACATCTTTTCAGGAACTTACAAATTGAGGGCAAACATAAAAATTTGTTTCTAAAAACACCAAAAATGGTGATTTCTGGTCTACTTTTACAAAATAAGTCTTTTCTACAAAGTCTTGTAAACCATTTTTATTAGAAAGACTATTTTCTCAACCACCTATAACCTAGATTTGATTTCAAAATGTGAGCATATAAGTTCCTATAAAACAACAAGGTGGAAGTGCATCAACAATGGGACCATATACTGCTGGTACTAATCTGACATCTTTTATTAAGTTCTACAATTAGGAAAATTAGTTTCAAAACTACTGATGACAAGGAATTGAGCTTCAGTGAGAAAAACTGCAAATATGGAGTCTCTTTTTGTTTTTTAGATATCGCTACAGTATTCACCGCCACAAAATTCGTTTTATAAAAAATGAAATGGAATACGGAATCCAACAAAAAGAATAATTTTCTTTTTTTTTGTGGCTCTAATAATTTTAGGTAATAACATTTGAAAAGTGCAATTTTTTGGGTTCTATTTTATCGAAATTTCTTCCCAAACAATGCCATCAGAGATATCATCTGGCCGGCAGTACAGTTTCCCCTCAGAAATTAATGAAACATGTAAAAAAATTCAAGTAGCTTGAAGTAAACATAAGCTTAGGATCCTAAAAGAGATCTCTTCTAGCTTTGGTCTCTGACTCAAAGAAATTTATCAGGCTTGGAATCCTGTGTAAAGAAACCCTTACCCAGCTTGTGAACCTGTGGTACAAAAACCCACCTGAATTGCTGCTCTTCCAGAAACTATCGAATGGGGCCCCTATGGTAATGGGGATGCTTGATTTTTCACTTTAAAAGGAACGAGCAGTGGTTAAGCCATTGTGGACAATAGTAACACATTTATACAATGTTTCATCAGGTTACTAATGTTCCATAAAAACCGTAAACCACACTAATAATAAGTATGCTATACCTTCAACCGGAATTAAACTAGCACACCAACAGTAATGCACAGTAAAGAGACATACTAATAATTCTCTATAACATGATTCCATTCCAATGTCACAAAGACAGCTATGAACTTCACCAAAATTTACACAATGTGACAATGGGTAAAACCTGTGCTGCAGCTGTTATGCAACAATTTTACTATCATGATTTCCATTGCCCTGGTAATGCACAGCTCAATTGTTAAGCTTACAACCAGTCTAAGTCTGTAGTTA
The DNA here is from genome assembly GCF_021461395.2 of Schistocerca americana. Taxonomy (NCBI): domain Eukaryota; kingdom Metazoa; phylum Arthropoda; class Insecta; order Orthoptera; family Acrididae; genus Schistocerca; species Schistocerca americana. The sequence continues at coordinate 46,181,155 of NC_060126.1, forward strand.
CAGCAGAAAAGAAAGGCTTAAATGTGTTGTAATGAGTCATAAGAGAAAGAAATGTGATTTTAGAAATTTTTTGAGTTATTTGGACTTTGTCACTTCCCAGTCATCAACACTTTTGATATTACCTTTCCAAGAGAGTACGTCTACTAAACAATTGTAGAACATAATAAAAGGGCGTCAGATTTAATTTGACTATCAGCAGTATATGGGACCATTATCAATGCACCTCCACCTTGTCGTCCTTTTTTTAGGGCCTTATATGCTCACACGGCAAAACCAAATCTAGTTTTTAGGGTTTCAAACATGGTCTTTCTCATGAAAACAGTTTACAACAGTTTGCAGAATACTTTTTTACAAAAGTGGAGCAAAAATAACAATTTCTGGCATTTTTAGAAAAAATCGTCATGTTTGCCCTCAATTTGTGACATACTGAAAAGCAGTAGGAGAATGAAACTGTGTAATCTGATTGATGATTTATTACATGAAAAGTTCTAGGCTTATCCCACCATTTTTACACTTTTTTCAAGCTTCTATTCCTTTTGGCTGATTGCTTCAAATAATTTATTTCACTTAAAAGAGTTCAAAAAGTTGTACAAGATGACACAGTTTTCTTTCTTTCAAGAAAATACTGCCAGAGATATTGTGTCTCAAAGTTGCCGAAAAATCACAGGTGCACTGTTGATAGCTTCACAATGGGGTCAAACAAACAACTGTATCTTTGGAAGAACTGAATTAGTGATTGTGAAATTTCACCAATGCTTATTGGAAGTAAGCGTGAATGTTCAAACAAAATTTTGTCAAAATCTCTGTCATATCGGAACTTCTAGACCACTTGGCATGGAATAATCCAGAAGTAAGTTAGCTTGATTTTTGGAGGGTCACTTCACTGATTTTCTTTTGCGTGTATGTGGCCACTGTGGGACTCGTGTGACATCCAAATGCACATACGAGTATCACTGAGACCAGGGACGTGTCTGTTTGGATGTCTGTGTTGTTGTGTTTGTAAATGTGTGTACTTTTGCTAGAAAAAGAGCAATCGCTCAAAAATGCTGCATCATGTTACGTGTTTCTGTTCTCCATGCATCAGTTCACTACAGGTGAGGTGAAACCAGACTGCACTTATAAGAATCAAACAAAGTGAAAGGGAAGTAATTTAGAAGGGAATGAGACAGGATTGTAGCCTATCCCCAATGTCATTCAATTAGTACACTGAGCAAGTGAAAGTAAACCAAAGAACTATTTGGAGGAGGAATTAAAGTTCAGGGATAAGAATGAAAACTTTGTGGTTTGCAGATAGCAACATAATTCTGTCGGAGATGGTGAAGGACTTGCAAGAGTAGCTGAGGGGTGATTGGTTGATTTAAAAGAGGGGGGGAAGGGACCAAACTGCTTGGTCATCGGTCCCTTGTTTCAAATAAAACAATGCCACAAGGGGAGAATAAAGCAAACGAGACATACAACAGAAAACGGAAGGAAAGGGAAAACCACAAGAACAAAGAAAAGGTAAAAAACACTAAAAGGAACAAAAAAGGACAAGAAAACAACAGAGACACGCAAAAAACAGTTAGAAAGGCGTAAAACAAGAAAGCAGATTACAGTGACTGTCCAACCACGAGAATAAAAAGGAGAAGCCAGCCACTCTGAAACACATTAAAATCACCACCCTAAAAGTGCTAGGGTGAAGGACACAGAGGACCACATGACATGTGCGAAAACTTAGAACAAATGATAAAACCCAACCTCACGAACAAAACGTAAAACTAAAGATGAGGGATTACAGCGGCTAAAAGTGGGCAGTCCAGCAAGAGATGGACGACACTCATTTGTGAGCACAGCAACACCAAGGTGGATCCTCATAACAGAGGAGGTAGCCATGCATTAGCCACATATGGTCAATGCGGAGCCAGCAGAAGACAACTGATTCCCTGCGAGAGGCCTGCATAGAAGACTTCCACACATTCGTAGTCTCCTTAATGACACACAGTTTGTTGCAAGTACTGTTATGCCATTCCGTCTCCCAAAGCCGAAAAACCCTGCGGTGTAAGAGCAAATGCAGGTCAGGTTCAGAGAAGCCGATCTATATAACTGGTTTCCATGTATACAGTTTAGCCAGCCTGTTGGCAAGTTCATTGCCTGGTATTCCGATGTGACTTGGGGTCGAGACAAACACCATTGAGTGACTGGACCGTTCCAGGGCATAGATGGGCTCCTGGCTGGTAACTACGAAAGGATGACGAGGGTAGCATTGGTCGATAGCTTGTAGGCTGCTCAAGGAGTCAGTACACAGAAGAAACGACTCCCCAGGGCATGAACGGATGTGCTCAAGAGAACGAGATACAGCCATCAGCTCTGCAGTGAAAACACTGCAGCCATCGGGTAAGGAACGGTGTTCAATTTGTCCTCCGTGGACATATGCGAAGCAGATGTGACCATCAGCAATCGAACTTTTTGTGTAAACCACTTCATGGCCTCGGTACAAGTCAAGAATCGACAGAAAGTGGCAGGGGAGAGCCGCGGGGTTAACTGAGATCTTAGAGCCATGTGATAGGTCCAGGCGAAGCTGCGGCCTGGGTGTACAGCATGGAGGTGTACGTGAATAGACCAAGTATAGGTGGTAAAGGCAAGGACTCCAGTTCGGGTAGAAGGGATCAGATGCGAACTGCAATTGTAAGCCCTGACCTGGGCCGCTGATGTGGGAGAGGAACCGCCGTGGGTGGGAAAAGGAGACGAAAATTCGGATGCACAGGAGAACTACAAACGTGTGCAATATAACTGGAGAACAGTTGTGCATGCCTGACCTTCAACGGAGGGACCCCAGCCTCCATCAGCACGCTCGTCACTGGACTCGTCCTACAAGCTCCCATCACTAGTCGAACGCCACAGTGGTGCAATGGGCAGAGTAAACGCAACGCTGAGGGCACCGCCTAACCATAAATCACACTCCCATAGTCAAGACGGTATTGAACAAGGGCTCTGTAGAGCTGCAGCAAGGTAGAGCGATCTGCACCCCAGTTGGTGTTGCTCAGGCAGCGGAGAGCTGAGTGAAGTGGATAGAGTATTGAAAGGAGGATACAAGATGAACACCAACAAATGCAAAACAAAGATAATTGAATGTAGTCAGTTTAAATCAGAAGGCGCTGAGAGAATTAGACGAGGAAATAAGACAATAAAAGTACTCTACTAGTTTCGCTATTTGGACAGGAAAATAGCTGATGATGTGTGGAGCACAGAGAATATAAAATGCAGATTGGCAAAATCAAGAAAAGTACTTCCAAAAAGAGGGATTTGTTAACACCTGATTTAAATTTAAGCATTGGAAACTGCAAGTAGGAACAACAACATGTAGGGAAAGACAAAGTGCTACTTACTGTAACGTTATCATGCTAAGTTGCAGACAGGCACAGTTAAAAGACACTTACACATAAGCTTTTGGGCACAGTCTTCATTGGAAAACGAGAAACACACCATTCATTCACACAAGTAAGCACACCTTATGCACACGTGACTGCCAACTCCGACCAGGATGCAACTATCATGTGGGATGGTAGCAACAATCCGGAGGGGGTGGAGAAGGGGAAGGAATAGCACTGTACGCGTGGGGGAAGGGAGGAGCACTGTCTGGCAGAGTATGCAGGGATCAGAATGTCAACATGCACAGTGTCAGGTCGTGGGGCAGGGAGATGGAGAAAACGGAGCAAAAAAGCAGAGGAGTGGCATAAGTTGTGTGGGTGCATACGCAGATGATGGCAGAAAAAGGGTATAGAAGATAGGAATGGGAAAGACGAGATACGACAGAGAGTGTGGAAACTGTTGGGTGGAGGGGCAGCATGTTACTGTAGGTTGAGCCTGGGATAATTATGGGAGTGGAGAATGTGCCGTAAAGATAACTCCCATCTGCACAGTTCAGAAAAGCTGGTGGCAGAGTGGAGAATCCAGATAGGTAGTGAAGCAGCCACTGAAATCAAGCATATTATGTTCAGTTGCATGTTGTGTCACAGGATGGTGTACTTTGCTCTTGGCCACAGTTTGGGGCAGTGGCCATTCATATTGCTGGACAGCTAGGTGATAGTCATACCAATACAAAAAGCTGCGCAATGATAGCAGAAGAGCTGGTAAATGACATGGCTGCTTTCACAGGAGACCTGGCCCCTGATGGTGTAAGATAAACCTATGACAGTACTGGAATAGGAAGTGCTGGCTGGGTGGATTGGGGATGTCTTGCGCCTAGGTCTTCTACAGGGACATAATCCTTGTGGCAAGGGGTCAGGATAGGGAGCAGCACAGGGATGGACTAGAATGGTGTGTAGGTTGGGTGGGCAATGGAACATTTCTTTACAATGAGTGGGAAGGAAATCGGGTAGAATGTCCCTGGTTTCAGGCTGTGATGATAGGTAATCACAGTCCTGGTGAAGGATGACATTCAGTTATTCCAGTCTGGGATGGTACTGGATGACTAAGAGTGCACTTCCTATCCTAGTCCTGTCACAGGTTTATCCTACCCCATCAGGGGCTGGGCCACCTGTGAAAGCAGCCATGCCATTTACCAGCTCTACTGCAATCATTGCACAGCTTTTTATATTGGTATGCCTACCAACTAGCTGCCCACCAGGATGAACAGCCACCACCAAACTGTGGCCGAGAGCGAAGTAGACCATCCTGCGGCAGAACGCTCTACTGAACATAGCATCCTGCATTTCAATGGCTGCTTTACTACCCAAACAGATGGGTGTTATCTTTACAACCCCTTCTCCACTCCCGTAATTACCCTGGCCTCAACCTACGGTAACATACTGTCTCCACACCGTTACATCCAACAATTTTCACAGCCTCTGCCCTGTCACCTCCTGCCCATTCCAGTCTCCTCTTTGTTTGCCGCCCTCTACCAATGCTGCAGCCCATATTTCCCTATTCCGCCACATTTTCGCTTCATTTTACCCACCTCCCTACCCCACTACCTCCTGACGCTGCACCTCTTGGCAGCCTAGTCTGCACACACTGCCAGACTGCACTCCTCCCTTCCCCCACCACACACTGCTATCCCTTCCTCTTATCCGCCCCCTCCAGATTGCTGCTATCAATCCACTGCTTCAGCAGCCAGAGATTGAGGTCTGTGTGTGTGTGTGTGTGTGTGTGTGTGTGTGTGTGTGTGTGTGTGTGTGTGTGTGTGCGCGCGCGCGCAAAATAAAGTACCTTTATATAGTCGAAGTACAGAAAACAGTGCCAAATAGGACCAAGCAGCAGCTTTGGAAGGTAATACTTCACAGCTTCTCTGAATCCATGGCCAGCCGACTGAAGAGCATCAGAGACTTCGGGCCGACTGCTGAGCTTCATTAGCGCCTCTCTGCTCTGTGGCTGTGTGATGTCACGGGCATACCTCCCGTAGACATCAAATTCGGCAGCCTAATGTGCAACAGATGTCCAACAGAGTAATCCATTTTCAGAAATATTTAATATAATGCTTCTAAAGTTAAATAAGATGGTTCAGTAAAGAGGAGATGATTACAAAGTACCAACAAGCGAAAAATATAAAATGAGTGACCTGTACATCACAGCCTACCAAAAATCTAAGTTAAACAATGGAAGACACGATGGAATCTAACAGTTGTTACAGAAATCTAAGTTAGTAATAATTTGTGAAATCCCAGAGCACTTTCAGTTGGTAAAGCAGACAATCAATAGTGAACATAATTGGTATCAAATTTTCAAACAGAATTTGTTACTGTTCAAATATTCATTATCCAATTATGTATATTTCCCTTTAGGAGCCTCACCCCCAACTTCTTTTCTGTGCTGAATGAAACTTTTCCTTTTACCCCAAATTCTGTCAAGTAATGTGCATTTCTTTTAAAGTAATTCTTTGGATGCAAAAGGACACAGGATTGTAACCAATACTTACCCCTCAGAGGCAAAATTCCACATAATGCCAATAGAAATATTTAAAAGTAGAAAAAATTACCAAATGTTTTAGGTTGTGTATGAGGCAGTAATTTCGCCTTCTGAAAGTAACTACTGGTCAACTAGGGTGTTTTCATGTAATTTTACAGTTTCGACGTGTGAATTTTACAACTGATAAAGTAATACCTTAGACCGTTTAAACACAGTCACAAACATCAAATGATGATGTCATTTTTAGGCCAACAGCTGACTGATACCAATATTAATAATTAATGAGAATCACCACAGGTGTATCAATATACATTTGTTATGCCATGACCTGTTATGTCACTTAGACCACCATCAGGTTGTCAAGTTGCAACAGTGTCACATTTTAAAAGGTATATTTGTCTTATGTGACATTATAGGAAAAATATGAAAATGAAAATCATATAAAAATACTGTCAACCACCTGGAAGTACCGTGACATGCAGTAAGTGCATGTGACACAGCTGCTATATTCGCTCTACAGTCAAGATGGTAGGCGTTTACAGAGCTGTGACATCACAGCATTGCCACAGAGGCATTTATAAAATCATGTTACGTTATCGGTCAACACAGGCCCACCATGTGCAGCCCATTGCAACTGTCAGGGATCCCCGTGTACTCAACTATTGTGTATACAGCACACCACGTCATACGTACTTACCACTCACCACGCTTCGGCTAGGTGGTCTGCAGAATGTTTAAATGATTGCATTTCCAGGTTTTGCCCCTAACGTTGCATTAGATAATAATACCGACAGCGCAACAACCTGATGATGATCTAATGAATGAAACCAGTTATGTCACAATAAATGTGTATCAATACAGTTGCGGTGCTTCTCATTAATAATCAATGATGGAAAAAATAAAACAATTTTTAAATGTTCATAACCATTACAAATGTATAAATACATTGACTGAAATCCTACATCAGTGTGGCTGTAGCATTATCAGAGTCCTAATCCACCCAAACACAGACCCAGAGAATATAACACACCTCAGTGCTCATACAGCAAAGATAAAAAGAGATTTTGATTCTGTTGGAGAAAAGCACAGTACCTTCTTTTGGTGATACACCATTGAAATTAGCATGTACTACCACATCTGTAACCTTCAGGATTAATGAAACTTTAAAATTCCTGTAAAATTATCTGGGTAGTAATAGACATTATTTTTACCTCTGCTAATTCTTCAAAGCAGCTTCCAATCGCAGGTACTTGTTTCTCTTCACTGATCTCAACCATATCTTCCAATGAACCCAAGAAAGTTACAGTCAGTTCATAAATGTCCATTATATTACTAAACATTGCGTCGAGCTCCTTTGAAAAACAAATGATTAGTGTCTCACAACTATGTTTCATCTAAAGTTTTATCAGTGCAAAATGTTAGCAATGTGTGGAAGACTATAAAAATATATATTGCATCAAAATAACATCCCTATTCTTAAGAAAATAAATCCTTTTATTCAGACATGCTGAAGAAGACTAACACAACAAGTAAATTAAAAATGATTACCTTACTGTCAGAACTGACAAGTTTTGCAATTTCTTCACGGAATACTTTGATTATCATGTGTAAATCACGTAAATACTGCTTTTCATCATGAATTAGGTCTTTTACGACCTCTTCGTACGTGAGTGACGTGCGAGGCGTCAGAGGATCTACGTCATCGGCACCACCAGCAGAAACTCCATCGTCGTCTTGGTAGAACATGTCCATCAGCACCTGAGAGTGCAAAATTTAAAAATAGATTCATATTTCAAATTTGTGCAACAGTGGAGTTTAAAAAATAATACAAGAATTTAAGAGAAGAAATTAATGCATAATGACAAACACAAAATGCAAAATCAAACAATGGAATTCACTTAGGAGTATCAACAGTGTAGGAACAGATAAATTGCTACTTACTGTAAAAAACACACATTAAGTTCTCACAAGCACAATTAAAATACACTTACGCAAAGCTTTCAGTCACAGCCTTCATCAGCAATAGAGAAACAGAGGAACACACACCATTCACACATAGAAGCAAGTACACCTCATGCACACATGACTATCAATTCTGGCAGCTCAGGCGGTCATGTGTGCATGAGGTGTTCTACTTTGTGTGTATGAATGGTGTGTGTTTCTCTCTTGCTGATGAAGAATGTAGCAGACAGCTTAGTGTAAGTGTCTAACTGTGCCTGTCTGCAACTTAACGTATCTTCTTTGGGATAAGTAGCAACCATCTTTTTCTACATTGTGAAACACAAAATGCAGTATGACTGTACAATGTACTTAATACAGAGACTTAAAGGTAGATTTAAAGCTCAGAAATTCATGTACAAGCTTCTGTGCAGGCACACAATTGAATATAGTATAGAGGTGAATTTGCACAAACTTTTTTAAAAGTAATAATAAAGAACATATCTAAGCTTGTCACCCCTATTACCCTGCACATATCTTGTTACCACAAATGAGACAGTAATCTTTCAGGGAGTGACGACAACAGCTGATACAAATTATTTCATGCTACTTCCCAGAATTCACACACGGAAACTCCAATGAGCATAGTAATGGACAGAATGGATAGTCAATTTGATTTTTGGTTAAAAAAATAAATAAAAAAAAAGACTGTTCCTCATCACCTATTACCAAACAAGGCATGGAAAGTAACCAGACTCCCAAGTGCATGTAAAATGTTTAATCCATTTTTGCTACATTTTTCTTCTGAACCTTCAAAGCTCATTGTAACACTGTCCTTCATTTCAAGTACTCATGATATTATAAATTGCTCTTGAAGAGTAAAAAGATTTTGCAGCTTGGTCAATTTTGTCCCTATCAGCAAACTGGACTAAACACTGCACAGCACCTAATCTCCATTTACATAATTTGGTGAACCAGTTTGCCTTAAAACATAATTCTTGATGTCAAACATTTAATATGGAGTTTAACTTAATACCATTTTAAGACATCCACTGACACACAATAGTAATCCCATTCTTGTAAACCACTTGGGTCATCATATCACAAGCATCTGCAGACCAGCCTTCGTGTGGTCCACAACACTTCTTTCTCTCTGAGGAATCTCATTTCCACATTCTTTTCAACCTTCTAGTTTCACCATCCACTTCAGTTGCTCACACCCAAGAAGGCCCTTTATTTTTATATCTTTTACTGTCTCTTAAAGTGTCACTTCACACATGACCCATCCTAGAAACGCCACTGCTTGTTCTCCAGAGGTTCATTTTCTGCGAGAATAATCAGGGGATGTTTTAGTTAATAAGTCTAGGTTGTATAAGTGCTAATAGTTTCAACAACTGTTTGTAGGTACTGTAACACATTTTGTGTTTGTTGTTACATCTGAGCTTCAGAGTACAGTGTGCAGTTAGCACATTGCGTATTTACCCTGACTGATCTTATTGTTTATATCACTGATATTCTCGTCATTTGGTGCCGAGGTAGCCATCAAATACTGAAATGCTTGGCGGGCTTTAATCTTCTCTGTTTCAATTCCCACCAGTGGAATTCCAAAAAGCTTCTGCTTGAAATTTGCTTGACCATGGGATTATAATTTTCAACAAGTATGCAAGTATGAATTCTTCCAATTGAATGTTATAACAATTACAACTGTGGTGACAGAAATTAAATAACAGTCAGAGGTGAAAAAGTTGTCTTTCAAAGGTTTAAGACACAAAGAAACAACAACATAACAATAAAGAGCTAACTGTGCAAACATTATTATTTGGGAGTTATTTTTCTAAAGCGTAGTGCTTGAGCATTTTCCATACATTTTACTGCCTTACAGATTAGTTTGAGAAATCTGCACGAAACAAACATTAGCAGGCACTATCTATCAAAGACAGAAATTAACTTTTGTCAACAAACATGGGTTACAAGGATGGAAGGAGGGATACGCCACCAATAATCAGTAACATATCTCCAAAATAATTAGGAGGAACAACGCAATTGCAGGTGCTATAGTCAGCACTTCATGAAAAGATTGACACAATTAAAACTAAAAATGTCTGTGACAATTAAAAGCATTGTCTTAAAAGGAGTAAGACAAAAAGGCACACAATTAATAAAAATCCATGTTTTTCAAGGTTTTAAAACAATTCATTGAGTAGAAAATGGTAAGAAATTAGGAAACAAGAAACAGCAGTCTGAATGTACAAATGTTAGAGCAGAAATGAATTTTCAATAAATACTTGATGATGAGTGAATAAAATGATGGAATGAAAGCTGAAATAGAGTGTGTGGGGGGGCGCGCACACACACACACACACACACACACACACACACACACACACACACACACACACACACAACTACATCTGTACTCTTCTGCTAACTAAGAATGAGGACTGGACAAGCAAGAGTGGTAATTCTTTGGGCCATAAAACAGCTAATTTATGGAGTCACTGGGAAGTACCACAATAAAACTGAAGACACCATTTCACACTCACAAATTCCAAGGAAGCATTTTATAATGGATTAATGAATACTATGAAAATGTGTTTCAACCTGTACCATATCAATGACCTTGATATTTTTAATACTATAGGAAAAACTTCAGAGTTGCATACCAGTGAATAATGTGATATTGAGAATGATCCAAGAAAGATGCAAGTGTAGCAACTCAGCTTACCCTTCACATTCTGGTTCGCAAATGGCAACAAAGAGAATGCATGTGATCAAATAACTTATGATCACAGATGTGAATTCAAACTATTGTCCTTTTTAAATAATGAAAGAGAATGTCAAGGAAATTATAAGAGAAGCTGAGGACCTAATATTGTACATTTGGATGGTTTAAAAACTGAAGGCAAAATTTGTTTCAATCTATATTTTTAGTTCCCTTTAGATCTTTCCATGTTTCACAAATTATTTATATGATTCATCCTAATGCCCAAGAATGGAGCAGCTGATTGGTTATTTATCATAATTTATCATTGTTAGCATGTAACTAATGAATTTCTTTTGCTCTGATACTGGAGTCACGGTCCTCATCAGTTCGTTTGTTTTTTCAATGGATAATCTGCATGACTTGCAATTAAGTACATCTACTGTGAAACTGAAGCCAATGTGCCCAATAATGATGCAATGTAACAAAGTATTTACAGGAAACCTTAAAAGTTTTACAACTCTCACAATATTTTTGACTTGTTTTGTTTAAATTCTTATCCATATATATACCCAAACACATTAGAGATTCTGACTATCCACCAGCATTTCTCACCATGTACGACACTGACCAATAGTGTTGCACACACTGCTGTGCATAACTGAATATAATGTGATTAACTAAAAGGGACCATTTGCAAAAACCATCTGACAATTCTTTTAAGTATTTTACTGTTAAAAATGTCTATTGTGACAGACAAGAATGCATAATTCACGTGTAACAAGTTTAGTTCTGATTCTTGTCTATTACATTGATTATCAATCATGTGTATAGATACTAATAACTGACCTAACTCAGGGCCATTCATAATTGTTACAAATTTCTCTCTAGTAGGAAAGGAAAGGACCTTTTATTAGTTAACTGCTTTAACAAATTGTGTTGTACTGAGAAAGTATAACTGAAGGGGATAAATATGTGGACACAATACGTGAACTCTCATGATGTTACAAATAAAAATAAAATAAAAAATAAAAACAATGCACCAGAAAGGAATTATCCAAATTGAACGGGAACTGGAAGATGCCATGTACATGTGCAGGTAAACAAATGATTCAAGTTTCAGAAAAATTTTACGATTTATTCACAAGAAAGAGCTTCACAAATTGAGGTAGTCATGAACAGACTGGTCCACCTCTAGCCCTTATGCAAGCAGTTATGTGGCTTGGTACTGATTGACAGAGTTATTGGATGTCCTCCACAAGGATATAGTGTCAAAGTCTGTCCAATTGGCACATTAGATACTTAAAATCCCGAGCTGGTTAGAGGGCCATGCCCATAATATTAAAAACATTATCAGCAGGGGACAACTGGGGAAGATCTGGCTAACTTGCTGGCCAAGGTAGGGTTTGGCCAGCAAGGAAACAAGCAGTAGAAACTTGCACTGTCTGCAGGTGGGCATTATCTTTCATGCACACCATAAAGCCCATAGCTTGCCATGAAAGGCAACAAAATGAGGCGTAGAATACAGTCGACTTAGCACTGTGCTGGAAATGTGCCGCAGATGGCAACAAAGGAGTCTTGCTCTGAAAAGAAATGGCACCCCATAAATCACTCCTCGCCGTACGGTGGGTGAAAGGAGGGATGGTATCCCACCACTGTCTGGGGGGGTCTCCAGACACATAGTTGGCCTGGAGTCTCATTGCCTGGACTAGAATTGTCTTCAGTGATGAGTCCAGCTTCGAACTGAGTCCTGATGACAAGCAAAGATGTGTCTGGAGATGCCCCAGACAGCGGGGTGATACCAACCTGTCACCCACCGTACAGCTCGTTAACTGTGGTCTGGAGTCCCATTTCACTTCATAGCAGGATCCTGTCAGTTGCCATCCACGGCATCCTTCCCCATGCAGTACAGCAACACATCGACGATACTCTAAGCACTGTTTTGCTGTCTTCATGGCAAGCCATCCTGGGTGCCCCTTTCAGCAAGATAACACTCGCTCGCACACAGCGAGAGCTTCTATTCATACTTGTCAAACCTTACCCTGGCCAGCAAATTTGCCAGTTCTCTTCCCAATTGAGGACATTTGGAGCATTATGGGTATGCCCCTCCAGACCATCTCGGTGTCTGACAATCTAATGCACCAACTGGACAGAATTTTGCAAGATATCCTGCATGAGAGCACCCAACAACTATCAATTAATGCAAATCTGAATAACTGCTTGTACAAGGGCCACAGGTGGACCAGTACATTACTGACTGTCTCAATCTGATGCTTTTTCTCTCGAGTAAGTGTTCAATTTTTTCTGAAACTGTAATCATTTGTTTGTCTGTAAATGTACATCATATCTACCGATTTCCATCCCAATTGGATAATTCCCTCGTGGTAAGTCTTCTCTCTCTCTCTCTCTCTCTCTCTCTCTCTCTCTCTCTCTCTCATATATATATATATATAACTCTTTGTCTTTAAATATGTCTGCTTGTGTCTGTATATGTGTGGATAGATGTGTGTGTGCGCGCGCGCGCGTGTGTATACCCGTCCTTTTTTCCCCCTAAGGTAAGTCTTTCCACTCCCGGGATTGGAATGACTCCTTACCCTCTCCCTTAAAACCCACATCCTTTCGTCTTTCCCTCTCCTTCCCTGTTTCCTGATGAGGCAACAGTTTGTTGCGAAAGCTTGAATTTTGTGTGTATGTTTGTGTGTCTGTCGACCTGCCAGCACTTTCATTTGGTCAGTCACATCATCTTTGTTTTTAGATATATATTTCCTATGTGGAATGTTTCCCTCTATTATAACCATATATATATATATTCTACGTAATTTCTGTGCGCTGTTAATTCCGAAATGATTGCAGGGATTTTGGTGTTTTCCACCAGGATCACTACAGTTAAGATTTTACGCTGTGGAAAATAATGTGTTCATAAATCTATGCATTAACTTAACATACAAGTAATTTGTCTTTTCATGAAAGCACATAAAACATATGCAATATGAACACCAATAAAATATATAACATTGAAGAACAAAAATGACCACATAATTTCCTGAGAATGACTGCAGACAGCTTTAAAAAAAAATAGGAACTGCATCTCGAGGTTAAATACAAGAAGAAATTATGGTTATCTTGTCAGATGCAAACAAAATTTTCCACTCTACTGACATGCATGTTAACATGCATATAGCACTTTTCTTATTGACATCACTGAAAAACAACTTTTAATAAATATACTTCTCACTTACAGTATATAAGAATTTTGTTTACTGATGTCTATATTCAGTAATAAAATACACACACACACACACACACACACACACACACACACACACACACACATTATATTTCACTACAAAAGGAAATTTATATGTTAGACATAAATCACAACAGACCTTTACAGATCCTTTTTTGTAATGGTTTTGCTCATAATTGGTGACAGTACCTATTCAAATTCTTCTAAATAAACATTTAATGCAATAAAAATTGATTTAAATATGACTAAGGAACCTACATGCTAAAGCAAAGTTCAGTAACTGATTTTTTAAATTGTATTTTATGACCATCATGCTTCAACTTAGTATTCTACAAATAATCTGTCTGCCCCTGAATATAAAATTACAGACATGTTGCATAGCTACTCATGCAATCAATGGAAATACTGTAATATGGATATTACACATAGAGAGAGAGGTTAACACACGATAAACAAATTAATGAGAAAGAAAGAGAAAGAAAGTTTGGGAGAATTGCTCAGAGAGCTTTCATGTTTCAGGGCTACAAGTATTCAGAAGAGCAATTCACAGGTAATAAAGAATAGTTAAGGGAACAATGCCATTGAATGCTACATACCACTGGCTTTCTCAAATCAGAATGGATGCATGTAAAGCATATACATAGGAAGAGTCAATTATCATATTTGTAGAATGAGAAAGCATGATTAAAGAAAAAATTAATAGAACATTATGTTTTGTGACTGGTAGACACTCGGTTATCAGTAAATGTCCAGAGGAGTATGCCATAAAAATTCTGTATGGCACAAATGTGTCTGTAACATCTCATGGACAACAAGAATTAATTATACCTTCCAAAAAACTTTTCTAACTATGGTTAACTGTGAAAAAACTGAATTAAAGTATCTAATATTTGTTATGTATGCAAAAACTTAATAAATTTTAATTTTAGCAAAAGTGTCGTAGTTATTTAGCAAGGTTGATGAAATGGTTAAGGAACTAGATGCAACCAAATATAGTTTCGCGCATACAAATATCTGTAGGCAGTAAGCAGGAGTCTGCACGTTCTTTCATCCCAATACCCTACACACCAGCACAACCAGACAAGCACGCACTTATATGATTGTTTTCTCTCTCTCTCTCTCTCTCTCTCTCTCTCTCTCTCTCTCTCTCTCACACACACACACACACACACACACACACACACACACACACACTTGATAATGATGTACAAGCAATACTGCACAAATTTGTATACATTCTTTCCATTTAGACACTAACTGAAGACCACAAGCTGAAATTGGAAACGTTTTGTCTTTACAATAGACATTTAATTAATGGACAGTTCTCTTTCTTTCTCAAAAGAACAAGTAATTTGACTGCACTAGTTTTAACAGCTACAATGGAAATGTAAAATTGCCAAATTTATTCGACAACACTAAAATACTAATAGTGAAAACTTACAACATTTAATGACAACTGAGCCACTCTTTACCTGTCATTACAGGGCGACCCAAAAGTCTGTTAACATTCGAAAATTCAATACTTCACAGACTAATGTGGGTAGAGGGGTAAAAATTGACACACACGCTTGAAATGACACAGAGTTTTTTTTTTTGCCAACAGATGGTGCTTAATACGATACAGCAGCAAACTGCATAAGAACTGATTTTTAGCAAAGGCAATGTTCTTTATAACAACTGCTCAACATGTAATTCATGAATACCCGTAGTCAAGGGACGATATTGGGAACAGCACTATACAGCATATCAGTAGGTATAGCAAGAAATTCTCATCGGATGTTTTCTTTTAGCATCCCTAATCAGGTATAACAACTGTGGGAAACTTGCAACTTTAGATAACCCCATAACCAATATCACACAGATGGTCTGAGGGACACAGGAGGCCAAGCACGTCAGAGCTGTGGCTCAGCAAGCGATCCTCACCAAACAATGGGTGCAAGAGATCTTTCACATGTGTAGCAATATGCAGAAAAGCTGAGTCATAGAAAGGCACAACAAAAAGATTGTTCAAAAGATAACTTTCCGACAGTTTTTTTGTTTTGCCTTTCTGCGACTCAGCATCTCCGCTATATTGTGAGTAGCAACTATTCTTTTTCATTATAGTGTTACATTCCATCCTAGATTTTCCACTGTTTGAGTGTGCAGAAAAGTCATACCTTCCAGCAAGTGTTTATCAGCCGGGCTAGGTACAATGCAATTCTGTAACATAATGGCGTATCTCGCACTCGATCATGCCGACAGTTAGAAAATCAGCTGCACCCTGCACTTCCTCCAAGAGAAAGCATCCACTCACGATTGATGTGGTAAATCCGCACCACACCATGACTTTCACATCATGCAATGGGATTTCTACAACAGTTGTAGGATTTTTTGTAGCCCGAATTCTGCAGCTGCCGCAGATCCTAGTAATGTGAAACGGGTTTTGTCGGTTCAGTGCTACCTGTTGGCTGTTTTTTGCACTTTTTCTGGCTTCAATAACACCCCCACATCATTTCAGGGTTGTGTAACCACGATTTACCTTTCTACCTAAATTATTCCATGAATTAGTTCACTATCAAATGTTAACAGGCATTTTGGTCATCTTGTAAAACATTATAACTAAAACAATTATGATTCTTACACAGAAAGCAATAAATGAAAGCCATGTATCAAGATTGTGCTGCAAAGCAAGCCCAAGTTATTTCTGTGTTTGGAAACCTATTTGCACCTTTGCCTTGACGCTGGAGGTAACAAATTTAAAAATTCAGGGGTTTATAAAATTGCATGTGGTTCCTGTGACAGGATCTACATGGGTCAGACTGGGAACGACTTCATAACAAAGTTTAGAGAACACGTGTACAGAAGTAACAATAGTGCACTAGGCCACCATTTAAAAATGAAGGGCCATGTTTTACCCTCAATGAATGACCGGAAACATATGCAGTTCTTGTATACCACTACACTAACATAAATAGTCAAAGGAGCAGATCTTTAAGTGAGACTGGAAAACAGTTAAGAGATAAGGTTTAAAAATCCCTCACATCGAGCCTAAGAGTAGGCAACTTGATGTCTAGGAGGGACTCTAAGTGTATGTGCACCACAAATTAGATCCTAGCATGGTAATTATAAAGCAGATTTCAAGCAACCCGAATTAGTTTTTTCATACCTTTGATGATGTGTTACTTTAGTGGTCTCATTTTCTCATTTGGGACTGCTGCCTTAAGGACTCTCATTTATCATGATTCTGTTTGTTTCATTGATTTATTTCTATATTAATGGATACTGTTTTTGGAGTGCCCATCAATGCTTTGTAAAAATATGTGCCTGGCTTTCCTAGTTTGCCTAGCACTTGGAATTACGTTGGCTGATGCTTGTTTCGTGTTGTAATGTACAAATAAAACTGATTACGGGTATTGCTGCCCTCAGCACTGCGTGCTCCTCCTGCAACAGTTTCTTGGTGTTTTTTAATAAATATTTGATGGTTTGCTCATAATTTTTAATTGCTGTTCTCATATTTTTGCTCACACCGATTTTACATGTGAGGATGTCCCACTAAGATTACTATTTGCCTATGTACTTTTGTGAGTTTTGATTATTGTGCAAAATATATTTGGTTTTTCATTCTTAAAAATGAGTGTGAGGGCTGTGTTTATACCGTCCCAAGTGCAGCATGCTATTGTGCAGCAGTTTTCAGCAGCCTTTTTACTAATGGTTTAACAATTTATTCCTGGGGTTTTATTATAGGACTTCAAATTTGAATTCTTGTACTTCTGTAAGAATAAATTTTCGTAAAATATCCTCTTCCTCCATACGTTGTACCATACCTTCAAATCAAATAGTCTATATAAGCTACTTTTAGGATCTGTTATGCCATTTAACACATACACTATGTGATCAAAAGTATCCAGACACCTGGCTGAAAATGACCTACAAGTTCATGGCGCCCTCCATCGGTAACGCTGGAATTCAATACGGTGTTGCCCCACCCTTAGCCTTGATGACAGCTTCCACTCTCGTAGGCATATATTGAATCAGGTGCTGGAAGGTTTCTAGGGGAATGGCAGCCCACTTTGCAGAATGCTGCACTGAGGAGAGGTATCAATGTCGGTCAGTGAGGCCTGGCACAAAGTCAGCATTCCAAAACATCCCAGAGATGATCTATAACATTCAAGACAGGACTCTATGCAGGCCAGTCAATTACAGGGATGTTTTACATCTACATCTACATCCATACTCCGCAAGCCACCTGACGGTGTGTGGCGGTGGGTACCTTGAGTACCTCTATCGGTTCTCCCTTCTATTCCAGTCTCGTATTGTTCGTGGAAAGAAGGATTGTCGGTATGCTTCTGTGTGGGCTCTAATCTCTCTGATTTTATCCTCATGGTCTCTTCGCGAGATATACGTAGGAGGGAGCAATATACTGCTTGACTCTTCGGTGAAGGTATGTTCTCGAAACTTTAACAAAAGCCCGTACCGAGCCCTTAAGATTCTTCCAATGACTAAGTCTGGCATCTGCTTTACCGACGATCAACTTTATATGATCATTCCATTTTAAATCACTCCTAATGCGTACTCCCAGATAATTTATGGAATTAACTGCTTCCAGTTGCTGACCTGCTATTTTGTAGCTAAATGATAAGGGATCTATCTTTCTATGTATTCGCAGCACATTACACTTGTCTACATTGAGATTCAATTGGCATTCCCTGCACCATGCGTCAATTTGCTGCAGATCCTCCTGCATTTCAGTACAATTTTCCATTGTTACAACCTCACGATACACCACAGCATCATCTGCAAAAAGCCTCAGTGAACTTCCGATGTCATCCACAAGGTAATTTATGTATATTGTGAATAGCAACGGTCCTATGACACTCGCCTGCAGCACACCTGAAATCACTCTTACTTTGGAAGACTCCTCTCCATTGAGAATGACATGCTGCGTTCTGTTATCTAGGAACTCTTCAATCCAATCACATAATTGGTCAGATAGTCCATATGCTCTTACTTAGTTCATTAAACGACTGTGGGGAACTGTATCGAACGCCTTGCGGAAGTCGAGAAACAAGGCATCTACCTGTGAACCCGTGTCTATGGCCCTCTGAGTCTCGTGGACGAATAGCGCGAGCTGGGTTTCACACGAGCGTCTTCTTCTAAACCCATGCTGATTCCTACAGAGTAGATTTCTAGTCTCCAGAAAAGTCATTATACTCTAACATAATACGTGTTCCAAAATTCTACAACTGATAGACGTTAGAGATATAGGTCTATAGTTCTGCACATCTGTTCGACGTCCCTTCTTGAAAACGGGGATGACCTGTGCCCTTTTCCAATCCTTTGGAACGTTACACTCTTCTAGAGACATACGGTAAACCGCTGCAAGAAGGGGGGCAAGTTCCTTCGCGTATTCTGTGTAAAATCGAACTGGTATCCCATCAGGTCCAGCGGCCTTTCCTCTTTTGAGCGATATTAATTGTTTCTCTATCCCTCTGTCATCTATTTCGATACCTACCATTTTGTCATCTGTGCGACAATCTAGAGAAGGAACTACAGTGCAGTCTTCCTCTGTGAAACAGCTTTGGAAAAAGACATTTAGTATTTCGGCCTTTAGTCTGTCATCCTCTGTTCAGTACCATTTTGGTCACAGAGTGTCTGGACATTTTGTTTTGATCCACCTACCGCTTTGACTTAAGACCAAAATTTCTTAGGATTTTCTGCCAAGTCAGTACATAGAACTTTACTTTCGAATTCATTGAACGCCTCTCGCATAGCCCCCCCTCGCACTACATTTCGCTTCGCGTAATTTTTGTATGTCTGCAAGGCATTAACTATGTTTATGTTTGCTGTGAAGTTCCCTTTGCTTCTGCAGCAGTTTTCTAACTCGGTTGTTGTACCACGGTGGCTCTTTTCCATATCTTACGATCTTGCTTGGCAAATACTCATCGAATGCATATTGCACGATGGTTTTGAATTTTGTCCACTGATCCTCAACACTATCTGTACTTGAGACAAAACTTTTGTGTTGAGCCGTCAGGTACTCTGTAATCTGCTTTTTGTCACTTTTGCTAAACAGAAAAATCTTCCTACCTTTTTAAATATTTCTATTTACGGCTGAAATAATAGATGCAGTAACCGCGTTATGATCGCTGATTCCCTGTTCTGCGTTAACTGTTTCAAATAGTTCGGGTCTGTTTGTCACCAGAAGGTCTAATATGTTATCGCCCCAAGTCAGTTCTCTGTTTAACTGCTTAAGGTAGTTTTCAGATAAAGCACTTAAAAAAATTTCACTGGATTCTTTGTCCCTGCCACCCGTTATGAACGTTTGAATCTCCCAGTCTATATCCGGCAAATTAAAATCTCCACCCAGAACTATAACACGGTGGGGAAATCTACTCGAAATATTTTCCAAATTATCCTTCAGGTGCTCAGCCACAACAGCTGCTGAGCCAGGGGGCCTAAAGAGACATCCAATTACCACGTCTGAGCCTGGTTTAACCGTGACATTCACCCAAATTATTTCACATTTCGGATCTCCGTCAATTTCCTTCGATACTATTTCACTTCTTATCGCTATAAACACGCCTCCCCCTTCACTGTCCAGCCTGTCTCTGCGGTATACATTCCAATCTGAGTTTAGGATTTCATTACTGTTTACGTCTGGTTTCAGCCAACTTTCTGTCCCTAGTACTATATGGGCATTGTGACCGCTTATTAATGAGAACAGTTCTGGGACCTTTCTATAGACGCTCCTGCAGTTTACTATTAGCACATTAATATTGTTATTCCCTGTTGCATTTTGCCTACTCCTACGTTGCCGCATCTCAGGAGGCATCTTGTCGGGCCTAGGGAGAGAATTCTCTAACCTAAAAAACCCACATGTGCACTCCACACGTACTCCGTTACCCTTGTAGCCGCTTCCGCCATGTAGTGCATGCTTAACCCACCACTCCCCTTCGGGAGATGTTATTGTCATGTAATCAACCAGCCACAGGCCATGCATTATGAACAGATGCTCGATCATGTTGAAAGATACAATCGCCATCCTCAAATTGCTCTTCAACAGTGGGGAGCAAGAAGGTGCTTAACACATCAATGTAGGCCTGTGCTGTGACAGTGCTACACAAAACAACAAGGGGTGCAACCCCCCTCCATGAAAAACAAGACTACACCATTACACCACCGCCTCCAAATTTTACTGTTGGCACTACACACACTGGCAGATGACGTTCACTGGGAATTTGCCATACCCACACCCTGCCATCGGATCGCCACATTGTGTACCGTGATTTCGTCACTCCACACATTTTTCCACTGTTCAATCCAGTGTGATGTGTGGCTTATCAGCAGCTGCTCGACCATGAAATCCAAGTTTTCTCACCTCCTGCCTAACTGTTATAGTACTTGCAATGGATCCTGATGCAGTTTGGAATTCCTGTGTGATGGTCTGGATAGATGTCGGCCTATTACACATTACGACCCTCTTCAACTGTCGGCGGTCTCTTGTTAGTCAACAGACGAGGTCGGCCAGTACACTTTTGTGCAGTGTGTGTCCCTTCACATTTCCACTTCACTATCACATTGGAAATAGTGGACCTAGTGATGTTTAAGAGTGTGGAAATCTCGTGTACAGATGTATGACACGAGTGACACCCAATCACCTGACCACATTCAAAGTCCATGAGTTCTGCGGAATGCCCCATTCTGCTCTCTCACAATGTCTAATGACTACTGAGGTCACTGATATGGAGTACCTGGCAGTAGGTGGCGGCACAATGCACCTAACACGAAAAATGTATGTTTTTGGGGGTGTCCGGATACCTTTGATCACATAGTGTAAATATTTTAATGTAGTATATGGGTTGTTCTTATTAATGCTGTGATTTTTGATGACGTTCATTGTCACACAAGGCTAACTGTAGCCTTTTTGTTACTTTCTGTAATTTTTCTTGTATTTGACATCATTTGGAGCACTAAGTTCATCACACCTTCCAGCGGACTTTTAGTTTACTTTGCTCTGGGTAGAGTGATTTGTTCACTCCAGTTTTCATTTTCAAGCATTGGACTTGACTGATTTTCTCTCGTGCACTATACATCAGTGCTTATACAATTTCAGCTATTATGTACACTAGTATGTATTCTGTAAATGTGTGTCATTTATTTTGACTTTCTGTATGACTGTCTGATGATAGGTCACACCCGAAACACATAGTAAAGAGTATGGATTCAATAAAATATTTCTAAGGAAAATTCAGGGACTGTTATTAGGGACCAATCAGCATTGCATATGTGTATTGGATCAACTTATATTTTCTTCTTTTCTCCTCACTTTCTTTCCAGTAAGTTTTCATTGTTTTCCCATGTTTTTCTCTTCTTTCTTCTGTCCAGATTATGGCTGTCATTTTCTTTGTGTTCTCCTGGAAATCCTTGAAACTTTTTACATTTGCTCTGAACTTCTCTCTCTCTCTCTCTCTCTCTCTCTCTCTCTCTCTCTCTCTGTGTGTGTGTTGCGCTCTCTCTCTCTCTCTCTCTCTCTCTCTCTCTCTGTGTTGCGCGCGCACCCACCCACCCACCCACCCACCCACCCACCCACACACACACACACACACACACACACATCTATTTCTTCCTCCATTATTTCTATTTCCCTCACATCTGATTTAACTTTTTTTGATCTGCACCATTAATGTTTTTTGGTTTCTGTATAAAAGTTAAAATTCTTTTTGTTACGTCTTTTAATCTAGCCCTTTTAGTTGTCCACAGAATACAACTCTCTTCTTCCTCTATTTGTCTGATATTCAACCTATTCTTTCATAAGCTTCTTTATTACTTTTTAATTTCCAATTCCCATTGTCATTATTATTATAATTATTATTGTCCACAGTGCCCTGAAAAAAGTCAGCATGCCAATCTCATGGGTGTTTTTTTTTTTTTTTTAGGGCGCAAAACTGCTATGGGCATTAGCGCCCGGTCCGCGACTTAGGAAACAGTAAAAAACCGAAAATGGAAACCAGCAGCAATGGGAACGAAAGTCATAAAATTGGAGAAACTAAAAGCAGGAAGGCAGGCTTAAAAATCCACTACAGAAAGGGGTTGGTTGTCCCCAAAAAAAGCTTCAAACGACTGACGTCATTTCGCTGGCACTAATAAACTCGAGAACGCGATCGGCTGAGCGCATGTCATCTGCTAAAATCGACGATATATCAGGCGATAGCTGTAGACGGGAGCGTAACGGGTTAAAATACGGGCACTCAAAAGGTGTCTTACCGTCCACAGCTGAGAGCAGTGGGGACAGAGTGGGGGAGGATCGCCGCTTAAAAGATGTCGATGGCTAAAAAGACAGTGCCCTATCCGGAGTCTAGTGAAAATTACCTCCTCCCGACGACGCGCTCGGGAGGAAGAGGTCCAAGCACAAGGAAGAGCTTTCACGACCCGCAATTTATTATGGGGAAGTGTCGACCAATGTGCGTGCCATAAATGAACAACACGACGACATAAAAAGCTCCGTAGATCGGCGAAGGGAATCGATTGGATAGCTGGCCGAAGAAGAGAGACGGCAGCCTTGGCTGCAATATCGGCCGCCTCATTTCCACAGATACTAACGTGTCCCGGGAGCCAGAGGAACGCCACCGGGACGCCCCCCAGGTGGAGCAAGCGCAGACAGTCCTGAATCTGGTGGACCAGAGGGTGCACAGGGTAAAGAGCTTGGAGACTGAGGAGAGAGCTGAGAGAATCTAAGCAGATAACGTACTGTATCCGCTGATGGCGGCGGATGTAGTGGACAGCCTGGAGAACAGCGTAAAGCTCCGCAGTATAAACCGAACACTGGTCGGGAAGCCGAAAGTGATTTGGGGTGTCGCCAACAATATAGGCACTCCCTACACCTAACGATGTTTTCGAGCCGTCGGTGTAAATAAATGTGGCTTCCGTCTTTTGTGCACAGAGAGCAGCAAATGCCCGACGATAAACAAGTGAAGGGGTACCATCGTTGGGAAATCGACAAAGGTCAGGGAGCAGGCATATCCGGGGACGGAGCCAAGGCGGTGCTGTACCCCAAGTTGTCAAGAAGGTTTTAGGAAAGCGGAAGGAAAGAGAATGGAGCAGTTGACGGAAGCGGACTCCCGGTGGTAGTAGGGAGGAGGGGTGGCCTGCATACCCTACATCAAAGGAGGCGTCGAAAAAAATGTCATGGGCTGGATTAGCCGGCATGGAAGACAGATGGCTAGCATAACGACTCAGAAGGACAGCTCGCTGATTGGACAGCGGAGGTTCAGCAGTCTCAGCATAAAGGCTTTCCACAGGGCTGGTGTAAAAAGCTCCAGACACTAAACGTAATCCACGGTGGTGGATAGAGTCGAGACGCCGAAGAATAGACGGCCGAGCAGAGGAGTAGACTATGCTTCCATAGTCCAATTTCGAGCGCACTAAGGCGCGATAGAGGCGGAGAAGGACCACTCGGTCCGCTCCCCAGGAGGTACCATTCAGGACACGGAGGGTGTTGAGCGATCGCAGACAGCGAGCCGAAAGATAGGAAACATGGGAGGACCAGCACAGTTTTCTGTCAAACATAAGACCCATAAATTTAGCGACGTCTGAAAACGGAAGGTCCTTTCCAGGTTTCGGAACAGGAACAACGATAGCTTCCCGCCATCGTCTGGGAAAAGTACTGTCTGCCCAAATTCGATTATAAAGGCGAAGGAGGTAACGCAGACTATGGGTTGATAAATGCAGCAACATTTGGACGTGGATACCATCCGGTCCTGGGGCGGAGGAACGAGAAGAATAGAGTGCATGTTGTAGTTCCCACATGGAGAAAACAGTATTGTAGCTTTCGCGATTTTGGGAGGAGAAAGCAAGATGTCGCGCTTCCGCTGCACGTTTCTTCAGGAGAAACGCTGGCGGGTAATTTGAAGAGCTTGAAATCTCAGCAAAGTGCTGACCCAATGAGTTAGAAATTGCGACGGGGTCCACTAATGTATCATGCGCGACAGTGAGCCCAGAGACCGGGGAGAAACTAGGCGCGCCTGAGAATTGTCGAAACCGACTCCAAACTTCCAAGGAGGGAGTGAAGGTGTTAAATGAGCCAATAAAGAATTTCCAGCTTGCCTTCTTGCTATCGCGGATGACACGACGGCATCGCGCACGGAACTGTTTATAGTGGATACAGTTGGCCAAAGTAGGATGGTGGCGGAAAACGCGGAGAGCATGTCGCCGCTCACTTATTGCGTCACGGCATGCCTCGTTCCACCAAGGAACTGGGGGGCACCGGGGCAATTCGGAGGTGCATGGTATTGAATGTTCCGCAGCTGTAAGAATAACGTCGGTAATGTGTTTGACCTCATCGTCGACGCTGGGAAAGTGACGGTCATCGAATGTCGCTAGTGACGAAAAAAGTGTCCAATCGGCTTGGGCAAACTTCCAGCGTCGCGGGCACATATATGGCAGGTGAGGCTGCAGTCTAAGGACACATGGAAAGTGGTCACTCGAGTGTGTATCATCAAGGGCGAACCATTCGAAGTGCCGAGCTAGCGGAACAGTACCGACCGCAAGGTCCAAATGAGATAAAGTTGTCGTGGAGGCAGACAAAAATGTAGGGACCCAGTGTTGAGGCAAACTAGATCCGCTTGGTGGAAGACGTCTAGCAATAGTGAGCCACGTGGACAAGGATGTGGAGATCCCCAAAGCGAGTGGTGGGCACTGAAGTCCCCAACCAACAAATGGGGTGGAAGCTGACCAAGAAGATGAAAGAGATCAGCTCGTGCCATTGGTGTGGACGATGGAACGTATACCGTACAAAGAGAGAACGTGTATCCAGAAAGGGAAAGACGGACGGCGACAGCTTGGAAGGAAGTGTTTAAGTGGATTGGGTGATAATGGAGAGTATCATGGAGAAGAATCATGAGTCCTCCATGGGCTGGAGTGCCTTCAACAGAGGGGAGATCATATCGGACGGAATGAAAATGAGGGAGAACAAAGCGGTCATGGGGACGCAGCTTTGTTTCCTGAAGACAGAAGATGACCGGCGAGTAGGATCGTATGAGGATCGACAATTCATCCCGATTGGCTCAAATGCCGCGGATATTCCAGTGGATAATGGACATAGGGTGAACAGAAAATGGAGAAATGTGACCAAGGTTGCTGTCAACTCAACGACTGCTCAGAGCTTGCGACCGACAGCATGGAATGGCATTCAGCCGAAGGCAGAAGATCCTGATCCATAGGTTGTTCAGGAGCAGCTCCTGCCACCAGCGATCGGCCGGTTGATCGGTCACCAGCAGTGCGCCTCGGCGACACAGAAGACGGCCGAGGGTGATGTCCGCCAGGTGGTGCTGTAGATGGGACACGCCTTGGCGGAGGAGGAGATGAACTGGGTTTCTTTGTAGCGTTCTTGGAAGTACGATGTTTAGATGAAGGAGGAACCGATGGGTGTGAAGTTGGGGTACGTAAAAAATCTTCACGAGTACGCTCTTTTTTCGAAGTCTTGGTGTCTGACTTTTGGGTTCGAGATTTTGCAGAACCCGATGAAGGGTGAGCCATAGAGTGGGCAGGCAAAAGAGGTGAGGTTGAACGGGCGATCTTTGCGCTGGCCGACGTAACGACCGTGGCACTAAAGGTGAGGTCGCAAGTCTGCATGGCCACCTCCTTTGTTGGCCGAGGAGAAGCAAGGACAGTGCTGTATTTTCCTGTCTGAGGCACGGTGGGCAGTCGACTGGCGAATAATTTTCGAGCAGCAAAGGTCGACACCTTTTCCTTCACTCTGATTTCCTGGATGAGCTTTTCGTCCTTAAAAACGGGGGCAATCTCGAGAGGAAGCAGCGTGGTCACCCATACAGTTTATGCAGCGAGGGGATGGAGGTGGACAAGCACCCTCATGGGCATCCTTGCCACACGTAACACATTTGGCGGGATTGGAACAGGACTGGCTGGTGTGATTGAACTGCTGACACCGATAGCAACATGTAGGGTTTGGGACGTAAGGGCGAACGGAAATTATCTCATAGCCTGCTTTGATTTTCGATGGGAGTTGAACTTTGTCAAATGTCAAGAAGACAGTGCGGGTTGGAATGATGTTCGTGTCAACCCTTTTCAGAACTCTATGAACAGCAGTGACGCCCTGGTCAGACAGGTAGTGCTGAATTTCTTCGTCAGACAATCCATCAAGGGAGCGTGTATAAACGACTCCACGCGAGGAATTTAGAGTGCGGTGTGCTTCAACCCGGACAGGGAAGGTGTGGAGCAGTGACGTATGCAGCAATTTTTGTGCCTGGAGGGCACTGACTGTTTCTAACAACAGGGTGCCATTCCGTAATCTGGAACACGACTTTACAGGACCTGCAATTGCGTCAACACCTTTCAGAATAATGAAAGGGTTGACCGTGGAGAAGTCGTGACCTTCGTCAGACCGAGAAACAACAAGGAACTGTGGCAACGATAGAAGAACTGTCTGTGGCTGAGACTCAGTGAACTTACGCTTGTGAGCAGACATAGTGGAAGGTGAGAAAACCATTGCAGAAGAATCCCCCATGATTACCGGCGTCTCCGATGGCACGCTCCTCCCTTGTGGGGGCCCTCTCTGAGGGCACTCCCGCCTTAGGTGATTGTTCACACCTCAGGTCACACCTCCCGACAAACGGCCGGAGGGACCAATAGGCACTTTCAGAAGGTATCAGCTCGGATAATCACCCCTCCCTGGGCCTGGCCGTTACCAGGGGGTAAGTACGTGTCCTACCTGTCTACCCCGGGCGGGGAATTACGCGTTACCCCGTCACCGGCTATGCATGGAAATGCGTGGGTCGGCCTTCAGACACACACAGGGAAGAAAAAAGAGAAAGGGAAAGGAAAGAAGAGGGGTCTCAAACGCCGCAGCAGACAAAAGGGCAAAGAGAAGAGGTAAGGAAAAGAGAAGGACAGAGGAAGGACGAAGACTTGCAAGTGTAGAAAGCAAGGAATTTGTAACAGTTTCGACCGTCCGTCTCCGGACGTAGGCACAAACCATACTCCCAGAGGGGGAGAAAGGGAAGGAAAGAGCCAGAGGTGAGGTGGGGGGGGGGGGGGGGGGGCAAAGATGGGGGACGGGGAAGGATGCGGAAAGGGAAAGTATGCAGCCCGGAAAGGAAGGAGAGCCACATTAGCTCGAGGTCCCGTGCTCGCTACGCACGTTATCAACAAAAGAGTTGTGGACCCCCTGGGGGATCATGGGTGGTTGCTCCACATGCGGAGCAGATTATTATGCTTGAAAGTCTGCCTCCCTTCCCCACCAATTTAGGGATGAGACCTGACAGTTCACAAAATTTCACCACCCTTTTAACACTAGAATCAGTACCGATGAAGACGGCAGGCAGATCTCTTTCGAGACTGAGGGCTGCCGTATCAGCATATAAGGCACACATTGCCAAAATTTGCGGAACTAAAAGTGGCACACCGCAAGCCTCGCAAAGTGGTGGATCCTCCTGTCAGAGGAAGGAGCCATGTGTTAAAGGGCTAGGTCTGATGCGCAAGCCTGGTAATCAGAACCTCCTTCCTGCAGTGAGGATGACATGAAGTTTGCCATCTCTGTGTAGTCGAGTTGAGAGATTGCAGTTTGTTTTCTGTCACCTTCAACCATTTAGTCTCCCACAAATGCACCATGCGTCTGTCAGAAAATGAGACGACGGTGTCCAATGGGATGCGAAAGTGACAGATGATACTATCCCAACATACTTCCTTGGCAGCTTTGTCGCCCTTCCCTGTTCTCCGATGTAGCCAGGTACCCAGCAAAAGATCACCTCCTTGCCACAGTGCTGGAGCCACTGTAAGGAGTCAAGGATGAGTTGAATCAACTGGTCCACTGACTACATTTGGTGAAGGGCTTGTAGTGCACTAAGCGAGTCAGAACAGACAAGACACCATGTACGGTTCCATTGTCATATTGTGACCCACAATTTTTCTAATTATTATGCATTCCTTCTTCTACACTTCACCTAATTGCATTTGAACATGTACGGTTCCATTGTCATACTGTGACCCACAATTTTTCTGATTATTATGCATTCCTTCTTCTACACTTCACCTAATTGCATTTATATAACATCTGTAGACTTCAAAAAAAGCATAAGATTTGACTGACATGGAAACATTACTCAATCCCTTAAAAGAGTTTGGAGCTAACAACACATCAGCATCTGTCAAAATCACAAAAACTTATAAATACGCAATGCAAAATTAATTTTGTTGGTGAATCCTTAAAGGCTTTTGAGATCAAAGGTGCTGTAAACAACAGAGGTGGACTGTCTCCATTGATTTTCAATCATATAGTAGAAAAGGTAAAGCAGGTAATACAGGAAAACAACAGGAGGAGGAATTTAAAAAATTATAATTGGGGGGAAAAGGCATTCTGAATCATGAAGACATTCTGGTCTAATGACAGTATTGTAGTTCCAGAGTTTTGCATTTATGGAAATAGATTTCTTGTCACACAGGTTTTTTGTTAATTGAAAAGGCAATAACATTTTCCTTGCTCTTGCTAAGTTAGCCCTTCGTCCTAAGTATTTGGTTGTATTATTCCACCGAGATATTTAAATTTTGCAGCCTTTTTACAATCCATATATTGCAGTGCCTCTTTCACATCTGTCATATATTCTATTTTTTCAAAGGCTATATACAAGGCCTGCTTTCACAGCTGTCTTTTACGAGATTTATCTGCCCTGTTACATCCTCTATGGATTCAACTAAGATGGCAATATAATCTCCAAAAGGCAAATAATCAGTTCTTATATTATCTCTTTTTCTCCCAACTATGATATTTTAAAATGTGCTTCCGCTGTCCTTTTTCTTCATTCTCATTCGTCTGTAACTGATTATAAATATCAGATCAGTATATGAAAGCTCCTTTTGAAAATACATCATTATTCAAGAACAACTAAAGACTTTTAAAGCTACATCTATGAACATGTGTATTTGAGTTATTGGTTACAAATAAAAATAATATACGTTTCAGTATTATGAAAAGGAATGTTGCTACTCACCAATTAGCAGAGATGCTGAGTCACAGATAGGCACAACAAAGAGACTCTCACAACTAAAGCTAAGCCGTAAAGGCCTACGCCAACAATAGACAACGCCTCCCCCCCCCCCTCCCCCCCACCCACACACACACACACACACACACACACACACACACACACACACACAACTGAAGACTCAGGTAACTGAAAGCACACTGTGAGCAGCAGCACCAGTGCATGATAGGAGAAGCAAATGGGTGGGGTAAGGAGGAGGCTGGAGCAGGGAGGGGGAGGGATAGTATGGTGGGGGTGACTGACAGTGAAATGCTACAGGTTAGATGGAGGGGAAGGGGAGAGGTGGGGAGGGGGAGCTGGAGGTTGTAGCAAAAAAGGAGAGAAATAAAAAGACTGCATGTAATGGTGGAACAATGGCTGTCTAGTGCTGGATTGGGAACAGGGAAGGGGTTAGACGGGTGAGGACAGTTACTAACGAAGTTTAAGGCCAGGAGGGTTATGGGAACATAGGACGTATTGCGGGGAAAGTTCCCACCTGCGAAATTCAGAAAACTGGTGTTGGTGGGAAGGATCCATGTGGCACAGGCTGTGAAGCAGTCATTGAAATGAAGGATATCATGTTTGGCAGTGTGCTCAGCAACAGGGTGGTCCACTTGTTTCTTGGCCACATTTTGTCGGTGGCCATTCAGGAGGACAAACCGCTTATTGGTTATCATGCCCACATTGAATGCAGTACAGTGGTTGCAGCTTAGCTCGTAGATCACATGACTGGTTGGTTTCACATATAGCCCTGCCTTTGATGGGATAGGTTATGTTAGTGACTGGAGTGGAGTAGGTGGTGGTGGTGGGAGGATGTATGGGACAGGTTTTGCATCTAGATCTATTACACGGGTATGAGCCATGAAGTAAGGGATTGGGAACAGGGGTTGTGTAAGGACGGACGAGTATATCTTGTAGGTTCAGTGGACGGTGGAATACCACTGTGGGAGGGGTGGGTCGGATAGTGAGCACGACATTTCTCATTTCAGGGCACGAGGAGAGGTAATCATTACCCCGGCAAAGAATGTAATTCAATTGCTCCATCCAGTTTGGTACCGAGTTACGTGGGGAATGCTTCTCTCTGGTCAGTCGGTGGGACACTGGGAGGTGGTGGGAAACTGGAATTATCCTCCCAACCTTGTACAAAAACAAATCTCCCATCCCTTATCTTTCCTGTCTCCCTCCAACTCCCAAAGTCCCACTGTCCAGCCACAGAGGAGCATCTCTCTCATAATTCAGTACCACCCAGGACTGGAGAAACTGAATTACAGTCTCCGCCAGGGTTTCGATTGCCTCTCGTTGTGCCCTGAAATGAGACATATCCCGCCCACCATCACACCCAGTCTTTTTATATCTCTCCTTTTCCACTACAGCCGCCTCCTTCCCCCCCCCCTCCTCCCCACCTCTCCCCTGCCCCTCCGTCTAACCTGCAGCGCTTCACTGTCCGCTACCCCCACCATACTCTCCCCCCCCCCTCCCCGCCCTAGCTTCCCCCTTACCCCCATCCAGTCAACAGTCCCATCAAGCACTGGTGCTACTGCTCACAGTGTGCTTTCAGTTACCTGAGTCTGCAGTCACGTGTGCCAGTTGCATTCTGCATGTGCCTGTGCGTGCGTATTGTCTATTGTTGATATTGGCCTTAATGGCCAAAAGCTTTAGTTGTGAGAGTCTTTGCTGTGACTATCTGTGACTCAGCATCTCCACTATATGGTGAGTAGCAACCTTCCCTTTCAAAATATTGTTACATTCCATCATGGATTTTCCATTGTTTGAAATATATGCCTCAGTGTTTTGGAAACTGAACTCCTAAGAAGGTGAAATAGGGTATGAGGATTTTTACGAATATATTTTATTATGAAAGCATTTTTAAAGCTACATCCATGAACATTTACATTTGGATTCTCAGTTCGAAATAAAATAAGTGTTTCACTGTTTGTGGAAATTCAGCCCTTATGGAGGTGAAACAGGTGACTGAAGTTTTTATGGAAAGACTTTATTGTACAAGCATTTTTGAAGCTAAATCTATGAACGTACTTATTTGGCTTCTGTTAGAAATAAAACATTTGCAGGTCACCATTTTTGGAAATTCAACACCTAAGGGGGTGAAATACAGGGTGACATGTTTTATGAAAATATTTCCCTGCAAAAGCATTTTTAAAGCTAAATTTTTGAAAATTGGTGTTTGGCTTCTCAGACGGAGATTAAAAAATACTTGTTTCACTGTCTTTGGAATAGTCAACCCCTAACAGCGTGAACTGGAGTTTAGAGACATTGTTTACGAAGGGTTTGTCCAAAATTGCACTGCTAAGTGGGTGAAATAGGGGATGAAAGGTTTTTTGAAATTATGTCGCTATTAAGGGAATTTTGAAGCTAGAACTATGAAAACTGGTATTTGATTTCTCAGTCAGAAAATAAAAAATATTTGTTTCAGTGTTTTTGGAAATTCAACCACTAATGGGGCAAAATAGTTGTTGAAAGTTTTTTTTTAACACAAATAATTACTAAAGAACTACTAATGGATTTTTAAGGCTGCAGCTCTATGACAATTGGTATCTGACTTCTTGGTCAGAAATAAAAACAACGCATGTTTCAGTGTTTCTGGAAATTCAACCTGTAATGATGTGCAATAGGGGATCAAAATTTTTCAAAATATGTTTGATTACATTAAAAAAAAAAAATTACAGGTAAATTTATGAAAATTGTTATTTCACTTTTCAGTTAGATATAAGGGAATATTTGTTAGGGGATGAAAGTAGACATGGAAATATTTCCAAAAGAATGCAAAAGGCATGATCAACAAAAAATTTGGACTCCAGTACCAGAATTGCTTTTTGATCAGAAGCACATTCAGAAAAGATCATGCTTGTATGGTCTCAATTAGCGTGAAAAGCCTAGAAGGTGTTGCAATTTGTGAACAACATAAAAATTTGATTAAATAAAAAAAATTCAAAAATCTTGGCAGGCCATACAGTCTATGCTAGTTAAAAATAAAAACAATCAAGTAACACACAAAAGAACAAACTGTAACAGCAACACATTTGTATGAATTGACAGATTCCAACTATGACTCACTGATGCTGTAGTCATATGATGCTACTGTTTTTTTAGTCCACTTGTGAGCATTTAAAGAAAGTTGCCAAACTTTGCACCACATGGAAATCTTATCAAAATCGGACCTCATATTTGTGCACTTCCCCCTCCCCCTCCCCCTCCACCCCGCCAGACACTTCTTCATTAAAGACAACTGATCCACAAAAAGTCTGTGGATAATATTACTAATGTCTGCCAGATTATTAATACAACATGAGCAGCTAAGGTTCCTACATACTTCCCTGAGGCACAACTGCAGTCCTATTATTTGTTGATAACTTTCCCTTCATGTCTACGAATCCACAGTTCAGTCACAAATTTTGCTTGATACACCACACAGTCGTACTTTCAATAATAAGGATAAGTGTAGTTCTGAGTTAAATGTTTTTTGGAAGTCAAGTAAATACTGCACCTATCTGACTACCTTGATCTATGGCTTTCAGGAAGTCATGTGAGAGAAATGCGAACTGGGTTTCACATGACTAAAGTTTCTGGAATCATGCTGATCAGCACAGATAAGGTCATTCTGTTTGAGGTACTACATTACATTTGAGCTCAAAATAGATTCTCTGATTCTACAACAAATGGCTGTCAAGGATATTGGACAATAGTTTTGTGGATAACTTTGGCTGCCCTTCTTATAGACAGGTGTGACCTGTTCTTACTTCCAAAAACTTAGCATGAATTTTTATTCAGAGATCTATTGTGCATTACAGTTTACAGAGGATCTGACTCCAACACAAATTCAGTATACTATCTTACAGGGATTCCATCCGGCCATGAATCTTGGTTCAATTTTAACGATTACAGCCGTTTCTCAATGCCACTGGCGCTAATATCTATTTCACCCATTTCTGCAGTAGAGCGAGAATTAAATTGGGGCAATACTCCCGGCTTCTTCCTTGGTAAATGAATTTTTTAATGGGAAGGAGGGGTGTGGGAGTTCCAAATTTCTGCTCTTGTTTTGGAACCCTCAACATCAGTTCCTGTCTCATCCATGAATATCTTGACATTCAATTCAGTACCAACATGTTTTGGGAGGGATCTTTGAATAACATTTTGCTAAGGCAGTCATCGAAAGCTTCATGCACCGCTCTCGACAGTCAAATGCATGTCATTCAATATCTCTCAATCTACACCTCTATGCTTTGTTTTACAGCTGTTTGCAGTTGTGTCTGTTTCTTTTCAGCTACCACATACCATGTAGTGGCCTCATAATCGTGAACTGTTTTACTACGTGAACATCAATCAACTGCATGGACAACTCTTCATTTAAATTTGATCCATAATTCCTCTGCATGCACCAATCCTGTGCTGAAAGTGTCAAGCTCCTCATTGAAAGGTGACACTACTGCTTTGCATCTAGTTTGTTGAACATATACAGCATGGTCAGAAACTGTCTGAAAAGCTTGTGAAGGTTTTGCAGGGTAGGTCATCCTGAGAAATATTTGTTAAGGAAAAAAGTTTGATATGCTGTGCCATTTCTGAGTTAATTAGCATTGAAGTTAGCCATTGGGAATTCAAGTCACCCACCAGATACAATTAGTGTCAGTTGCTCTCATAATGTAGATGATAGTGCACAAGACTGCTCAGGCTTTGGATCAGGTTTGATCCTTAGTATCATCTCGTCCTAAAGTTATAGCTCTTTTTCTCATTCAGTTCTAGGAAACAAACCATTTGGCAACACCATCTCTGGTGGGCCACTGGAAGCTGCATGCAAAATGGCCTGATGGCTAGGTTCAATGTTAATTAACTCTGAAGCGGCACAAAGTATCAAAAGTTTTTTTCCTTAACGATTATTTCTCAGCACAATATACCCAGAAAGATGCTTACAAGCTTTTCAGACTGTTTCTGACCACCCTGTATATCATTCTCCCCCCCCCCACCCCCACCCCACCCCACCCACCCACCCCTTTGTTCTTTGGTAGTAATTGTTCTGGTCACTGGTACCAGCTTCAATATGGGCACCCTCAAAGAGAACAGATCTGTTTCCATTAGATCCAATGTATTCCCACCATTATTGGCCTTATTACCTATCTTTTCTACAAAGTTTTTCAGAGAATTCCTAAATGTTTCTCAGGATGTTTCATCATACTACCTCTACTGATCGTTCAATGATTACAGTCTCCTTCAATGATGACATCGTTACACCTGGGAGCGAAACTGGTGGTCAGCAGAAAGATCCAACTGTGTAAAATAAGGGAAAGGCAACCAGTCACCTACAGCGGATCGATGTATTGAAAGCAGAAACACATCACACTAGTTCTTTTTCTAGTAATTGTACACACATTCACACAGTGTGTGAATGTGTGTACCATTGCTACAAAAAGACTAGTCTGCTAAAGCTACTGTGGATGCTATTTCCTGTTATGTGTTTCTGTGCTCCACACATCCACTATAGGTAAGTGGTTGCCTTACTCTTATTTTAGGTACAGCTCCATCCATTAATTTCCATTTATGTTACGAAGGATCCAATTATATAGAAAGATACAATTAAAAGTTTGTGCTCATCTTTTGTGCTGGGTCTTGCCCAAACGGTCTCTCATGCAGCTTCAATTTGTATCTCTGCGGATCTGGGTTTCTTGTTAATTGCAACAAATACACTCCATTTCCCATTAGCCTATCCTTTCACTGTGCACTTGAAACTTTCCCAAAAATCTCACTGCTATCAATCTGAGGTTTTAACCAGCTTTCTGTGCCTAGTATGATGTATATACATCTGTAGAAGATGATTAGCCCAGCAGTTGAAATACTTACACAAACATGGAATCATTACTGGGTTAGAAATGGGAAAATTTACCAACTATGCCAAGAAAATCTCAGAAATCACAACACAGTGCCATGGAAACAACAACAACAATATAATGTCAAAATGATTTATGCAAGTTATTTCACAGGCAAGACACTGGCAGGGGGTCAATTTCCTCTTAAGCTTTGTGTCTCCTCAGGATGCTGAAACTGGTTACGAAATTATTTGTCTGACTGAAGCTGACATACAATAATTTCAATTCATTTTATTTCAAGGAGTTTGTCATTACAGTTCAAACATTTTTTTTAACCATGACAGTCATCAATTTTCTCTTTTGGAAAAATTCTGTCCTTGAGAACTGCAAACATGTCCAAAAAGAAACTTCAATGCTTCAGATCACATGATAGTGATGGTTGTGCTATGAAGATCAACATATTACTGCAGTGCATTTACCAATCAAAGATTTTGCCCTCAATACTGAACTGAAACTGTTGCTACATATTCTTCCATCAAATGCCAGCACATGCATGTTTTTATTTAACAAACTTTTCTAATTTGTCAGCATAGTAATGTCACAAAAACAAAGGGGAGATGTCATTTAAAATTGGGAAACAATACAAAAAGTTTTCCTTTGATTATTTACTTTGACAGAGGATCATATACAGCAATACCCCTCCAACATACATATGTTTAATAATGTGGCTCATAGCAGCACAGACGAAGTCTTCTATGTAAATGTCACTTAAGCACAAGATATACTTATATGGTTGCCTGTAAAAGGCAAAAACCAAAGAGTCAGCTTTTGAGTTTCAGTCCATGGCAGTTTGTACCTGTCAGGAGGATAAGTGAAAATTCAAGTGATGAGTGGAAATTTCAGTTCAAACCCTTAAGGTTCTTCATAGGCCATTATGGTTCCAACTTTCAGTAAATTTGTTTAACCCCTTAATGCCGGATGTCACAAATTCGCATCATAACAACAAGACTAGTATGTGAAAGGGTAATCGTTTTTGAGTACCGGTGCCGGTAGGTGCAGATTCTTAATGGAGCTACTAATGCTTCTGACACGTGCTGTCGTCTGAGTGTTTCAGGTGCTTCTATAGTGACATAATATTTAATCTTTTTCTTCCATGAAGAAATTTGTTCAGGTATTTAGGGGTTAAATATTTGTCTATGTGGACTGAGGTCAAGGAAGATGCAGGATTAACAACTATGATGCCTGAAGGTAAACTAAGAAAATCTGATGCACTATAAAGAATGTCTAGGTAGTGACATTAGTTTGATGAAGAGCTTCGCCTCTCGAATGCATCAAAATGGTATATGGAGCATCTTTGAGAATGAAACAATATCATAACATACATTAAACACTGGACAAAAGGTTTAGCAAGCTTCAGAATTTTTGTTAATAATTGCATCACTTTCCATGTAACCCTGTGATGCAAACCATTAAAGGACTGAGTTTTATTTCTCTCACTTTTTTATATATTGCTTGTGTCATCCTGTCGAATATTAACAAAAGCCTGCCTGCTAGTCTGTCTGCCTCCTTCCCTCTCTCCAATCTGCTTGTTCCTGGGAGTTACACCCAGTTGTGCCAGTTACAAATTTGAAAGTCCCAATTTCTGGATGTAATCCCACTCTTCGCTAGTCCCTTCTACGGTTTCAAACACTGCGAGCAATCTCCTGCACTTACGCAGATATATTTGAAAGTCCCAATTTCTGGATGTAATCCCACTCTTCGCTAGCCCCTTCTACGGTTTCAAACACTGCGAGCAATCTCCTGCACTTACGCAGATATCTGTGCCTATATACATTGTCCAGCAATCTCCACTCCCCCTTTAACTTACTACAGCTGTCTGCACCTCGTGTTTCCTTAGGTGGTGATATTCACAAAGCCAACTACAAACTGCAACACCAGGCCAGATTTCACCTCAAAAAGCTGTCTTAGCATCTTTACCATTTCAACTGTGGTGTTTCCATTCCTGCCCCACTCCAGCTCCCTAAATAGTCACATCAACCACCACCACTCTCTTATGTTCTCTCTGGGGAAACGTGCCTACCGGTTCTGCTACAACTTTTCACTCACTGTTAGACATTTGTCACCAAAGCAGGAGCAATGTATTTGTTGTTTTCGTGTGTGATGCAACTCATCTAAATGTACATTTTTCATCATTTTCTCTCCATTCATTTTTTGTCTCTTCAGCTAAACATAGGAGTACTGTTAATGTGACTGCTTCATCAAACATAAGAGATTTTTTAAAGACAAAGATGGGAACTGTGATCTGGAGAGGGCATCTAAAGAAAATGTTTTCATACCACACTGCACACTGCTAGTTACAAAGGTATATGAGCCAAAAATTTCAACTGTTAGAACCAAGACTTAGGCAGTTGTTGTAAATGTTAAATGGTTCAAATGGCTCCGAGCACTACGGGACTTAACATCTGAGGTCATTGCCCCCTAGAACTTAGACTACTTAAACCTAACCTAACCTAAGGACATCACACACATCCATGCCCGATGCAGGATTCGAACCTGCGACCGTAGCAGTCACGCGGTTCCAGACTGAAGTGCCTAGAACCAGTCAGCCACACCTGTTTAATATTACTTCACCATTTATATTTGATAATGTATTGCATGCTTTGAAAAACATTAAGTATGTAACAGTAACAATGGTTGCTCAAACAAATGCAAAGTAAAACTTGGTCCCATTGTTGTTAGATGTTTCAGTGTGCAGGAGGCAATTAAAGTTAACCTTTTGAATTTCAATGAAGCTTCGGGTAAACTGCTCAAATTTTAACTCAATAGCTTTTGAAGTGTGTAAAAAAATACAAACTTGATGAAAAATTTGTTTGTTATACAGCTGATAACACTAATTTTGGTTTGTGGAGAAAGGGGAATGAAAATGTGTTTAACAAAGTTTAAAGTGATTATTGTTATTTTGATAGAACTATTTTAAGAATTGATTGTTCAGCCCATATTGTAAACAAATTATGTAAAGTTTAATATTTCAGTATACTGTTAAGGCTTTTAAGTAACTTCAAAGGCATGTCTTGGGTTGGACCCAAAAAAATACAATACGTCTATCTTTAATACTATATGTTGTGCCAGTTACAGGGCTGGTGTAAGTGGTGGCAGGAGGGCACACTGCCTAAGTCTTACAGCAGGGAAGGTCATGGGAGTAGGATCCAGAGGGTAGAGAAAAGGATGCAAAAGGAGCATAGAATCTGACCAGAATATTGTGGAGATTGGAAGGGCAGAGAATAGCTATTCTAAAGGTAGCATACAAAGTGTCAGACAGAATGGACTTCATTTCAGGGCATGATTTTAGGAAGCCGTATACTTGTTGAAGTAGCTCATTAATACATTCAAGACCACAATAGTATTAAGTTATAAGACATGTACTCGTAAATTGTTATTTTTTGAATGGATTAGCAATACCAGGATTGGATGTGATGGTCCAGGAAATCTGTTTTTGAACTAGGCTGGTGGGATACGTATGTCCAGCAAAAGCTGAGGTGGTGATGGGGAAATATTGCTATAAAAAGTCTGCCTCTGAACAAATAAATTTGGCTTGAATGCCAAGGCTGTATGGAAGGAAAAATTTCATGTGGGAAGGACGGCAACTGTGAAAATGTACGTACTGTTGGTTGTTAGTAGGTTTAATGTGAACAGAAGCGTGTAGCTGACACTCAGGGACGATGACACCAACATCAAGAAAAGTGTCATGGAATTCAGAATAGGATCATACGAAATTTAACTGGGAAACCGTATTTAGAGATTCCAAGAATTTTAACAGATCAGCCTTACTACGAGTTCACATGGGAAAGATATCACTGTGTCTAAACCAAACCTGGGGCTGAAAAGTTATGGATCCTAGAAATCCCTCCTCTGAGCGACTCATAAAAAGGTTGTCATAAGAGGGAGCCATCCTGCTTCCCAAGGCCATATTCCTGATCTGTTT
Organism: Schistocerca americana; assembly: GCF_021461395.2. Taxonomy (NCBI): domain Eukaryota; kingdom Metazoa; phylum Arthropoda; class Insecta; order Orthoptera; family Acrididae; genus Schistocerca; species Schistocerca americana. The sequence continues at coordinate 46,220,732 of NC_060126.1, forward strand.
GTATGTGTAACTCTCAAAGATAAGGAGTCATTCATAAGTATAAAGTTGAACATGAGCAGGAAGGATATCATAGGTTCAGAAGCAGGTCAATGCTGGTTGAGGTACAGGGGGGATTTTTATATAGAGGGTGGTGGCACCACTGGTGACAATCAAAACATACGGTGAGAGTGAAACGGGGACAGATTTCAGATGAACTAGGAAATGGGTGGTGTCTTAAATATAGGAGTGGAGTATTTGCACGCACTAAGCACCTAAGGCAGATATAAGTGCATTTATTTGGTGCCTTGACGCCAGCAACTATGGGAAAGCCAGGGTGATTGGATTTGTGGTTCCTAAGAAGAAGGTCAAAGGTGGGAATATGTTTTTTGGATGGTTTAAGAAGTTCTGTTGATTGAGGTGTTGGTCGCTGAGAGGGGCCCGATGCATTTAGGGAGGACTGTATGTCGGTTCGTATCACTGGGACTGGATCTTGATTGCAGATGCTGTATGCAGACTTGTCAGACAACTGGCATAGATCCTGGCCTACATAGTCTTGCTGACCAAGTACCAAGCTGGTAGATTGCTTGAATGCAGGGAGGATGACGGTGTCATCGGTATTTAGGTAATGGAGAGCTTGGAATTCTGTAGACAATGGGTTAGAATCATGTAGGAACCTGAGAAAGGATGGTAAAGCAATGCTGGATGTTAGATTTTTTTAGGGATGACTGATGTAGTGGTGGTGGATCAAATTGGGATTGTTGTCAGAATTGTTGAAGGCATGGTTCAATGCCAGGTTCAGTGTTGAGAAGGTTTTGAGATTGGGTTGCAAAGTGATACTTCCAGTTGACATTATGTGTGAAGGAAAGTAGGTCATTAATGAAAGTAGCATGGTGAAATGCTGTCTCAGAGCTGAAAGTGAGGCCGTTGGATAATACAGATAATTCAATAGGGCACTGGTCCCTATGTGAGAGGTTAAGAACACTGTAATGTTGTAACTGGTTCTTGTGATTGTGAGTTGCCACTGCTCTGGGAGACAGTGGTGAAGGCTGTGGGATTTTAAGAGGGTTGGCCAATTTCATTTTGTAGGAGAGGAGTGGTGGCTGATTCGACCGTTTCGGGAACTGGAGTGGGGCACGGATGGAAACACCACAGTTGAAGTGATAAAAAGGATAAGACAGCTTTTTGAGGTGAATTCTTGCCTGGCTTTGCAGTTAGTAGTTGGCTTTGTAAAAAATGCGAAGTTTTGAACATGTAGGTCTAAAAAAAAAAAAAAAAAAAATGCTTTCCCTTCATAAAATTCTCTAACTGTGTACAGCTTTAAAAAACTAGGAATGTCCAGGCTAATCCCAGACGTATGGTAAGCGAAATCGAGGGAAGATCAATACAACAATTATGACCCCTGTGCTTGTTTCATCCCCAGAGCCATCCAGATTCCCCTCCCGACAGCAGTTTCTCCAAACTCCACTGATGGGCACTGGTGTTACAACATGCGGTTGGTCCTCACCACCTGCGTGGCCTTAATTTACATTAATTTTTGTGGTCTCAGCATTTGTTTTAATTTCTGTGGTCTCAGCATTTGTTTTCAGTAATTATTCCTTTTCTTCATTCCCCTTTTATTTTATGACCCTCCCCAACACAATCACTACCTGGATATCATGTGTAACACACTTAGCTTTCAGCTCTTATCGACTTTTGCATGGCGTTCTTTCAGTAATCTCTGTCTTGGTTGTTACCCAGTTTCAACATCTCAGGTTTTGAAATCTCATCCAACACAATCCCAGCAGTCTTCCCTTCTCACCCCGTCTGGTAAGTCTCCCCTTACCTAGGATTAAGGATTAATTTTCCGAACACTCCCCATTTCCTAAACCTCACCAATCCTTTTGCTTCACCCCTCTTCCTTCCCCTTCAACCATTCTGCCAGAAGACGGAGCTACTGGCTCCAAAAGCTAGCGCATTTTAATATTATTTGTGTACATTTTCTCCTGCAGATACCTAGTGAGTAGATACTTTTATCGAACCAATTATATTATAGTTTCAAACATTGATTATTTTCACTGACATACCTGTCAACCTAGACACACAAACAAATCCAATTAGCTGACATTAATCCATGTCAATTTTAGTTCCAAACTAGAAAATTAGTAATGGTGAAGAGTGCCAGTGTTTAAATATGCAATTACAAATTACACATAAACAAAATGTACCATTAACTACCATATTCATTAACATAATGTAAAATGAAGACTTGTTTCAATATCTAATACACTATAAGGCAACAGGTGTTTCAGGTTTTTCTCCTCCTCAACACAGAATTTACAGTCCCAAATTCCCACACTAAACTTAAAATTTCACGTTTTTCGTACAAGTAAAATAAGTTTCAAGAAAGGTCTGAATTAATTAAATACATTGTTGGGTCTCTCTATTACGGCCACCCCTCAAATACAATGTCACCAGCGCGTAAAACAGTACAATACATAACACAACACGGGTTCAAATGCACAGCAGGGCACTTTCCCTCTACATAATATATGTGAGCAATGCATCCATTGGACCTAGTCAACGACAAAGAAAAGTGATAATACATTTCAACATTCCTCGCCAATTATCTGTGGTTACACTCTATAGTGAAGGTGTGCCATATGACGCAGCTGCCACAGAGTTTTGGTATTTCTCTTTACTGTTTTGATAGAAGGTGATCATTTAATTGTGGGTACGTGAATGTCACATAATGATAAGCAACTCACATGCACTTACAGGCAGTGATCAAGAGGTTCATACATTGCACATTACTTTGTATCATAATTCTGGCCGTAAATCACATGCCCCAGTTGTACTATTTATTGCTATGACATGTTCCATATCTTTGGAATGTGATCATTGTTTTGTAAATATTGCACACGAAGTAATAATATTAGTATCAGGGGAGGATATAATTAGTTCAACTCACTGGTGCAAAATATGGTGTCTGCCTGATGCTTGCTGCCAGCTGTTGCTGAAATCCCTCGTTATCTGCTCATGGTACTTGCTGCTGATATTGCTTCACAAGATACATATTGAAAAGGCACTGCCAGTGTTCTAGATTTCCCATTTATTCACACACGACTGCTAAAGACATGCACTAAAGCACAATTTATAAAAGACCCATTATCTGCACACATTATGCTTATTTCTGTCACAAAGGATCTGATGTACCCAATTTGGAAAATGGGATAACACTGGCACTTAGGCAATGGGGAGACATATTCACTAAATATAAAAGTTTCTGAACTGGTTCCTCTAAATGGCATGAGTTGGGACAGACTGGCACCAGCAAATAATGTGAAACTGAAGAGAACACATATTATTCAAAGGAGTAAAGGAGAACAATATGAATATACATTACTTTTAGTAATTCATAAGAACAGTAAACTTGGAAGATGATAAACACTGTGCCTATTCCAACTACAATTAGATGTTCACTGTGAAAATCCGTCATACACATTAAGTGAAACCAACAATTTTTTCTTGCACCATTTTTTGTTCTTAATTACTAAACAAAACATTTAAAGCAATTATTTCTTGAGAAATAAGTTAACTACAAAGTTTGTAGTATTTGCTTACAAGAGTCCCAAATCACAGTGGCACTGGTATCAGTATTGAATTATAAATATGGCAATTTTACATTTCAATCAAATTGGTGAGAAAGTAATCATTACTGTATTTCCGTCACTTAAACTTAATTATAAATCTTCACTAAATGTAAACATGTGACAAGCTTTCAGAAAATAACTACCACTGTCTATACTTTTCATCTACAACTCAGTTAACAGTAAAAAACTAATGTTAGAGCAATCTTCATGAAGGACACACAGTAAGCTAGGATTTTCTACCAACTGAAAAGCAGAAATCTTTCAAATTAAAAAAAAAGAATCAGCTCTATCTACATTATATTAAAGGTCTTTTAAAGACACTGGTAGAATCATGTAAGTCAACATCACTATCTTGGGCCTATATTCCAAAACATCTATCCTAAGTCTTAGTGTCTCTCTTCTTTTTTGTCTACATAGGTTTAATTGTACCCATTTGCTAGCTCACTGGATATTGTCATTAGTTTAGTCATACAACTAAATTAGGCTGAAAGGCTAATCCCTTTTCAAAGAACTCATCCTGAGAGTCACCTGAACAAGTTCAAGACACTAAATCAGAATCGAGGCAATTTTCTTATAAATGTAGCTCTTATATTCACTTCCACAGAATATTCAAGAAATGTTTATAAACTTGGCTCCGACATTTTTTTTTGCCTGACTGAAATGACTAACAGAATATCCCAGTGACCATTGATTTGAATCATAGAAGTCTGCACTGGCTTAGAAGAAGCAGTTTCTCATTAATTAGTACACCAGTGACCTCAATATACAATATATACCTATATAATAAAGAAATTTTAGGTTGGCTCCAGCTACCCAACTGAGATGCATAGATCTTTCCCAGATTAAATTGGACACTCTACAGTTTTTGCATTCTGGAGGAGTCATATACAAAATGATTTAACAAGAACAACATTGTGTCAGCACTAACAACCTGCAGTGTGGTTTACTGTAACTCATATTTCAGGAACATTTCATAGTCAGCAGTACCTTTCACGTAACCAACAATACAGACTTTTTGACTGGATTTAACAACAGCTTTCAATATTGTCTTATATGTTGAGACCTTTAAGACAAACTTACAAGTGACTAAAAAAAACTATTAGCCATGGTGGTTCTTGTCAGAAACGAATTTCGAATCTATCAAACCACAGGTAGAGTTTTTCTTCAGTGCACCACTACTATGTAATGTTAACTTACATGGTCAAGAAGAAAGTGATGGGCAGGTTTGGCTGTCTCAAATATTTCAATCACAAAGTTACATTCTATGACCAGTAATTAAATTTATTTGATTACTCGAACTAAAAATTATTGGCATGTACAGATCAAAATATTCATTAAGAGAATAAAAAGGGATACCTATCATCTTGTTGTTAATGTTAATATCTCAAAAACAGTGCACAACATAGCTACAAGTAGACTGAGCTCCAATCTCTCCACAAAGACACATAATAACACATTTTAACTGCACAAGACTAAAGTATTGGTCGAATTTGCTATTGCTGAATCCATACCTTGTCAGCACACATTGCAACTCTAATATCCTGGCATGAAATTTCAACATGATGAATATTTTTGACATAATTCCCAGCCAACTGAAAAAGAAAAAAAAAAAAAATCTGTAAGAGGAGATACCTTACAATATACTATCCAGTCTCTATCTACTTCTAAATCATGAAGTTGCCAACCAACCTTTAAAATATCAGCCGAGATGTATTCAAGAACTGCTGCGAGATACAGAGAGACCTGAGAATCAATTTTGTACTGTAGAACTTCCTGTGTGACAAAAATAAAGATAAATTAATAAAGTACATTTCATTACATCTGTAATCTCTCTCTCTCTCTCTCTCTCTCTGTCTTTCTGTGTGTGTGGTTATCATCATCATCATCATCATTATTATATTATTATTATTATTATTATTCCAACATATAGGTCAACTATGATATTGAAGCAGGAAATTAATCTGTCGTGATATAGGAATGTAAGATGGAAACACCCAACAATTTGCCTGGGAAAGTTAATAAACACAAACAACCTTCCTACCTTCTGAAGCATGTGATGTATCTTGTCAACGGGCAACACACATTTTTTCTTCCCACGCTCCAACGCTTCTTTCGCGTCGGCCAGTGCCCATTTGTCAATGGGTGTTGGGAAGGTGCGCCGTACCCTATCCTCCACATCCTGCACTGTATGGGGGGAGGGGCGTGCGCACAACATTCCCAACAATCGTAAGATGAGACTTTCGACGTAGTCGAGGGCGTCGTCACGCGCCGTAAGTGAATGATGCACCTGCTCCAGCACCTAAGGTATGGGCATAAAACTTCTTCGCTTAAAGAATCAAAACATTACATGGATGTCACCTGATTACACAAGAGTCGCAGATTAAAACACTGGTCTAGGGATACACACACGATAAGCACGTGACAATTTACCCAAAAAATATAATCCCACAATTTTTTTCGGAAACAAAATAGATTTCCTTTACACACAACACCAAATGTAGTCTCTTAATTAAGTAATACCTTGCGCAGTGAATTGACAAAAACTCCTTTCCATTTTGCGGCATTTTCTTCTTTCTCGAAATCATAGCTGTGCGTCTCTGATGTTGAGGGCGCCGAAAACATTTCAGGTAACAACTAATCACATTCGTTCAGATGGAATAAAACTGGCTTCTATCCGCCATGTTTACCGATGACGAAAATGAAACAGATGAGATTGACATTGAAATAACACCGTCCTTGAATTTCATTAGGGACATTTTCTTGCACGCCATTTAGATGTGAATCACGTTACACAAGCACTGCATGGAATATTTCTTGCTTTATTTAAGTGCCACAAATCCCCTGAGAGATCCATATTTCATTACATTTTCCATCAGACGTCTACCACAATACCAGCGCATGCCATATGCAATTTGCTACGTATCGATTCGTTACGCGTATCGAGAGGTCGAAAACTTGAGATTTATTTATTTATTTTTCAAGAGATTATTTGTCAATTTAACAGTTTACGGCCCGTAAATAGACACAGGAAGAAAAACATAATAATTTCTTTCAAAAACTTAACTTTATTGTTCCAAAGAGCGATAATATGATATGATACCAATAAAATTCATTATTACTTTATTACTAGATCTGTGTCGTTTACCAGTCATGACTGGACAGACTGCGTCAAGATTAATTACATATATACACTTAAAAATATTCACAAAATTAAGACATTTATACTTAATAGAAACAATATTTGTTTGTCTATTCACTTTGGTCACTATTAAAGAATTCACCAATGGAGTACAATGGGCGTTCTTTAACGTACTGTGCTACTCTCCTTCTGAATATCCCTAGCGGCAGGGATTGCACTTCTTGAGGCAGTGAGTTGAACATCCTTAGGGCAACCACTGGAAAGCTGTCTTGCGTTCCCGTCAGTCGACACCTCGGTATTTCGATGATCCTCTTGTTACGGGTATTGTGATTGTGTATATCTTGCCTCATGCTGAAGACTCCTTGGTTTTCTATCACGCTGATGAGACATAAAAACACATACTGTCTGAAGACTGCCATAATTCCTAACTGCTTGAATATAGGCCTGCAGTGCTCCTGTCTTTTGCTTCATGTGATTATTCTGAGAGCTTTTTTCTGTAGAATTAGCACATCCTTACAACCTGCAGAATGTCCCCATAACAGTAGGCCATAATTGATGTGGCTATGGAATAGGGCATAATATACTGTTATGAGATATTGGTCTCTCAATACACATTTTAACATCCTCAGAAGGTATAATACACGGGAGAGCTTGAAGCACACGTACACTGCGTGTCCGTTCATTGTTAGTTTCATGTCGACCATGACGCCCAACAGTTTGACAACCTCCATATTATCATGGCATCCGATGTTGTTAAGGATGCATATCAGATGTTTTGTTTTTCCTTCATTCATTTTCATTTTGTTTTTGATGAACCATTCTTTAATGTTTTGGAAGAGTACATCTGTTTCTTGGAGTGATTCTGCAGCAGTTCTTCCTTTGGCAAAAAGGGTGGTGTCATCAGCAAACTGTAACATATTGTTGTTATAACCCATATCATTGGCATAAATAAGAAACAGGAAAGGCCCTATGATGGACCCTTGGGGTATTCCATATTCCAGCTTTTGTTCTTGTGATGTTGCTCCATGGACCACTTATATCCGGTTTTCCTGTTAAGACTGAAAAGTTGCCAGAACAACACCTCCGACACCGTAACATTTCAATTTATTGTGCAGTATCTTGTGGGGAATGCAGTTAAATGCCTTGCTAAGATCACAGAGTGTTAGTGCCACACTTTCTCTGTCTTTGAATCCTTGCCTTATTTTTCTGGTTATGTCCAGTGCTGCCGTAAACGTTGACTTTCCCTTGCGAAAACCATGCTCTGTCTCCTGGAAGAGCTTATTTACTTCAAAATAATTCTGTAACTGGAGTTTCATAACAGACTCCATAACGTTAGCTATAATAGGAATGATAGAAATTGGTCTGTAGCTGGACACTTCACACGAGTCACCTTTTTTGTAGATTGCTACTGTGCATGCTAGTTTAAGAAATTTTGGGAAGACACCAGAGGATAAGCCTTCGTTAATTGCTATAGATAATGTTTGAGCAAGCTCTAGAATAATTTTCTTCAGCATTGTGCAAGACATACCACAGATATCTTCGATCGAGTTCTTGTATGACTTAACTATTTTTACGATATCCTTAGGGTGCACTTCCTTCCAGTTTTCAAAAGTGCTACTGGTTATGTTTCTCATGTGACTTGTGGGGACTGAGCCTGAGTCAAGTATTTCATTAATAGTATCTTTAACTATCCAAACAAAGTACTGATTGAAGGTGTCAGGGCTACCGAAAATGGCTGAGGTGGGCTTTTTTTCTGCACTCGTTTACCAGATTCCAAGCTGTTTGCATGGATTGTGAGCCTCTTTAATGAACCTGTCATTATATCTCTTTTTTGCCTCCCCCACTAGCTTTCTCTAAATTCGTTCGGCTCTTACATAGTTACAATGAAGCAGGTCTGCAGATGGAAGATCTTCCCTCCGTTATTTAGCAGTGCAGGGGCTTGCAGTACGTGGGCATACTGATAAAACAAGTAACTTTGACAATTTATTACGCCCTCGATATGAAGATAACCAGCTACTTTTAATATGGCTACAGCACGAAACTTACAAATGGACATCCCATGATGTGCAAAACGAAAGTTTGGCCATTTTAAGTTATACACTTCTTAGAAAATTATTGTAGGATATCAAGAGTGCAGAGTAATTTGCAATAATAGCAGACAAAACAACAGACATAGCCACCAAAGAGCAATTTAGTATCTGTATAACATTAGTTGATGCTTCGCTAGAGATGGAAAAATATTTTTTAGGGCTACACTCAATACAAAGTACCACAGCTAAGGCTCTGTTTTATATTATTATCGACATTTTAAGTCAATTTGATTTGCCTACATCTAATTGTAGGGGCCAATGCTCTGACAGTTCAGCTAAAATGGCCGGATTATATAATGGTGTCCAGGCAAAGTTTATGGAAATGGAGGGAGAGCTATGTTTGTTCACTGCCTTGCACACTGTTTAAATCTAACATTACAAGACTCTGTGAAAGCAGTTCCAGAATGTCGAAATGCATTGAATGTTATGAAGGACTTAATACATTTTGTGAGAGATTCACCTAAAATATATGATATTTTTGCTCACCTGAAGGCAGAAAATTTGAAACCACTCTGCACTACAAGGTGGGCCATAAGATACTTGGCAATGTCTTCAGTTTTGTCCAACTATACAGAACTTCAGGAATTTTTTCTAAATGTTTCAAGAAATGGCAATCAGACACTGGGGCCAAAGCAAACGGCTTTTTGATTAATATGCAGACATATGATTTCTTTTTCATGTTATCACTTTTGGTAAAGCTGTTTGGTCACACTGATACCGTAAACATAGCACTACAGAGGAAATCCCTACACTTAGAAGAGGCCAATGAGATTATTTCCACTCTTGTAACTTCTATTAAATTTATAAGAAACAATTTTGAATCATTCTGGGGCGAAATAACTTCAAAATGTCAAGATATGGATGTTGATTCCCCAAAATTACCGTGTAGAAGAAAAGTCCCTAAGAAATACGATGACTCCATTCCATCAATTCATCTGTAAAAACATTCACTGAAGTATGTGACAAATATAGAAGATTGTATTATGAAGCAATGGATACATCCATCAGCTTCTTGGAATCACAGTTCAAAACTCAATCATTCATGTTTGTAAATCAAATTGAACAATTTCTTCTTGGTGATAACAAACATTCATTCGATATTTTATCTTTCTACAAATCAGATATAGACAAAGAACGCTTGCTTCTCCACCGAAGCAGATTATCCAAAGTAGTGATTCTGCGAATATTAGTTCGTTGGATGACATAGTGAAATACCTAAAACAGGAAAACCACCTGTTTGACCTACTGCCTGAACTAGTGAAATTCATATGTGTAGTGCTGACGATTGCAGTAACATCCTGCACCGCTGAGTGATCGTTTTCTTGTCTGTGGAGGGTGAAAACGTGTTTTCGTTCTATAATGAGGCAGGATCGTCTTAATGCCATCGCCCTTCTCAACGCCCATAGAGATGAATCGATGAAACTCGACCTTGTTGCCATATGTGACGAGTTCATATGCAGGAATGATCTGAGGAGGAGTACATTTGGCATCAACAATTAAAGTATGTTTCTTCAACTTTATTTATGTATTTGTTTTTTACCACTACTGACCTATACTCCGACTGAAATGACATTGTGATTGACGTTTCAGCGAGTCGAGGGGTAGGGGCTAGTCGCCAGCCAATCGTAGTTTGCATGATTTTCAGCTGTTTTCATTTTTTATTATCCTCACAGTCTTTTTTTGTTTCTTGAAAGTTGTTATGCTGTGAGGGGAATTTCCCAAGAATATGATGTCATAACTCAAAAGGGAAAGTATGCGTGCAAAATACACCTCTCTCCTTCAGCACTTGTGTTTTTCCATATAATTCTCATTGCATAGGTTATTTTAGATAGCTTAGAATTTAAGAATGTGATGTGGGAATTCCATTTCAGATTGTCTTGTAAGTAAACAAAGCAATTTTGTTTCAGTGACACTTAATTTTTCGGTTTTCCAAAGAAATATTTGGTTTTAATGGATTTTTAATTTTGCTGAGTGTGGAATTGTATAGTGGTGGATTTTTTTCTTTTTTTTAAGGGTTAATCAGTAACTTATTCCTCACAAACCACTCTGAAATCTTTTCATTTGTGACTTCAGCATGCAGCCTAAGAGCCTTTCTATTTCCACCTTCAATCAATACACTGGTGTCATCTGCAAATAGGACTGGTTTGGAGTGTCGAACATGTAGATGAAAATGCAAAGTTATCTGTCAAATGTAGTACCTAATAAAATGATTCTTGCCCCCGCCCCCCCCCCCCCAAAAAAAAAACATTTTCAAGTCAGCGCCAGAGATGTGAAACTTTTTCCAAAACAAAATATTTGCCATCTAGTTTATGTAATGTCTTTGTTTTTTCTGTGAGATCACACACGCGGAGATCTTGAGTCACAGACAGGCATAACAAGAGACTGCTAAACACATAAGCGTACACACACACACACACACACACACACACACACACACACACACACACACAATATTACACGTTTGGTTCAATGTACTTTACGAATTGCCGGCCGCGGTGGTCTAGCGGTTCTAGGCGCTCAGTACGGGACTGCACGACTGCTACGGTCGCAGGTTCGAATCCTGCCTCGGGCATGGATGTGTGTGATGTCCTTAGGTTAGTTAGGTTTAAGTAGTTCTAAGTTCTAGGGGACTGATGACCACAGATGTTAAGTCCCATAGTGCTCAGAGCCATTTGAACCATTTGAACTTTGCGAATTAGATATGAGTATTTTTTAATGTACACTTCAAACAATGGAAACTCCAGGTATGAATATCAACAATGTAGGAAAAGATAGCTTGCTACTTACCATAAAGAAGACACATCACGTTGCTGATGGGCATGATTAAAATACACTCACATGAAGCTTTCAGCCACAGCCTTCGTCAGCAAAGAGAGACACATACACACAACATTCATACACACATACACACACAAGCACGAACACCTCAAGCACACACGACCGCAAGCTGGGGAAAAAGGGAACAAAAAATGAGAGGAGCAGGGAAAGACAGGTGGATTCAATGGCAGAGGGCTGCAAATTTCAGCTGAAAGTTGTGTCACAGGGTGGTCTACATTACTCTTGGCCACTGTTTGGCGGTGGCCGTTTATCTTGGTGGACAACTGGTTGCTAGTCACACCAATATAAAAATCTGTGCAGTGATTGCACCAGAGCTGGTAAATGACATGGCTGCTTTCACAGGTGGCCCAGCTCCTGATGGGGTAGGATAAACCTGTGACATGACTGGAATAGGAAGTGATTGGAAGGGCGATTGAGCTGGTTTTGCATCTGGGTCTCCCACAGAGATATGATCCTAGTGCCAAGGGCTTGGGATTGGGAATGGCATAGGTATAGACTAGGATGTTGTGGAGATTGGGTATTGGGACACCACTTTAGGAGTGGTGGGAAGTATCTCGTGTAAGATGTCCTTCATTTCAGGCCTCGATGATAAGTAAGCAAACCCCTGATGAAGGATGTGGTTCAGTTGTTCAAGTCCAGGCTGGTATTGGTTTATGAAGGAGAAATTCCTTTGTGGCTGGTTTTTGGGAGTGGTTGGAGGATTGGGGTTGTGAGGGGAAATGGCAGAAAAGATCTGTTTGCAAGCTAGGTCTGGGGAATAGTGACTGTCTGTGAAAGGCTTGACGAGAGCCACGGCACACTGAGCAAAGGAGTTTTCATCACTGCAGATACGCTCTCCCTTGGTAGCCAGGCTATATGGGGGATTTTTTTTTTTTTTGTATGAAAGGGATTATAATTGTCAAAATGCAGGTACTGTTGCTGGTTAGTCGGTTTAACGTGGACAGAGGTGCAGATGGAGCTATCAGAGAAGAAGATGTCAGCATTAAGGAAGGTGGTACGCTGGGTTTAGGAGGACCATGTGAAGCGAATGGGAGAGAAGGTGTTGAGGTTGTGAAGGAGTCTTGGCCCTGGGTCCAGATCATGAAGAGATCATCAATGAACCTGAGCCAGAGAAGGGATTTGGTGTTTTGGGGGGTCAGGAAGGTTTCCTACAAAAGGCCCATAAAAAAGTTGGCATAGGAGGGTGCCATGTGGGTGCCCATGGCTGTGCTGTGGATTTGTTTATATACCTTCCCTTCAAATGAGAAGTAATTGTAGGTTCGGATAAACTTAGTAAGGTGTATGATGAATGAGGTAGCGCATCTGGAGTCTGAAGGACGTTTGAAAAGGTAGTGTTCAATAGAAGTAAGACCATGGGCATGAGGGATATTGGTGTATGTTGCATCAACAGTGACAAGTAGGGATCCAGAAGGTAAAGGGGTGGGGATGGTGGAGAATCAGTGAAGAAAGTTGTTGGTGTCTTTGATGTGAGGGGCTAGATCAAGGGCAATTGGTTGTAGGTGTTGGTTAATGAGCCCAAAAACTCTTTCAGTGAGTGCACAAGAACCATCCTCAATGGGGCATCCAGGACTGTTGGGTTTGTGGATTTTGGGGAGCCTGTAGAAGGTGGGTGTGTGGGGTGTCATAGGGGTGAGAAGGGAAATGGATTCAGGGGAGATGTTCTGGGAAGGGCCTAATGCTTTAATCAGGAACTGGAGTTCTTGTTGGACTTCAGGGATGGGATCACTCTGGCAAGTTTCATAGGTGGAGGAGTCAGACGATTGGCAGAGGTCTTCTGCCAGGTAGTCACTGTGATTCACCACAACAGTGAAGGAACCTCTGTCTGCAGATAAGATGATTAGGTCAGAATTTGTTTTGAGGTGGTATATGGGTGTTCTTTCTTCTACTGGGTAAGGAATCTGGGGAAGGATGGTGAGGCTAAGTTGGAGGGAAGAATGACTAGTAAGTTGTTAGATGGGAGGGGGCGAGGATCACAGTTGGATGGTGGTATGAAATGGAAGAGGCAGGGTTAAATGTTGGAATTAGGTTGGAGAGATTGGCGGCAAAGAAGTGCTTCCATTGCAGGAGGTGGTAGAAGGAGAGTAGGTCTCTGACAATTCCAGCATGGTTGAATATGGGTGTAGGGCTAAATTTGAGGCCTTTGGATAGGACTGAAACATCTGTGGAGCTGAGGGTTTTGGTGGAAAGGTTAACAACAATGTTACTGGAATGTTTGGCTCTGTATCTTGTGGAGGGTTGATCAGTAGTTTTGGGGAATGTGTCAAGTTGAAAAAGTCAGGTAGGCAGGGAGGGACGAAGAGGTACACAGTGGGTATGATACAGGTTGGATTGTGGTGCCCTGTGGCAGCAGTAGGATGTCAGCAGGTTGGATAATATATAAAGAAGTTTCTGGAATGCTCCTCCACATGCTGGAGAGCCAGGAATTCAATTTCGTAGATGTGATGCATGGAGTAAGGGTTACAGAGTTTTAGTACCTTGTGGAGGGAGCAGGGCGGTTCTGGGATGCCTGTGCCATGGAGATAGGTTTTTGCAGTGCAAGGTTTGTGAGGACAAGGGATTGGTGGAAACTGGAAAGGTGTAGGTCATTGTGAAAGGAGGGCTGGGATTCAGCGAAAAGAATCTTTACAGTTAGGTCGTTTGGGGGGATTCCATGGATTAGGCAGCATTTGTGAAACAGGATGTGGTGCAAAGGAAAAGGGAATGACTCAGAAATGGCCAAAATATGTGTTGATGATTGTGAGAAGAGCTGGCTACGCGAAAAGACGCGTACAGATGCGTAAAGAATAAGCAACGACACGCAGAAACACGCATAGGTGCGCAAAAACACGCACAGATACGTAAAAATACACAAAAATTCGTGAAACCGCGTGCATCCACGTAAAACTACGCACAAATACGTTAAAAAACGTACCGAAACGTGGGTGAAAATAAACTATGAGGTATGGGAGTGTGTGTATGTTGCGATAAGTGAAGACAGAGGAAGGGGAGATGTTTTAGGTCGAGGATCAAAAGTTCATGTGGCACGGGGAGGTGTGGAAAACAAAACTCTAAAGTACATCAGGATGAGGGAGGAAGTGGGATCAATAGGAATAAATGTAATTAACTATCGGAGGAAAGCATCTGGGACATTAGATGCTGTGTCGACAGTCCGAGCGGTCACAAAATCCGTGTTGCGTTCATGGTTTAATTCTGTTTTTCGGACTCTAAACGTTACAAATGTTTTTTTCCTGCAGGTTGTTTGCTCGCCGATACATATTGTCTGCCGTTCCAGTCAGTGAATCAGCTGCAAGATGGGAGGGTTGAAACTTGCATAGATCTCCCAGCTGCGAAGTTCAGGTCGGAAGCCTCTGAGACATCTCGCCTCGCTGAGTGGTCATGAAAAGATAAGGATAACAACAGCTCACAAAATACTCACTTAATAAAACTTGTAGAAAAGTAGTTAATATTTGTCATTCTCATTACTTTCACACATGTTTTATAGTATCACTGTTTATGTGTGTGCTCCCCTAAGAACTGTACAGCCCAGCTTCTATTTGGCATTTTGCTATTCATTTTGAGCTAATCATAGTCTCGACACTTCTGCACCACTATTTTTGACGTAAATCATTGTTCCTGGAGATACACTTTGTCGGCTTCTGTGGTGCTTGCTGTTTCCAACAGACCATTCGGAATGTCAACTGTTGAGCTCTGTTCGGACATAGTCTGTCCCAATATTTCTGACACCGCATATTCTTTTTCACATGCAATTGCTCATCTCTCAGATCTGCCTGAAATATCCTATTATTTATTTAAACAGATATTATGTAGACGTCTTTCTGTTCAATATAAAAGTTATGTTTCACTCGCAGAGAGTCCATAACTACTAGTAACATCACTAGAACCTCTCACAAATTCACTTACATGTTTTCACTCACACACAGAGTTTGTATAGAGTACGTGGTTCGCACAAAAATCATGTAAGTGTTATTTCTATATCATACTTTTCTTTCGTACTGTCTTCCAGTCAGTATCATTCTTTTACTCATTTACTTTGAATACTGTGGTATCGATAGCTACGATGCCACGACGTAGGTGCAAGTTCGTAGGTTGGCACTACGACACCGACACAGACGACAGCGCCCTCTAGCTGGCACTGTGCAGCTCTACGAGCGCCGCTCCAGATTCAGCACATTTGATTCCGAGTCGACAACTTAGCTTTTACTTCATAAAGGGTTAGTCATTACAGACTTTGTTACTTCAGTTACTTCAATGGTAGTTTGTCACGCTACTAGTAGCTTTTAACGTTGATACCTCTACGGCTTCGCACCTATGTGTTCATCTCAGCCAAAGTTACGTAAGCCTAATGTAATTCTAATTCTTCCTATTGTAAAGGTGATTTAAATTCACACTGCAGTACCGAGATTCTTACCTCACCTGCTCCTACTCGCTTCCTACATTCGGCCTACGCTTCAGTTTACAGGAGCACACTCACGTGCTTCCTACCAGGTGGGATACAAAAAAAAAAAAACATCTTATTACATTTAGACAATTTGATGCGTTTGTACATAAGGTTTGCTTACAAATTGTCTTTTTGCAAATAAATAGCATCCTTTATTGAGTATTGGTCCAACTGATTATTCCAGATCTCATAATGCTGAGTATGTTGCACATTTGATGTAGCATTCAACATGGATTCACTCACTGACTTTAGTTCTTTGCTCCTTTCTGCATAAAACAAGGATCTGTATACAAGCACTTCTGTTCTTCACACTGAGAAACAAACTCGCAAGTAAGGATAAATCGCGACCTTGCAATGTACAACAACAACAACAACCCAATTGGACCAAATACGTCTCAATATTTCTAAGTTGAGTTCGGTTATGACCTTGAACAAGCTCCAGGAAGTCTACGCTGCACTCATTTAAGCATAACTTATACGTTGTCTTGTACCTAATCATTAACTTTCATGAAATATTGTGATAAATAAATATAACTTTCCGTTCTGCACATCAAGAAATGAGTTATACACCAAATGAATATTTCTATAGGAATAACGCTAATCACTAAAAGAACATGCTATTTAGGTTTTTTTATCCTTCCACCAAGATGTTGTCCAGTCTCGTGCATGATTCTTCTTAAGGTAGTGCATATTCTCAAGAGGACACTCCTTAATATTTCATGAGAAAAATCACATAAATTCACATTACATACATCCATTCATGCCCTTGTTCTTTGTAGTTGAAAGTAACATGTACATGGAATAAATACTAACTACTGAAAGAAAGGAAGAATCCTTACAAATGCTATTTACTTGAGAAAACTTTCTTTTTCTATTCACATAATTGTTTTAGGCAATAATTTTTTTCAGATACATAGGAGGGCATAAACACCTTAGTTTGTGTATCTGCATGTCCCAAAATATAACATCCTTTGTAGGGCATAGTGTTTACCACGTATGGCCCACTGTACAATAAATGCCACTTTTTGTTTTGTTTCTTGATAAGTGAGGCGTTACATGAGTTCTGAGCAGTACCAGGTCCCTAATTAGATGTGTCTTTACACTGGTAACCTTTTTGAGGTTATTCTTACAAAGCATAACTTGTTCCATAAGGACATTTAAAGCTTGCTCTATTTTAGCTTCTCATATTTGATCATTCCTCTCGAACATGGTTTAACCATTCATTAGACTCGCAAGAAGTAAGCATTAACTCAGATGATGTGAAACCAGTGGAAGCATGAGGCAAAGTATTGTATATGGTCTCAGACTGAGCGACTTACTCAGTCTATCTTGTCTTCCTATGAGATGGTTCTTATAAATTGGCTAAATTCTCTAAATACTCTCTTCACCGGGTTATTATAAGGCTTAAAGCCTGAAATTAAAACATGTTTAATGTCATGCTGTTGCATGAAACGTTTCCATTTCCAATTAATAAAGTAAGAATCATTATCTGACAAAATGACAGTTCGTTCACTCACAGAGCAATCTGAAGTGATTCCGTTCATAACAGAAGTCTAGTTGAAGATTTTTTCGGCAGACAGATTAAGGTATTTGCTAAAAACATGACACAGAGCAATTAAATATCTGACGCCTCCCTTAGCTGTTGATAAGGGCCATGTTATTTCAAGGGCGACGGGTTGCAGGGGTTGAGAAGATATTATTAGATGTAACTCCATTTTACAGCAAATATTTAGGGAATTTACTTTCTGGCAAACAACACAAGTTCTGACTGTATTTGTTTTTTCAAGTTTGGATAATGGCAATAGGTAGCTATTTTGTTAGTAAACTTAGTAATACCAAAATGACCCCAGGAATTGTATAGATGCCAGATAAAATGCTCTAGGCTATTTGTTGCCATACATACACACCATTTTTCCTTCCTATGTTGTATCTAAAGAACAACACAGTCCCTTGTATCTGATAGTGTTGACTTAATGCCCTTAACGTATATTTCACGTTTCTCCACAAAGGGTCTGCATCTTGTAGTTTCTCCATATCCCTGCTCATTTGCCTGTAGATAGTGTCTTTGACCAGCAATACCTTTCTAACCATATCAGTGAATCCAGGAAGTCCCTGTGGGAGCCTAGACGATATATTTGCAACTATATTATCGTTTCAACTTTTATCATTATTACAAATCGTATTCCTGTAATAATAATGTCCAACGAGACAGTCTAGTATGTAACAGCTTACATGATAGCAAGAAGCTTAATGACTGAAGAGCACAAATGACTTTCACATGCTTGCTGTGCACTTGATAGTAGTACTTCTTTAAAGCCCACATTACTGGGAGAGCCTCAAGTTATGTAACGGACTGTGCTGTTTTGCGTCCCTTCAACACTTGGCTTGCAAAACCAATTACCCTTATCTCAGTTTTATCTGACGATTCCTCTATTTGGAATAGGCATGCCCTAATCCACAGGTTGTCATATCTGGATGTTTTACTATTTCTGAAATCACTAATGCCTGCTTGATTTTGTCAAATGCTGCTTTTTCATACATTGGATCATTAACAATGTACATTCATTTTTAGCAAGTTCAGTAAAGCATCACTATTCAATAACTGTCCTGGTACAAAACACTTGAAGAAAGAAGCTAATCCCATTAACGCTTTTAACTGTCTTTTGGTTCTGGGTTAGGGGAAGTTCTTTATTGCATCCATCTTTCCTGGTTCTGATCCTATTCCACTAAGTGAAATGATCTGTCCCAGAAACTTGATTTCGCTGCATCCAGATTTGGACTTTTTCAGGTTATCCATCACACACACATTCACGAACTTGCTTAACACTCTTTTCACAAGCTGTAAATATTCCTACCAAGTACTTATGGCGACGAGTAAGTTATCCACATGTACCGTGACTCAGTCTAAGAATTCAGGTCCTAACACCACATCGAGTGCAGTAACAAAAACTCTCCCACTCAGACCAAGAGGTAGTATCCTAGTAACTTCTACCCACAAGTATGAAAGCTGTATATTTCCTAGTCAACTCTGACAACTCAATCTGCCAATAGAGCGAGTGCATGTCAATTGTGGTTAGATATTGTGTACCATAGAACTTTTGTGTCTGTTCTTCTGGCCTTGTCCACACTGGTATAATTCCTTTATTTATATCCTGGGTATCTAACACTAGGCAGTGGCCAACAATGGACTGCTCTATGGTGGGAATGTGATTGAGTAATTCCCATCTCCTTCTTTGCGTCTTCCTTCTGCATTCATGGCACAGTATAGGCAGCATGACAATATGTCTGGTGCACATACAGTTGCATATGGTGGGTGTACCCTCGAATAACACCTGATTTTTCTAAGAATATCCTTCAATAGTCATCCGGCAACTCAGAAAGTCAAGTAGTCTGATTCAACTACTTTCGCCTCTTTAGTCTGGTAATGGTCTGTGACTCCTTGTTTCTGTCAATTTTTACGTTACAGTAACCCTACTTAACATGGTTATTGCTTATTAACAAAGAAGTTTGTCTGGTACATTGTATATATTTATATATTATAAGACCAATAGTCTTAACCAATTTCCAGTGCTCTCTTTTCCCATTTGTTTATTAGCCAACAAAGTCCACATGAGAGATTGATCCTTGCACCCCTTTCAGACAAAAATTTCAAGCCCACGATGACAGGCACTGACAAATTATTTGCAAGCAGAAAAGTGCATCGGTAGGCTCCTTTTCTCATTATTATGTTGGCCTGCACCTGGTGCTTAATTAATTGACTTTTCGCGCTGATAGCTCCTATACCACCTGACAGCTCTGCACAGGAAATGTAGGTAACTTTCTGACCTGATTAACCAGTTTGAAGAATTCGCTATCCACCACAGAAACTGGCGCTCCTGTGTCAATCACCAATTGCACGTTAATATCATTAATATTGCCATTTATTGCAGCTTGAACCACTTCAATGCTAACCCTTTGGCAAGTATGGGGTTCCTCTGACAGTTCTTGCCTGGAGTCATACCCCTTATTATACCTTAAAATATTTAAAAATCGTTATATTGTGAGCCACAACTCTGTGCCACAACCATATGCTGAAGGGTTACAGTGGCCACGCGTAGTATGATGTTTGTGAAGGTGTAGCCTGATCACCATCAGTTACCTCCACAATGCACTATGCATGTGTGGTTGATTCGGTTGTATATTCTGTTGTGAGAAGGACCAATGTAGCTGGCAACTAACGTCAGGCATGAGAATCACAGTCATTTGGTTGATAGGTATGTTCTGGTTTTGTTGTGACTGTGGTCCTAGATTTGTATTTCATCCACTAGGTTCCTGATTCTGTCACCAACCATTTCAGGTTCCCATATTTTTGTTAGAGGTCGAATTAAAAACATTAATCGTTCCTTCGTTTTCGGCTAAAGTTCGTATTACCGTTCCAGTAATTGCTGTTATTCTTATTGCAGCTGTCGCTACTGAATTGCAACCTATTGTTATTATTAGGACTATTACGGAAATCTTGATTACGATAGTCATTGCTATATCTGAAATCAATGTTCATTTGATTCTCACCAGTATGATGGTTATTATGATTCCAGTTATTCTTTCTGTTAAAACTGTTCGATGCATTGTTATCACTCGATATCTTTGCATTTTTATGGATTAGATCCACAGAATCGATGACTGACAATAAGTGTTCCAAGTCCGCATCCGGTGCATGGGCTAGCTTCTCCCTAATTGGTATGGCTAAATGTGCTCTTAGTATCCTGAGCACATCCATATGGGAAGTAGGTTCTCCCAGTACCTCGACATATTAATATATTTTTTTTAAATACTTTCTTACTTTGACCTGTTTTTGGTTACACGCGTCTGGGCTGTACACAAGTTTTCACTGTCTCTCCTATACACAGGTTGACCAGAAACGTCCTAAGAAATCACTTTCAAAGTCTTCAAATGTATTGCAATTTTCTGCAACTTGACGAGACGAAAGTGAGGCATCTCAGGTAATGTGAGGCATCACAAACTGAGTATTTTATGATTCTGTCCACAACATGGCAAAACGCTCCTAAAGTTCTTTGTGAAAACAAAAGGATGTACAGTTTTTTATCCTCTCTGATAGTCTCAAGCGTTCTGTGTTTTATCAGGCTTGCCTCCTGCATTAAATTGGTTAAGTTTGGTACACCAGGTTCACCAAAGTTACACTACTACTTGTTTGTGGAACTACAGGGCTATATTGTCCTGTATCTGCTCTATACATGGTTTCGAATGCTGGTTGAACTAAGGGTGTAACCACACACTGTGCTAAAAAGGAGACACATGTTCACGTCCTATCTTTGTGTCGCTGTTTACTTGTTTTCCAGTTACCACAACCACACCTTGCCTATTTCGTTGCCACATACGGAATATGGACTAAATAATGTTTTGTATGCTTGCCAGTTCAGTCTGCAAACCTTGGCAGGTCTCCTCCTTGCGAAAGGTAGCTCCTAAAGCTAAATTTTCTATTTATGGTCCCATCTCTTCTTTTATGGTTTGCAGCACATCTGTAGCGATTTGATCTACCGATTTGGTTACATTTTTACCTGTTTTTCTAGTGTGTTTTGTGCTAGATGCATGTTAGCTACATCCGCACTCAGCTGTTCTACCGCTTGTGGTAGTCCTTACACTTTGTTTGGAGTGTACTTACTTTCTTTCGAATACTCGTTAAGTCCTCGTTAATGTGTTCTTTTATAGCTTTATCACGAGGGTCCAATGTCTGGTTCAGTCTCGCGACTGACTTCCGTCTTGCTCGGTTATAGCTTCATTTACTTGTCTAACCAAATCCCTCTAAGCCCTAAGTGCGTGTACGGCATATCTTTCCTTTTCTAATCGCGCTAACTTTTCATCTTTTTCCGTTTCTAGAAGCGCCTGCTTGCTGTCCTTTCACTCTCAGACTCGACAAGAAGTTACTTTTCCCTCATTACTTGTCTCACCTCTCTTTCACTCTCTAAAATCGCTTGCTTTTCCTGTCTTTCTAACAATTCCTGTTTCTGGACTATCACAGAAAGAAAATCACCTTCGGGTTTTACTGGTTGTGGGAGATCAGCTGTCGCTGCTCCCTATATTGTAACATTCACAACAGTCCCGATAAGACGAAGTGAGTATGTTTTCTCTCTCAGCTGACCCTTTGCAGGGTTAGAAGTGCTTCTGCTTTCATTGTGGCTTGCCGTTTCCCAAAGAGGGAATTCATCAGTTATCATTTCGATCATACTTTGACTATCTGTGTCATGAACACTATCATGTGACTGTGCATCAAGTATCTCCTCAATGTCACTTTTATCCTTATGTTTTGGCGTAACAATTTTTCTCAAATAAGATAGTGCTGCACATGTGGGATACATAAATAACATAATATATATAAAAGACCTTAACACTGAACGCAAATATACGCAGAAATAGTCTGGCTGCAAGCAGACTGTATTGCATGCAACAGTTAGCGCTTTCTTGCATGAACCGTTACTGCCAGTTAAAATTGTCTATTTAGAAATCAATGATGTATGCACCACACGCTCAAAGCTACACATCCTGAAATTTCACAGTACATGCACGTAGGTCCTTACTTTGAGCAGATTCTGCACATTATTATTGTCATGTGGCTTTTACAACTGAGTTTACTTCATGTATCATTCAATATACTGAGTACCTCAAGCGCTTGCTTGATCGTCAAATCGTTTTTTCAAATACATGAAAATGCAAAACACAATTGCATTAACAACTTGTAGAGACTGTATCCATCTACAAACACATACGTCCAAAAATGTTTTTTTTTTATCGAAGCCCCACACTATAGAGTGCCACTGTAGTGTAAAATAATAAGCAATAAAATGCTCCTTACTCTGGTGTGGTTTGTTATGACTGTCAGTATCGCACGAAAAATACTTGGTGACTAGTGTCTTTAGAATATTAAGCATGGCAAATGAGCAAATGTAGTATATGAAATAAAAACAACCACCAGTTGTGGAAGGTAGTAGTCAAGAGCGCTTCACTGCGGTTTCAATACATATAAATGGGCCTTATTTAGAAGCCTTATTACCTACAAATAAGTATATACAAATAAATGCAACGTCCAAAAAATTAGGGTCTTATAAACACATAACATACATACAGTGGAGGTTGTGACATTATGCAATAAAAGTACATTCACGTGTTATCATAAATGCAAGCTGAATGGCCATGTGCAAAACACAGCAGAGGGGCCGACTGACCAAGAGCCTGAAATGGGCACTGATACATTTAAAAAAGGCCAGAAGTTATTAATTATTAAAATAAGTCACAAATTACATTTTACATGCTGAAAACTTTTAATATCACAAATTCTAGAGACAGTGAATGACAGCAAGCATCAAAAATTGTTTCAATGGGACAACTATTCATATAAAAATTACATGCAAAATGCCATGATTTTAGAGACATGTACAACATTTTATTGGGAACGCTTATGAAGAGTTTGGAATACAGCAAACAGTGTAGTAACCTGATGTAATAACTATGTTAATTCGAACACAGGACAAAAACCATTGAAGAAATTTTTATTTTTCGGTTGGAGTTAATTGTTCGAAATTGAGTCCCTATTATTGAAACAGTGTTTAAAAATTTTGACGTTCTTCCGATAAATCCAACCTATACCCCTTCTCCTCTCTATGCAAAATAACACAATCTTTCAAACTACTAGCGGAATATCCACTTTGAACGAGATGTTCAGTGCATGTGGAGCCATGAATGTTAATACCTCCTTTGACCAGTAAATGGTCGTAACACCTATTTTTAATTTTCCTCCCCATCTGACCAATATAAAAACGTGAGCATTCGTTACATGTTATCTTATAAACAGCCAATTGTGGAAAGGAATCTTCTTTACATTCTAAGTTGTGTTATCTTTCCTCTCACAGTGTTACTAGTTGAAAAAGACACATTGCAGCTATATTTCTTAGAAAAAAGTTGTCTAATTTTATACGAAATATTACCTAGAAACGAGATAAAGTATTTTCCCATTCACATCTTGCCATTTACTATCACCTTATGTGGAACGGTTTTTAGAGGTTTGTTCATCCAAAATGCTATCAACTATTGAGGGATTATAGCTGTTATTGGTGGATATCGATTTAATTAATTTCATCTCATCTCACAAGCTTTCAGGTGTTAATGAAGAAATCAATGCTCGATGGATACTACAATGGGAGATGGCCAGTTTATGGCCTTGGGAATGTGCTGAGTCAGATGGAATAATATTATCAGAAAAAGTTTTCTTGTAGATATTGAAGTCTATTTTGTCATCATGTACTCGTAATGTATGATAAAGGTAATTCAGTTCTCTGCTACTGTTTTCCAGTTCTTTGGTAAATACAATTTTGTTCGTGATTGAATTCGAGAAACAGTTGATCTAATTCATCGTTTGTACCTTCAAAATGATGACTATGACATCGACAAACAGTCCATAGAATCTAATGTTATTCAGTATTGCGACATTTCCTTTAAAATACAGTACTTCACTTCGAAAGAATTTAAGAAAATCTTTGCTAGGGACTAGCCATGGCTAAAGCAAAGGGCTTTGTGTACAATTTATTGTCAATGTTGAAATAGTTATATTTGAGAGCGATCCTAAGCAGAGCCATGAGTTCTGTAATTTCTTGTGGGTTAGCAATTTCTTCTCTACTGATTCCAGAGTTGTGTCTACTGAGTCATTAGTGTATAAGCTAACTACATGTAAGGAAACTAATTTTGGCTGAGGAGTGCATTTAGTATTAGCTAATCCACTGATCAAGTCTTCAGAATTTTTCACCGAAAAGCGTTTCTCACAAACATAAGATTCTTTAAACTTTGCGTGCAAGAAACGGGCTAACTTGTGATGAACACTATGCGGACTGTCTACGAGTGGACAGTTCATCTGCCAACGGATGATGGTTGAGGTGATCAGTCAGAAATCTGCAGATGCCGTTATTTGAATGCTTGGACCTATTTTGACACAAACGAGGTTGGAATCTTCCTACACGTTGGTCAGGGGACCTGAATATGGCATAGTAAATCACCGAAACTGGTAGCCAAATAAAATATCACTTAGGAAATTAGACATCTGAAAGGTGTTTGATTTAACATCCTGTACCGAACAGCTGAGTGCCTCAACCATCTTTGAAAAGATGGACATACAGAGACGAGAAAGGATGTAGGTTGAATTTATTGAAAGTACTTCAAAATTTTTAAACGCACTTTCAACAATAAGGATCCAATTTTAAATGACAAGCTGCAATTTAAAAATAAAATTATTTACTTCTGGCGTTTTTGAAATGCATCAGTGCCTATGTTAGGCTCTTGGCCAGTCGACCATTCTGCTGCATGTTGCATGTGGACTTACAGTTTTCATTTATGATAAGAAGTGGATGTACTTGCTCCCTGCCGCCGTTGGA
Organism: Schistocerca americana; assembly: GCF_021461395.2. Taxonomy (NCBI): domain Eukaryota; kingdom Metazoa; phylum Arthropoda; class Insecta; order Orthoptera; family Acrididae; genus Schistocerca; species Schistocerca americana. The sequence continues at coordinate 46,246,258 of NC_060126.1, forward strand.
TAAGCAGCAGCCAGCAGAAAGTCGCACTCTTAACTCACTTATTTGTTTTATAGTTTAATTCTTAATTTCTTTGCGTGATTTTGGGTACTTGCATAGTTTAATTCACAAATTTCGGGCGTATTATAGTATTTGAGAGTTTTAGTACCCATATAGTGTAAATTGGCGTTGTCGTCAGTCATCTGTTTGTTTTTAACGGCTCGTGAGATAAAAGAGAGGAAAAAAATTGTTAGGGATGGATAAGGACTGCGCCTGTTGTGTATGGATTCAGGGATAATTGGCCACTGTCCGTAAACAGCTGGAAGCTGTGTTGGCCGTGGTCGACAGGCTCCAGGCTGTTGCCCTGGGCCGTGGTGACGTTGGGACACCCTAGGTGAGCGATTTGGCGTCTATGGAACTTGTAGCATCGCCTGGGTTCGCTGATGCCACTGCGCCCTCGGATTCGGACGTCCCTGCCGGTCGACACTTGCCTGACGGTGATTGGCGAACTGTGGCGGGGTCGCGAATCCCTGGGCATAAGGGGAAAGTTGGTGCTGGCCGCAAGGCTGTACCCTTACGCCTTCATAACAGGTTTGAGATACTGCCCACTGCTGAAAGTACTTCTGAGCCAGCAAGGGCGGCCTCGCCTGTTGCGGCAGTGGTCGGTCTTCCTGAGAGGTCTGGACAAGTGCAGAGGGTGGGATTGCTTGTCATTGGGAGCTCCAGTGTTAGGTGGGTGATGGAGCGCCTTAGGGATATGACAGCTAAGGATGGGAAGAATGCCAATGTGCACTCCGTGTGCATACTGGGAGGAGTCATCTAAGATGTGGAAACGGTCCTTCTGGATGCGATGAAGGGTACAGGGTGCAGCCAACTGCAGGTGGTGGCTCATGTTTTCTTGTTGATTTACCTCTCGCACAAGCTCCACACAATTGTTCTGCTGAGCATAAACTATTAGGAATTCCTTCACACATTCTCTTGACCTTTGAAGGACAGCTTGTGCCTGGATGACCTAGTTTCTTATGCAATTCTTGTTTTTCTTTTTGTGTCAGTTGTGATTGCATTCCTGATTTAATGTTCACTTCATACAACCCATTTCTTGCTTTTTGTCCTTTCAAAACAGGTATTTCACCTTTATAGATTTGAACAAAATGTTTAGTAAATACGACTGTACAATCTTTCTCAGGGATTGGATTTACAGACATCAGATTTCTGCTCAGTTCAGGAACATACATAACATCTTTTAGCACACAGTTATCTCCTACAAAGTTTCCTGTTGCAACTATTTTCATTGATCCTCCTTGTTTGGCAACTTTTACAATACTATCATAATGTCTCACATTTGTTAACTTGTCCACTCCATTACACAAGTGTCCTGTACATGCACTATCAGCAACCATGACCATATCTTCTTTCTCATTGGCTTCTTGTGAAATCTTTCCTTTGTTACATTCATATGCAATATGTGCAGTGTCTTCCATCTTCTTTTCTTCATCAGTGTCTTGTTTCTTGTTTTCTTGAGTGACTAGATCTTCTTCTATGTCTTCAAAAGTGCAAAATGATATTCTTTTGCTGTGTTTGTTCTTAAAATAACAATCTTCTGTCTTCTTCTTTGTGGTTAGTCTTTTTGAAACGAGGACTGGGCCTATAAGATCTCAATTTTGGTTCTTGAATATTATTTTTATTTTTAAAGTAGCACTCTTCTTCTTTGTGATTATTCCTCTTGCATATAGAACAGTGTTCTTTCTTCTTTGGCTTCTTGCATTCTCTTGCAAAATGTCCACGGCCACCACAATTTTTACAAATTATATCTTTCCTTTTATTTTTGTAAACCCAACATCAAAGACAATACTCTCTTCTTGATTATTGTTTTTCAGTCGTTCCTCTTCTCTTATAAGCCTTGAAATTAGATATTCGATAGTCTTCTTACCACTGGGTGACCAATCCCATGCTGGAGGAAACTGTTTGTATTCTTCTGGCAAAATAGACAATATCTTCAGTATGATCATAATATCCATCATCTTTTCTGTCTGGAGACAATTCAGTTGAAATACTATATTCTGTAGTGCACTTATATTACTAGCTATGTCTTTGGTTTTATCGTACTTGAAACTATGAAATTCTTTAAGCAACTGCTGAGTTCTATGAGATGCACCTCTTTTATAAATTGCTTTAAGTTTATCATACATTGCCTTGGATGTTTCACAACACAGTACATGTGGCTTTACCTTTGTTCTCGTTATAAAATGTTTTGGCTTGCTGTCCATTTTCTGCCATTTTGTGTGTATTGCTAAAGTTTTGCAATTTTCCAGTGTTTCAGTTCCATCCATAATATCACACAGGTCTTGCATATTAAATATTCTAATTTCAACATCCCACAGATTGAATGTACTACTATCTTTAAGCACTTGTATATCACGAAATTCTTCGTTTTCTTGAAACATCTTTAACTGTTTTTCTTCCTTATTCATATCTTCTATTTTTAGCTTTTCTATTTTCTTATTGCTCTGGGCCCATAACCTGCTGTGATTTTTATCTTAATTTTTTATTACTTTATGTGAATGTAATAACACACATACATAGACACAAAGTAAAAAAACACTATACACACTTGATATGATGCTATATCACCCTACCTTACAGATATATTTTATTTTTATATAAACTCTTAGATGTTAAGCAATATTCTTTTTTTAAGCACATACAGTAAGCATTGTATTTTACTTGCTCTGCACCTTTCAGCAACATTGTCTCAAAACATGGCAGAAAACCCAACGAGATTCTGGAAATATGTAAAGTACACTAGTGTAAGAAACAGTCAATACCATCACTACGCAATAGTGATGGAAATGTTACCGATGGTGGTGCCACTAAAGCGGTGGTACTAAATACAGTTCTCCATAATTCCTTCAAGAAAGAAGACAAAGTAAACATTCCAGGATTCGAAACCAGAACAGCTGTTAGCATGAGTGACATAAAAGAAGATATCTCAGGTGTTGCAAAACAACTCAAATCACTTAAGAAAGGCAAGTCATCCAGTCCAGATGGTATACCAATCACGTTCCTTTCAGAGTATGCACACACAATAGCACCTTTCTTAGCAATCATAAACAACTGCTCACTTGACGAAAGGTCTGTTCCTAAAGACTGTAAAGTAGCACAGGTCACACAAATATTCAAGAAAGAAAATAGGAGAAACCCATTGAATTACAGACCCATATCACTGACGTCAATTTGCTGTAGGATTCTGGAGCATATACTTTACTCGAACATTATGAATCACCTTGAAGAAAATGACTTATTGATACATAACCAACACAGATTCAGAAAATATCGTTCTTGTGCAACACAGCTAACTATTTCTTCCCATGAAGTAATGAGTGCTGTCGACAAGGGGTCTCAGATCGATTCCATATTCCTAGATTTCCAGAAGGCTTTTGATACCGTTCCTCACAAGCGACTATTAATCAAATTGCGTGCATATGGAGTATCATCTCAGTTGTGTGACTGGATTCATGATTTCCTCTCAGAGATGTCACAGTTTGTAGTGATGGATGGTAAATCATCGAGTAGAACAGAAGTGACATCTGGCGTTCCTCATGGTAGTGTCATAGGCCCTCTGCTGTTCCTGATTTACATAAATGATCTAGGTGATAATCTGAGCAGCCCCCTTAGATTGTTTGCAGGTGACGCTGTAACTTACCGTAGTAAAATCATCAGCTAATCAGCTCCAATTACAAAATGATCTAAAGACAATTTCTGTATGGTACGAAAAGTGGCAACTGTTACTAAACAGAGAAAAGTGCGAGGTCATCCACATGGGTACTAAAAGAAATCCGATAAATTTTGGATATATGACAAATCACACAAATCTAAGTGCTGTCAATTCGACTAAATATCTAGGAATTACAATTACCAGCAACTTAAATTGGAAAGACCACATAGATAATATTCTGGGGAAGGCGAAACAAAGACTGCGCTTTGTTGGCAGAACACTTAGATGATGTGACAAACCCACTAAAGAGACAGCCTACATTACACTTGTCCGTCCTTTGCTGGAATAGTGCTGCATGGTGTGGGATACTTACCAGGTAGGATTGATGGAGGACACCAAAAAAGTTCAATGAAGGGCAGCTCGTTTCGTGTTATCGTGTGATAGGGGTGGGAGTGTCACTGATATGATATGCGAGTTGGGATGGCAGTCACTGAAACAAAGGCGGTTTTCTTTGCGGCGAGATCTATTTACGAAATTTCAGTCACCAACTTCCTCTTCCAAATGCGAAAATATTTTGTTGACACCCACCTATGTAGGGAGAAATGATCATCATAATAAAGTAAGAGAAATCAGAGCTCGAACGGAAAGATTTAGGTGTTCCCTTTTTCGCACGCACTATTTGAGAATGGAATGATAGAGAAATAGTATGAAAATGGTTCGATGAACCCTCTGCCAGGCTCTTAAGTGTGAATTGCAGAGTAAGCAAGTAGATGTTGATGTACTTTTATTGCATATTGTAATAATCTCCACTGTATGTATGTTATGTTTTTTTATAAAATCCCAATTTTTTAAATGTTGTATTTATCAGTATATACTTATTTGTAGATAATAAGACCTCTGAAGAGGGCCCATTTATATGGGTCAGGTGCTTTTGACTAGCACCTTCCGCAACTGGCGGCTGTTTTTATTCCAGATATTAACATTGTCTTTGTGTTAAACATGTAGGATGTAAAAATTGCAGTTAGTAACATTAATGACTTCACTTTTAAATAAACGTTGAGCAGTGTTACTTTCGATATTGTTACGAAATGTCCTTGCAAAGGTGTGGCACTGTTACATGACACACAATCCTTTTTTTCTTAGACCAGGGGGTACAACTTCTTTAAAACATAAGCTTTGTTATTTATATAAGGTATTTGGTTCGATGTCTGTGTAGACAATACACATTTTATTTGGTTAAGTTCATTCAATATCATTTACTCAACGTAAATTTCCCTGTTTTAGCTGCTGTTAGGTAACATATTTAACATATGCAATCTGGTACAAGTGAAAGTTGAGGCATTATCTGAAAATTCTTACGATTGTTATTCAATATCTCATTGGATGTTAAGAATTTATCAATTCTCTTCGGCAAAACTTGGCTTTCTGGGTCGTATTTAACAAAATTATTATTATGCGCCGCAAAGGTGGCCAACAGTGGCAATAATCAACTGATCTTAATATTGTGTTACCCAAGAAAGATTACTAATTTTACACAAACAAAAGAATATTTTGTGAACTTTACAGTAATAAATATATTTTCAAGCACAAACCAAGAAACTGTGGTTTTTACAGACCTTGAGAGCTACATGTCGAGCAAAATAGTGTGTCCATTCAGGGCAACGGTACTAGCCAGAGAGATGAAACATTTTTATCAAAACAAAAAATTTGCCATCTACTTTTTACAATGTCTTTGTCTCTTTCTGTGAGATCACACACACACACACACACACACACACACACACACACACACACACACACACACACACACTACTCAATATTACATTCTTGGTTCAATTCACCTTCTGAGTTAGATATGGGTATTTTGCAATGCCCATGTAACGTCTTTACTAAAGTCAGTTCCAGGCAGCAGCACAAACTATGTCATGTGCATGCAGAATTGAACCAGAATGATTGACAGAGACAAAGACAAATTTGAAGAAATGTTGCAAACTGGAATCATTTGCCGGTCTGACAGTTCATGGTTTTCACTTCTACGTCTTGACCACAAGCAACATGGCCTGAGGAAACCTTGTTGCAATCATCGTGCCTCAAATGCAAGAACAGTACCAGGCAGGTATCCAACCGCCAACACATAGGACTTCATGTGTACAGTAGTTGGTGAAAACGTTTTTAGTTTCCTCGACTACAAAAAAGCATATAACCAGAAACCAGTAGCGTATAGAAGCATACCAAATGATGCAGTCATTACACCACTTGGTGTATTTGAATTTTTAACGTGCCTCTTGGCCTCAAAGACGTCGCTCACATATGGCAATTTTTGGTGAATAACATACTCAAAGGACTTTCATTTTGTTTCACTTATTTGTAAAATATCTTAGTTTTCTCTGCACTACGCAAGTGCATGAGCAAAATGTGTGCAAACTATACTAATGGCTGTTTGACCATGGAATAGTATTAAACAATAACAGATGCTTCAATGGAAAGACTTACTTCACCGTCCTGGGCCATCGTGTTTCGCCAATAGTATACAAATGCTGATAAAGTTACAATGCTACAGTGTCTACCCAAGCAAGCAGATATCAGAAACTGTTACAGTTTCGGGTACGGCAAATTTGTACCACCATCACCTCCTGGCAATGGTGGCTATACAGACACCACTCACGGATGCACTCACAGTCCATGATGCCAATGGATGCAAACCTGTTGAGTGGGCACCTGAAATGGACAAGGCATTATGTGACATTCAGGAGAGCTTCAGTCAAACAGTGATACTCACTCACCTGATATCTCATGTACACTTAACTATATTCCTTGATGTAAGTCAGTCAACAACTGGTGCAGCACTCCACCAGCCTACATCACTCAAATTACTCAAAGAATGGCAAAAAGGGGAAGTAATTTATGTTTTGAAACTTCGGAAAAATGCTCATGTGGTCAGGATGATGAGCTTCTGATTCTATTTACATCTCTTACTCCAGATGACAAAGATATTATCATGATGAAGGAAGGTAAAGGCAGCAACAGAATGAAATGTTGCAGCTCTAAAGATATATGTACCTTCTCTAAGACTTTAAGGAATAAATCTTATTTCTTCTTGCGAAAAGTGCTTATGTCAGTATTTCAGCCACATTTGCTAAAGGGAAGTTGCAGGTTTTTCAACTATTCAACCAGTCCCCACATCTTCATAACATTCCATAAGTATTCAGTGACCCAATTTCATCTTCTGAGGCCACAGCAAAAGCAGGAGAAAAATTCATCCTCTCTGTCTACATAGAAACAGGAAAGAGCCCTAGTGATGACACCTAAAATCATATCAGATTTAAATTTTGTAATGTAGCATACTTATGGACCAGGCAATAAATGCTGTTATACTCTCTCATTTGCCACCTACCATTTACACAGCATGCCTACACTCCAAATAAGTGTGTCTACAAGGCCAGCTCTGATTTGGGACCAGTCTGGACCCCAGAAACTGGGGGTGGAAATAATGAAACTCACCTCTCTCTCTGTCTTATCTATCTATCTATCTATCTCTCCCTCTCAGTCACCCTCCAGTTTACATGAAACAAGAGCTCAACACAGGATATTATTACTGACTTTTTGCAACTGAACTCAAGGCAGTGGAAGGAAATGCAAGTGTGTGGAGGTTGGCATAACAATGTGTAACAGCTATCGAGGACAAAGTTGCACTAACGTGGCTTGCAGTGATTTGACACAAGATCTGGAGGATGGTTTTCTGTAAGTAATTGTAAACAACTGTTTGATAGTCCGACAGATATTGTGGTATTCTCGTCATGTAGGTGTTGTACAGATGATTATTGTAAATGTATTATAAAGTCAGTAATTGTTGATTAATTCTGCAATAATTCTTAATTTTCATGACAAATTATTTTGATTCCAATATAAATATTAAGGTACATAACACCGAAGAAAAAACTGTATAGCAGAATTGTTCTCAGTCAATAAACGTCAGTTTTAAAAAGAGTTTCTCTCTTTTGACTTTCATATTTTGGTACCAACATTTATTAGCGACATATATGTTTCTATACATATAAAACGCAGGTAGTGGTGGAGAAACAAGAGAAAAATTTGGCTGAATTAAAATCGAAGTTGAAAATTACGCCAAGCTCATAGGCTAATGGCTATTTAATCTTCCAGATGGAATGTCTCGAATAGTGATTATCTTGCTTAAAACATGCATATGACATTCTTTGAGCAGAATTTCATTATAAATATTTTTTTATAATAGATGTCTTCAAAAACGAACTAAAAATTGGAAAAAGGTATAAGAAAATGAATTAAGAGGTGGGGCAGGGATGCTCACCTGCTAGGGCGGCAGCTTTTCTGTTTATTACTACCATATCTCCTAAGAGTGTTCTCCCAAGGTTTCACATCTTTACAAATTATTTCCTCCATTTTTCCTAATGTGCTTGGGGTAGCAAGTAAACAAACACTGGGAGCCACTCAAGTTTTTCTCTAAAAGTCTGCAGCCAGCCCAATAGTAGTGGAGTGCATACAACAGAAAACTGTTAACAATCTACGAGGCAATCAATTACTTCCAATTTCAAATAGAAGCTCGACCAGCACCTATTTTTACAGATCATGGAACAATTATTTGGACATTCAAGAATGCCTATATCGTTAACATCAATCTGTTGTAGAATTATGGAACACGTTTTATGCTTAAGAATTATGATTTTTTGGAGAACAAAAATATCCTTTATAAAAATCAACATGGATTCAGTAAATAGAGGTCTTGCGAAACTCTGCTTCCAAGAGATCCATAGGGCTCTAGACAACGGCGCTAAGGTTGATGCCATGCTCCTTGACTTCAGGCAGGCCCTTGACACCGTTCAGAATTGCTGTTTAGTGAAAAACAACGAGATTATCGAGTATTAGACCAGATTTGCGACTCGATTGAAGACTTCTTGCAGAGAGATCACATTCCTTGAAACGGAACAAAATCGATAAAGTAAATGTAATTTCTGGAGTATCCCAAGTAAGTGTGAAAGAACCATTACAGTTTACAATGTACGTAAATGATCTAGGAAGCTCTTTAAGACTGCTCGCAGATGATGCAGTTGGCTATATGGAGCTAGCAATGCCAGAAGACTGCAGACGATTGATGCAGTGTTGTTCATACTTTGCACTCATACATATCACACTTAGATATGGTATCATAGTTTGGGGGAATACCAGTTTGGCCAAACACTCGTTTGTGCTTAAAAAAAGGGGCAATAGGGATAATCGGAGGTATGACACTCAGAAAACCATGTAAAAAAGTTTTCAAGGAACTACAAATTATGACTCTACCATGTATCTATATTTATGAAAGTATATGCTTTATGAAGGTGCACCAGGAAAATTCTTTGTTAAACAGTCATAACTACAAAACGAGAAATAGAGACGACTTTCATAGAGAAAGTCGCACAAAAGCTATGTATCAAAAAAGTGTGCTCTATCATCCAAAAATTTTTTTTAGTGCACTACCAAAGGAAATTAAAAGCATACCAAAATTCCACATAATCAAAAAAAGAACTTAAAAAATGTTAATTAGAAAGAGTTTTTATAGTGTCAAGGGATACTTAAATCACCAGCATTCAATATACAGTAGCTTATTTCCTTCATCATAATGACCCAAAATGGTCAATGAATACTAATTTGTATTCATTTATTATTCTAATTTAGCATATTATGAATGTTGTTATGTGTATGGTTTCATATTATATGTAATAATATTTTATTTATGGATATATAATTGTAAATCTTTTCATGTCCTATTTTCTAGGTAAGGCAATGTATAACAAATCCTATATTATTCTTATAATGATGAGATAGAAGGATGCTAAGTAAATAAATAAATAAATGGTGCAGGCTCTGGCAGCTGACTCTGAACGTAAATAAATTTACCATATTGCGCATCTAGAGGAAAAGAAATGCACCACTGCATAACTACACTATTGATGACGAAAAGCTGGAAACAGTATCTACCGTAAAATATCTAGGAGCAACGATCCAGAGTAACCTTAAGTGGAATGACCGCATAAAACAAACAGCTGGAAAAGCAGATAATAGACTGAGATTCAAAGGAAGAATCTAAAGGGAATATAACTCATCCAAGTTGTAAGTGGCTTACTAAGCGCTTGTTCAAGTGATTCTAGAGTATTGTTAATCAATATGGGACCCTTGCCAGGTAGGACTGACAGAAGAGATTTATTACAAGATCCAACGAAGAACGGCAGGTTTCGTCATGGCATCGTTTTGTCGGCGCGAGAGTATTACACAGATGCTCAACAAACTCTAATGGCAGACAATACAAGACAGGCGTTCTTGATGTGAAAAGAAAGTGTGTACAGGTAGTAAATGAGTGATGAAGCTAATGATCTTGTGGCGTTGATAGGTCATATCGACCATAGACAACATTAATCTTTGTGACTCAGGTCGCTCTTCCGATCCACCATGTTAACTTAGTCTGTTCTTATACCTTGTACTTTGTGTACGTGTATGTCGATTGTCGAAATATACGTATGTGCAGACATTAATGGGGACAATTTATTCCGTATGCCGCTATTCATATCCTGTTCCCATACTGGTGACCTGAAGTTTCTACGTCTTCCGCGACTTCCGCGCCAGGTTTTGTAAATCAACAGGTTATGCGCATGCCGCCATGGCCACCTCACCCAACGCTTTGCTCGAAGATTTGGAAGCCCAACTACGACCGCCAGACCCATTCAATCCTTCGCCAACTGCCATCTCTCCATTACTTCGTAGTGATTTGTGATCTCCAAGCACGTGAGCATCAAACTTTGTTGTTCTACAACAGTCGCATGCTACACCATTAACTCAAACAAAGGACTCAGGGTTCGTGTCGCTGGACTGTGCTCGCCAACATGTGAAGAGTGAAGTGGATAATATTCAGAACTGTGTACCTACAAATCGATCGTATAATGTTCAAAGTGACCTACATTCACACACATACAGTTACTGTCGTGCCGTGTGCAACGCTGCCATTTGTGCAAAACGCACCTGGCCACTATTAATCGCGACCTGTTCCGGTTTTGCCTCATTTGCAAACTAACGATGGACACTTTCGTGCCCAAAATTCTCCTTTCTCACCCCCCAGACCTGTTGCTCAACTTTTCGACCACGTGGGCTCGAGTACATCTTTCGGAGTTTCGCCTTCCAGGGGGTCTTACCACACTGCAGTGATCTTCCGCAAGTTACACTGGTAATTCATAGTCCGACTCCATGGGGCATGTTTTCAACATGTGCAGAGAACTCACCCTTTTGTCACAAGAGTTAGCAACCCACGCCCTCTGCCTCCCCCCCCTCCCCCCCTTCCCACCCAGATACAAACTCGCAGGGGGGCCCGGTTTCGATTGCTCAGCCGATCGCCTCTCCTACAGCTCTGCCTGTGTCTGCCGCGCCGGCCTTCCGCGTTATTCCCGAGGTGGGCATATTCAAAGCAGTACCTGTGACTTACGGTCCAGTTTACGGGACCCCTACATGTATCGCACAACTACTCGTTCCCACGGTACCGAAAGCACCAGCCGCGTCATGTTTTCGTGACACGTCAAGGGCAATGCAACCTGCCATTGCTATAGACGTTCTTGCCAACACACCCACACCTACTGTGCCGTCCTGCTGTATGGCCTCTCCTACCACGGACACCGAAGCTACTTTCTCCCCTCCCCCAGGTCATCTGCTGAAGCTGCCACATTTATACAAAGACAACCCTGTATTATGGTTTGCGCTTGTTGAGCACCTTTTCGAGTGTCCAACGACAACTCTAAAGTCGTGCCGCGTCACGCACCTCCATGATCACTCGGACTTAATTTGCGATTTACTCCTTTGCCTCCACCTAAGTACGAGTTCACGAAGAAAACGATCATGGAACGACTCGCCCGCTCCCCACACGAATTAATCACCTGGACGAACGAACTCCATCACAACTCTGGCGCCGCCTTCGGTTACTTGTGAGTGAGCATACCATGCCAGTCGTCACTCTGTGGGCGGTGTGGTCTGCCAAATTGCCTACCAACCTACAGATCCACCTGCTACCGCACTCCTTCGAGTCAATCGGCTCTCGTCTATGGATCACAGACCAACCATTTTCATTGCCACGACGACACTAACCAGCTCACCACTAGTTCGCACAACTGCTCGTGCTTACCGGCCATGTGCTGAGAGAGGCAGGGCTCGCTCTGCCTCCACACCTGCTACATTGCCTGGCAGTATCCACTCGCTGTCTCCACCATCCTAGCACTACAAGATTGGCCACACATCATACGTGCCGGTATACATGCCGGAACAAATGAACGAGGACAAGCCTCCTCCACTGCCGCAGTCACCACCACCACTGCATCCGACTCATCCGTACTGCTGGTACCACAAGATTTTCGGTGATAATGCTAAGAAGTGGCGATTACCTTGCCAGCACCCAAACGCCAACTGCAGGATCTAAAAGACTCTGAGTCATGCGGGGAACCTCACAGGTGTCCTCATACATTGCACTCCATCCACTCATCTGCCCTCTCGAGCAGTCGTTTATACATGACTGACATTTCTTCGCGGCTCGTTTTCCTAGTCGACACTGGTGCTCGCGTGTCTATCGTACCTACATAGACAGCTCCCCCCCGTCTTTTCAATGATGAAGTCACTTCTATGAGCTGTCACTGTACCAATATTACAAACCTCAGGCTCTGTGAAAGTTACGGTGCACATATCTCCTTCTCTGTGTTTTCCATGATCTTTCTACATTGCCAACATCAATGAACCAATTCACGGTATGGATTTTTTGTCCCATTAGAAACTCTCTCCAAATGTAGTGCTACACCATCCCACTAACACTCAGATACTGTGCTCCAGCACTTGTGTTCCATCTTGTTTCTCCCATGACATGTGAGTTGGTACGCAAGTGCTCCACCCTTGCGGGCGACATTGTGACCTGCTTCACTAACCTTCTGTCAGAACACGACTTGGTGGCACAACTCCACCTGGAAGATGATGAGCTGAAACAACGAATAGCACATACTTACAACGAGCTCATCACAGCTCATACCTCGCTGCTGTAACTGCAGTCCACAGTCCTGCCACCTAATTGTGTTTCTCCAGAAGAGACCAGCTCTGACACTCATCAGGTTAGTCCAAAAACATAAATTGCGTCTGACGATCTGCGTCCAGTAGACTCCGCATCCCCGACGAGCTCGCCACGTTAACTGCCATATGTGTCAGACAGCGCAAGTGATACGAGCTCGCCCCCCACGCTGGCAGCCACCCCGCGTGTTGATAAACATTCCCCCTCTCTCGCGCGCCAGCCACGTGACTCGGCGGCCATCGCTGTTCAACGCGCGACGCCAACGCCGCTCTCGCCCGCTCCGGGTACCAAGTGCAAGGTTGACAGCAGACACTCGCCGTGCATTCCGACCCTCTCCATGTTGCATGCACAGCCACGCTTTCCAAACAAGCACTCGCCACACTCACGTACTAGACATGTGACTTTCCTACTTCCTTTTCCCACTCACACCAACAGCTACGCCTTGTCGCGCTCTACCTATCCAAAAACTAAGTGTCAGGACATTGATCAGTCTCATGTGCAGTTCCCAATTTCTTCCGTCACTGACAGAACGACACACAAGATAGTTACCACTGCCGGCCCTCCAATTAGGCACAAGGTTAGACGCCTCAACCCTATTAAACTGTGCACAGCCCGGCAGCAAATTAACGAACTTTTGGAGGCAGGTATCCTGCAAGCGTCAGACAGCAACTGGTCATCACCGTTCCACCTCGTCCTCAAACATGACGGTTCTATCCGAACGTGCAGCGACTACAGACATTTAAACACTTGTACTGTCATGGACAATTACCCTGTGCATAACATAAATGATTTGACTCATATGTTATCAGGCGCTACAATCTTCAGTGTTATCGACTGTAAATGTGCCTACCACCAGATTCCTGTAGCGCCAGATGACATCCCTAAAACAGCTACTATCACGCCGCTTGATTTGTTCCGATACAACATCCTGCCATTCGGCCTACAAATCGCGGCGCAAACGTGGCAGCGTTTCATTGATTCCATCTTACGACAGTCAGAGTTTTGCTTCGCGTATCTGGACGACATACTCATTTTCAGAAAGTCAGCTGAGGAACACGAAAATCTTTTAGTCATGGTCCTCTAGACCTTGAACTCTAACGACGTCGAGGTCAACAAAGAAAAATTCCAGCTGCGTCAGCCTTCCGTCACTTTCTTGGATTACACTGTCTCCACCGACAGAATACAGCGACCAAAATCTCGCGTGCACTGCCGCCCCCTGCTACTTACAAAGAACTCCGACGTTTCCTGGGCACAATAAATTACTACTGTCGTCATCTGCCTTCTGCCGCCGCCGTGCAGGCCCCACTGACAGACTCACTGTCATGTAAACAGACTTCAGGGCGCAAACCCGTTCGCTGGATGGCATCTATGCTGCATGCATTAAAGACTTCTTTAGCTCATGCCGTGACACTCGCCCACCCCGACCCTTCGGCCGAGTTGTTCATCACTACGGACGCCAGTGACATCGCAGTGGGAGCGGCACTATAGCAACGCAAGGCAGACACAGTTTCCCTTCTTCATTTCTTCTCTAAAAATTATCAACAGCTCACAAGAAATTATCCGCTTTCGATAGAGAACTTGCGGTTTACGAGGCCGTCAAACACTTCCACCCTGACGTGGAGGGTCGCTCGTTCTTCATCCTCATGGACCACTCGCAGACACCGATTGCAACCCCCTCCCCCCCACCCCACCCCCCCGACGACTCACCCCTCGGGGTTTCCGTCACTTAGATCTAGTCTCCCAATTCACAACTGACATTCGCTACATCAAAGGCATGGACAACATCGCCGCAGATTGTTTTCGCGGATCAATACTATTTCACATGTCATTGACTTATCCAACCTGTCAGCCCTACAAGCATCCAATGAGGAATCTCAAGCTCTCCTCACGGTCCCTCAAACGTCCCTTGTGTTTACTAAAGCTAAATTCCCCGACATTGTGGATGAGGTGTGGTGCGACTCTTGTACCAGTACCTTACGCCCGATCCTCCCACCCTCCCCCTACTCTGGTAGGCCTTCGACGCTCTGCATAACCTCGCTCACCATGGCACCTGTGGCACTACACAGCTCGTCTCTGAGCGTTTCGTTTGGAAAAACATAAAACAGGACTGTCAGACCTGGGCATGCAGCTGTGTCCCCTGCCAACTCAACAAAATCGGCCGCCACCCCACCCCACCACAGGGCAAGTTCGACATCCCTCCTGGACGATTTCATCATGTACATATCTATCTTATCGGTCCTCATCTACAGTTGGAGGGCCACAGATACATTCTATCCACAATTGACCGCACGTACCACTGGGTAGAGGCAGTCTCCTTACCTGACATCAATGCCGAGACTTTGGCAAAGGGTTTTATCTTCTCATGGATTGCTATGTTCGGTTGTCCAACCACCAGGGTCGGCAGTTTGAGTCTTCCATGTTCACCATTTTATGTAACATCTGTGGCATAAAGAAAATTCACACCACAGCCTACCACCCACAAAGCAACAGGTTAGTGGAATGGTGGCACCACACTCTAAAAATGGTGCTCAGGTGCCACAACTGCCTCCGGTCCAAAGCACTTCCATGGGTACTGCTCGGCCTCTGTTCAACTTTCAAGCCCAACTTACAGGGAACTATCCCAGAATTCGTTTTCGGGGAGAACCCCATCCTACCAGGGGAACTCATTCAGCCTCAAGTACCTGAAGACTACCCCCCTCCCTGGATTTCATAAGTTGGATGTGCACCCACTTCAAACATGCACACCTGCACCCACGTATCAGCCACTCCCTGCCAGACACTTATGCGCCAACTGGTCTCAGTACTTGCTCCCATGTAATGCTGAGAGACGATTTGGTCCGACAACCTCTGCAACCACCTTATCTTGGCCCCTTTAAAGTTCTCCGGCAGGGCGATACAACTTTCGACATCATTGTGAAAGGCAGTCCGCAAACTGTTTCGTTACACCGACTCAAACCAGCATTCGTGGACCCCGACGTCCCTCTGCCTGCTCAGTCTGATTCTCCTAACAACTCTCCCACCAGTCTCCCTCCCGCCGTTGAGTCTGACGATGTTTCTCTTTGGACCACCAAGCCGTTTTGTTCAGCCGACGCCTCCCTGTCGCCTTTTGCGGGTTTCTTGAACATTTCACCCCCCACACCATGTGCGGGTTTCGCTGCTACCTCATCGACTATGTAGACACCCTCTCTGATAGTCACCCTGCTCTGCAACGTACCACCACACCGCGTGGACGATATTTCAATCGTCACTCTCGACTACCGTCTTCTCATTCTACTCACAGACACCGTGGCCCCGCCACCCAACGACTAGTTAAACATCAGTGTTGTGCATAGCCTCACCCTCCCTCGTGAGTGCGACCCGACGACAATTCGCGCCTTCATCTCTCCAGACAGCTCGATTAGCATCCGGGTGTGCCACACCTACACCACACCATCCGCCATTCAACCCACCTGCTCTCGGGCTGCCCGCTGCATCGTACATCCTCGTTGTCTCAGCGACTTCAAGGTGGAACTGCCTCCCATCGCGCCGATTCCGTACTCCACCCCAGTCGGGTTGGAGGTCCCGGTCGTGTGTCTACCAGCTCGTACGACCACCAACAGCGTTGATGCCCACATGGTCTTCCCTCGAGACTCAAATGCGCTACTCCGTACTGGGGGTCTGTGTGACGTCGATAGGTCATATCGACTATAGACAACATTAATCTTTGGGACTCAGGTCGCTGTTCCGAGCCGACATGTTAAATTAGTGTGTTCTTATACCTTGTACCGTGTGCTCGTTGTTGAAGTATATGTAGTGCAGATATTAGTGGGGACTGTTTATTCCATATACTGCTACTCGAATCTTGTTCCGATAATCTCGTT
The DNA here is from genome assembly GCF_021461395.2 of Schistocerca americana. NCBI lineage: Eukaryota > Metazoa > Arthropoda > Insecta > Orthoptera > Acrididae > Schistocerca > Schistocerca americana. The sequence goes on from NC_060126.1 coordinate 46,262,909, forward strand.
GTAAAACGGTAATAAGGTAAGTGAAATACGCTTTGTAAGTGTCAATGTAATTAATGCATGCGGTTCTCTTAAAGAAAGAATGGTTGCTAAAGAAAAGAAATGTGTTCCCAAATTACCAGTAGTTGCTATTTGTAAACAGCTGGGAGCTGATGATGAGGTAAACAGTATGGTGAGTGTAGAAAGAATTCTTGGTGTTGACAGTGAAAAGAACAGTTCTTACAAAATGGTATTCAATCGAAATATGCATACAGTATTCCTTTAGTATTTTAGTAATGCTCATTACTTTTATGTATATTTGATGCAAAAATATCACTGCATTTATGTCAGATGTGTGTAGAAAATACAGAAATTCTGTTGTGTTTTACACTGATCTGAGAAAGGTTGTGAAATGAATGATGAGATAAAAGAAATTATTCAGATAGTGAAGGGAGAAAGAAGCGTAGTAGGTGAATGTGGAATGGGGGTAGAAAAGAAAGAGGAAACTGTCTGGTAGAATTCTGCACAGAGCATAACTTAACCATAGCTAACAATTGGTTCAAGAATCGTCAAAGAAGGTTGTATACATGGAAGAGGCCTGGACATACAGGATGGTTTCACGTAGGTTATATAAGGGTAAGACAGAGATTTAGGAACCAGGTTATACATTGTAAGGCATTTTCAGGGGCAGATGTGGACTCTGACCACAGTCTATTGGTTATGAACTGTAGATAAAAACTGAAGAAACTGCAAGAAGGTGCGAATATAAAGAGATGGGACCTGGATAAGCTGAAAGAACCAGAGGTTGCACAGAGTTTTAGGGAGCGCATTAGGGAACGATTGACAGGAGTTGGGGAAGAGATACAGTAGAAGAAGAATGGGTAGCTTTGAGGGTTGAATTGTGGAAGCAGCAGAGGATCAAGTAGGTAAAAAGACGAGGGCTAGTACAAATCCTTGTGTAACAGAAGATATAGTGAATTTATATGGCGAAAGGAGAAAATATAAAAATGAACTAAAGGAAGCAGGCAAAAAGGAATACAAACTTCTCAAAAATGAGATCGACAGGAAGTGCACAATGGCTAAGCAGGGATGGATAGAGGACAAATGTAAGGATGTAGAGGCATATCTCACTAGGGGTAACATAGATACTGCCTACAGGAAAATTTAAGAGACCTCTGGAGGAAAGAGAACCGCTTGTATGAATATCAAGAGCTCAGATGGAAACCCAGTTCTAACCAAAGAAGGGAAAGCAGAAAGGTGGAAGGAGTAACAGGGTCTATACAAGGGCGATGTACTTGTGGACGATAATATAGAAATGGAAGGGAATGTAGATGAAGATGAAATGAGCGATACAATACTGTGAGAAGAGTTTGACAGAGCACTGAAAGACCTAAGTTGAAATAAGGCCCCAGGAGTAGACAACATTCCATTAGAACTACTGACAGTCTTGGGAGAGCCAGCCCTGACAAAACTCTAGCATCTGGTGAGAAAGATGTATGAGATAGGCGAAATACCCTCAGATGTCAAGAAGAATATAATAATTGCAATCCCAAAAAAGGAGGTGTTGACAGATGTGAAAAATACTGAACTATTAGTTTAGTAAGTCACAGCTGCAAAATACTAACGCGAATTCCTTACAGACGAATGGAAAAACTGGTAGAAGCCGACCACAGGGAAGATCAGTTTGGATTCCGTAGAAATGTTGGAACACATGAGGCAGTACTGACCCAACGACTTATCTTAGAAGAAAGATTAAGGATAGGAAAACCTACGTTTCTAGTATTTGTAGACTTAGAGACAGCTATCGACAATGTTGACTGGAATACTCTCTTTCAAATTCTGAAGGGTTCAAATGGCTCTGAGCACTATGCGACTTAACTTCTGAGGTCATCAGACGCCTAGAATTTAGAACTAATTAAACCTAACTAACCTAAGGACATCACACACATCCATGCCCGAGGCAGGATTCGAACCTGCGACCGTAGCGGTCGCTCGGTTCCAGACTGTAGCGCTTAGAACCGCACGGCCGCTCTGGCCGGCGAATTCTGAAGGTGGTAGGTGTCAAATACAGGGAGCGAAAGGCTATTTACAATTTGTACAGAAACCAGATGGCAGTTATAAGTGTCTAGGAACAGGGAAGGGAAGCAGTGGTTGGGAAGGAAGTGAGACAGGGTTGTAGCCTATTCCCAATGTTATTCAATCTGTATATTGAGCAAGTAAAGGAAATAAAAGAAATATATGGAATAGGAATTAAAATCCATGGAGAAGAAATAAAAACTTTCAGGTTCGCTGATGACATTGTACTTCTGTCAGAGACAGCAAAGGACCTGGGAGAGCAGTTGAATGGAGTGGACAATGTCTTGAAAGGTGGATATAAGATGAACATCAACAAAAGAAGAACGAGTATAATGCAATGTAGTCGAATTAAGTTGGGTGATTCTGAGGGAATTAGATTAGGAAATGAGAACCTTAAACCAGTAGATGAGTTTTGCTATTTCGGGAACAAAATAAATTATGATTATCGAAGTAGAGAGGATGTAAAATGTAGACTGGCAATGGCAAGGAAAGCGTTTCTGAAGAAAGAGAAATTTCTTAACATCGAAAAGAGATTTAAGTGTCAGGTACTCGTTTCTTAAAGTGTTTGTATGGAGTGTAGCCATGTATGGAAGTGAAACATGGACAATAAATAGTTTAGCAAGAAGAGAATAGAAGCTTTTGAAATGTGGTGCTACAGAAGAATGCTGAAGATTGGATGGCTAGACCACATAACTAATGAGGAGGTATTGAATAGCATTGGGGAGAAGAGAAATTCGTTTCACAATTTGACTAGAAGAAGGGATCAGTTGGTTGGACATGTTCTGAGGCGTCAGGCGATCTGCAATTTAGTACTGGATCACAGTGTCGAGGGTAAAAATCGCAGAGGGAGACCAAGAGATGAATACACTAAGCAGATTCAGAAGGATGTAGGTTGCAGCAGGTACGGGGAGATGAAAAACTTGCACAGGATAGAAAAGCACGGAGAGCTGCATCAAACCAGTCTCTGGAATGAAGACTGCAACAACAACAACAACATGTATTTAGTTAAATTTATAGCCTTTACATTTGATTCAGTTGTTGTCTAACCAAAGTTTAGCGGATTCCTTCTGACATGTGAAGATGACCTCAGAGTTTTCATTATTAGATTAGATTAAATTAATTATTAATTCCATAGACTGACAAAAGAGGGGATCCTCCTGGGTGTGGAACATGTCAGATAAATACACTACAAAAATGTAATTAGAAAGAAACTGAGTTTCATTAATTTTAATGATCCTTAGTCACCAAACTATAAAATTATGTACATGAATTAAAATTAAAGTTCTAGTATTTACAGGTTTAATAATTACATTGCTTTCATTAAATCCATCATTCACACAGTAGCTAGTTGCTTGGCCATTACAACCAAGTATTGTCAAAAATTAAAGTAAATTATTCTTTTCAATGATCCTCAGTTAGGAACAGTCAAATTATGTACAAGATTTAAAATTAAACTTCCACTATTTACAGACTTAAGACTTACATCTGCTTTCAAGACATCCATCATTCACACAGTAGGTAGTTACTTGGCTGTTAAAACCAAGTATTGTCAAAAATTAAAGTATAATAAATTTTCATTTAAATGGTCTACTGCACTTGTTGAGAAATTCATGGATGGAATAGAAGGGCTTGACCACCAAAAATTCTTTTAAATTATGTTTAAATTGTGCCTTATCTGATTTGTTATAGCACTTCTGGAATAGGTTACCTGAGTACTAAATACTGCGAAAAAATTTTATGTAGCTCAATAACTAATTTAAAATTAACTGGCGAAACAATTATTTTAAAAAATAAGATGATTTAAATTTCAATTTTTTGAAGATGAACTTATTAAAGTGTGATACAAAGGAAGGAAGAAACAAGGTGGTTATAATGAATTTCATGATACTGAGTTTGCAGTTTGAAAACAATTTTGTATGAAATATTTTCGTTTTATTTTATAAAATAATTTATCTGGAGTAGTTGTAGCTCAGTTTCCAAGGTAATGAAAATGTGAAATATAAATATCATGGAAACTGGTTGAAATATTGAAGAACTGATAGGGAAATGATTGGTAAATGCAAAACAGTTTCGAAAAAAGTAGTGAAAAATTTGAAAAATCCCGAAAATATTCGATAATATGGTGAAAGTGAAAACATTTGACGAAAAGTAACGAAATAACTTGTATTTTTCGTTTCCATCTGCTGACTACTTCTCTTTGTGATTTTCTAATATTTCAGCAGAATTATGTTTTTGATGAACTTTTGTCATAGTTTCAACCAATTTCCGTGATATTTGCCTAAAATTTAACGATATTCTCATTATCTCAAAAACTGAGCCAGAAAATGCAACCTACGTCTATTAAAGTGGCAATGCACATTGACAACTGTAACCACCATAAACGTGGTGTCTTTAGTGGATGCAAAAATTTGTTGCTTAACAATATTTATTAACAGATTCCAATATACACTGCTAATCACACAAAATCACTTGCATCTTTTTCAAACATCTTTCTTGGTTTCGTCCTTCTTGCCAACTTCTTAACGCTGGGTAGCAACAGCCAGGAATTTCTTACATATGCAGTCCCCCACCGCTATGCTTAGAAGCAAGTATGCGATTCCACACACTGAAGTTGGAGTGCTACTTACGCGACTTTCAAGATCATGACAAGTGAAATCATTCAAACAGAAATTCAGTAGCTTTCAGCCGAAGAGCTTATAGCGATGTTGATGATCAAAAACTGGACACACAAATGTTGGGTATGGAAATTTGTATCCAGTGTGGTAATAAGATGGAGATGGAGATTTCGTCTGACAATCATTTTCGAATGAGTAAAATCAATTTTGAAATATGTTTTAAATCATATTTCTGGTTCTGAACAAACATCTAATACACATATGCTAGATGCTTTACCACCTCTCATTAAATTACAAGTAACATTGAAATACTTGGCAACTGGAGTCACTGCAATATTCATATTGCATTCTGAAGACCACTATTTCTTAATGTTTATGTTATCTGTAATGCACTGTAGATACATTAGAAAGTAATATTTTTGACTCAACAGTTGAGCTTTCTTTTCATTTTCATGGTTAAGCGACATTATGGTAGGTAACAGATGACATAAATATAAGTCTTTTATACTAAATCTCGTAACCAAACGTTGTACTACTGTGCATAAGTCATTGCTCAGTGAAAATTGTCAATACGACCACTTTATATTTACATAGGATTTGAATGAGGGTCAAGAGTAGTTTTAAACCTCTAAGGCACTTCACAGCAATATTTACACTCAAGGACAAAAGCAAAAAATTATTACCATTATAACGAAATTTAAAAAATGCGTTTACAGTATTGGCTGTTCTGCAGTAAAACAAACCTTTAGAGGTCCCAGTTTCATCACTTTTCAATGCATTCTGTCATTTCAAACTGTGTTACTGCATTACAAATCAGTGATTATTAGGGGTTGCTGAATGTTAGCAATATATTCCAAACTACACTGTTTAAGACAATTTTGCCAGTTTAGAAAGTATTTATTTACTTAACTGAAGACGAAACACATTGGTTTTGCATCATGCTAACTTTCCACATACATAAGCAAACGGTCCTGGATGTTTGTCATTGAACAAACAGGAGCAGAATGAGAGCAGATACACCAATCAGCAGTTTCTGAAACTCGTAAGCGATGGTAGTAAAGCGACACAGTACAAGAAACTAGAATGCCTTTCAACTTCTGTAACTTACGTATAAGTTAGCATGACAGTGTGCAAATAGGGTGTTTCCAAATGTAAACTGACTTATGTGACTGGTGGTAGGGAGATGCACATATAAGAAATTCATGCCTATGGAAACCTGCCATTAAACATAAAAGTTCTGTTCCAGTTTCTATCAATGTGGTCTCTACTCTATGGGGGTGTAACTCATATAACGACTTGCAGTAGCCAGACGTTGGTTTGCTGCCAGGCCATTTGGACAGGAAGTTTATCAATCCATCTTGCTTTCTTATAGCCTGATTTTCTAATGTTCCATGTTTGTTTTCGTTTAAGTTCACAGAACTTGCGCCGTAGGGTGGTGGGGTTTCGGGTTCCGCTGGATAGGTCAGGAGTCCACTACACGCAACATGCGGCTACACGGGTAGCAGGGGTTGTGTGGCGTGGGCTGGGCGGTTTTTTTAGGTTAGATGGCCTTGGGCAAGTACAGAAAGGACAACAGCCTCAACGGGTGCGGAGCAAAGTCAGGACATGCGGGGACCAAGCAGCAATCGGTATTGTAATTGTCAACTGTCGAAGCTGCGTTGGTAAAGTACCAGAACTTCAAGCGCTGATAGAAAGCACCGAAGCTGAAATCGTTATAGGTACAGAAAGCTGGCTTAAGCCAGACATAAATTCTGCCGAAATTTTTACAAAGGTACAGACGGTGTTTAGAAAGGATAGATTGCATGCAACCGGTGGTGGAGTGTTCGTCGCTGTTAGTAGTAGTTTATCCTGTAGTGAAGTAGAAGTGGATAGTTCCTGTGAATTATTATGGGTGGAGGTTACACTAAACAACCGAACTAGGTTAATAATTGGCTCCTTTTACCGACCTCCCGACTCAGCAGCATTAGTGGCAGAACAACTGAGAGAAAATTTGGAATACATTTCACATAAATTTTCTCAGCATGTTATGGTCTTAGGTGGAGATTTCAATTTACCAGATATAGACTGGGACACTCAGATGTTTAGGACGGGTGGTAGGGACAGAGCATCGAGTGACATTATACTGAGTGCACTATCCGAAAATTACCTCAAGCAATTAAACAGAGAACCGACTCGTGGAGATAACATCTTGGACCTACTGATAACAAACAGACCCGAACTTTTCGACTCTGTATGTACAGAACAGGGAATCAGTGATCATAAGGCCGTTGCAGCATCCCTGAATATGGAAGTTAATAGGAATATAAAAAAAGGGAGGAAGGTTTATCTGTTTAGCAAGAGTAATAGAAGGCAGATTTCAGACTACCTAACAGATCAAAACGAAAATTTCTGTTCCGACACTGACAGTGTTGAGTGTTTATGGAAAAAGTTCAAGGCAATCGTAAAATGCGTTTTAGACAGGTACGTGCCGAGTAAAACTGTGAGGGACGGGAAAAACCCACCGTGGTACAACAACAAAGTTAGGAAACTACTGCGAAAGCAAAGAGAGCTCCACTCCAAGTTTAAACGCAGCCAAAACCTCTCAGACAAACAGAAGCTAAACGATGTCAAAGTTAGCGTAAGGAGGGCTATGCGTGAAGCGTTCATTGAATTCGAAAGTGAAATTCTATGTACCGACTTGACAGAAAATCCTAGGAAGTTCTGGTCTTACGTTAAATCAGTAAGTGGCTCGAAACAGCATATCCAGACACTACGGGATGATGATGGCATTGAAACAGAGGATGACACGCGTAAAGCTGAAATACTAAACACCTTTTTCCAAAGCTGTTTCACAGAGGAAGACCGCACTGCAGTTCCTTCTCTAAATCCTCGCACAAACGAAAAAATGGCTGACATCGAAATAAGTGTCCAAGGAATAGAAAAGCAACTGGAATCACTCAATAGAGGTGGACCTGACGGGATACCAATTCGATTCTACACAGAGTACGCGAAAGAACTTGCCCCCCTTCTAACAGCCGTGTACCGCAAGTCTCTAGAGGAACGGAGGGTTCCAAATGATTGGAAAAGAGCACAGATAGTCCCAGTCTTTAAGAAGGGTCGTCGAGCAGATGCGCAAAACTATAGACCTATATCTCTTACGTCAATCTCTTGTAGAATTTTAGAACATGTTTTTTGCTCGCGTATCATGTCATTTCTGGAAACCCAGAATCTACTATGTAGGAATCAACAAGGATTCCGGAAACAGCGATCGTGTGAGACCCAACTCGCCTTATTTGTTCATGAGACCCAGAAAATATTAGATACAGGCTCCCAGGTAGATGCTATTTTTCTTGACTTCCGGAAGGCGTTCGATACAGTTCCGCACTGTCGCCTGATAAACAAAGTAAGAGCCTACGGAATATCAGACCAGCTGTGTGGCTGGATTGAAGAGTTTTTAGCAAACAGAACACAGCATGTTGTTATCAATGGAGAGACGTCTACAGACGTTAAAGTAACCTCTGGCGTGCCACAGGGGAGTGTTATGGGACCATTGCTTTTCACAATATACACTCCTGGAAATGGAAAAAAGAACACATTGACACCGGTGTGTCAGACCCACCATACTTGCTCCGGACACTGCGAGAGGGCTGTACAAGCAATGATCACACGCACGGCACAGCGGACACACCAGGAACCGCGGTGTTGGCTGTCGAATGGCGCTAGCTGCGCAGCATTTGTGCACCGCCGCCGTCAGTGTCAGCCAGTTTGCCGTGGCATACGGAGCTCCATCGCAGTCTTTAACACTGGTAGCATGCCGCGACAGCGTGGACGTGAACCGTATGTGCAGTTGACGGACTTTGAGCGAGGGCGTATAGTGGGCATGCGGGAGGCCGGGTGGACGTACCGCCGAATTGCTCAACACGTGGGGCGTGAGGTCTCCACAGTACATCGATGTTGTCGCCAGTGGTCGGCGGAAGGTGCACGTGCCCGTCGACCTGGGACCGGACCGCAGCGACGCACGGATGCACGCCAAGACCGTAGGATCCTACGCAGTGCCGTAGGGGACCGCACCGCCACTTCCCAGCAAATTAGGGACACTGTTGCTCCTGGGGTATCGGCGAGGACCATTCGCAACCGTCTCCATGAAGCTGGGCTACGGTCCCGCACACCGTTAGGCCGTCTTCCGCCCACGCCCCAACATCGTGCAGCCCGCCTCCAGTGGTGTCGCGACAGGCGTGAATGGAGGGACGAATGGAGATGTGTCGTCTTCAGCTATGAGAGTCGCTTCTGCCTTGGTGCCAATGATGGTCGTATGCGTGTTTGGCGCCGTGCAGGTGAGCGCCACAATCAGGACTGCATACGACCGAGGCACACAGGGCCAACACCCGGCATCATGGTGTGGGGAGCGATCTCCTACACTGGCCGTACACCACTGGTGATCGTCGAGGGGACACTGAATAGTGCAGGGTACATCCAAACCGTCATCGAACCCATCGTTCTACCATTCCTAGACCGGCAAGAGAACTTGCTGTTCCAACAGGACAATGCACGTCGGCATGTATCCCGTGCCACCCAACGTGCTCTAGAAGGTGTAAGTCAACTACCCTGGCCAGCAAGATCTCCGGATCTGTCCCCCATTGAGCATGTTTGGGACTGGATGAAGCGTCGTCTCACGCGGTCTGCACGTCCAGCACGAACGCTGGTCCAACTGAGGCGCCAGGTGCAAATGGCATGGCAAGCCGTTCCACAGGACTACATCCAGCATCTCTACGATCGTCTCGATGGGAGAATAGCAGCCTGCATTGCTGCGAAAGGTGGATATACACTGTACTAGTGCCGACATTGTGCATGCTCTGTTGCCTGTGTCTATGTGCCTGTGGTTCTGTCAGTGTGATCATGTGATGTGCCTGACCCCAGGAATGTGTCAATAAAGTTTCCCCTTCCTGGGACAATGAATTCACGGTGTTCTTATTTCAATTTCCAGGAGTGTATATAAATGACTTAGTAGATAGTGTTGGAAGTTCCATGCGGCTTTTCGCGGATGATGCTGTAGTATACAGAGATGTTGCAGCATTAGAAAATTGTAGCGAAATGCAGGAAGATCTGCAGCGGATAGGCACTTGGTGCAGGGAGTGGCAACTGACCCTTAACATAGACAAATGTAATGTATTGTGAATACATAGAAAGCAGGATCCTTTATTGTATGATTATATGATAGCGGAACAAACACTGGTAGCAGTTACTTCTGTAAAATATCTGGGAGCATGCGTGCGGAACGATTTGAAGTGGAATGATCATATAAAATTAATTGTTGGTAAGGCGGGTACCAGGTTGAGATTCATTGGGAGAGTGCTTAGAAAATGTAGTCCATCAACAAAGGAGGTGGCTTACAAAACACTCGTTCGACCTTTACTTGAGTATTCCTTATCAGTGTGGGATCCGTACCAGATCGGTCTGACGGAGGAGATAGAGAAGATCCAAAGAAGAGCGGCGCGTTTCGTCACAGGGTTATTTGGTAACCGTGATAGCGCTACGGAGATGTTTAATAAACTCAAGTGGCAGACTCTGCAAGAGAGGCGCTCTGCATCGCGGTGTAGCTTGCTCGCCAGGTTTCGAGAGGGTGCGTTTCTGGATGAGGTATCGAATATATTGCTTCCCCCTACTTATACCTCCCGAGGAGATCACGAATGTAAAATTAGAGAGGTTCGAGCGCGCACGGAGGCTTTCAGACAGTCGTTCTTCCCGCGAACCATACGCGACTGGAACAGGAAAGGGAGGTAATGACAGTGGCACGTAAAGTGCCCTCCGCCACACACCGTTGGGTGGCTTGCGGAGTATCAATGTAGATGTAGATGTGGAACTAACAGAAGCTTGTTTCACTAAAATTGCATATGTATTGCATTGCTCGAATTGCATTGAAAATATGATACTCATATTCTGATTGAGTTTTGCTTGCATCGTTAATGAGGCCAATTCACACTATCTGTCTTGACATATCACAGTACCATAATGTCAAGTTGAATTTACACTGTCTGTGACGTCAACACATCAACCCAGTTAAAGTCACGTGATCTCAACTCGTTTTCCTGACCTCAACTGTTCGTTGCAAGATAATTATCAACTGTTTTCATCCACAAAGTTAGTTTAAGGGTAACTTTATTTGCTAGTACACTGCAAATTTTTGTCATTTAGGCGTATATCCCCCTATACCTTTCTCTTCAAGATATATAGTTCTTCTTTACATGTTGTATTTGGCTTTTAGTAGTTCAAGTGCCATATTTACATTGGAGTTAGCTAGTCAAGCACATAGATATTGGCCACTGGTACTTGCAGAACTGTTTCACATGCAATTCAGAGAACTGCCTACAAAAGTAGGCGAGCCACAAATGCATATTTAAACAAACAAATTGCAGTGTCAGAAGATTTCAGTACATTTCTTTGTGGAACTCAAAAAATACCTGACAACATACAAATAAATTCCAGGTACTAATCAATCTGATTCTACCAATAATACTTTCTTCACATCAAGTTGTAGCCATGTTGCAATCCATTTCTTTGTAAAATATTAAATACGGTACCATACCTATAAAAATCCACTTTATAAATGTAGTAGAGGTAAAGTAATTTTGTACGCGCATGTCGTACTATTCAGGCTGCTACATCACTGCTTCAGTTGATCTGTCGCCATTTACTATCAATTTTGATAAAAGAAATAACGAAATGCAGCTATTTATAGCAAACAACAAACAGCTGATATCAACCACAAAAACCGTGATGAAACGAAATATGGAGATCTGTCCATGGTTGTGTGTCAGGAAGAAATGAGGTTGTGGGTCACATGAAGAGCTCTGAACAGATAATGTGCGACATCAGACCTTTCCTCCAGAGGAACCTTGATAGTGGCACACTGTGATGTGAGAGGACTGCCAGTGTGGATGCTGCCATTTCAAAGGCATGTTTTGACGGGACGTGACGTGATGGCAAGTGTGAATTGGCCTATATTGGGTGGGATGAATGATTCCACACTTAGTTTTGTTTCATGTAAAATAGAAGCTGGTTTCATCATACGATGCTCTGAAGGCTTTTGATTTTTTTTTTTTTTTTTTTTTTTTTTTTTGCTTTTAGATCTCTGTGTGAACCGTATGATTTAAAGACATATTAAGTGTATTGCTTTTATTCCACTTTATTTATGTTTGCACCCGGTTCCTTTACTTAGGATTTAATAGAGAACTCCATACCAGCAAGTTTTGCAGGTATTGGTATTCAACTGTATCACTATTACATCTTGTCATGGAACGAATGTATAATTCTGCTTTGAATGCTGTTGCTTCTTGCCACTGAGGGCCAAGCATTTCACAATGGCTTACAGAGTTTGAATGTAGATGTAAACAAGTATATGTGCTTTGTAACCTTGGTGACTAGATCATTTCCTTACATATGCTAAAAATGCGATAATAATCTTGCAAATCTTTTTACACATAAATAACAGGTACTGCAAACACTACAATTTAGCAGAAGTCAACGAGAATTTCAATGGCTTTCATTAAATGTGAGAGTACGAAAAACAAATGGGACCAAAAATAACGTAGAATACTTACAGTGCATTTAAAAGCAGCAGTTCACACGACAGTACATAAGCAGTAACAAATATGCATGCATTCACAGAATACAATACTTCGACATTGGCTTCTGTTTAATATGAAACAAAAACAAATATGAAATCATGTACCCCACTCAATATTACAGGTGAGAGCAAAAATTAAGCAGAATACAAGAAACATATTTAAAATGTGTGCGTATTCCAAAGAAGGTCGTAATTAGGAACATAAATTCCACTTGACAACAGCCACGAAGTCGAAATTGCAATATTGCGTTTTACAAATAGATATACTTTACCAACAAATACAGCCATGAAGTATAAATGAAAAATACGATCATCTAGCACTCGTACTTTGCAAAGTAATAATACAGATCTTAGCTCCGTATTTTCCGAAATTCGAAGTTCACTGCTAGACCACTAGGAGCGCAAATAACGGCTTCTCTTTCCGTATCTCATCTTGTATTTCTGACATATAAGACTACTGTGCTCAGTACCGCACAAAATCTGTTTTGCGCTTCTGAACGGTTACTCCAGGTATCTTTCTACTCTACAGTCGTAATTTATATCACACGTGCTGTAACACCAGCCTCCACAGGCCTTGCTTGCCGTTCTGTCGGTGTTGGTCGGGAGGGAGGAGATGTATGTGCAAGTTTTCGTCCCTAGTAGCATGGGTAGTGTAACTGAAATGCTTAGTATACTCTTTGATAAAACTAGAAAGTGGCATTTCTTTGCCTGTATACTTTGATCGGAGCGAATCCAATGTTATATACACATTTCAACACGTGTTTGTTTATATAGCACGATGGGTAAGAAGAGGAAGTTTGAAAACAAAGAAGACGAACACGAATTTGATCCAGTGCCCAAGCATCTTGAGGTGGCTCACGTTAAAAACCAAGAGAAGAGGTTGATTGTAATTTTAGAAGGAGCGCAACTGGAGTCTGTGAAGGTTTGTTTTTCTACTTTATCGGCGGTTTACCATAATTATACGTCTGTGGCTACGGAGGAATATTATAGATTAAATAAATAAATTTTATGGTTCGCTGACAGTGAATATTTACGTAGGAGATTAATGAGGCCCACACCTTTTTGACCATGTGATGTAGTTGCATGGAGGGATCCACAGATGCATGTGCCGTTGCTATTGGTTTGTATATAAAAACCGCATGTGATTTGTATAAATGAGGAACAAAACAGGACTCTTTTGTGCAAGATATTCGTATTTCACAAGGTCCAGTCATCAGCACCAGGCCTTACGTGCGGAAACCAATTTTGGCTCATTACCCGTTGAATATCAATACAGTTTTTGGCAAATAGGACGTCCTGGGTCCACGTTACAGGTGTTACTGTGTTGTCCAACTCCGCCAATGAATTTTACAGGTATTAACCCCCTGTTGCATAGAAGAGGAGAATTGCCAGTGTGTGCCGTTTGGCAAAATGGACAAAGTTACGTTCAGGATAACTACGAGGCACAGGACAAATCAACCTTTTTTTAGCTAGGGTGGCGCTGTCTTAGAAATAACCGTAATGCACAGTTATTAATGCTATATTGAGTGTAATCAAAAGACATGGAATGAGTCGACAGACTTCTTTTTTGTACTTTTTCAATTCGTGTTAGATGTGTGTCTGTCAGCTGCAATAGGCACTTAATGGCAGGAATGAGCCACGAGTAATGGCTGTAACTTTTTGAGACTTCGACACTTTCTTTCGTGTAGTCAGCCAAGGCTAACTGAATAGATCCATTCCAAACCCCCCCCCCACAGGCAATGATGTTGTTGTTGTTGTTTTTTTCCGTTTTGGGAGCTTCTTGATTTGTGAATTAATTGTCTTAGCTGTTTTTGTCTCCTAAACAAGCTGGACTGTAATGCAACAAACAGTGGCTGTTTACTTTACTCAAGTACTATTTGTCATGGCAAATTAGTATTTGTTTTACCTTGAACTTTGTGATTGTGCTGTGAAAAGTTCAATCAAAATTGACTAACTCTTTGCCACAGGATGAACATTTTATTACAGGCATGTTATTGCCCTTTGGCAGAAAGCAGCAGTGGTGCATTACTTGTGCAGCCAAATGAAAAAAAAAGTCCAGAAATGTTTTGAGCAGAGGTCAGAATGAATACTGGACTCATTTTGGGGTCTACTTTATTAGTAACTGTCACCAACTGAACGGATTTACTAAGTACAAAATTTTACAGTCTCTGTGTCATTCTCTTGTGTCACCCCTCATACATGACGTAGAGGAGTGAAAGGACATTTCTGTAGTAAACTGCTTCTCCACTGTCAGTGAGCTGACTGGTTTTGGTGAAACTTGTTGTAGCATGTGCACCCAATTCAAACTTGAAAAATGCTGGTGATATTCCAGTTGCAAAATGAGTGTAGTTAACTGTAGGTGTGGTTGGATAAAATTACCTCTGCTTGCAGATGCTCACATAAAATAATGCTGTTGTAGCAAGTGATGCAATGTCTTGTGATCCTTGGCACAAGCTATGAGATGCATTAGTTTTGTACAATCTCTCTCTCTCTCTCTCTCTCTCTCTCTCTCTCTCTCTCTCTCTTTTTTCCCACTCCCTCTCTCACTGTCCGTGTGTCAGTTAAGAGAGCTTTGTTTGTACCTCTGGCTAATTAGGCCTAACTAATTCTGCAAGTCATGAACCTGGTATGTTCTTGGAAGATGAGTGGAACACAAAAATAGCCTACAATGCATTGAAAGCACAGCTTGCTGTTGTTTCATGTGATGTTGCTGTACTAGGATTGCCCCTTAACCCCCCCCCCCCCCTCACTTTTTTGGGCAGTTTTCTGCTTGTAGGGAATTCCTGGTTTCAAAGCATTCTTCATCAGTGCTTTGTGTCAGCCATTTACTAACTTTTCTCTATGTACTCTTTGTATATTTTGTAAATTTTAAGTAATTATTTATTTTGCACTTGTCTTTTTTTGTATACTCCTTTTGTCCTACATCTTCCACCAAAAGTCATCTGATACTGGACAATGTGTGGTAGTAGGACCACCATAAACCAAGAAATATGAATGCTAAATAAAGGTTTTGCTAACAAGATTGATCTATAGCTTAGCCTGACCTCCATGTCCATGCTGGATTTTATGATTTGTATTATAGAAACTAAAACTGTAAGTTAAATTCAGAAAATCATTTAAACCAGGTCATCTGATACCATCAGTGTGTTTTGCACAAAGACGTCACATCAATCATTGAGATACAATGCTAACATGATTTCAAAATGGCAACCAATAACTTTAAATGTTTCCATGGTGCAAAAATGTGAACGTAAGATCTTATAAATGTTGAAACTAGCAGAACTACTGTGGGGATTTTGGGTGCGGACAAACCAATATCTGATATCACAACTGAAATTCATAATAATACATAAGGTGCAACAATGACAGAAACATGATAAATGAAGCACAATTAGAATAAACAACTTGTAACTGGTATCAGCAGCATTAGGTGACCTGTATAGCTCAGCTTGAACAACCAATACCAGTACAAAAATCTTAACACAGACTGCACTAAAAAGGCCAAAAGAAAGACACAAGACCAATATATGTAGTGAAAAATAATGAAAACTAATGAAAGATGTTGACAATCAGTTAACCGATACACCTCAACTTGAAAAGCAGATGCCGATACAAAAATCCTAAAATAGATGGTATTAGAAAAAGCCAAGAAGAAGACTGATACAAATAGCAAAAAGTTGCAAAAAAACTGTCGAGAGGCTGTATTACCAATGTCAATTCCTTTATATATAGCTCAACTTAAAATACAGATACCAATATAGAAAGGCAAAAACTTACAAAACAAAAACAGCTTCAACAAAACAGAATCAAACTTACCAGACACCAAATTTCCGTGAATGAGGGATCTAGACTCATAAACATAGATAACACAAAAAATTTGAAAAAATGGTGATCTACGATAAACTAATGTAACTCACCAAACAGTTAAAAACACAGAATGAAAACCAATCAATTACTGGACATTTAGAAACAAAAATTTTGTACATTTTATGTTTATCATAGGATAGGTAACAAAAATAGTGTGTCAGTATCACTATGACATAAAGACTGAGTCTTCGCGTCTCAGTTGGTGTTCCATGCCGGATGGACTGTCACACACTCACATATAGCTGTTGGAAGAACACCAACATAACACATTCTTCACTCTAGTGTTATTGTCACAATGTAACATTTGCAGTACTTCCTAGTGACATCTAAAAAATAAAAAAAATAAATATTGATTCAATAGCCCATTTCACTCAACATCATTTGACTATTGAAGGTTAATTTTGGTTCCATGTTGCAAAAAATAACACAAAGATATCACAGACCAAAATAACAAACTAAAAATGAAACCTTGTAACACAGATTATATGCTGTATAAGAACCAGTGTGCGATTTGCAGTGGGGGTTGGGGGGGATTTCCCGCCCTCTGCATCAGACCATCCCCTCCTCTGGTTTTAGTTTATGCATCCCAACCTGGGATGTTTATTTCCCACGCACTGGAGTAAAACTTTACATATAATTTAAATTTGTGGAGCCGAACACTGAAAGTTTACTATTAAAATGTTTGCTTATTAATTTTGAAGAAGTGTTATGTAGTAGTTAAGCATTTCAGAACATTTAGGACAAGACGACACATGACACATTTCCGTAGCATGCCACAATGTTGCAAGACGTCGCCCCAGCGTAAACAAGGCTTTAGAGCTAGGTCTGTATTGTATGGTGGATGTGATGTGTTGCGTACGGAACTAAAACCTGCAATCAGATTCAAACATCGTGGAAAACTGTGAAGAGGTGTCATCCTGCAGCAAGATAACGCTCGCCCACATTATGCCAAACGCACAGCCGACGCAGTAAAGGAGTTCAGATTCGAGGTGCTGGAACATCCACCATACAGTCCAGACCTGGCTCCAAGTGATTTTCACATGTTTCGATCCTTAACGGAAGCACTACAGGGAAGAAGATTCGAAAGTGATGAAGACGTCATTGCTGCGGTGCAAAATTGGTTGCAGATGAAACCGATTAATGTATTATCTGATGAAATAAAAAAAACTCTTAAAATGTCGAGAAAACTGCATTGAAGTCCAGGGAGGTTATGTAGAGAAATAGCGATGTTTCAGTTTTCTATCATCAGAATAAATACAGCTTTTCACAAATGTGCCTTTACTTTTTTAATTACTCTCGTATACCTGTATGTAGATGATTTTGTAAATAAGCTTTACCTATAACGTACTTTTAAAGATACAACAAGGGATGGCTTTTCTGGTAGTGCATACGCGTGAATAGTGAGTTTCGGCATTAAAATCTATTTATAAATAACTATTTAACCATGGGTAATGCCACGGTCCAAGCTAGTAACATATATAATTATACTAACCCCCTAAGACATCCCCCCCCCCCCCCCCCAAATTGGTAAAACCACAAATCGCACACTGATAAGAACCAAAAGAATATACCATAGAAATAAAAAAAAAAGTGGATACATTTGTCACACAACATAACAGTTCAAAATAAACATAAATTACAAACACATAATCTGCATAATTCAAGTAAAATGTAACCATTGTTTTCACCAGTTACTAATACAGTGATAGGTAATATTTAATCTCTGGGTGGCTACAAACATCACACTGTAAATAAATAATTTCACACATGATGTTACAGCTCAAAGCTGACAACTGGTATCAAATGCCTGAGAATTTTATCAAGTATTTTTATTTACAATATGTTCATACATAAACTGTGGAAAATTTGGGGGGGGGGGGGGACTGTGTAACTTTGACCCTCATATTTGAATTGCTGTGTTCCGGTGTTAACTGAAAAATGCATAGGTCACTACCATAATTTTTTATTGTAAAATCATTTGGTCATTGATAGTGTTCTGTATTTCTAACCTCAGTAACCTTTTGATTTTATATTGCCTTTGTGTTGGTACCACTCTGTTTATTCTCTATACTATACATAAATTGCTTTGTTTTACTTTTTTAGGCAGGAAATACATTTGAACTTCTAAATTGTGATGATCATGCGCATATACTCAGAAAGCACAACAGAGAACCTGGAACTTGTAGGCCAGACATCACACATCAGTGTTTACTCATGTTGCTGGATAGCCCACTCAACAGGGCTGCACTCCTTCAGGTAAATATGTTTCAACTAATTTTCATGCTCTTCTATGACTTAAAAACAAAATGCCCAGCAGAAGTTACGTAAAGACTACAATAGTACACTGATCATCATAAAAAGAGCTGCATCCAGAAGGACCCAACCGAAGCACTGGAAACCAGGTGGGTACGCACACACCACCAGCTATGCCTACAATTACTTTTGCACTGTTGGTTGTGCACTTGGGGCAGGTGGGTGGGGCCGTGGCGCCTTGCCTGCCAGTTGAAATAAGAGTGCCTCAAACAACCATGCTGGCCTGTACAAAAGGTAGCATCTGTCGTGTATCGGCTGGATGAGGACTATTCTGAGGTCATACATACGACAGAAGGTTACCTGGAAAGGCGAGTTTTAGAAAGCTGCATCTTGGGGCTGCAGGAAGGCTGGTAGTCATATCTTCGTAGTGCTCACCACACTGGTCGTACAGACACCATCGTTTCCCACTGTCGGTGGCAATGAATGCAGGAAGGCATGCGCACACAACGTATGGGATCTTGCTGTCCGACGTGCATCACAAGGAGGGAGGACTGGCGGATTATCCACCACTTACGAACAGATCCAATGACAACAATAAGAGCCAGCCTGTCCTGCCTTCTGAGCAACATCCTATTAGTGCTACCACCACCAGTAGGCAATTGCACAACGCGAGGCTCACTGCACACTGGTCGTTATGATGTGTGTCACTCACACCCCCACTGCTCCATCCCCGACTCACCCAATATGAGCTACGGTGGACATGGGGCCCCGCAGACTGGCTGTGGGTCACCTTTAGTTCCAGTCTCACTTGTGCCTTGGGACCAAGAGCACCAGGTCTGCAGAAGGAAGTGGCACAAAGTGCGGTTTGTGGTGTCCCATCACATGTCCCACCAGCCCAGTCCTATGGTGAGGGGTGCAATATCTTACAGTACCTATTCATCATTGGTGTCCCTAATAAGCTCTGTGTCAGCTGCACAGAGGAGGGCCTGCAACTAATGGCTCCATCGCTTGTGAATGACTGTGTCCCTGTCCTGTCTGCACAGGACAATGCATGTCCTTGTACCACTACTGCCTCCCGAGTGTAGCTTGCAGCTGTCGATACTCTGCCACATCCCCAGCCCCTTCCCAATCGAGAAGGACTGGGTTGTCATGGAGCGTCTCATTGGAACTCCACCTCCACCAACTGATATGTGGGAATTGCACTCTCAGATGTAGGCGACACAGGACAGAGTATCACAGGATTACATCTGAGACCAGTACAGCTCTGACCATGACATCTGGATGCCTGTATTCACAACTGTGGGGACCTCACACCATAGGACCACATAATTTTGTGGCCGTGTAGCACCTTAAACGTTTATTGATCCTTAAATGTTTGCCCTTCTAAATTGATAGTGTAATCATTTTGCATGTGTAGTACCATCTATCTGCTTGCCACAGTAGTGGCAGTATGCTTTGCCATTGTGGCTGAAGTTTTCTTATGACAATGAATGTATATAAACGTGCCAAAAATAGAGGACAGGCAGTGTGACAGAGTATGAATTTTGCTGAAATTTTGGATTGGCGGGCATTTCATTATGTGTAGATGGTGATTGTTAATGTGCTTCATTTTGTTTCGAACTGCTGGAATAATTTAGCTCAAGGAAATGCATTTATGTTTTAAGATTATATGTTGGAGGGACATAACTGAATGGAATGATACCTCTATAGCACAGGGACTGAATTACAAAGAAGGCCATTTGCTAAACCAAACTCATTCCTTGACACTTTTATGCTCTGGCTCAGTATGTGCTAGCCGGTAAACTTTACCTTCTAGCATTTTTTGTAGTAATGTGTCTTTTCTAACGGTTGGGGCACTGTTGTGATGTGTTGCCAATGCTATCAGTAGTGAGTGTGTGGAGTCAGCGGTATTTTGGAGCTGACCGAGGAATCTGGAGAAAGCATCATGAGAAATGGACATTTGAAAGTTAAACTGAGAAGTATTTAAGCAGTTGTATTTATCGAGTGACATATTATTTGATGTATAAAGTTTGAGAAGGTGTATTGTGATGTTTAGTATTTCACTTGTAGAGACTGTTTTCTGCATGAGTAAATAACCATTGTAATTTGCATGCATGTTAAAACCCTGATGTTGTTGTGCATATTTTAAAATTGTATAATTCCTGTCCACAATTTACAACTTCAGAAATTGCATACTATTACACTGTGCACCACTTGTAAGCTGCCTCTCCTGCTACAAAATGTGAAGGCTATAACATCTTTTGAATGGAGACAACTTATAATCAGTTCACATCAATCATATGATGAACCTGTGTGGCTACTGCCAGCAGATTGCTTGTAATTAATTGTCACAAAAAATGAACTGGTCGTGACATAGGTCCTTTGCAATAAAAGATAATGTCCATTCATTTAGTGTATTAAACTTCAGTCAATATAACACTCATATCTATGCCTTTCTCATTCACACTGCCGTAATTTCCAAACAAAAATCTGTTTATTCCAGAGAAACCACTGTTTGTTCACTACGAAGCTGAATGTAAATGTAGTAAGGTCGACTGTAAAAATTCCACATTCCAGTGTCCATGCTAAAAATGAATATTTACATGATTTGTGAAAGTTAACACCTGGTCCTAGAAATTTACTTCAGCTCAACACAAAAGAATCTCAAATTTACATTTTTTTATTAATCTGTAGACGTCAGTTAATGTGCTACGCCGTATAACTGCTTAAATGCTTCCCACTTTAACTTTCACTTGTTTATTTCCTACAATCCTCTCTCCAGATGGTAACTCGGCAGGCCTAAAACCACTACTGATTCTGCTCTTCCCCTGCTGAATGACTGATGGCACGACACAACAATGCCCCATCCATTAGATAATATGTGGAAAACTGAAAAATATTCGAGGGTAAGGATCACCGACTAGTGCGTTTTAAGCCAAATGCACAAGTGTCAAGAATGCTGTGCTCTTACAAAATTGGTTAACTCTACAGTTTCCCTTAATGTGCATGCTCAGATTAGGTCACAAATAATGTAGCTCTGCTTTGGGGATTAACTGATCCTCTCAGCAGGTTCTCAGTTTACTTCTAAATTGATCATGAAGCATTTTCATATGTACCTAGTGACCAGCTTCGATTTAAGAACTGTCTTAAGTAATACTGTTGATAAAGTAATAGATTGTGCTAAGTATCAGTTGAGGCTGTAAATATCTTATTGACTGTGGACATGTAGCACTGTAGTTGGTTACTGAACCAAAAGCAGTGACCTAGTGTTAATAAAAGGCAACTGGACTGTTTTACGATCAGTTTTTGTTAATTAGCCACTGTACATTCTTAGATACCGTGTCTAAAATTATATTCCTGCCTCTACTGCACTGTTTTATCTTTGCAGTGTGATCAAATGCTAGTTTTAACCTCTGTTGTTCTTTAAGGTGATGGGGATCAGGTCGCAGTCCTTAGTTAGACGATAAGGTTGATAGTGTTTTCCACAATTTTAATTTCATTGGATTCTTCAGTGATTGATCTCAGACATTAGAGACTGTTGTCACATTTGTGGATTTCTATTGCCTCCCTCAATTAATGGGCATGGTAGCTCTTCTCCGCAGTGAGACCTTCTGCGCTGTGGAATTTTATTATGTGGCCAGTCTCACACAACACCATGGCCCAACCTGGAATACTGTTTTGGTGATCCCGATGTTGATGGATCATCCTGTCATACCCACAGACGCTTTCCCAGAAGTGCATGGTATGTGGTATATTCCTGACATCGCAGTTCGGTTCTTTTTGTCCTGTGTCAATCTGAGGCACTCTTCAATCATCTCAGCTGGTTTGTAAAAGGTCTTTACTCATGTTTATGTACGACCAATTCTGTGTGTCACCCTGGAAATGTATGGCGGAAAGCCATACACGTTAATTCTTCCACTTTGCCAAGTGGTAATTTTCATGATGCTTGTTATACAATGGGTGGAGTACCCAATGCTCCATGTTACAAGCATACGACGTCTGTCTAAAAAGTATCCAACCTTTGATTTTCCCCACGCAAAATAGACGATAGCGTGGTGCCACTGTACACAGTAAAGGAAGAGATCTTTATGTACATGCGTGAATTTTGTCCCTGCTTTCCAGCACGTCAGTCGCTGCCTGTCGGTCACCGAGTGAGGTGCTACACAACGTGTTCATCGGCTTACCGATTCTCTCAAGATGACTGAACGTTTGAGCAAAGATACTGCATCACATTTTGTCAAAAGCTTGGTGATTCTCAAAGTGAAAAGTTAGTAAGATTCAGCAGGTGTTTGGAGAAGATGCAATAGGTTAACACAAATTAGGAAGTGGTTCAACTGATCCAAAAATGGCCGCACATCAGCAGAGAGTAACCAGCGTTCTGGCAGGCCCCAAATTGCTCGGAGTGCAGCTGTTGTTGAGGGGGTGCAAAATTTGCTCATGGCAGATCGTTGTTTGACCGTGTGGGAGACTGCCCAAGAGGTTGGAGTGAATGAAGATTCTGTACATGCAATTTTGCGCAATGATTTGAACATGCATCAAGTGGCTGCGAAATTCATGCCCAAGTTGTTGTTGCCAGAACAAAAAGACCTCTGTTTTGAGGTTGCACAGGACCTTCTGGACCCCACCAACACTGATCCTGGGTTTCCGAACACCGTGATAACTGGAGATGAGTCATGAGTGTATGGGTACGACCCAAAATGACAGTCGTCGCAATGGAAGCATCCTTAGTCTCCGAGGCCGAAGAAAGTGCGGCAGGTGCGAAGCAAAATCGAGGTGATGCCAACTGTCTTCTTTGATGTCTGTGGAATTGTGCATCATGAAAATGCACCGGAAGGACAAACAGATACAAAGGAGTATTATAAAGATGTTCTCCGTGACACAGTTTGGCGCAAAAGAGCAGACATGTGTATGGCAAAAAAATGGCAACTGCATCACGACAATGCCCCCGCACATTCATCCCACTTGATCCAAAATTTCTTGGCCAAACATGGAATTACAGCCATTCGCCAACCTCCCTACTCTGCAGACATGGCTCCTTGCAACTTTTGGTTGTTCCCAAAATTGAAGACGCCACTGAAAGGATCCCGTTTTGAGAGTGGAGAAGAGATACTTTTTAGATAGGCCTCTTATTAACCATCCCTCTTTTATGGCTTGGCTGATGATTTGGTAGTTTGTGTAGTTATTGGTCAATTAGCATCAGTTTTGATACATGCTGTGTCCAGTTACTTGCCATTTCTTGTAACCAGCATATCTAGAAAGGGCAGCTATTCGTCCTTTTCTGCCTCTGTAGTAAATTTTACATTTGCAAGGAGACTGTTTGTAATCTTAGGAAGTTGCCAAGCTACCATGACTCTAGACGATGGTGTCGTTTACATAAGTTTACTACACCTTAGATTTACCAGGTAACCAGTCCAGTGCCTTTTGAAATGCACTGTGAAGAAACTGGTCACCATTGGAACCAGTGGACTATCTATGATGATGCCTTTCAGCTCTTTGTAGATATCACCATTCCACATGAAATCACCATTTCACATGAACTAGCTTGTGGTAAGACATGTGGGAAAGAGCTTACTGTTGTCATATGGGAAAATTAATCCTGAAATCTGCATGCTCAATCACCACCGGTGAGGCGTGTTGTTCGTATGACATAATGGAACGAGCTTTTCTTTGTGAGCAAAAATTCACACAACATGGATAGTCTTGGTAAGAACCGATGAGGACCATTTTCTGTCAACTAAGTGGCAGCGTTGAGTGAGAAAACTGTGATGAGATTAGTAGCATCACTCACAGGAACATTCAGAACAAACTTGACTGTTGCTCTGAGTGACAGAAGAACAAGTTTGCACGATACAGAAACCAGATTGATAGGTCGATTCCGAAAGCGGGTTGTCACACATGTTGGTCAACCTCAGTGAAGGACCGTTAACCTCAGAGGAGCAGTCTGTCCTTCCGAAAGGGGGGGAATTTTGCCATTGTCCTAGAACTTTACCTACGGAGGATATCATTGCTAACTCTGAAGCAGCCCTCCACACCCTTTCTTATGAAAAACCTGAGTAAATTCACAGTGAAACCACCAGGATACTGTGCCGAACAAACCACCAGTTTGCAAACTGAAAAAAGAAGAGTTACAAGTGATGGAGAGCCTTAATGTCAACAAGAGTGTATTGGTGCTATCTGCCAATGAGGGAAATACGACCATTGTAATAAAGACCAAAGATTGTGAGCAGAAGGATTGGGACCTGCTAGATCAAATAACATACCTAAAGCTAAGCATGGATACAATACAGCAGATCAGATGCAACAGGAAGCAGTTAATCAAGGAATTTTCTCTCTTGGCAGACATGTAGAGAAACCTGTGCTACACAAAAGCCTCACCATCTCAGCTGTATGGATTACCAAAACTTTATAACGCCAACCGTAAGCACTCGTGGCTCATCAAAGTATAAACTGGTGCAATACTTGGCCTCTCTGCTTCAGCTGCACACTGGAAAAACTGCCACTTGCATAAAGGACTTGGAACATTTCATTGAGAAGCTGAAGAAACTAAAACGTGCACCAAAGGACATTCTGATCAGCTGCGATGTTTCTTTGTTTACCAAAGTCCCACTCGGTGATTCTCTAGAGTATATTGGGTCCATTCTCCCCCAAGATATCACCAGTGTCTTCCAGCATGTCTCAGGAGGAGCTATTTCATTTTGTTGTGGTCTTGAGTCCTGAGACTGGTTTGATGCAGCTCTCCATGCTACTCTATCCTGTGCTAGCTGCTTCATCTCCCAGTATGTACTGCAGCCTACATCCTTCTGAGTCTGCTTAGTGTATTCATCTCTTGGTCTACCTCTACGATTTTTACCCTCCACGCTGCCCTCCAATACTAAATTGGTGATCCCTTGATGCCTCAGAACATGTCCTACCAACCAATCCCTTCTTCTAGTCAAGTTGTGCCACAAACTCCTCTTCTTCCCAATTCTATTCAATGCCTCCTCATTAGTTATGTGATCTACCCATCTAATCTTCAGCATTGTTCTGTATCACCACATTTCAAAAGCTTCTATTCTCTTCTTGTCCAAACTGTGGTGGTGGAAGAATATTTTAAATTAGTTACATTACTTAAATTTGTTTATACCTAAGTCTTGGCCTTTGAAACTTTGTATTACACTTTTCATAGAGTTTTAGTGGTCTGAAGATGATTGTACCATGATTGGAACATGTGTCCTGATTAATAAGTTTTAAATTTTAACCACTTACATGCAGCCCTAGGCTGTTTTTGTTTAAAAGCTTTTACAATGTATTTTGATTTTGATCACTGTTTTCCCAGGAACAATGTTCAAAAAGAGGTTTAGATATAGTTTGAGAGAAAGCTTTGTAAGATCTCGGAGCATAGTCTGGCTTCACAGAATAAACCTATCACTCTGCTGCTTAGATTGTGCCACTGCGAAAATTCTGTGCATTTAGTTGTCTCTGTTTTCCAGCAAGAGAGGGTTTGAGTTGGAGTCCCAGATTTGTGCACAAATTTAATCTCTCCGGAAGATGCAACACTGTTTTAGTTTGTATATTTACCTATTTGTGATCAAGTTGACACTCAGGCTTAACGAACATTGCATGCACGAGAGAATTGTAATTTATGAGGACTAAAAATTATTTTGTGGTAACTTGTACTAAGTGTTACTAAGTTCTTGAACAGTGATCTTTTTTGACTGTAGGTGTACGTGCATACAGAGAAGAATGTTCTGATAGAAGTTAATCCACAGACGAGAATACCCAGGACATTCAAGAGATTTGCTGGTTTGATGGGTAAGCTACACGTGTTCTGTCTTGTTTTCTACTCAGTAATTTGATTGAAATGTTTCACATTTCAGTATGCTAGTTGCAATTTTATTCCTGTGTTTTCTGCTATCTTGTGACACATTGTTGGTATGAAACTCTTTTGCTTCTCAAATATTCTGACAATGTTGTGCGACACGAGTATTCTAACTACATCACTGTTAGAGCATGAAATCTGTAATTGCACACAATCGTTCGTGGCGGACTGTGTATAAAAATTATGCACTATTGTATAAAAGTTATTAAGTACTCACACAAAAGTTACAGTAGTCTCAAGAGGAAGATAGGAAAAGAAATTTCATCGTTCCCCAGAAAACTGATTGCTATCTCAGCCATAGCCTATATGGGAAACCCACCAGAACAGACATTGTTTTGAAGACCATAGTTCAGAGCTTTTCAAACTTCTCACAGTGACACCTTTCTAACACGTACAGTTTCACTAGACACCCTTTCACTAACATCAGTAAGACAGATTCTGTTGTAACAAATTATATTTTAAAGAAATTTTAACGTTTATATT
This sequence comes from Schistocerca americana, assembly GCF_021461395.2. NCBI lineage: Eukaryota > Metazoa > Arthropoda > Insecta > Orthoptera > Acrididae > Schistocerca > Schistocerca americana. Next base: position 46,289,640 of record NC_060126.1, read on the forward strand.
TCATTTGTAAATACAATACACGTATTGAAGAGAAGGTTGTTTCGTATTATTCTGTCACAAGTTTTTCGTTTATGTTACATTCTGAATTTGCTATTCTCGCAACACCTTTGATGCTACCACTTGACACCCTGAGGTATCAGGACACCCAGTGTGGAAAGCTCTGCCATAATTGTTGAAAGTTCTTGTGTTCCAAAAAAAGGTCACTTGCCGTATCTAAACATGGGCCATGGACTTGACTGACGTGAATGATAAGGGCCTATTTACACAACATTTAACAGATAATGCTTTAATTGCACACATTCTCATCCAGCATAATTGTTACGAAATAGATCAAGTTGTTGCTACAACTCTACAATACCATAAAAATACAGGGAACATAAATACAGTAGAAGCCTGGTATGACGCAGTTGTCGGGGGACGTGCTTTACTGCCGCGTTATAGAGTACACACAATGTATCGAGAGTAAGCCGTGTAATGACAAACTTTGTGTGGAAAAGTAGCACATAATGTGATATTATACTTCTTTAAATTTAATGAACATTAGAATTAAAACATTTCAGAAACTTACCAAATAGGGTACAGCAATTAGACAAACTTCTCTCAGACATTGACCAAACAATAACACAACTTTCAATACGGTATATAAAGTGTGCTTTTAAATACAGTACTATAATTTACAACAGTGCCTGTGAGCCACAGTACATTATTATTATACTGCTTTAAAGAAGTTGGCTAGCTTTCTTTGGCAGATCATTTCACACAGTTTCTCTAGTGCATATTGTTTTATGTTCATCAGGTGCAAAAACTCAATTTGATTTGAATCACTTTATTGCTGCATGCACATAATCATTGTATTTATAGTGTCCATTAATGTGAACGTCATCCTCATCCTCAACTGCTTCACTATTGTAATATCAAACAGCATCAATAATGTCCTTGTCAGCTACAATCTGGCCAATTGGTGAAAAGCTCAGATGACATCTGAGCATTTTTTGAATATGTGTAAGTCACATGAAATGATATATTTAAAAACAAAGATGATGTGACTTACCATACGAAAGCACTGGCAGGTCGATAGAAACACAAACACACACATACATACACACAAAATTCTAGCTTTCGCAACCAATGGTTGCTTCGTCAGGAAAGAGGGAAGGAGAGGGAAAGACGAAAGGATGTGGTTTTAAGGTAGAGGGTAAGGAGTCATTCCAATCCCGGGAGCGGAAAGACTTAACTTACGGGGGAAAAAGGACAGGTATACGCGCACACACACACACACACACACACACACACACACACACACACACACACACACACACACACAGGATTGGAATGACTCCTTACCCTCTCCCTTAAAACACACATCCTTTCGTCTTTCCCTCTCCTTCCCTCTTTCCTGATGAAGCAACCATTGGTTGCGAAAGCTAGAATTTTGTGTGTATGTATGTGTTTGTTTGTGTTTCTATTGACCTGCCAGCGCTTTCGTGTGGTAAGTCACATCATCTTTGTTTTTAAATATATTTTTCCCGCATGGAATGTTTTCCTCTATTATATTCATGACTTGAAATGATGATATATTTACATGCTTGAAACATCTTGGGCATTTACTTTTACGTATACAAAGAGGTTTCAGCTTATGGCTGCCCAATTTATTTGCAGTAAAGAACAGGGTTATTCGATCTTTATTCATTTTCAAACCCAACTTATTTCTTGATTTTTTTTTTTTTTTTTTTCTTCCTTTTTTATGTTTAGAGGGTTCTGGTTGAAAGCAGTCAATATTAAAGCACAGTTTCATCACAATTAAACACTTGATGGTCATTTAAACTTTTATGTACTGTTACTTTGTGTAGAATTTCAGGAAACTGGAAAGCAGATTCACTGTTGCAAGACCTTGCTTCTCCTTCAGTGGTCGCTTGGCAAATTCCATCTTTAACTTGTTCAGTGGTCATTTGACAAACTCTGTGGTGAAAGTTCCATCTTGAAAATCATCCATTGGAAGCCATAAAATCTTTGGTTTACATGAGAACAAAGTGAATTTTTTCAGCCTGGGCTTTAATAATTGACCCAGAAAGTGGCACACCTTCACTAACAAAGGCATTTGTCAAGTTAATTGTCTTTCCCTAGTGTAGCCCTTTTTCTGTTAGTTCCCACATTATTTTCAACTGTGTTTACAGAACTTCAAGTTTATTTTCTTCTTACACTCATCATCTGATTGTTTCTTCAGATACACTACACTCACATGATATTTTCACTTCTTCTCGTTTCTTCCTTCCTTTGGTTGGTTCCTTTCTTTGCTCTTCTCCATCTCACTGTCTTCCTTACTCTTTCCCTTGTCTTCTTCTCCTTGCCTTCTCTGGCCTCCGCCTCGGTGTTTGAGACAGTCTGTCCTCCCTCTCCCTCTTCTTTTTCCTCATCTTCCTTCCTCCCTGTGCGCGCCTGAAGGCCGACCCACGCGTTCGCACGCGAAGCCGGTGACGGGGTAACGCGTAATTCCCCGCCCTGGGTAGACAAGTAATGCGCGCACGTACCCCCTGGTAAAGGCCAGGCCCAGGGAGGGGTGATTGCCTGAGCTGATACCTTCTGATCATGCCGATTGGGCCCTCCGTCTGTTTCTCGGGAGGTGTGACCTGAGGTGTAAACATTCACCTAAGGCAGGAGTGCCCTCTGAGAGGGTCGCCACAAGGAAGGAGCGCGCCATCGGAGACGCTGGCGATCATGGGGGATTCCTCCGCAATGGATTTCTCTTCTTCTTCTCTCTCGACTTCTGCCCATAAACGGAAACTTGACCAGCCACCAGTGACAAAAGTACTACCGCCTGCCCCACAGTTCCTCGTAGTTTCTCGATCTGAGGACGGCAAGGATTTTTCCTCTGTCAACCATTTCGTTATCCAGAAGGGCGTAGATGCCATAGCCGGCTCTGTCAAGTCGTGTACCAGGTTGCATAATGGTACCTTGTTACTAGAAACTGAGAGCGCCTTTCAGGCACAAAAACTGCCTCGGGCCACACTCCTGTACACGTTCCCTGTCCGGGTGGAGGCTCACCGCACTTTGAATTCGTCTCGTGGTGTGGTATATACTCGATCACTCGACGGATTGACTGACGAGGAGATTCAGTCTTTCCTCGCTGAGCAGGGCGTGACGGCTGTCCATAGGGTCATGAAAAAGGTCAACAATGACTTTGTACCAACCCGGACACTTTTCTTGACCTTTGCTAGTGTTCAGCTGCCGTCTCGTATCAAAGCGGGCTACGAGGTTATTTCTGTTCGCCCCTATGTCCCGACACCTACGCGCTGCTACCAGTGTCATCGTTTTAATCACACTCGCCAGTCTTGTTCCAATGCGGCTAAATGTGTCACTTGTGGCAGGGATGCCCATGAGGGTGACTGTCCACCTCCGTCTCCTCGTTGTGTGAACTGTCAGGGTGACCATGCCGCATCCTCCCGCGACTGTCCCGTCTATAAGGAAGAACGCTGTATCCAAGAAATTCGGGTCAAAGAGAAAGTGTCCACCTCGGCTGCTCGCAAGCTATTGGCTAGTAGGAAGCCCACGTTGCTCCCAGCGGGGAAATACAGTACTGTCCTCGCCTCTCCTCGGACTACCAGGGAGGTGGCGACGCAGACATGCGATCTGACCTTCAGCACCACAGTCGTCCATTCGGTCAGTGCTAAGACCGCGCGGTCGACGTCTCCTCTTCCTTCCGTCACCCCTCCAACACAGGCACCTTCATCAGCTTCTGCCAAGACGTAGACCCAGAAGTCAGATGCATGGGCCTTCAAGAAGGAACCGTCCCGTGCAGACTTCTTACGTACCTCGAATTCCCAGCCGCCGACCAGTACTTCCACTAAAAGACCTTCCAAGAAGGCTCATAGGAAGCACAGTTCTCCTTCTCCGCCACGGCACATTTCTTCTCCTGCGCCACCCAGCGGTTGCCGCCCCAGGCCGTCATCTGTTTCGCCTGGCCGCACCGCTGATAGCCGAACATCTGGCCGTTCACCGGCGGAGGAAGCTCCTCCTCCCGGCGATCTTAACGAGATGGCCGATGAACCTATAGAACCAATGGACGATGACTGTCCGCCTACTGATAGCGGCGGCAGTACTCGCTTGAAGCCAGGCCCTCAGCGGCCTTCGAGGTGACCCCTTCTTTCATCTTCCTTTTCTTCTCACGATGGCACTTATTCACTGGAATATTCGCAGCATTCGCTCCAACCGAGAGGACTTGAAGTTGCTGCTCCGCTTGCACTGTCCGCTTGTCGTAGCCCTCCAGGAAACGTAGCTACGCCCATGCGATCACATGGCCTTGGCACACTGCACCTCTGTGCGTTTTGACCTACCCCCAGTGGTAGGTATTCCGGCTCATGGAGGGGTTATGTTGCTGGTCCGGGATGATATTTACTATGATCCCGTCACATTGCACACCGGCCTGCAGGCAGTTAATTTTCTATTTGTACCGTTTACACTCCATCGTCGTCTGCCGTTACCAGGGCAGACATGATGCAACTTATTGCTCAGCTACCTGCACCATTTTTGTTAACTGGAGACTTCAATGCCCACCATCCCCTTTGGGGCTCTCCAGCATCCTGCCCGAGGGGCTCCCTGTTAGCAGACCTTTTCAACCAGCTCAATCTTGTCTGCCTCAATACTGGCGCCCCTACTTTTCTTTCGGACACATCTCACACCTATTCTCATTTAGACCTCTCTATATGTACTCCCCAACTTGCACGCCGGTTTGAGTGGTATGCACTTTCTGATACATATTCGAGCGACCACTTCCCGTGTGTCATCCATCTCCTGCATCATACCCCCTCTCCGTGCTCAGCTAGTTGGAACATCTCCAAAGCAGACTGGGGGCTCTTCTCTTCCAGGGCGACCTTTTAGGATCAAACCTTCACAAGCTGCGATAGTCAGGTCGCACACCTCACGGAAGTCATTCTCACTGCTGCTGAATATTCCATCCCTCACACTACTTCTTCTCCACGTCGCGTACCGGTCCCCTGGTGGACCGCAGCATGTAGAGATGCTTTACGTGCTCGTCGACGTGCTTTACGCACCTTTAAACGCCACCCTACAGTGGCGAATTGTATCACTTATAAACGATTATGTGCGCAGTGCCGTCGTATTATTAAAGAAAGCAAGAAAGCCAGCTGGGCTGCTTTCACAAGCACCTTCAACAGTTTTACTCCTTCTTCTGTTGTCTGGGGTAGCCTGCGCCGTCTATCTGGCACTAAGGTCCACTCACCAGTTTCTGGCTTGACGGTCGCGAATGACATCCTTGTGGCCCCTGAGGATATCTCCAATGCCTTCGGCCACTTTTTCGCAGAGGTTTCGAGCTCCGCTCAATACCACCCCGCCTTCCTCCCCCGAAAACAGGCAGAGGAGGCTAGGTCACCTAACTTCCGCTCCTCGAATCGTGAAAGTTATAATGCCCCTATCACCATGCGGGAACTCGAAAATGCACTTGCCCGGTCACGGTCCTCCGCTCCAGGTCCTGATTCTATTCATATTCAGATGCTGAAGAAGCTTTCTCCTGCGGGTAAAGGTTTCCTTCTTCGTACTTATAATCGCATCTGGATTGAGGGACATGTGCCCGCATGCTGGCGCGAGTCTATTGTTGTACCGATTCCTAAGCCGGGGAAGGACAAGCACTTGCCTTCCAGTTATCGACCCATCTCCCTTACCAGCTGTGTCTGTAAGGTGATGGAACGAATGGTTAACTTTCATTTGGTTTGGCTGCTCGAATCTTGGCGCCTACTTACCAATGTACAATGTGGATTTCGTAGGCACCGCTCTGCTGTTGACCATCTGGTTACCTTGTCGACCTTCATTATGAATAACTTCTTGCGGAAGCGCCCGACCGTGGCTGTGTTCTTTGATTTGGAGATGGCTTACGACACCTGTTGGAGGGCGGGCATTCTCCGCACCATGCATACATGGGGCCTTCGCGGTCGCCTCCCTCTTTTTATTCGTTCCTTTTTAATGGATCGACAGTTCAGGGTACGTGTGGGTTCTGTCCTGTCGGACACCTTTCGCCAGGAGAATGGGGTGCCACAGGGCTCAGTTTTGAGCGTCGCTCTCTTCGCCATCGCGATCAATCCAATAATGGATTGCCTCCCAGCTGATGTATCAGGCTCCCTTTTCGTGGACGATTTTACCATCTATTGCAGCGCGCAGCGTACGTTTCTTGGAGCGCTGTCTTCAGCGTTCTCTTGACCATCTTTACTCCTGGAGTGTCGCCAAAGGCTTCCGTTTTTCTGCCGAGTAGACGGTCTGGCGCTACAAAGAGTTTCTCCCACTGTCCTTACGACTCGGTCCCATTGCTCTCCCATTCGTGGAGACAACAAAATTTTTAGGTCTTACATTTGACAGGAAACTTAGCTGGTCTCCACATGTGTCTTATTTGGCTGCACGTTGTACCCGTTCTCTAGATGTCCTCCGTGTTCTCAGTGGTATGTCGTGGGGAGCGGATCGAACCGTCCTACTTCGCCTATATCGGTCGATCGTCCGCTCAAAGCTGGATTATGGGAGCTTCGTATACTCCTCTGCACGGCCATCCATCTTACACCGCCTCAACTCCATACAACATCGGGGTTTACGTCTTGTGATCGGAGCATTTTATACTAGTCCCGTCGAGAGTCTTCATGCTGAAGCCGCTGAATTGCCACTGCCCTACCGGCGCAATATACTGCTTTGTTGGTATGCCTGTCGGCTACTGTCAATGCCCGACCACCCATCTTATCGTTTCTTTTTTGACGACTCTCTCGATCGTCAATACGGGTTGTATGTCTCTGCCCTGCTACCACCTGGAGTTCACTTTCGTCGCCTCCTTCAACACCTTGATTTTTCACTCCCTGCAACCTTTAGAGTGGGCTAGAGCCACACGCCACATTGGCTCCAGGCTCAGGTTCGCGTTCACCTTGACCTCAGCTCACTCCCAAAGGAGGTTACCCCCGGTTCGGTAATCCGCTCCCATTTTGTCGAACTTCGTTCGAAGTTCATTAATATGACCGTCATTTATACAGATGGCTCTAAGACCAATGACGGGGTCGGTTGTTCTTTTATTGTCGGGGCACAAAGTTTCAAATACCGGCTCCATGGCCATTGTTCGGTCTTCACAGCTGAGCTCTTTGCCCTCTACCAGGCTGTTCTTTACATCTGCCGCCACCGAAATTCTGCTTATGTCATCTGCTCTGATTCCCTGAGCGCCATCCAGAGCCTCAGTGATCCGTATCCGGTTCACCCTCTCGTGCACTGCCGGTTCAGCCATCGCCATCTGCTGATGGCTGCGCTGGTGCCGTTCTGCCCATGTGGGCAATTGCTGACGGTCCGCCACATTTTAACGTCCTGTCCGGATTTTACTACACTGCGTCTTGATCTTGGCCTGCCACGTACTCTCGATGCCATTTTAGTGGATGACCCATGAGCAGCTGCTCGCGTTCTTCGTTTTATCAACTTGACCAACCTGTCTGACATTTGATTATGCTGTTTTTTTAATCCTTTGCCTGTCTATATTTTATTGTGTTTTCCCTTTTAGTTGCTGTTTTAAACTTGTGCCTCGCGGTGCATTCCTAACGTAGTCTGGGCGCTAATGACCGTTGAAGTTGTGCGCCCTAAAACCGCCAAAAAAAAAAAAACCCTCACATGATAAATTTGCTTAAATTTCACCTTCTTCACATGATCAAGAATTTTTGGTTTATCACTCACACAAATGCCTTCCTTTCCTATGACTAAATAACAAGCACACACAAATCTAGCGAATGATCCACATGGTGGCTGTGTTCTTTTCAATCATTTCCAAGCACTGTTACACAGTCACTTTGTTGATTGAGTCACAGTGTTAACAGTGAGATGTGTATTCTAAGCTTCTGTCCAGCTACACTCCTCATATGTTAATAAGACAAACCAAAGATTGAGTTTAATTATGTCCATCTATTTTGGTTATTGTTTAAAGAGCTCGGAGGTTGCAGCAGTAAATCGTACTGCAGAAAGGCTACATCAGACTGTAATAAGATTTTTTTCTTGTTCATAAGATATACTGAAAGTGCAGAAATTATTCATAAACTATATTTTATTTTGGGGAACATACTTTATACTGTGTTATATCTGAACCTGCAGTATATCGGCCCACAGTAATTTGAGCTTCTACTTTATGAACATTACACATAAGCTCATAGGTGTAGATATAAGCCACACCCTTTATTATTGAGAGTGTCACTCTCTAGACATGTTGTAATGTAGATAAATTATACAGAAATACCATCCTGTTTGCTGACATGTATGTGTTCCTTTCAGTCAGTATTTTCGTCACTCTCCTCACTAAGTAACTGAAGTGTTTATCCTGGGATTTGGACACGCAGCACTTATTCAGCTTTTTGATGATAAAATATGGTGACATTTTATGGCACAAAGGGACAATCCACTCGTATGTAAAGATGAGTGGTGGTTTTTTAATCATACCATATGGAATGAGGGAATGATGCACTTTTAAAAACCAAACAGAGCAGCATTTTTAGAGCTGTTCTACAAATGGATTTTTTTTTTATCATATCGAGCACCTGCAGTACTGAAGACATGTCCAGATGTAATGGCTAAGTCTGCCTTTGGCACAGTAGCTTTATTCTGTACTTTATATGTGAAGTGGTCGTTAAAGGCATCCAACCCTGGTGTAGCAGACCAGCACGATAGACCTGCAGTATTTAGCCATTCATTAATTCTATCATCGTCTGGCAATTTTCTTGGCAATGTACCACTAACTTCTTAGTGAAGTATTCCTTGGGGTAAGTTTCACACTTCAGAATTCAGAATAACATAAATAATTCGATGGGGGGGGGGGGGGGGGGTAGATTTGCTCTTACATGGGCACATTTTTTAAACTGTTTATGTATTTCCTTTTTTCAGCAAGAATAAGTCGTATGAAATTTGGGCTTGGTAGGATAATGTGAAAGGTGCCTCTAGCCCCTCAAAATTGTAAAATGCAGACAGAAAAGAAACCCTCCAGCTGTACTTACTTTTGCATGGCAAACTCATTCATTACCTAATGTAGTCAGTTAGTTTCCTTCAGTGTCCTTAACTGAATGTGTTTTGATATCTTCTTTGGCATTGTTCAAGTAATGGGATGAGTCAGTGGCCACCGGACAAGGAGCAAGAAGGCAGAGTGGACTGAGCCATGCCCCTTTACGACCTGACACGATCCACACCAGGGAATTTAACAGTTGTTGTAAGAGCAATATTTTCATCTCCTGTTCACTTATGGGAGGAAATTCATTTACTCGGGCATTATCACAGTTTTTACTCAGTAAACGTCAAGTAACGTAGGAAAGTGTCAATTGCTGCTCTGCCAGGTAAGGCGTAACATCAATCTAGTCTATAAGGCTGCCTCGTCATTGTTGAGCAGTGCAGGTTTGTACGAAGTTGTCCAAAATTTGAAGCTCTCCATTGAGTATGAGGAACTCCTCTTTGATGAGCTGTGTCAGTTGCTAATGCAATATTTCAGACACTGAGCTTGTGTGGTAGCAGCACGTTTTCGGTTTAACCAGCACCACAAGCACCCTGGGCAGTTGTACAAAGGCCAGATTGCTGATTTGCAGAGTCTGTTATGTGAGTGTCATTTTGAATGTCCCAAATGTGCTTCTTCTTATTTGGACTTGCTAATTTGAGACTTAATTGTCCTGTCAGCACCCGATACCAAAGTCGAGATTAGGGCATCAATTTCATGCGACCCTTCTTTAGGTGAAGTTACCCAGATTGCGGGCTTGTGTGAGCTGACAGTGGCAGTGAGGGATATCCTTTCTGATAATTGCAGTTGGCTGAGTTAGGTGTGCATGATAAACTGTACCTGGTGCCCCATGGGGGGAACCCATGTGGCCTCCAACTCCCACCGAGTCGCTGTATGTTGATGCCTTTGACAGTTCTGCCACAGAATTGTGCTGTTGCCGACTTGTGCCTGTGCCGAGCTCAGCAGTTTCACGTCAATTGTGGCACCGTAATTCCCTCTTGCGGCAGTTTTCAGGTCCCTGACATCATTCTCCTTCCGCCCGACATGTGAACCAGTGGCCCTGACCCAGTTGTCATTTCTTGAATGTCATCGAGATTCCCTGCATGTGGAAGCCACATGTGGTGTATGCCACTGGATAGTACATTTGGCAACTGTTTGCGACAGTTGGTGATCCGTGAGTCGGTTATCGGACACCCCTGTGTTTTCACTGAACTGTGGGAGCATCCCTACTACCCCACACAGATCACCCCCAGCATATTTTGCTGATGTTTGTGGAAGGGCAGCCAGTCGAATTTCGAGTTGACACTGGAGTAATGGTCAGCGTCATTAATTTAGATATATACAGGCCCTTGGAGTGTTGAGAGTTGCAATGGCTGCTGTGTCACGTGTCTTATAACAAAACAGTTCATTCATTTAGAGAGACGATTCTCCATCCTTGTGCATTACAAGAATGTAGAGTAACGACTTAACATTGTTAGTGCTCAGTTCACAGTTGGCACAGAATATTTATGGGCTGGACACCTGTTCTGTCTTTGGTTTCCAGATTGTTGACGAAGTGCATTTAGTATCTCAATCCATTCCCTTTTACTATTTGCACTCCTTGCTGTGGCCATGTGGCACATACTTGCCACAGGAAAGCTATGATGTCGAGTGGTGGCCCCCTGCCATTGTGCCCTCGCATACTCCAGTTGCTGCACGCATCGCACTCGGTACACCTCACACTGAGGCATTGGCGCAACATCACGTGTGTACTGACCTGCGATCGATTGCGGCATCGTAAGTCTGGTGAAGGCTTTCAGGGCTCATGCACAGAAGCACGGTACACTGCCGTGACAGTTTTCTCCTCTGTCGGTCTCGGAGTGCCCTTGGGATAGGCTGTGCTCCAATTTTGTGTGTCAGTTTTTGGGGAGCATGTGGTCGTCGGTAGTCCATGCATTGTCCAGTTTCCCATACATAGTCGAACTGCTCTCCACATCGTCAGCTGCCACTGTGTATTATTGATTATTTTTGTCATTGAGGGTTGCCCGGTAACCTCATGTCTGGTAATGGTAGGAAATTTATCGTGGGAGTAAGAAGACTTTTGCATTTGTAACAGTATCAGGCATCTGACTAACACCTCGTTTCACTCGGCTTCTAACTCGGAGGTGGAGTGCACCGTGCGGACAGTCAAGACCCAAATGAAGGTCAGTGTTTGTGTCTTCCTACAATGGTGTGTTGTCAGTTTTTCTGGCTATGTACCATACGTCAGTGGGTGCAGTCTGGCAGAACATTTGCACGGGCGCTGGCCACAGTGTTTCCTTGCTTTGTCGCATCCTGAGTCACGTGCCACAAACCACCGTGGCCTGCTGCATTTTTCGGGGCTGCCAGGTCGGCAGGATGGCTGTGAGGTCTCATGGTGGGTGTCAGAGTTCAGCAGCTGTTTGTGCTGGGTGCCAGTAGGGAGAAGCTGACTCATTGTGCAAAACAGTTGTGCCCATGCCCTGTCATGTTGTTATCACTGAAGTCTTCTGGTCAGTCAGGTGGTATGATCGGTCATGACATTCTTTCAAGTGTAGGCTCCCACTTGCAGCTGCATGCTTCCCTGTTGCTGTCTCCTCTACTGTCCTTCCATTGTCTGCAGTCTTGGTCCCCACTGAGACTTGCACCTGTGCCTGCCAATGTGGAGTGTGTGGGTTTTCGTCTTTCATCCACCCTCCTCCTCCTCCTCCTCTCCCCCCTCGCCGATGGAAGTGGCTGCCTCCATTGCTGCCCACGGACAGCCACCCACCAATTGCTTCTGGTGGAACTGGCGGTGTTGGCATAACATCTTTTAGCGGTCAATCTGCTGCCAGCTTCTCCAGTGACCACTGCAATTCTATGCTGGAGGTCGTGACCTGAGCCCGGCCATTTTGTGCCCTATATTGCCTTCTTTTGGGGGTGGGATGGATGTAGTATCCTCACCAGCAGTAATCGTGATGGAGGCAGAAGAACTGGCCTGCGTAATGCCGTGGAATAGTTTGGAAAGCTGCCACGGAGGGTGCTCGGATGCATAGTTTGGGCAGACCTGCTAATGGAGGCATTACCTGCGGTTGGCAATAAGCCGAGCGAGCCAGGGCTTAAGCCAAGTTCAGCTACTGTGGACCTTGCCGCACGCATCACGCCGAGCATTGTTGCCGAGTACTCTGACGACAGTCGCACCCGCCAACCGTGTGCTGTGTTATATCCGTGCACTTTTCTATGTGGGCTCGGACTTTCTGCGTACACTCAATGCGAGTTTTTGTTTCCTCTCACGGTCTTCTGTTCCTGGGTTGTTATCGAGCCACTGTCGGCCCGTGAAGGAACCTTGCTGACAGTGTAGTTGTCATACCATTGCAGATGCTAAAGTACAAAATGAAGAGTAGTTCATTTTGAAATTTTGTCCAGTTTGTCGTACATAAATGTGCTCATAGTTACCACATTTTAACTTATAAACATCCGAATGTGCAAATTTATGGGATTTTTCCATGTTATGACAAATTAGTGATCACAGCATGCTATGTGTGTGATGTGCTGTATGTTTGGAAGCATATTTTTAGATTGGTTTTCTAAAGTGCGAGTGTAATTTTATATGAAATTTTTCCCCACTGTAGTATAATAATGAATTGTTTATTCTTGCTATAATTTGTCTTTGTTAAGGTAATGTTGTCTTTTATTTTGTTTCATTTGTATGTTGTTTTCTGATATAAATTTTGTCAATTATTTTTTATTGTTCTTGTTAGTGTCTGATTTGAAGACTTAGTTTTCTTGAGTCAGTGGATACATTATTAGTCTCCCTATTCACGTTCAAAAATATTCTTCTTTTTTGTGCCGCCAGATGACGAGATATTGTGCACTCTACAGTTTGTGGTGGCCTGTTTTCGATAGGTGTTGAATTTATGCATAGCTCCATTTGTTGTGGTTTCGAGGTTTAAAAAGTTTATTTGATTATCTTGTTAATGTTGAACCATAACTGTGATATTTTTTATTGGCTGTTCCATTGTGTGTCTGTTTCGTTTTCTGTTTCTTCAAGTAAAATTCTATGATGTGTTAGAAATAATAATCTTTGCACGTACAGCAGCTTAACTATTATATTACACATTTGCAACATATGTGATTTATTAATCAGTCCTTTCCAAATGTCACATGCAAAAAATTCTGACATACCCGAGAAAGATCACTTTCAGAGTTCTACATTGGCAACAACCTTGATTGACTTAAATGAAAGTATCCATTTGCACAATATTTAAGAGAGAAAACTTTAATTGTATTAGTCTTTTCTGCAAAACTCATTTCAAATGCCAAAAATATGCCACAAGATAACTGAGTACCTTATGATGTCTCAGGTTTTCTTGATGTGGTTGATTAATAGTCAGCTCTCGGGTGTTTTGTCAGTTCATTGTTTCCATTTTATGCACTATACATGGACAACCGACCTAGCTGTCTTCATCACGTGCTGCAAGTTTTGCTGTTAAGTGTTAATTTAAGCCAGTCTGGCTGGAGTCCAGGCAGCAAGTGCAGATAACAGCAAAACTCGAAGCACCTGAAGAAGACAATGGGTCGGTTGTTGAAATATAGCACGTAAAATATAAACAACACATTGGCAGAACACCCGTACGCACTATTGTAACTTGGACACACATCACAACCAAGAATGTTATTACAACTTTATTAGACCATGGGATATATGCCAGTCACTGTACTGTACTGTACACAATAAGATAAAGCAAATGTATGCAAGCAGGAATGACACAACTGAACACGAGAGTAGTGCAGCAAGGTTGAAGTAGGCACGCCCCCATGGCGGGCTCTATTGAAAGTTCACAGTATCGCTCTCTTGTGCCTCACTCTTTCGTATGATACGCTAATACACATGGATTTCAATTGAGTGTACATTACTTCAGTCCTCTTCCATTGGGGAACAGCTCAGATTTGCCAGGTGCCTGTAGCATCTTCCTCCGGAAGACTGACTGAGATGATGTGCTGATACTGGGGCATATGATCTGAAGTACTTGGTCAGTGGACAGCATCATAGTCTGCTGTCTTGTGGCAACCTGTATGGTAGGATGGGTGACATCAGCACAAGCTTTGGGTCCGTATCAGGCCTAGGACCTGGTGAAGGTGGGTCCCTGCAATTGGCGGCTGAGGCGGAGGAGACTGCTCTGGTGTGGATGCTGACTACATCGGTATCGGGAGCGGTATTTGAGAAACTGTGCCACCTTTGTCCTCCGATGCTGGAGAACTCCTCGTATGTCGTGGCAGGGGCACAGCCGCGTTAAGTGATCCGCCAAGCAATGCAGACTGGCGTGGTGACGTCGGTGTCTTGGCCAGGCTCGTCTGGTCATCCACACACAGGCACAACCGATCATAATGGTGTGCACAGAAGGCCTCCTCCATATGAACATCGCAGAGACAGTGGCTGCGGCATCGGGAGATGACGGCGGGAATCCATTTTGGACAACGACCGAACGCTCGTGCCCAGATGGCCACCCCGGGCTGGAAATGGGATGATGGCTGCACGAGTTGGTGTCCCTGGCCGTGTCGCAAGAGAAGCAGGAGTGTCCAAGTTTGACGCCTGTGCAGTTCGGCAGGACTGTTGTTGCCGAGTGGTATGAACCGATAGGAAGACAGAAATTCATCTGAGGCAATGTCAAATGGGCACCGGATCACATACTTCTTCATTTGCAGTTGAAATTTTCTAACTAACTTTCCAGCCTACCTGTTGGTCTGCACGGGTGAAAGGGGGGGGGGGGGGGGAACTGTGACAAATCCCGCAGGTGTTGCAGGAGGTGGCAAACCCCTGTGACACAAAGTGAGGGCCATTATCAGAGACAGATGTTGCCGGAAGTCCTTTGATGGAAAAAATTTTCAACAGTGCTGCCACAGTGGCAGAGGCCAAAATTAACATGCAACAAACAACATATGGGAATCGAGAGAATGTATCAATTACTATTATTGAGGAAAGGGCCGACGAAATCAATGTGGAGATGGTCCCAGGCCTGCGAAGGTTGTTGCCATGGATACAACACTGCCTGCTGGGCAGCTTTCTGCAATGCGCATTGAGAACATACTGTAACCAAACAATTGATGTTGCCATCCAAACCGGGCCAAAAAACACGACAGCAGGCTAACACCGTGGTGCGTGACACCTCCCCCTCCCCCCTTTGCCCCACCTCCTACCCAGTGAGCAGTGTGCCGCAATTGCAGGATCTCCAAATGGAGAGCTAAGGGAACCACTACGCGAGGAGCTGAGTAGTCTGTATCAAGGAGTAGAACACCATCAATAGAGAAATGATGGCGAAACACACAGTAGTAATGGAGGGGATCAGATGACCATTATGGAGGTGCCTCAGGCCAGCCCTGTTGTTTGCAGTAGACTTCTTTCCATAAAATCGGATCATAGCAGTAACTTGCACAACTTGAATGCTAGTGATCGAAAAACCGTCAACAGTTTCTTGAGCGCATTCGTCAATGTGGGAACAGAGTAACTCTTCCCTAACAAAAGCTGGGTCCTGGCCAGCTGGAAGATGAGAGACCACGTTAGCATTCGTGTGTTTAGCTTTGGGGCAGAAGTGAATCTCGTAGTTGTACCGAGAGAGGAACAGTGCCCTGTGCTGCTTTGTCCAGCAACAACACTGAGGAGTTAAACAGCAAAACTAAAAGCTTGTGATCCATGAGGAGATGTAATAGAGGAAAATGTGAAACTTCATTAAGGTATAAACAATAGCGAGGGATTCTTTCTCTATTTGTGAATATCTAGTCTGGGTCGAATTAACGATCTTTGATGCTTATGCAATTGGCCACTGGGAGCCATCAGAATGTTTATGAGCGAACACCACCCCCAGCCCACGCTGCGATAAATTGGTTGCTGACACTAAATGTTGAGCCGGTTTGTAGGTTATGAAGCAAGGTGCAGATTGTAACATAGATTTCAGTTTGGAAAACGCCGTTTCACACATATGCAAACAGTGAAGGGACAGTCCCTTGTGCAGCAAAGCATGTAACGGTTGTGTAACCAATGCCGCCCCTGGCAAAAGCTGATGATAATAAGCAATCATACCCAAAAAAAAAAAAAACCTGGAATTCTTTGGCTAATGTAGGACACAGAAGAGCCATAACAGAGGAGACATGCTGATGAAGTGGTAGAGATCTTGAACCCGAGACAAAACCGAGTGAGGTGGCACAATGGTTAGCACACTGGACTCGCATTCAGGAGGACACCAGTTCAAACCCACATCTAACTATCATGATTTAGGTTTTCCACAATTTCCGTAAATTGCTTCAGGCAAACGCCAGGATGGTTCCTTTGAAAGGACACAGCTGACTTCCTTCCCCATCCATCCTTATCCGATGGGGACGATGACCTCGCTGTTTGGTCCCCTACCCCAAATTAACTGACCAACCCAAGATAAAGAATAGAAGGCTGAAAGAAGCGGCACTTTTCCAAATTACATTTTAACCCGGTGGCCTATAACACTGAAAAGAGCGTACGTAAGTTGCTGGAATGTTCAGCGGTAGAGGAGATATAGACCACAATATCATCAAGGTAGTTATCGCAGCCAGGCACAGACCTTGTGAGTTGTTTGAGAAACTGTTGAAAAATCACTGGGGCACTGGCCACAGCAAACGGGAACCTCAAGTATTAATACAAGCCAAAAGGCGTATTAACGACCAAGAGCCATTGAGATTCAGCATCAATGGGAAGCTGCAATGGAAAGATTGATCTTGGAAAAATACTGACCACCAGCGAGCTTAGCAAAAAGTTCATCAGGGTGTGGTAAGGGATATGTGTCAATGATAGATTGAGTATTGACAGAAGCTTAGAAATTGCTGCAAAGGTGTAACCATCACGGCAGCTTCTTGACAATGACTAAATAGCCTGTTTGTTGGATGCAAAACCTTATGATAAACCTAGAAATCAACAAAAAGCTTACTGGATCAACGGAGACTGCCAATACACAATTGACGTCCATGTCAGCATTTGCAGTAGGCTGTTGGAATTTTGCATTACAAAAAGGAGCAATGTGGCCTGTTTTATTGCACCGATGGCAAATGGTGCACTGCTTAGGACAGTCCGGCCTATCTTGAGTGACAAAATATGACGGACAAGAGGAAAGCGTGAAGTGCTTGAATTGTTGTTCATTACTGGGTACCGAGCGAGGAGGCGCAGTGGTTAGCACACTGGACTCGCATTCAGGAGGACAACGGTTCAATCCCGTCTCCAGCCATCCTGATTTAGGTTTTCTGTGATTTCCCTAAATCGTTTCAGGTGAATGCCGGGATGGTTCCTTTGAAAGGGCGCGGCCGATTTCCTTCCCCATCCTTCCCTAACCCGAGCTTGCACTCCGTCTCTAATGACCTCGTTGTCGGCGGGACGTTAAACAACACTAACCTAACCTCATTACTGGGTAGATCACATAACTAATGAGGAGATATTGAATAGAGTTGGAGAGAAGAGGATTTTGTTTCACAACTTGACTAGAAGAAGGGATCAGTTGGTAGGACATGTTCTGAGGCATCAAGGGACTACCAGTTTAGTATTGGAGGGCAGCGTGGAGGGTAAAAATCGTAGAGGTAGACCAAGAGATGAATACACTAAGCAGGTTCAGAAGGATGTAGGTTGTAGTAAGTACTGGAAGATGAAGAAGCTTGCACAGATAGAGTAGCATGGAGAGCTGCATCAAACCAGTCTCAGGACTGAAGACCACGACAAAAACAGCAACTGGGCGTGCTGTGCTGCTGCTGCGGCCATGGCTGCCGCAGTGGTACGGGCTGGCCACCGTGATGTTCTGCTCGCGCATGGACCACTGCCACCACATCTTCACCCTGCGAACAGTCCAACAGATGGAGCGTGGAAGTGGGGTAACTTCTGCAACCTAACCACAGTTCAGTTCGAGTACCTGCAACCCTCGAGACCTCAAACGATTGTGCAATAGTCAGAATGTTGGAGAGGAAGGGGCTTTCACTTTGAAAGGCCTGCTCATGAGCCTCAGGATCGGGGGCCAACAAAAATGATTGCATCACAAACCATTTAGTCGACTGCTAATGTACATCAGTGACAAAGTGACAATGACGGCTTAAACCGTGATGCTCAGCTGCCCAAGCTTTATAGGAGAATGTCCCAATTTCTTGTGACACTGACAGAATCCAACTCGAGCGGCTGTGACATGCGTCTATTACAGTACTATTTTGAAAGAAGATCACATGTGTTAGAAAAGGGAGTGGCGGTGGGCCAGTGGGCAAAGGAGTTGATATGTGTGAGGTGATAACAAAGACAAAAAGAAAGCACGGCATATGGTAAAATCAGTCGATCCAAATGCAGAAAAATGCTGCTGCAACTATATTTTGTAGGCTCCCCATTCTTCAACAGACTCACCGTAAACAGGAAATGGTGGGGGATAAACGGCAGGGGTAGTGCCAGGCTAGACAGGAGGTGCAAGGAGTGACATGGCAGGCAATGTAGATTGGTACAGACCTATAACTGGCCAAAACAGAGGCAGGTGTTTGCAATATCTGGATTTGATTGTGTTGCACTGTAGCAAACGCCTCCCGCTGTTAACTGAAATTCTGCAACACCACAGTAAGAACCCCTTGCTGATCAACCAGCTGACATATAAAGTCATCAGTAGTACTGTCATACATTGTAGGTGCAACAGAGGACCTACCAGAGACTGAAAACTGCTGGCAGAACGGTCCCACACTCGTTGTCACTTGTGTTGTAACTTAGATACACAACTCACAATATTAGTACTACTTTATTAGACTGTGACATTTATGCAAATCTCCATAACATACACTTACCACAGTAAGATAAGGCAAATGTATGCAAGCAGTAATAACATGATAACTGAGTGTGCACATAGCACGGAGGGGTTTAAATAGGCTCTCACCTGTTGCGGGCTGTGTCAGAAGATCACAGTACTGGTCTTTCGCAGCACACTCTCATGAATGACAATAAATTGCTAATGCATGCGGCTTTCAATTTTGTGCACATTACTTCGGTAACCTATCGAAATTCCCCTTTGAAAATGTATATCATCATTGCCTGATTTCACAAATTATTTCAGATGAGGCATACAATAAAAAAATGTGTCAAGAACAAGGCAAGATATTTGTGTTTAATTGACATTTTGAGGTTCAGTGATGGGGAAGTTTAACTGGCTCCTGAAGAGGCATAACGTTAAATTATTCTTTAGGCCTCCAGCAATAATACAGTTTTTGAGATCTCTGAAGGATGATAGGGGGCTCTTACATAACCTACCTTGTGAGCAGAGTCTTCCTTGTGTCAGATAGACAATGCACACTCTAGAGCAGTTCCAGATGAGCACAAGAGCTGTATAAATTGAGGCTTTTTCAAGATTTTGTGGGTGGCGGAAGCACGAAATGGACGTCAAGCATTCAGCTACATCTTCGTTGTTATGGAGACAAATAGTTTCTGCAGTAGCATATTTAAGTAAGCTGTCAAACTAAAATCTTGGAAAATAGCTGGGGAGGGGGGCAAGGGGGGGGGGCGGAGAGGAAAAAAAAATTATTATAGGTGGCGTGTGTGGAACACAAATGTTGCATTATTTGGTGACAGACTGAGCCCCTGTTACATTACAGTGGGCGACACAGGTTTACCAGTATGAGGACTAGCCCATTGACGATGTGACATTTGATGAGCACTTGCAGCGACCAAGGAGTTTTCAGTCAAAAGTTCATGGGGGTTTAACCATTCAACACAGCTGAACATCTGGGACAGTTTTATTACTTAATATTGCCACAAGATGGCACATTTGTATAGTATGCTTACATTAGTACACTTAACCTGCAACAGCCTTCATTACCACTGCATAAGTGCTGTGTGTAGCGAAGCACAACATCTCTCAGCAAAGTAGATTGTTCAAGTTAAGTTCTCGTATCTTAGTAAGACCCCTGCTCCCCCTTTGCTAGACAAAACATTGTCTTTATTGTTTTCAGAGGTCAATAACTGTTAAACTATTGCTGTTATATGTTTACTGTGTGTCATTTCTAATTCAGTTTCATTCTTCGAACAGTGCAGCTGCTACATAGATTTAGTGTGCGAGCATCAGACAGCCCCATGAAGCTGTTGAAAGTCATACGCAACCCTGTGACAGATCACCTCCCTGTCGGCTGTCGTAAGGTGGGGACTTCATTTTCAGCTGACCGAATAGTACATCCCCGTGAGCTTGTGCCAGACAATGAACCGATAGTGGTGGTTGTTGGTGCTATGGCCCATGGAAAGGTGAGCTTAGAGACACATGAACTTCTTTAGCCTGTGTTTCACTAACTTTTTTTTACCATAATTTACCATTTGGGTTATTGGATCATTTTCTAATACAGTTGAAGAAATTATTTGATTTTGATGCTATTTAGTAGTTAAGCAAGTTTTTGTGAAGACCAATCAGTAATAGTTTCCTGCCAGTTTTGCAAGACTGACTTTCTCGTATAAATTAAGTATGTTATTGTATTGTATTGTATTGTACTGACTAGATGCTATTGTTTTTTAGTACCTTACAATGAATTTTGTTCTCAAGAATGAGTGCACTTGCACAGTTTGGTCACCAGTATGAGAGATGTTACTTAATCTGAGAGGACATACTGTGCTAATAAATTTACTTGCTGGATATACAACAACTTGATTTAAAATCACATTCAGAAACAATTGGTGAAGATTACCTTGACTGTAAAGGTTTGTAAAACTTTCTCACAGCAGCTAACTTGTCAAGTTTTCTCCTTTTATTTTGGTGGATACGTCATCAAACCTGATACTACACATGACAAGTAGAAATCTCGCATAGCCCATTGTGGCCCACAGGATATCCATACCTGTACTGTCTGACTCCCAGATTTCTTTTACATTTACATGTTGACCTTTCTTTATACTTACCCATATTAAAACACTGAATAGTACCATAATTTCACATCTGTCCGCAACTTTACAATCGCTTGTTCATTTGTAGTTTGGTTTAAGATTGTCTATGTATTTGTTAGTATGGGATGCTATCATATCCATTTCAAAAAGCTGGGAAAATGTGTCAATTTCATTAGAAATATCAATTGAATAGCTTGGGACACCAGGTGAAACTTTTATAATATTTTTTTGCTTAATTGTATTTGTTTTAGAGGCTGTTTTTTACTCTATTTTGATAGCTTGCCTTTTCCTAAGAAAAACTTAATTCCTGAACTTCTTTCTTTCTAACACCCACCTTTGTCCTCCTGTTCAGAGTTAGTTTCATGGTCGCTGTCACTAAAAATAACTACTTTGTCACTCAGATCACCTTCGCTTTCAGCTAACTCAACAAGATTTATTGCAGGTCCATCTACTTCGTCAAGTTCTTGAAGGTATGCAGGAATGTCCTCAAGCTTTCTGAAATCTGTGGTCCTAGAAACAAATAGACAAAGAATACCAACTGTTGGCTAATGACTCTTACGTTACAAAAAATATGCAACAAAATAGCTTACATATTTTTGTGATCTTTGTAATAAATACTGTGATGAAAAGGTACTTTGACAGTTCAATTCTTTGCTTGGATAAAGTAAAAATAACACACATGTTCAAAATTGCCAGAAAGAAACAAGTATAACAAGAGCAGGTGCACAGTATATGGAGTGCCCCACTACATTTTTTTTGTGAAACAAAGCAATACTGAGGGGAAGGAGGGTAGAGGAAAGAAAGGGGGCTAGGAGGATCAAGTAAGCAAATGCCTAGAGGTACCATGTCACAGGGCTCTGCGTTATGCTACAGCACTGTGTAATTCTGTAATGGAGTACTCGGTACCCAGCACACCAGCTCGAAAATTGAAATTCAAAGGGGGTGGGGGGGGGGGTGGGGGCGGGGAGATGTGCTGAAAGGTGAAAGAGTATAGAAGGGAAAGGGAAAAAAAGCAAATGACGGGAATTAAAATTCTCACATGCTCCTTTGCTGGCCAAAATAGAAAAAGGGTGGAGGACTGAGTGGTTACTGCATATGTATTAATGCTTAACAAACTGAATACTCTCCCCCATATCTGATGATCTCGTAGTTGGTGGGATGTTAAACTAAATTTTCTTTCCTTCTTCCTTAATATTCTCCATATTCCAAGCAACATTTTGAGAGGAAAAGTACAAACAGATTTACTAAAATTTATAAAACACTCTTCTCATACCATTTAGACTATGGACCCGTTGCGTATGGGACAGCTGTGACTTCTGTCATAGGATTATTACAAGCTATACAGCACAGTGTAATGCCTTTCACAATCAGAGCTTTTCATACGAGCCCTGACAATAGCCTTCCTATGCAACCGGGAATACCTTCTTTGAAAGTACGACACCAATAAAATGTAATTAACTGTACAATTAATATTAACTAAATGCCAAAGCACTCCCATCATCCCATTTTGTTCCTAAACTCAGGGCCAGGTTATTCACAAACCACCTTACCAATAGAATGAGCCTTGCAGTATGACTCAAAGACTTCCAATGAGAACATCAATTTCCTCCCGTAACCCGTATGTGTAACTACCAGTCACTGACTCCCCATTGCATGTGCCCCAGCCACCAGTAAGGATGGATCTATGGTGTGGTACCAAAGACAACAAAAATCTCATTTTTATTACTGTATGTTTTATTCAGTCGCAAAGAATATCCACATTTCAGATACCATTACACATACATTTCCAACAATTACGAGCTAGTTGGCTAAGTGTTCATCTGTAAAAGGAATAAAGAACGGCAATATTTATGCTGCAGAATTAATAGCAACATGTACAGCCCAAAAATACAGTACAACTTTTCCTCTACAGAACATCTTTGTCTACAGGAATTCCTCGAGTGTGTAACCAGCTACATGCCTTCACAATACCGGGATATCCACTTTCTTCTTCTAGATAATGGATCATGTCAGCATTCAGAGTAATTAATTGGGTGGCAAACTACCCAAAAAATCTGTGATGATAAAAACAAAAGAACTAAAAACTCTAATTTAAAGATGCACATTATACCGTAGCATCCTAGAGAGCTGTGAAAAGAATGGCTATATATTACACATCACAGGAAATTGTGAGCAACTGAAAGCACTACAAAGTTATTGCCTCAGGCAGTCTCCAAATTGGATGTACTAAAATTGCTCATGAATTATACTATGGCAAGAAGAACCTCTCCCCTCATTCTGCCCCCTACCTTTTAACTGTTTGTTACATCTTTTAAGATTGAACAACTTCACAGGATGTGAAACATCTATTGAGCAAATAGCGAACTACCTACAGCAGATCCTAGAAGGTAACATAAATCACAAACTGTGTTCTGCACTTCCTATTTATGAGCAGTTATTGTCACAAGAGTAAATGTTGACTGCAAGGGTAGGTCTGTCACTGCCAGTTTAGCCCCTAGGCACTTCCCAACGCGTTCTTCACTGCGGACTCAACATTAACAATAAAATACCTTTGTGTTCTGTTAACAAAATAGCTGTAAACTACATATTTATATATATTTCTTTTACACACTGATCTTTGTGTTTCACCCTGGCGCCATTAAATTTTCCCTAGTCAGTATAGTCAAGGAGTCGAGGATGAATCCCGAGCCACAGGTTTGTTTCCGGCAGAGGCCTCCACCTGCCCACCTACTCGAGTCAGTACCTTGACACCTACTAAATTTTTTCATATTTGTTAATCTGTTGAGTGTAACAGATATGATATTTTTATCATTGAAAACTCATAAAAAATCTCTCACACATACGAAGTTTATTGAAAAAAAAATGAATATTTGACTTTTTGGAAGAATTTTATCTATTTCCCTACATTAGTGTTATCCCCCTTCAAAGTATTCTCCTATTCGCACTATACATTTATACCAGCACTTTTTCTAAACCCTGCAACACATCTGAAACTCAGTCTTTCAGATAACGTTTAGCTCTCTTAGCAACACATTTTTAATCTCATCTGTTGTTGTTGTTGTTGTGGTCTTCAGTCAAGAGACTGGTTTGATGCAGCTCTCCGTGCTGCTCTATCCTGTGCAAGCTTCTTCATCTCCCCGTACCTACTGCAACCTACATCCTTCTGAATCTGCTTAGTGTATGCATCTCTCGGTCTCCCTCTACAATTTTTACACTCCGCGCTGCCCTCCACTACTAAATTGGTGATCCCTTGATGCCTCAGAATATGTCCTACCAACCGATCCCTTCTTGCAGCCAAGTTGTGCCACAAATTTCTCTTCGCCCCAATTCTATTCAATACCTCCTCATTAGTTGTGTGGTCTAGCCATCTAATCTTTTGCATTCTTCTGTAACACCATATTTCGAAAGCTTCTATTCTCTTCTTGCCCAACTATTTATCGTCCATGTTTCATTTCAATACATGGCTACACTTTCTACAAACACTTACAGAAACGAATTCCTGCCGCTTTAATCTATTCTCGATGTTAACAAATTTCTCTTCTTCAGAAACGCTTTCCTTACCATTGCCAGTCTACATTTTACATCCTCTCTACTTTGATCATCATCAGTTATTTTGCTCCCCAAATGGCAAAACCCCTTGACTATTTAAGTGTGTCATTTCCTAATCTAATTCCCTCAGCATCACCCGACTTAATTCGACTACATTCCATTATCCTCGTTCTGCTTTTGTTGATGTTCATCTTATATCCTCCTTTCAAGACACTGTCCATTCCGTTCAACTGCTCTTCTAAGTCCTTTGCTGTCTCTGACAGAATTATAATGTCATGGGTGAACCTGAAAGTTTTTATTTCTTCTCTATGGATTTTAATTCCTACTCAAAATTTTTCTTTTGTTTCCTTTACTGCTTCCTCAATATACAGATTGAATAGCATCGGGGATAGGCTGCAATCCTGTCTCACTCCCTTCCCAACCACTGCTTCCCTTCCATGCCCCTTGACTCTTATAACTGCCATCTGGTTTCTGTACAAATTGTAAATAGCCTTTCGCTCCCTGTATTTGACTCCTGCCACCTTCAGATTTTGAAAGAGAGTATTCCAGTCAACATTGTCAAAAGCTTTCTCTAAGTCTACAAATGCTAGAATTGTTGTTTTGCCTTTCCTTAATCTATCTTCTAAGATAAGTCGTAGGGCCAGTACTGCCTCACGTGTTTCTACGGAATCCAAACTGATGTTCCCCGAGATTGGCTTCTACCAGTTTTTCCATACGTCTGTAAAGAATTTGTGTTAGTATTTTGTAGCCCTGGCTTATTAAACTGATAGTTCGGTAATTTTGACATCTGTCAACACCTGCTTTCTTTGGGATTGGAATTATTATATTCTTCTTGAAATCTGAGGGTATTTTGCCTGTCTCATACATCTTGCTCAGCAGATGGTAGAGTTTTGTCAGGGCTGGCTCTCCCAAGGCTATCAGTAGTTCTAATGGAATATTGTCTACCCCTGGGGCCTTGTTTTGACTTAGGTCTTTCAGTGCTCTGTCAAACTCTTCACACAGTATCATATCTCCCATTTCATCTACATCTACATCCTCTTCCATTTCCAAAATATTGTCCTCAAGAACATCGCCCTCGTATAGACCCTCTATATACTCCTTCCGCCTTTCTGCTTTCCCTTCTTTGCTTAGAACTAGGTTTCCATCTGAGCTCTTGATATCCATGCAAGTGGTTCTCTTTTCTCCAAAGGTCTCTTTAATTTTCCTCTAGGCAGTATCTGTCTTACCCCTAGTGATATACGCCTCTGCGTCCTTACATTTGTCCTTTAGCCATCCCTGCTTAGCCATTTTACACTTCCTGTCGATCTCATTTTTGAGATGTTTGTATTCCTTTTTGCCTGCTTCATTGACTGCAGTTTTATATTTTCTCCTTTCATCAATTAATTTCAGTATCTCTTATGTTACCCAGGATTTTTATGAGCCCTCATTTTTTTACCTACTTGATCCTCTGCTGCCTTCACTATTTCAGCTCTCAAAGCTACCCATTCTTCTTCTACTGTATTTCTTTCCCCCATTCTTGTCAATCGTTCCCTAATGCTCTCCCTGAAACTCTCTACAGCCTGTGGTTCTGTCAGTTTATCCAGGTCCCATCTCCTTAAATTCCCACCTTTTTGCAATTTCTTCAGTTTTAATCTACAGTTCATAACCGATAGATCGTGGTCAGAGTCCACATCTGCCCCTGGAAATGTCTTCCAATTTAAAACCTGGTTCCCAAATCTGTCTTACCATTATATAATCTATCTAAAACCTTCCAGTGTCTCCAGGCCTCTTCCATGTATATGACCTTCTTTCATGATTCTTAAACCAGGTGTTAGCTATGATTAAGTTAGGCACCATGCAAAATTTTACCAGGTGGCTTCCTCTTTCATTCTTTACCCTCAGTCCATTTTCACCTACTACTTTTCCTTCTCTTCCTTTTCCTACTATCGAATTCCCTGAATAATTTGTTTTATCTCCTCATACATTTCATCAATCTCTTCGTCATCTGCGGAGCTAGTCGGCATATAAACTTGTACTATTGTGGAAGGTGTGGGCTTCGTTTCTATCTTGGCCCAAATAATGCGTTCACTACGCTGTTTGTAATAGCTTACCCACATTCCTATTTTTTAATTCATTATTAAACCTACTCCTGCATTACCCCTATTTGATTTTGTATTTATAACACTGTATTCACCAGACCAGAAGTCTTGTTCCTCCTGCCACTGAACTTCACTAATTCCCACTATATTTGACTTAACCTATCCATTTCCCTTTTTAAATTTTCCAACCTACCTGCCCGATTAAGGGATCTGACATTCCACACTCCGACCCGTAGAATGCCAGTTTTCTTTCTCCTGATAACAACGTCCTCCTGAGTAGTCCCCGCCCGGAGATCCGAGTGGGGGACTATTTTACCTCCGGAATATTTTACCCAAGAGGACGCCATCATCATTTAACCATACAGTAAAGCTGCATTCCCTCGGGAAAAATTACGGCTGTAGTTTCCCCTCGCTTTCAGCCGTTTGCAGTACCAGCACAGCAAGGCCGTTTTGGTTAGTGTTACAAGGCCAGATCAGTCAGTCATCAAGACTGTTGCCCCTGCAACTACTGAAAAGGCTGCTGCCCTTCTTCAGGAACCACATGTTTGTCTGGCCTCTCAGCAGATACCCCTCCATTGTGGTTGCACCTACCGTATGTAAGTAGTAATCCTTATTGATCAGTTGACCTTGTGCCATTGAAATCTAAGAAGACGGTGAGCATAGTTTTCACATTTGACTGCACTTCTCAAGATTTTCTTCAGTCTTGGTGATCTGGAATGCTGCTGTCAAGATGAATGGATCATAATTTCAACATTGTATCTTTAAGCCCATGTTTTGTCAGCTGTTATGACACCCTTTGGTAGTTCTGCATCGTTACTGATTGCACCTAGTGACCCCTCAGCATCTTGCATTAACATTCTCAAGCAATCTGAGCCTGCACCAGAGTAGGTGATATCTCTGCCACTGTTACTCCACGCAATAGCTGTAATATAACACAAGGCTTTATCTTTCACAGAAATCAATCACTCCAATCTGATGAACTTGGAGCAAATATGGTGATGCGGCACTCATTTTGTACGACAAGTACAGAGAAGGCTAATGACAAAAAGAGCTGGTGCAGTTGTCTTCATATTGACATTTTGAAGGACACATTTTATTCGAAAAAATATAAGTCACCATATGTAGGTGGGACATTCAGCTTTACATCTTGCCACACTTGAGGCATTCCCAGTGTTTCTGCTAGGGTTCATATCATCTCATTACACTTCACAAACTTTTTTGTGGTAACTCTGGCAGATGGTCAATTGATGATTGCATTTGCGAAGAACCTCCACTGTACATAAACTAGATAGAGCATCACTCAATTGGGTTCCAGGTTTGCCCAATTTTTAAAGAGGAAAACAGGATGAGAAATACAAAACAGTTGACCACTTGTTCTACTTTGAAGCCAAAGATACAAACAGCTTCATCCAGACACATGATCAAAAATTTTGCAAAGGCTACAGCTAGAACTTCCTGTGTTCAAAGTCACAAACTACTTCCTAAATCTCTCTCATTGTATCTCCGAGTACACCTAGTGTGCATCAGTGGATACTCCTCTGTTGACACAACTGGAGGCTTTTATTTTTCTCTAGTGTTGCTTGAGAGATCAACACTCTGGATGTCCTCCAGTACTTAACTGACCCACTCACAAACAGTGATCAGTGGGAGGAAATAGTATGAGCATCGGCCAGTAGAACAGTCCTGTCATCCTTTGCAATAAATATTAAACGTAACAAGTTCCGACAAGAATTAAATTGTTCCATAGAGAAACAAAAAGAGAAAGAAAGGAAAATACGTAAATCAAATACATCTTCGATGGCACCATTAGACCTTAAATCTTTCCCTGCAGTAGAACTACTTGTAGATATGGGTAATGTATCAGTATAGTGATTCAACCAAGCCTCCTTTAATTTTCACTGCTCCACTCCCCCCATTTAACTATCATACAGTGGGATTATTATTATTATTATTATCACCACCACCACCACCACCATCTTGTGGAACTAAAGTAGTTGATGTGCCTCTTGTCGACAGTAAGTATTGTACTGCAAGAATTGCTGTTATGGGAATACCAACTTCCTACAGTCTGAAACTACCACATTTTAACTAACAAAAGAAGAAATGTAGCCCTCGGAATCTGAAAGTCTGCTTTGGTAACCATTTGCAACTTCACCTCCCCTAGCTGGAGATGTATTTTATCAGGAAATGGAGGAACTATTAGATTAGTTACCCCTCCCACTAATCCTGCGTGTTGGTGTCAATATCCATAATTGTGTGTGGGGCAGCAAGAAAGAAAACAGTAATTGCCAGCTAATCCAGTGGCTGCTTGGCTGCCTGTGGAATCAGTCTGATGAACAGAGGTACCTCAACAAATTTTAGTGTCACTCATGGCAGCCTTCTCTGTAGTTAGCTTAACACTCTGACATCTGTGATATAATGCCACATTCATTGCAATCAGTGTGGCAGCAACTGTCATCCAGTCATTTTATCAGTACTGCATTTGGGCTCCAGTTAATGTTCTATTGCAGTTGTCTGCACAAAATGTCATCTGGAACTTATACTCCTCTGAAATGTACATCACGATATCTCCAGAAAATGACATTGATAAGAAGTAGCTTCATTTGTTTCATATTTTTGAAGGCTCTTCCTCACAATAGCATAAACATGTATGAGTGAATGAAACATACAGCATAGGTGCTTGTGATGGTACCTCAGCAAATGCTATGAACTTCATTTTTATGCCAGTTTTGCCTTGCTTACATTCTCCGACCGTGGACCGTGGGAGAAATTTGTGCGTCAGTTGGTCAATCTTATGTATGAGGCAGTCAACAGTGAAGGTCATCGAACCCTTTAGTAAACTAATTTGGGTGAAATGTGGCGGCTCGTAATGTACATTCTCAATTACCTTGTGAATGACTCGCTTTTGGACCCATATTTACTGGATTGTTTCTGCTCCTGTTGTATACTTTCACCTATGTCAATTTCTGCTGTGTAGATAGAGGTTGAAAGACATTTGTATTTTGCTGTTGTCATTGGAGAAATGTTAGGGAGGCATTCTAAATCAATATATCAATGCACCTTTTCATCGTAGCGTTATGTGGAGGAAATGGAATATTTTTCAAGAAAAACTAAATGCTCATTAATTGGCAGTTTATGAGATAACAGTAGCAAACCGGGAGTTCCATTATTGCTGCCCTCCATGGAGAATGAACTGTCTTTTTTTTCTTTCACAGTCTCATCTTCATGATGCTTGCAGGAGTGGACACTGTCTGTAAGCGTAGGTTTAATCTTGATACACTACATGAGATGAAGCAATGCTGAAAGTTTCCAAATCTCTTCGTACAAATTTAATCACAATACTTCAAAATCTTCATAGGATCAACTTACAGAGGTATCTTCCATCTTTGCTATATGTTTACTTATGTTGAAATTACCTTCCACAAGACATGTTGATACCCTTATATTTGATACCCTTATGTACTTTGTGTCCTTAGTTATTCAAGTCATCCTCATTTAATGTCCATTATAACGTAGCTTCAGTCAGTTTATTGTGAATAACTCGAGGCAACTGTCCACTCGAGACTGATAAAATTAGTTTCTTGTATTAATACATAGAATAAAATTTTAGTTCATGGTGCATTCCACATAATTGTTCATTCCACTCGTACCAGTCAGCACTTTCCATACATGTGGCAATTGTAGGGTCTAATATTTGTACTTGACAATAAGTGAACTGCAGTCTTATTGACCCGCTTGTCCCTCGGTGGGACACCAAATACAATGCTTTGGTAACTAACGGACATAAAATCAATTCTTATTGGAAATTTCTCATATTTATCCTAGAGATGCCTTTTATGTCAACAGCTGAAGACATTTTGTGACATAAATATTGAATATTTCAACTACTATTCCATCACAAAGTGCAAACATAAATTGGAGGTGAGCTTGGTGTGATGTCACTTCCCTCAGTTAATGTACAGGAGTTGCAGAGCATAACTGTTCCTCTAAATCAGGGGTGGACAAGATGTCAGCTTGTGGATCCTGTCCGGGCCCGAGTGCTAAAGTCTGACTTCACATTTCCTCCACCGCCACGCTGTGCTGTCTGAGCGTGTGGAGGGGGAAGAGGGAAAACAGCAAATGCACTGCATTTAAATGGCAGTGCAATTGCACTACATATAACTTGGTTCTTTATTTCACATTTATCAACAACATACATCACAAACAAAATAAGTTTTCAGTATAATGAATTATTTTTGGTACCCAGAAGACATTATTTTTATCTGGTATACAAAACAGTCGGTGTACAGAGAGACAGACAATTTCACAGTTTCGCACTCAAATTGCCACACAATTGTGACATATTTAGTTTCATAATTGGAAAAAGATCTTTCACACAAGTATGGCTTTCGAAATATTTTAGCACTTTTGCAGCCTCATTATGGAAACTTGGGAAAATCTACCTGAGAAAACCAGTGTAGATGTCCTAGACAGTTTTAATGTAAAAAGATGTGTAATCAAAATTGGAATTACCGTGCAGGTCAGTCAGTTACATCTGCACATGCATAAGGGTGCTTTCAACTGAAATGGCAGAAGGTCTCGAAAAGAGATGTAAGACCAACAGTGCCTTCAAAATCTTTATAAAATTATCGTTGCATTTCTTTCAAGGCTACAATGAATTCTTCAAACCTCATGCTTTCTTTAATGCCAGTGAGCTTAGGGAAATGGATTGTCTTTGTCAGAATGTGCCGCTTCCGCAATGTGATGTTCTTTTTAAATGAATCCCCATTAAATCAGAAAGAACTTACTTTGCAATGTCTTACTGTCAAGTCCACTTAAAATTAAATTCATCCTGAATGTTCTAATTTTAGTTTCTGCACTCCTTTTTCCTTCATAATTTGACAATAGCGAGATTTAAATTGAATAATCGTTCCAGGCACATCCTTTGAAAACTGTTGCAGCTGAAAATGGAGGTGTGACTTCAGAATATTTACTATTTGTACCACCAATTTTTTCAAGTACTCCATGCCTGCAAATTTAGTACAAAGTCTGTCAATCATTGTAATTTTTTTGCTCTTTCAGAAAAGCTTAAATTCATTCAGTGTGATACTTTGTCACTTCATAGCAAATAAGCAATATTTGTTGCTTATGCAAATTGAGTATTCTCGTATATTTCTTCTGTCATTTATTTTATAGTTCATATGGCAGATGTGCAGTGCAGTGCAGTGCAGTGCAGTGATGTCACTCCACAGTGCACCATGTAGAAGCTTATACACACACTGCTCACATGTGATAGCTACTACACAACTGTGAATACAATAAGGGTTATTTGTGTTACAGTGTATTGTTATAAATTTCACTTATTTATGAGCTAAACAAATAAATTTGCCTTTACTTAATAACATAATGCTTCATAAGATATACAACATAGTCACAGCTCTTGCAATATCTTAGATGCCCAGTTATTACACCAACCTTTTGTTGAAAATGTTGTATTTTAAGTAACTCAGCATTAGACTGTGAGAGACTATCCTGTAAATCTGATTACTTTAGCTAAAGTCTTTTTGCTACCTCTTTCATAATTTATAATTGTAGGTACAAACACGATTGTTGCAGTTACAGAGTTGTTTTCTTTACCAGTAGTTCCTTCATCAGTTGGTAATACATTTACCTGTAAAATCTCTTCTACTTCTTTACAGTATCTTTGGAACAGCATCAAGCTTCACCTGTTTTGGAGGAAGATTTCACAATTGGCTTTTCGAATCCCTTTCCCAAACTGAACAGCAAAATGTCTTGAGCACATGTAATCATTAGCAACTGTGAACACGTTGGCACATTTGCAAGCATTTATCCTATTATTGTTTCTGCTAATTGTTTGTAGGAAATATATGAAACTGAATTCCTAATTTTTTTAGTTGTGTGGACTGGTTAGTATGACACATATCACAATAAACCATTATTTTTCTTTGAAAACAATTCAAAACATACTCTTAGAACCTCTCAGTATACTGATAGCTGCTGCAGAACTCTGCACTTAATTGGCAATCACTGTTAAGAACTCTCTCGTGCAAACAGCCTCATGCTTACTCACAAACAGAATGATGACACAATAGATTACTGTACTGGCGCGCTACACAAAAATGACACATTATTGGTGGGCTTACTGAACAGTGACAGAGTAGGCTGTGATGCCACCATCTCAGCTTACTACTGTGCACACCTCGCATGTTCTAGTAGGTTCCACCAGGGGTTGTCCCACTGGCTAATGGAACAAAATAATATTTTCATTATTGCACCAACTTTGTCTTACATGTACTTGGCATTCCATTCTGATTTCAAGTCAATGTGTTGGAAACTCCATCATATGAGTATGTTTAATAAAAATATTGTATTTAGTTTATATTTAAAATTTATAATTGTTAATGTATTGCTACAGAGTTATTGGACACTGTTGTCTTGTATTTACATGTTGTAATAAGGGGATCATTTTTTTTACTTACAGGTGAATGTGGACTACACTGAGGATACAGTGTCATTTAGTAACTATCCATTATCTGCAGCTCTTACTTGCACAAAGTTATGCTCAGCATTTGAAGAAGTCTGGGGTGTTACTTAATATTGTCTGGGCACGTGCTGTGAGAAACTGTATCTGTGCATTGCGTGTAATGTGCACTTTATTTAATTGCCTTAGTGTAAATAAAAGTATTTGAAATGTTGGATTCTTTTTTAATGTAGATTGCTCTATTTAAAGCAGTATCTAGTATAAGGGCCGGCCAAAAAGTTTCTGTTTGAAGGCCATACAGTCCAAAATTTGTATGTTGATCAGGCAAAGTTGCTGCGAGCATTGAGGTAATCATCCTACTGACGCAACAGTTAGAAGATACCTGTTTGGTAAAACACCGTGTCCTGTTGTGTGAAGACGTCCGCAACTGCCTGCTGCACATCTGAGTGGAATCATTGACCCTTCGAAGCCTTTCTTTAGGACCAAAAGTGTAATAATTGCATGGCGAGAGATCAGGACTGTAGGGCGGGTGCTCGATTGTCTCCCTCTTGAGATTGTATAACATCTGCGTTATGACTTTTGTGATATTGGGACGTGATTTTGTGTGCAACAGCACAGCCTTTGACACAGTTTTCATTCCAAAACACATTCTTAATCCTCCAATGAATGTCTACCAGTGGTAGTTGAGGAAAAAATAAAAGCGCCTCTGCACTGTTTCGACACGCATTTGGTAATAACATTGCCATAGTTCACATTTCCGCATTTTCAAGTTGGAAAGACACGAATGCCACAATAATCCCTTGCCTACACATCAGTGATTATATACCCACATCGGAGTTTCACTATGTTGCATATACACTGCAGAAATGCCCTCAGACAGAAACATTGTGATCACTCCTTATAGTTAATTGTATAAAAAATTATATAAAAATGGTATATAAAAGAAACTGAATTCATAAAATTGCTACATTTATGCAGAAAGAGGCAGGTTGATAAGTACTTACCTTAACATGCCACAGTTTGAACATTGTTGACAGAAATACACAAAAAAGGTAATAGTGCTTCAGGTCTTTGAAGCACTAAATTTCTTCTTTAGGGAAGAAAGAAGAATTGGTTGATGGAGGTCAGACAAAGGAGGCAGATCACTCCAAATTGAGGCTAAAAGAGTCATTTATATGTATATGGAGTTACCAGTATGAAACATTGAATACAAATTGTAATGAGGTTTAAAAGAGAGTTTGCCACACCACTGTACATCTAGAATAGGATCAGAAAATGACACTTCTTTCTATGGTGAGTTAAAAGTTGTGGAAAGGCGGTGACTCTCCCATTTATGTAGGTTCTACAGTGAGTGCTCATCATGTTGTCTTGAGTGAAAAACTGTTTGGGCACTCGTGTTTCTATCACAACCAGTTGTCACAGAGCAGCAAGGAAAGCAACACCCACGTGATAATATGACGTGGACAAGTGAATGTAATTTTTTTGGGCCATACACATATTGTGTATGACATCAGTATAATGCATATTAGGCACATGACACAATGTTGGGGAAGATTAGGAGAGAAAGCCTACGTATGCAACACAGCAGTGTGAAGTATGACATGCTAACATGAGCATAATTAGCAGCAAATAACACTGCCAACTAGTGAGAAATTGATTGATAGTGCAGATGCATGATCAATAAAATGAGATTGTTTCATCAGGCGCTACACAAGGAACAGGAGTAACTGACACTAAAATTCAGTTATATTTATGTAACATAATGTTTCATCAGAGTCAGAAGATGTCATTAGATGTCAGTTTAATTTTTTGTCAAAAGTAATCCTAAACCATATTCTGAAATTGTGTCTTGTTTCTCCACTAGGCAGTGCCACAAGTTCCTCCAAAAATCGTAACACAACACACACACAAATGTAATACTAACTAATGTAAATCCACCCGATGATGGAGGTTTAAACCTTCGAAACGCTTCGTAGAAATAAATAAAACGGTGACTGGTAACAGTAAACTTGTTGTTTCATTTAATGTCAGTACCATTCACACTAAAGCCTAACCTAAAAATGTTCGTATTTAAAGTTAATCTGCCCAGTCAGGCAATCAAGGCTATTTTCGAGTACAAAAACAGTCCAGAAAAGGTCGCAATGATGACACAACACATACACTTCAATAGGAATTGTCTCAAGAATAACATCATCCCAAATTATGTCAAGATTGACATCAAAACAAACACGACAACTGCGAAGAAAACACTGGAAATCGCACGAAAACTCTGGGTGAAAAATGAACTGGAAGAACTTCATATTAAAAAACAAATGTTCAACACACAACTTTATAATGCAGAATTACAGTTGGGAAAGTTGCTTCATAGATTAGAATATGATTCCATAACCAAAAGAGTCAAAGAGTACACCGAGTTCATCGTACAGAAAACGAAAGCTACACAGATGAAAAAACTAGCCAATCTTATAAAGCAACAATTACCTCCCAAACCAAACCAAAATAGCCAAAAGAACCATACATTCTACACACCTTTCCTCAACAACACGAACATAATATTCACTGCAGAAGAAGAGGCACTACTCTGCAAAGGCTTAAAATACAATGTTCAAGCTCCGCTGGACCAAAAGAACCAAGAAAAGCTCATCACTTGTGTCACACAGATCTCGACCGTCGCCTTTAAGAAGCAAACTGACAGAATATCAGCCTGCCACAAAAATTAACGAAATCATTGAAAAGGAAATTACAAAACCATTCCCAGCATACAAGAAAAGAGAAGAAACCCTTACACGTACCATTAAGACTAAATTAAACATGAATAATGCAATAATTGTAAAAGCTGACAAGGGCAACACAACTGTTGTAATGGACAGAACAACATACATAGAAAAAACTTTTAGACTTCTTCCAAACCAGCAACATAACTGAAATGCATAAAGATCCAACAGCCAGAATAAAAATGGAGATTAAACACATTTCAAACAACATTAACTTTCTACTCACCATCCAAGAAGCAAGAAACATTGTAACAATGACCCCACAAGCACCTTGCCTTAGATCACAGCCAAAGATCCACAAAAATGGGACCCCCATGAGGCCTATAGTGAACTGTAGGAACAGCCCAACATTCAAGCTCAATAAAATGCTCTTCAGAATTCTCAAAGAAGCATACACATTCAATAATGAGAGAACACTTAAAAACACAACAGAATTCACACAATATGTCAAAAACATACAAGTACCTGATGGAGCCACACTTGCCTCATTTGACATACAAAACCTTTATTCCTCTGTGCCAATAAATCCCACACTACAGATAATCAATGCCAACCTACATAAACACAAAAAAATCCCTTCAGCTCACATTAATGAACTAATGGACCTGCTTGAATTCACACTTTCACACAACTATTTTAAATTTAACAATAAAATCTACAAACAAACAGATGGTCTGGCAATGGGCTCAGATCTTTCCAGGTTGGTAGCAGAAATATTTATAAGTAACCTAGAAGACAAAATCCTGAATTCCAATCACCACCTCCTCAAAAATATCATCTACTACTACAGATATGTAGATGATAACATCATTTTAATGAAAGGCACTAAAGATGACATCAGTGAGTCGAATCAGTTTTTCAACAACTCCCATGAAAACATACAATTCACAGTTGAACACCAAACATATGACAGTATAAATTTCCTAGACCTTACAATTAGAATAAAGAAAAACGGACATCAGTTTGAAATTTATCAGAAGCCTACCACAACACATACCACAATCCACAACTCCTCTTGCCACCCCGCAGCACGCAAAATGGCAGCATTCCGGTACATGATTAATAGAGCTATCCAACTACCAATCTCTGAAGATAAATGTGATCAAGAAATTGAAATAATAAAACAAACAGCTATTGAAAATGGTTATAACAGCTCCATAGTAGACTCCCTAAAACACTCAGTAATGGCAAAGCAATGACAACACAAAAAACAAAAAGAAAATAACATCTTCCATACAATCCCCTTTCTAGGTAACATTTCATACCAGATTGCCAATGTCTTCAAACGAAAAGGCATAAGCATATCCTTTACAACAGACAACAAGATTGGACAGAAGTTACCCCACAACATTGGCACACGAAACCCACTTCATCACACAGGTGTGTACAAAATTGAATGTTTGGACTGTGACTGCTTCTACATAGGCCAGACAGGCAGATCATTTGAGGTTAGGTTCAAGGAACACATGGCAGTACTAAAAATAAAAAGAATACCACACATCAGCAATAGCTACCCACCTGCATGAAACAAAACGCCATGTTAACAACACAAGTATTAGCATCCTACACATCCAACCAAAAGGCAGAAAACTAGAGATCCTTGATACACTCCAAATATACAAACACCAAATGAAACAATTAGAATCCATCTTAAATGACAATATTTACAGTAGTATCATCTCTGTTTTCAGCAACTGCCTACGCTCTTAAAAATGCACGCACACACACACACACACACACACACACACACACACATCCTAATATTTACCATAAATATTGACAGCCGCCAAGAGTACAAGAGATTGACCTCATTCACAGATAATTCATCACACCAACAGCTTGTACCCCTTGTCAGCTTAAAACTGTATGTACATCAACTACTGGCACAAATGTATATCTATCTGCATATTTTATAACATTAACCAATGTATTGCTGACCTTTAGGCAGCTAATATATGCAACATGTAAGCTTAAGACTCCTTGCGCGCGCACACACACACACACACACACACACACACACACACACACACACACACACACACACTCACACACTCTTTCTCTCTCTCTTCCTCTCCTTCTGCCTCCAGCCCCTCACATCTGTTTATTAATCCCAATCAGAGAGTGTCATCTATGTATGATTTTACTGCTGTAGCCAATATGATGATTGTAATTCAAGTCTAATATTTCACCTAATTGTTATTAACAAGTATGAAGTTTAAGCCATTTTAAAATTTCACCTAATGTTTAGCTGTTTTAACTTGTCAAAATTGGATTTATATACCACCTGAAGTACACACACACATATTTGACACCTCAAAACAAACACCTGCGAATGCTTTAAACAATTATTCTGTAATAATGTTGTTACGATGTATATTCTTTGCACTTTGCAATTATGTCTTCTCTTCTGCTATACGAACCTTGCACCCAGCTGATTCCAGATGCCATATTTGTTTACTTATTTAATGTTTACTTATTTAATGTTTACCATTAGATATCAGTTTAATTTTTTGTCAAAAGTAATCCTAAACCATATTCTGAAATTGTGTCTTGTTTCTCCACTAGGCAGTGCCACAAGTTCCTCCAAAAATCGTAACACAACACACACACAAATGTAATACTAACTAATGTAAATCCACCCGATGATGGAGGTTTAAACCTTCGAAACGCTTCGTGGAAATAAATAAAACGGTGACTGGTAACAGTAAACTTGTTGTTTCATTTAATGTCAGTAACAGCACGGTAAAGCCTAACCTAAAAATGTTCGCATTTAATGCAGATGTATTTTTGCATGTCAACAAACATGTAGGCAAAAGTAATTTTGTATAGAGAATATGGTTTGGTATGCTTTAAAACTGGGGCAAGGAAGTGAAGGTACCCCTTCCTGTCAGATCGTGGGAAATGAAATTGAGGCACTGTGCACATAGATTTTATGTGGTGAAGTGTACCCTGCATTAGATGAGTTGAGGGAGCTGAAATGGGTAGGCAGTCCTGTAGAGAGACTGTCCTACCCCCGAAGTCAGTTTAATTCAAGAAAGAAATGGCCTGTACCACATTTTGTGTCGTGAAGTCTGGAGATAGGGAAACAAAACAGAGCGGCCTAGTCCTCTGGTTGGGTGAATCCACGGAGGAGTAATCTAAACTGTTTTTAGTATAGAATGAATATGGGACACTTTCATCTGCGAGGAACAAATGTTGTACAGTATTTGCCCATAAAAAAGGCTGATCTCAGTTATTAAGACTGGAGGAGATGTGTTGAATGTCAGTCACGTTGTCGTAGGGGGCATCCAAACTCGCTAGAAACAAACAAATTTACCCAGGAACCAGTGTTTGGTAATATGCATTCTGTGTATGTTGATGTTTTCAAACCTAAGCTTTCGATTGTCAAGGATAAAATTAAGTATATCTCTAGTGTTGAACCACCGCTGTTACCTAACAATGTATTTCAAATTCAACCAAGAGAACATATCCCATCCTCCTCTAAGGGATGTGTAATGACCAAGCACAGATATCATGGTGTGGTTAATTCCATGCTAACTGTTCGAGACTAAATAAGTAATCCTTCATGAACATTTAAAGGAAACATTCTTAAATTTAAACAATGGAAAATCCAGGATAGAATTAACAATATTATAAAAGGATAGTTGCTACTTACCATATAGCGAAGATGTTGAGTTGCAGAAAGGCACAACAAAGTGACTGTTGGAAAGTTAGCTTTTGACCAACAAGGCCTTTGTCAGAAGTAGACAACATACGCAAATGCAATTCACATACACGTGACCACATTCTCTGACAGCTGGAGCCAGGAGTCTTTTTATCACACCTTTCTACAACTCAGCTATATGGTGAGTAGCAACTATCCTTTTTCTCACCCATCCAGCCCCTTCCTTGTTCCCGTTCCAGCACTACACAGCCCTCATTCCACCATTGCACCACGTCTTTTTACTTCTCTCTTTTTCCGCTACCTCCCTCCCCTCTGCCCTCTATCCAACCTCCCAACTGCACGTAGCTGTCGTACCCTCTCTCCTCCTCGTCTCTGCATGCTCCCCAGCAGTGCGCTTTACTGTCCACTACCCCTACCCTACTATCCCTCCCCCTTCCCACCACAGCCTCCTCCTTACCCCCACTCCCATCATGCACCGGTGCTGCTGCTCACAGTGTGACTTCAGTTGCCTGAAACTGCAGTCGCGCGTGCACTTTTGTGTGTGTGTGTGTGTGTGTGTGTGTGTGTGTGTGTGTGTGTGTGTGTGTGTTTCATCTATTTTTTGACAAAGGCCGTACTGGCTGAAAGTTTTATTTGTGACAGTCTTTTTGTTGTGCCTATCTGCGACTCAGCATCTCCACTATTTGGTGAGTAGCAACTTTCCTTTTCATAATATTGTTACATTATATCCTGGATTTTCCATTGTTTGACTTTTCATTCTATGGGTACATTCCATATATTTATTACGGATAAATGAAATGAGTAACAAATTGTAATAGGGTACCAGATATGTTAGTATAATTGTAAAGAGTGGATTAAAGGAGTTTTACAAGACATATTTTGTCTGACTAGGAGAATCTATAATGTAGCATGTATTACTTGTGAGAATGACCTATGTTCCACTGAACATGATCATGCTGGTGAAAGATGGCCATGTCTTTAATAAATATTTTATGCAGTGAGAAACGTTCACTGTGCGTTCCCTGATCTGTGTAGATGGTGCCTATGCAGTGACCTAATACAGCCGCGCGGGATTAGCCGAGCGTTCTAAGGCGCTGCAGTCACGGACTGTGCGGCTGGTCCCGGCGGAGGTTCGAATAAACCCTCGGGCATCGGTATGTGTGTTTGTCCTTAGGATAATTTAGGTTAAGTGGTGTTTAAGCTTAGGGACTGACGACCTTAGCATTTACGGTAAGTCCCATAAGATTTCACACGCGTTTGAACATTTTTTTGACCTAATACAGCAGGAGCAAAGTGTGGCATGGTGAGCACAGTAGCACTTGCTGGATGTGGGAATTTATGCCTTGGTGATGCCTCTTGAAGGTGTCATGAATGCCGCAGAGAAAACAGACAGACTGCAGTGCAAATGCTCGAGACAAATGAAGTCTGTAAATTGTAATCTTAAGTTGAGTTCAGTGTGGTCGGGCATATTGAATGATGTACTTGAAGTTATGAGTTATTGATAATTAGATCTGTCTTCACAACTGATGTAAATAATTGAAACAACACAGCAGATTATCATTGAAGACATGTTCATAATTCAGTAACTGAAAATAGTGAGTCACTTTCTTACAGCATAACCCTGCCTAGAGACGAAGTCGAGAGGAGTAAGTTCACGTACGGCTGTAGTGCAGCATAACTGGACCACGAGAACAAAACAAAAAGGTGATCATATTTTAACAAGAGCAGTAAAAGATAATTTAGACCACATCAAACTGACAAATCTGCCACACA
This sequence comes from Schistocerca americana, assembly GCF_021461395.2. Classification (NCBI taxonomy): domain Eukaryota; kingdom Metazoa; phylum Arthropoda; class Insecta; order Orthoptera; family Acrididae; genus Schistocerca; species Schistocerca americana. Next base: position 46,330,817 of record NC_060126.1, read on the forward strand.
GTTTTCTGTACTCATGGTGTTACAGTTAAATTTCCATAAACACACACAAGGGAAACACCACAGGGTGAACAGAGATCATCCTGGAGTTGCAAATTTTATACGTCAGCAAACAGGACATGGAACCTGCAGCTGAAGCTGTGAAGGTTGGGCGTGCAATGGAGTGTATAGGTGTACAATGTGCTGAGTGATGAGAAACAGTCAGGATACACAAGGATGTGGGTGTCCCATGCGGGTGCAAATGAAAGCCAAGGTTTAGCAGTTAAAAACAAAATACTTTCTTTGATACAGGGTACAGTGAACATGACTTAGGAACAGTGTTTTAAACAAAAGTCACTTGAGGGGCCACTGCGACTGATTATCTGTGGAACAGTATGGAGAAATGCTAGTTTGAGAGTAGAGAGAGTATCGCCTCCTCAACTCATGCTTGGCTCAGATCCCCTCTCCAGCACGTGAGGCCACCCCCAGTTGCCCTCTTGGCTGCCACAGATTCCGTGGAGGAAAGCTTGGTCCATCAGCATCCTCACTAGAATGAACCACTTTTGGTCTGAATTGTAAGTGGCATTCAAAAACAATTGAGCTGGAGGCATAATTACTGAAACCAGTACCTGTACGTTAGAAGTATTGACCCTGGCTGTTGAGACACTTGTCCCACTGTGACACAAGGTGGTGAATGGCTGGCTCATACAATGCCCGGGGCTGCGATGTTAACCAGTTCTGCACGTACAGCTGGATGTTGTCGTCTGAGGTGAATCATTTGCCCCTCAGAGCCTTTTTAAGGGGAGCAAACATGACGTAATCACAGGGAGATATGTCCATACTGTATGGAGGGTGGCCAAGAACCTCCCATTTGAATTTCTGCTGGAGTGCCATTGTGTTGGCCGTATGAGGCTTTGCATTGTGGAGCAGAATGACCTCACAGGTGAGATTGCCTGGTTGTTTTGATTTGATCACTTGGCGAAGGGTGGCCAAGGTGTGTGTGTAACGCTGGGCATTCACTGTTGTCCCGTGCTGCAGGAAATGAGTCAGAAGGGGGCCATCTTGGTCAAAGAACGTCAGCATAACTTTTTCTGCACTCGTGTGGATGGTCTTGGCTTTTTTTGGTGGTGGTGACCCTGGATGCTTTCACTGAAGACTTTGTCATTTTGGTTGTGGTTTGAAGTGATGACCCCATGACTCATCTCCAGCCACCACAGGTGCCAGGAATGCATTCCCTCCCTAAGCATAGTGCTGCAGATGAACAAGACAGTGGGCCATTCGACATGTTTCCTGGTGTGGATGAAGACTGTGGGAGCACCCATTGGACACATACTTTGTGCATGTGCAGTCGTTCCTTTGTGATATTGTGAACACTTCCGACACTCAATCCGACTGCGGTAGCTACAGCTTTCACTTTCTCTCAGCAGTCCTGCATAATGAGTACATCCACCAGCTGGATGATGTTGTTGGTAATGCAGTGGGGTGCTCCAGACTGTGCATCATCGGGTAATCATATCCGTCCTTCCCTGAAGTGCTTGTACCACGCCTTGACTATTGCAAGGGACATAAAGTGTTCACCATACACTTGTGACATTCGTCGATGAATGTCCATTCCTCTTACTCCTTCCGCTGTTAGAAAACGAACAATATCTCTTTGCTCTTGATGCCTCCATTTTACTGTTTGCAACGTGACTGGCAGCAATGGATGATTGGTGCATGCTGCTGCTAGCTCTGTATAGTCACGTGACTTGCACGCGTGCCCTCTAGCGACGGATGTGAACTTCCACACTATGGTCGGAACCACACCTTGTTACACATGTCACAATATTACCCTCCTGTCATCGGTTTGCACATTCCAGACTCTGGCTTTTCTCTTTCTGAACGCCCCTTATACTAGGTGAATCTGTCACATAGGTCATGCAAGAGGATGCCAAATACTCACTGTGAACTCATGTCAAGAACAATTTTCAGTGGTTAATAAATTTTGCCCTGAGCCCCTAGGCTGACTATGGCTTGTACATTCTGCCCCCTCCTGTTGAAGTGATGATATATTGTTTACAGCTTGTCATGAGCTTCCATGGAGAGATGGGTTGCACTGGTGTGGACCTTAAATTTTAGGGGTTACATATAAATAAATTTATCATAATCTATCAAAAGGGGATGTATAGTTAGTAACAATGGTAATATAAGCACTGTTAAAATACAGGTCTTTATGGAGGTTGTTAAGATGTCAGTGGCCAAAGTGGGCGAGGGCCATGGGTTGGTTAGGCATTTGGGCAACAAGGATGAGCATGTTTCCCACTGCAGCAGACTAGACTAGCTGGAGAGAAAGCTTAATTGTGTTCCTGCAACACTTGAACAACTAGCGTGAGCCTAGAGCCTTGATCATTGTGCTAAAATACACATATCAAAAAAAGTTTTGTATCACCTCGGTTCCAAGAGGTTCGGCATACTATCCACAAGTTGATCAAGGCACTGTTAGTCCAGATTGTCCTGCTCCTCAACGGTGATTCGGCGTAGATCGCTCAGAGTGGTTGGTGGGGTCACATCTTTCATAAACAGCCCTTTTCAATCTATCCCAGGCATGTTCGATAGGGTTCATATTTGGAGTGATGTTATCCTGAAGGAAGCCATTCACAAGATGTGCACGATGGGGGTACGAATTGTCGTCCACGAAGATGAATGCCTCATCAATATGCTGCCAATATGGTTGCACTATCGATCGAAGGATGACATTCAAGTATCATACAGCCGTCACGGCGCCTTCTATGATCATCACTGGCGCACGTTGGCCCCACATAGTGTCACCCCAAAAAATCAGGGAACCTCCACATTGCTGCACTCACTGGATAGTGTGTTTAAGGCGTTCAGTATGACAGGGTTGCCTCCAAACACGTCTCCAACGATTGTCTGGTTGAAGGCATATGCGACACTCATCGGTGAAGAGAACGTCATGCCATTCCTGAGGCGGTCATTCGGCATGTTGTTGGGCCCATCTGTACTGCGTCGTCATTGCAAAAATGGATGTCAGGAGTGAAGTTGTGCATTTTCCAGCTGAGTTGTACCACGATGTCCTGTGGCTGCACGAAGAGCATTATTCAACACGGTGGTGTTGCTGTCAGGGTTCCTCCGAGCCATAATTCGTAAGTAGTGGTCAACCACTGTAGTAGTAGCCCTTGGGCGGCCTGAGGAGGCATATCATTGACAGTTGCTGTCTCTCTGTATATCCTCCATGGCTGAACAACATCGCTTTGGTTCACTCCGAGACACCTAGACACTTCCTTTGTTGAGAGCCCTTCCTGGCACAAAGTAACAATGTGGATGCAATCCAACTGTGGTATTGACCATCTAGACATGGTTAAACTACAGACAACATGAGCCATGTACCTCCTTCCTGGTGGGATGAGTGGAACTGATTGGCTGTCGGACCCCCTCCATCTAATAGGCACTGCTCATGCATGGTTGTTTATGTCTTTTGGGTGGGTTTAGTGACATCTCTGAACAGTCAGAGAGACTGTGTCTGTGATACAATATCCACAGTCAACGTCTGTCTTCAGGAGTTCTGGGAACCAGGGTGATGCAGAACTTTTTTTTGATATGTGTATACCTTAGTAGAGAAGGAGAGACTCTGGGAACTAGGCTCTCAATGGTGAGCCACATTAGAATGACATTTAGTAACCAATAGGCGAACATTTTATTTGCAATAGTACTGAATGTCAATACCTATATAACTAACCACTGAAATCAATAATTATTTGTGATGGTGTACTTCTAAAAATAAAAACTGAGATATGAAAGAAGAAATATGTATTTGGTGTGTCTTTCCTTCAAGAATGAAGACCGGATGAATGATTCCAGATGAGGTAAAGTACGTAAGCATAATAAATATCAGATAATTTTTTCAATGAGATTTAAGTACACACCCTTTTTAAAATAAATTCGAACAAGTTAACTTCACCTTGATTGTAATTTAAATGCATATTTTAGTATGTGGTGTTCAAGTTTGACGCAGCATGCACATAGAGTTCAGAGTGACACTCTTAAGACATGCGTAAATGTAATGCACTAAACTACATTGCAAGAAAAAGATTGGTCCTTTTAGAGATTTCCAGTTTACTCAAAATTTAATGTTGCAACAGAGCATATGGAGTACATGAAATGATTACATTTACAGATCAGTAGCACAAGCAGTTCTTAGGTGCTGAAACATCCATATTAGTATCAGGTGTAGCCTCCATGGGCAGCAATGCAGGCTGCCTATGGCATCCAGTCAAGGGTACAGATGACGAATGCTGTCCTGGGATGTGTTATGCCGTGCCTGCTCAACCCATTCACCTAGTTATGTAAGAGCTGTTGGTTGACAACTGGATGATCACTTCTCATACCATCATATCCCACATATGCTCGATTGGAGACAGGTCCAGGGATCATAATTGCTGGGGAAATTACTGCGTCTTCTGCACGACATGCTAAGTTTCACGGGGGGAGTGTGTGGGCGAGCATTATCCTTTTGGAACAACACATCACCTTCTTGTTGCAAAAAACAGCAAAAGAATGAGTTTAACAACATTCTGCATGTACTGAGCGCTGGTTAGTGTTCCCTCCAGAAACAGCAAAGGTGAAAGAGAATTGTAGCTTAATGCACACCAGACCATAAGGCCTGGGATGGGGGCAGTGTGCCTTGGATGCTTGCACTCTTCTAAATAACACTCACCACTTCTACATTGTATGTGCAAACAACCATCACTTCCATGCAGGCAGAATCTGCTTTCATTGCTGATGACCACAGCATGCCATTCAATCTTCCAAGTGATCCTTTGACAGTGCCAGTCGAGTCGTGTATGTCGATGCTGCAGTGTGAATTGAAGGTGACTAGAGATATGCGTGCCCATAGTCTTACTGCTAACAACAGGTTCACAACAGTTTGTGTTGACATGTCTGAGCTCACAAGCCCTCTTATCTGTGTTATGATAATCCTGGCGGGTGTCTGTGCTGTGTCGATGTCCAGAACCTCATCTACAGGCGTGAGAATGTTCACACGATCACTGATACCAGAATCATTGCACAACTGTGCAGCACGTTCACCTTGTGTGGCAGTTGTTTGGAAGGACAGTCCTACCACTTGGAAACCACAATTTCACCCCTTTCAAACTCCCTCAGTTGACTGTAGGAAGCATGAGTCTCTCTCCATGGCATGGTTGCCTGCACCACACTGAGTCCTCTGCCTGTGAACACTCCCTATTAAAGGGTAGACACAGACGGTGCTCTGGTAGCTATGCCACAATGATATCTGTTGGTGGATGATGTTGAAACCATTTATAGCACATCTTCTATCCCCGAGGTGGCATATGCCACCATCAGAATAAAACTGGTGTCGTCTTTGTAGGAGTACTAATTTTCTTTCCAGCAGTGTAATATCCACAAAGATAAGGTTTAAATGATACACCATAACTCAGGCAGTGAAATATGTCATTTAGCCTAGCAACATTAATTGTTTGAACCATCATAATACGAAATCCGTAGTAAATCACCATGAAACATCCTGCAGCACGCAGTAATCAAATACATGTTATAATATGTGAAATGAATTTAGATGCCAACTGCAGACACTAGTGAAATATGTCAGGATAATGTTTAGCTTCCAAAATGGCTCTGGTGTTTTTAATTTACATCATACTAGAACAGTGTGCTCAAATTAATATTGTGAGTTGTTGTGCTAAAATCAAGGTCAATGTTATGAATCTTTCCTTGTATGTGATAGTGCAGTGTAAAAGTCTGTTCAAAGTGCGTTGATGACTAATCACACAATATTGTATATCACTGTTCATTGCAGGAAAGCAATTTGCTTTCTCAATTAATAATCACGTTCCGTGCCAGGTAAAATAGTTCTTACTAATAATTCATATGATATCCAGTTTTCACCAGATAAATAGAAAAATCTATATTCTATCTTTACACAAGTGCAACCCCTCACATGTACGAGGGTATGCTGAAAAGTAATGCCTCTGAATTTTTTATGTGAAAACTCTTAAAGCTTTTTAATAAAACAAAATTTATTAACATTCTGCAACTCTATTCCTGGTGTCTACACATTTATTTCTCAATTTAGTCACCCTGGTGACAAACACATTTCTCCTGAAAAGAGGCTAGTTTGTTCACACTGTCACTGTAGAATGTTTGCCTTTGTTGATAGACCCACAGCCTCACCTCTGCTTGCACCACTTCATTACTATCAAAGCGAAGTTTTGGAAACAAGTGGAAAATCAGATGGGACCAAGTTGGGACTGTACAGAGGATGATCAGTGATGGTGAACTTGAGGCATCAGATGCTGTGCTTGTGTACAGTCTGGCATTGTCGTGCTGAAGGAGAGGGTACTCAGTGTGTGGATGACCTCTTCAGATTTGTGCTTTCAGTTTTCTGAGGGTCTCTCACGCACCGACATAGTTACATTACTTACCGCCACGTCCCATGCTACAATTTGGAGCCCTCTAGTGGTGGAGGGTCGCAACATGTGTTAGTGAAGTGGGAATGTCGAGTAATATGTGTGATGTGTAATATCTCAAGCGATATTGAGAACAGAACAAAATAAAATAAGAGGCATTACTTTCCAGCGTAGCCTCGTAATATGCCAGTACTCCTACTTGATATATTTAGTCTTTGCACACCTGACCATGATCCTCTGCTGATCTAACACAGAGTCAGACGTGTCTGTAGATATGATCTGGTTTTGATATACATCATCACATAAAGAAGAAACATCTAATGCTTACGGAAAACAAGCAACTCAAGAAAGAATATTGGTGCCATGACACTTTCGTGGAGTAGGAAACTGAAATAACAGTAATAAATATTGGTGTGAAAAGTTGTGATGAAGACAGTTATCAGAAACTCAAGATGTCCACAGCTAGGAAACTGGATGACAGTTTGACCGAGACCTACACGGCAAGAGAGAAAATTGATGTGAGTGACAAACTTACAAGTTTGACTTCAGGTGCTACTCAACAATGAATTATTATGAAAGGCAAGCACTCTCCATTTACTTTTACTTTTTAAATTGGTTTAATTTACTTTCACTTCACTTTAAAACAGAAGGTTAGGTGTAATACTGATTTCACACTGACAAAATGTCTGGTGCCAGTAATGCTGCAATGGTGGTTCTGTCCCAGCCCATTCCCTGGCATGCCCACACATTTCAGTAAACAGATATCAGTGTGCTCGCATGTAAACTACAATGAGTCATGTAACAGATAGCGTGTTATAACCTACTTGTCTATGACACTGTCAATGGTACTTTGTGAGCCTTTCGTTCAGCAAATGTTTGAATCACAGCATCAAAGTCTAGTTGCTTTGCCAAATTCTATTCATTTGCCAGGCCTCATTGACCTGATCATGTCATCTTTTTGTATTTCCATAAAAACACAAATGTTCATCTAAGATCTTCACTGTTTCATGTTGTGTTTTCATGTTAGACACTAGATTGTCAACAATGCCTTAAAAAGAATTTATCTTGAATAAATCTTCTGCATTCACATCCGTCACTTCATTCCTGGATTCATCAGTAAATGATTTCACCTCCGGAAGTTCAGTATCAAAATTAACTGTACACTCTACAGCACAAAAAGTAGGCCACCCCTGACTGTGTACAACCAACATAGCATAGCTGTGTCACAGTTCCTCTAAACCATCTGCAGTACAGTAATTTGACTATATGAAATTGATACCACTAGAGACTACTAGAAAAACACTGCTCTTTATGGTATTCGGTCCAGATGTAAACCAATACTGTCATACAACTAATATTAGAAAACATGTTATTAGAGATGAAACAGTTGTTAACACTTGTAAATTAAACTGTATTACAATAAGTGACATGGAGGAGGCTTATCACACTCATTAAATGACATGATGAGTAGTTGTTCATGATCCGAATTTGAACCCACTGTTAACCAAATAAAGCTTGCATGTCTGATCGAGGCTCGACTAGGCATAGAGAGATATAAAATACTGAAATGTTCACCGATATCAGTTTTCAAGGCCAAATATCTGAACCTGGAAATAAATTACGATACATGATTACTAAGAAGGTTTCATCAAGCTTCGAGAAATCTGTAACTAAAACAAATTTGAGGGTTGTAGACCTAACAAAAGTCCTATGAGTTACAAATATAAACAATTTAACTGGAAATCATCATATATTGTGGTGAAGGTGAAACAGATATTGGGTTATTGACACTGCCCTTATAAGACCCAAGGAGACTGGCAACAATATGGTTGTTGGACCTCTTTTGGAATATTGCTGAATACTGTGCAGCCATTACCTGACAGGATTGATGGCGAACATCAAAAATGTTGAAGGAAGGCAGCTGTTTTTGTAGAATAGTGTATTAGGGAGAGAATGTTATGGATGTTTTTTTTTTTGGTCCCTTGAGGTTTGGGGGGGTGGGGGTGGGGGCGCAGGGGCAAGTTGGGGATCCAATATCAAAACAAATGCTTTTTCACTGTGGCGCATTATTTTCATGACATTTCAACCATCATATTTCTCCTCCAAATGCAAACAGTTTTTGTTGCCACCACTGTATTAAGGATTATATTACAACTGTAATAACATAAGAAAAATTAGAACTCACACATAAAGATTTTGGTCTTCGTTTTTCTTCAGCTTCGTACACGAGTGGAACGGTCAAAAAATTGAAGCTATTCTGTGAACTCTTTACTCTGTAATTCACAGTTAAGTGTTTTGCAATCATGTCTCATTGTGATGTAAATGAAGTGCCTCAGAAGAACGTAATTTCCATTGTGCAGCATTTATTGTTTCAGACACATTGAGTATATTTTATAAGTGCTCAAAAAGTGAATGATATAGTATGTTTACACAAGTATATACAATTATCTGGCTGCCGCCAAATCTTTACTTTTACAATCCGCTTCGTTATCTTCGTAGAATACATATTTTCTTAATGCGAGATCTAATTCAGAGTGCTTACAAGAAGGAATAGTTTCCTGCATTGTCCTAGTGCTAGCTAGTAGAAATATTTTGTGGTAGCTACGTTTATTATGAGTGTATTCTTTAACTAATTTTTACTTAAATATTTGAATGAAATGACAAAAGATGTGCCTGCTCATATTATAGCAAAATAGCTGTGTTATGTTGTACTACAGACTTGGGTAGAGTAGACAAAATGTTTGATCCTTCAAAGGTTTGTGTGGCTTTGTGGCTGGAGCCTGTAGTAGCCACGGCTTGTGGCTACGGGACAGCCAGGTTGGATGGCTGATGAGCTGGCTTTCCAGCTACAGCCCAGTGCCAAGGCAAGACTGAAGAGAGCGAGCCAGTGGTGGTGGGAAAACAGCCTCCCCGGTCTGGGATGGGCCAGAATGGCTGCAGCACATGGCTCTGCCTCTGCTGTTCCTTTTGACATAAAACTGTTTTCTTCCACTCTTGCATCAGTATAAGAGCAGCAAGCAGAAATACACATCAGGCAGATAGAATTGTCACTCTTATTGAAGAAGGTGGATGTTCCATCAGAGAAGCTGGCAGAAGGTGTGGCATGCCACATACCACTACAGCGAGGTGTAAGAGGAACTATCTTGAAAGAGGCACTAACAACAGGGCTCCTGGCTCAGGTAGAGTGAGCTCACAGCAGGAGGACAGGGAGCTAGTGTCTGAGAGCACAGAAAATCCCTCTCTGAACACAAAGCAGTTGCGGCAGGAGACCAGCTTCACTGGCTCCAGTGACACGATCGCCAAAGGCTGAGGGATGCTGGACTGCATGCACGATGATTTGCCACAAAACAAGAGCCAGTGAATACAAACAATATTTTATACTGGCTGGCATATGTGGAACTCCATCTGAGTGTGTTGTGAGAAAATGTCATTTTCACTGATGAGAAGGTGTTTTTCACCAACAGTCATTTACAGGTCACAATGGACTCTCCATCGTTGTGAATATGTGACCACAACGAGAAGTGGGTGGCTATCTGATTCCTGCTGGGGATGAATTTCTGTGAAGGGAGCAGGAATTATTCACAGGATAAAAGGAACTCTCGACAATAAGCAGTACACCCATGTAATGGAAACTGTCATACATCCATCAGTGCAAATGCTGAACAGAGGAGAAGACTTCACACTACAAGAGGACCAGTCTCCCGGTCTGCATCCGTTCAGCAGTAGCTTTCCACAATTGACATCAAAGTCATGGACTTGTTGCCACAGGGTGCTGATATGAACTCTAGGGAAAACATGTGGGCTGAAGTTGCCAGAATGTTAACAGAGAACTGGCCACAAAACCAGCTAACTACAGCTAATGCTCTTTGGGACAGTGTTCTTGAAGTGTGGGAGGAAGTTGCTTCTTCAGGCTTTTGTGTCTGATGGCTTATAGATTCTATGTCAAGACGCGTGATAGAAGTACAAAATAGTGTAGGATTCTGGATAAAGTGTTAGAGTCTTAAAACATTTTGTTATGTCATCTGTTTCGTCGTTTTTCCTCATTGAGAGCCAGTGGAAGATCACATGGCAACAGACAAAATAAAATTTGAGGTTGTTTTCCTTTGAGTTGCCTTTTTAACTGAAGTGAGTTTCTTTTGAATATACAATTTGTAAAATATTTTTATTTCATGTATACCCTATCTAGATACTTACAAAGTAATCAGTTTAGATGGGCGCTTTAAAAGGATTTTGTATTATTTCAGATTCCAATTTGTCCATTAATACGCCCTCCATCCTCCAAAAATTATGCAAATGATTTCATCTTACATTTCTTCATTGTTAATTTCTCCTTCATTCTCTCTCTCTCCCCCTCTCTCGCACCACTCCTATATCACCTCAATTACGTTTTTACTCCATTCTTCCAAAAGTTATAAACAAATCTTGTAGTTTCCACTGGAACTACACATTCTCATTTAATTTGCTTTCTTTACTGTCCTCTATCATTCCTCTCAAAACCTATGAAACCATATTCTTTTATATCCCCTTATCTATAACCCATTCCTAATTCTGAAAACATTCCTCCCCTTTCTGTCTGTCCTAAGATAAAACAAACTGTGGCATACGTCTAAGTAAGGAATACTTTGCAAGCTTTTCACTCTTTTATTTTGCACTTCTTCATTCCTAGAGTCCTTCCTCCTTCATGTTACCCCTCCTTTGACATCAACATCGACATCCACGTCTACATGAATACTCTGCAATTCACAATAAAGTGGTTGGCAGAGTGTTCTTTGAACAACTGTCACATTATTTCTCTGCCGTTCACGCTCAAATAGAGTGTGGAAATAATGAACAACTAAACCTTACCATGCAAGCACTGATGTCTCTTATCACAATGGTCATATCTCCTATGTATGTCAGAGCAAACAAAGTATCATGACATTCACCGGAGGAAGTTGAAAATTGGAATTTAGTGGAAACATCTTGCACAGTATTAAACACCTATGTTTTGATGATTTGCATCCTGAATTATTTATCATATCTGTGACAAAATCTCCCCTATTTTGTGATAATACAATATGAGCTGCTCTTCTTTGAGCTTTTCTGATGTCTGCTGTCAGTTCAACTTTGTAGAGATCCCATATCATGCAGGAACACTCACGAAGAGGAGGGATTAGTGTGTTGTAGGTGCTCACTTTAATTACTCCATTGCATCTTCATATTCTACCAATAAAACGTGATCTTTGGGTTTCTTTCTCCACAATATTTTCCATATGATGGTTCCAATTTAAGTTGTTCATTATCATAACTCTTACATATTTAGCTGAATCAACAGCTTTTTAATGTGACTGATTTATCACATAAGCAAACTTTAATGGCACTGTTTTGTTATTCATGTAGGGAACCTCACATATTTTATTGTTGAATGTTAATTGTCATATTTTGCACCATGAAGACATATTTTCAACATTGTTTTACAATTTGCTTTGCTCTTCTGAGGATTTTACTAGACAGCAGCATTACCTACCACAAGTCTAAGCGAAATGTTCTGATTCTCTACTAAATAGTTCATATATATTAGAAATAGCAGAAGGTCTACATCACTTTACTTGCAGAATCACACTCATCACATCCATTTCAATAGGTGACATCTTGTCAGTTGCTGTGAACTGTGACCTTTCAAACAGGAAATTGTGAATCCAGTTGCACAACTGAGATGATAGCTCTTAGGAAAGCAGTGTGAGGAATGGTATCAACATCCTTTTAGGAATTCTATAAATACAGAAGCAATTTGAGAGCCCCTGTACACAGTCCATCATGCAAATAAAATGCCAGCTGTGCCTCATAAGAGTGATGCTTTCCAAATCCATGCTGGTTTTGATGTCGACAGATAATATATTTCAGGGTATTTCATAACGTTGGAACAAAATATTTATTCACACATCCTGCTACATGTCGATGTCAATGAAATGGATCTACAAGTCAGTGGATTATGTTTATTTTCTTTCACATGTATTGTGGTGGTCTGTGTAACTTTCCATTCTTCTCCCTTACCATAAATGCTAGAATACTCATCATGACACTACAGTATAAATAATTAAGCCGCTGCATCATTGGTGCAAAAGATGCACTCCTAAATAGTTAGCCCACTCAATTAAAAATTGATTATAGAAACATAATCATCCTGCTATAACAATGATACAGTCATGACAGCATAATGGAACATACCTGGTGACGCTGTCATAGTTTTGTTACTTCCTGGAATAGAGAATTATCTAGCAAGAATCACTTGATATGTGGTATACCAACCAAAAATGAATTCATCTTTGACTTATCAAATATATGTTTACAGACAGGGGAGATTACTTTCACTAATCTCATTGTCTACAGTGCTAATTATCTGCATCAGTCATCACAAGGGCAATGAGGAGGAGATGAACACTGCAGTTAGTCACTTGCTCCATGAAAATGCTGACACACTGTAAAGAGTAATAGGCAGTAGTCTCAGTTCCAAACTGATGGGAGAGTAACATTTTATCTCATTTGTGACAGAACTACAAACAACTATACTGAACTCAGAATGACATCTTTAGAAATTCTGTCATCATAAGATGTCTCGCCACCTTCAGTAACAGTAAATCTAAAGGTAAGAAACATAAAATACTGTCAAACTGATACTGAAAATACACGATTCTCTTAATGAAATCATATCACTGAATACTCTATTAACTTTGTTTTATTCAGTAACTACTCTCACAGCCATATTGTCATATTTATGTGGTAGTGTGGTAAAGTTACTTGAGTATGACAAAAGACTTCACATTTAATTAAGATAGCCATTTGTTGTATGTATTATGATGAGACACCAGTTGTATTAGTGTATTGCATATTAGTAGTGTTTCCTATTAAGTTATTGAACACAGAGAAATTGTCAACAATATGTTCCACCTTGTTATCAAAACCGTCTGATGATGCACAGGTAGTTGTTCAATCCCACGCTCACAGTGACTTGCAGATTCTGAGTTAAGCCACATTTAAAGTGCAATTACCAAAACAAAACATACAAAATAAAACAAAAACTATCTTTCTTGCTGGTTGATAAATAAGGGGCAAAGAAAGTAAACACATACGGGTGCCAGATTAGAAGAGGTACGGTATGCATGTTTGTCAACTAAGTTCCTCGGCGCTGTCTTCCAGCTCGCGTTTGTTACTCTGCAACTGCAAGACATCTCATTTGTTGGCAACAAATGTCAACTACAAAGGACACATCTCTGTGAATCAGTTTGTAACACAAAACACCTTCTTTGTGCCACCTGATGTAGTACATCAATAACATTACATTTTGTGGACGTATTAAGGCAATGATTTGAGATGACATTTGTTATGGCTTACCCTTTTTTTTCTCTCCATATTAAGTTACCATACTGTACTTCAAATTGCCATCAGGCTGCACTGATTTAGGTTTATGGTGACCTCTTTAAATCTGTCACCACAAATGCCAGGATCAATCCTTTGGAAGGGCACAGACTTCTTCCTTCCCAATCCTTTCCAGTTCAAGATTCTGCTTCACGTCCGATCTCTTCCTTCCTTTCTTTTAACCTCAATATGAATACTGAAGGCGAGGCTCACATAAAGCTTACCTGGTCATCACAGTTGCTAGTTATCAGGTACACTGTCATTGACCATAGTAGCAAATTGCAGAAATGTCATTCATTAATGCCTGTTTGTTGCCATGAATGTGGTAATTAATTAATCTCCAAACGATTGTACTTGAAATAATACAACTTGACTTTCTCGATAGCACTCACACCACACAGGGCACAGACATTTCGAATTGTCTCCACTGCTTTCACCCTTTTATTAAACACAAACAGAACACAATATCACAAATGTTAGACTTTAGTCCACTTTTAGACTCTTGTTTTTTTAATGCATAAATGATGGTCCTCATAACATCAAAAATGAGAAATATATCAGTTGTCGTGGCACAAGCTGTACTACAAAATTTAACAAAATAAGACCATAGTTAAATACACTTATAGCAACAGGCCATACAAAATTGCCACAGAACATGCTAAAACGTATTATTATATCATATGCAACATTGCATAATGTTGTGTGTGCTAATTGCAGTGCAGAAAAGTCCACTGGCGATCATAAGCTGTATGGCTGATGCGTCGCGATCACTCGGGTGGACGCTGGTCTATGTCGAGCAGCTGCTGGCTCGTGACACTGAAATTGGTCCAACCATTGCAGATATCCACATGCCCTTTCACAAACGTCTTTCTGCGAGATTTTTCTATTACTGGCTGGTTAGAAAATGAACGAATCTGTCTCTGACTTTCTGTCAGACTTATGCTCTTAGCAGACAGATGGGATATGGGTTAAAAAAAGAAAGGAAAAGGATGGATTTGATATCACAGCTTTGCATTCGCATTGCATGATGTTTACTACTAGACCACAAATAGGTACTCATGATGACAGCTCAAGTGGTAGTCAACACAGCACTATGTGCTGCATACCCCATTATGACAAAAACATGATGCTAACATGTGAAATTCAGTGGTTGGTTGGCCTGAGGCTAGCTTGTAATGGCTAAGGTGTGGGTTCGATTCCTGCCAGGGTTACCAGTCTTTAACAGCCACAAACATACCCTCCTCACCTCCATTACTGCCAAGTAAAGAATTCAGGGCTGTACCATGGTTCCAAATCACCATTAAACACGTCCATTTGCTACTGACTAGAACAGAGTTGGATTAGTTTGGCTGTCAGAGGCGCAAGTCGCTGCTTGCAGAAACTCTGTCTCTGATAAGCTTTCTTACACTAGTAATGCCATTTTAGTTGACGAACCAATTGTGATGTAAGATCAGAGGACCTTCATTTCTTATTTTAAGTGACCTTGAGATTTTGGAAATATTGACACAGGACTGGGATTCAAGTTTCGATTCCAATTTTTCTCTGGATTTGAACCCTTTGAAATGATACTGTCCCATCATTTTGTTGTTTCCCCATGATGCCCAACTCCTCCAGGTTTGTATGAACAATGTGAGCCTAACTAGTAGTGAAAGAGAATTTGGCAGTTGACACTTCTTGGTGTTGGATCAACAATGATGATACGCATGGGTTTGGAGTGCCAGACAGCACAGAAACATTTGTTGTGATACATCAAGCCAAACATGAGCGCATCTCGCCACTGGTCAAGAAACAATAAATATTTCACGTGTATTCATAGATATAAGACAACACCAAAAGGTGAAGGTGCTGGGTTCAAATTCCTGCCACGCAAAAATCATTTGCACTGTCGTTTAAGCTTTCAGTATCATGCTGTTGGTGAAAATATTTAATATTTGACATCTGACTGTGCTTCATAACAATTCATATAGGTGCTGGGTTTTACTCCCAGTCCATCATCACAACTTTACTTCATGGTGTTTCACATTTGTGCATTGCCCTTCATTACATACCTTTCGTGGTAAATCTTCAGGGGCAATATAAGCTTCAAGGGTTCCCACTGCAGTGCTAAACGTAGATCATTTATTCCCAGGTTCGAACATTCAGCCTTCTAAACTTCAACATTTTACAGCTCTTTATGCCTAGTCGAGCCTCAACCACACACGCAAGCTCTGTTTGGTTAACAGTAGGTTCAAATTCGGATCACGAACAACTCATCACATCACCTAATGAGTGTGTTAAGGCTTCTGCAGTATCACTTATTATAATACAGGTTAATTTACAAGTGTTAGGGACTATTTCGTCTCTAATGGGGCAATATAAGCTTCAAGAGTTCCCACTGCAGTGCTAAACGTACATAATTTATTCCCAGGTTCGAACATTCAGCCTTCTAAACTTCAACATTTTACAGCTCTTTATGCCTAGTCGAGCCTCAACCACACACGCAAGCTCTGTTTGGTTAACAGTAGGTTCAAATTCGGATCACGAACAACTCATCACATCACCTAATGAGTGTGTTAAGGCTTCTGCAGTATCACTTATTATAATACAGGTTAATTTACAAGTGTTAGGGACTATTTCGTCTCTAATGGGGCAATATAAGCTTCAAGAGTTCCCACTGCAGTGCTAAACGTACATAATTTATTCCCAGGTTCGAACATTCAGCCTTCTAAACTTCAACATTTTACAGCTCTTTATGCCTAGTCGAGCCTCAACCACACACGCAAGCTCTGTTTGGTTAACAGTAGGTTCAAATTCGGATCATGAACAACTCATCATGTCACCTAATGAGTATGTTAAGACTTCTGCAGTATCACTTATTATAATAAGTTTAATTTACAAGTGTTAGGGACTATCTCATCTCTAATAATGTGTTTTCTAATATTTGTTGTATGACTGCATTAGTTTACATCTGGGCTGACTGCCATAATGAGCAGTGTTCTCTAGTGGTCTCTTGTAGTAACCATTATGTCTAGTCAAACAACTGTACCCCACAGGGTTTCAGTGTTTAGAGGACCTGCAACACGGCTACGTTATGTTGGTTGCATTCAGAAGTTGCCCACTTTTTATATTTAAAGTCATTTAATAAGCTCTAAAACTGTCTTATCTCAGCATCAGTGGTGGTATTTTCAGCTTGTAATAATTTGCTTCTGTAGTCTATTGGTATCAACAACTTTAACCACATTAATGTCATGATTAAACACTTCAAAGATCTCACATAATCGAAAACATCGTGTACCATAGAACCTGATTCATCTGACAAATTTAACTTACTGAGAGTTTAAACAGTAATGGCAATCTTATCCAACTGAACTGCAATTGGCCTTAAAGTGTCAATTAGAGCACTCCAATGGGTATCAGACATGGAATATAGAAACTTCCCACACACTGTTTGAGAATTTCTCACTGTTGTGAACTGCAGCTGTGTAGGCTGCAATGAAGTTCAGTCTCTCAGAAAAATGTGATTGTTTCACGACAGCTTTCAGTTGCATGTACTCCACATAAAGCTATGACAAGCCCACACACAAAATTTTGCAAGATGATTCAACTAAAGAAAATGTTTCTGAGCTCCTTTATAAGGTGCACTCATATTGCATCAAACAATGGAAAATCCAGGATAGGATAATGTCAATATTATGAACATGCACGATTTCAATGGCTGCTTCCATGGCTGGATCCCTCCCCCCCCCCCCCCCCCCCTACCACCACCAGCTTTTCTGAGCTGCTCAGATGGGAGTTATCCTTACAACACATTCTCCTCTCCTGTAATTATTCAGGCCTCAACCTACAGTAACATACAGTCCTTACATCCTCTACCCATTCCTGTGTCCCACCCTCTTTGTTTGCTGTCCTCTGGCAATGCACCCACTAACCTTTCCACGCTCCTCTCCTTTTTCATTCCTTTCTTCCCCACCTCTCTGCCCCACGACCTCCTGACACATCTGTTGGCACTCTAGTCACTGCACACACTGCCAGACAGCATTTATCTCCCTCCCCACCCGTACACTACTATCTCTTTTCTGTCTCCACCCCTGCCAAATTACTGCTTGAATACTACACGATAGTTGTATTCTGGCCCGAGATGCTGGGTTGGTGGTCATGTGTGTACGAGATGTGCTTGCTTGCGTGTACAAACGCTGCTTATCTTTTGCTGATGAAGGCTCTAGCTGAAAGCTGTATGTAAGTGTCTTTTAATTGTGTCTGCCTGCAACTTAATGTGTCTTCTTTATAGTAAGTAGCAATCTATCTTTTCCTTCATTGTCAATATTCCTACGTGGGGTTTCCGTTGTTTGATTTTGCTGAACGACTTGTCTTCCATCCTACAACCCTCTGATGTTTCCTTTTGTTACTCTTCTCTATTGAATTACTCTTTTCGATGTCCGTTCTCTCTCTTCTTTCCTATGTTTATGCTCCACCATTCAAACTACATCTACTTCCGAGCCACACTGTATCCAGGATTGTCCACAAACAACTCAGAATTTGTGACTTTGGGAGGCTAGGAAGGTCTCCTCTAGTGACTTATTGCTGATGCAGCATCTGATGCCCCAGATTCTTTTCTTTTATAGCTATATTTCTTGCTATTAATCCCACTTCATCCCTCATCCTGACATATGTTAGTCTTTTATTTCCCACACTTGCCTGTGCCACTCAAACTTTCGATCCCTGATGTAACCCATTATCCTCCCCCTCTCTCTACTTATTGCCACACACACACACACACACACACACACACTCTCCACTCACTCACTCACTCACTCACTCACTCACTCTCTCTCTCTCTCTCTCTCTCTCTCCTCTCTCCTCTCCCCCCCCCCCCCCCCCCCCCCATACCTCATCGTTCATTTGCTCCTACATTTTAACATAATTTTGGATATTTTATGTAGTTTCACCCAGTTTTGTTTATTTTTACATATTTGTGTGTGTCTGTGCATGTGTTTACATATTTTTTGTGCATCTTTCCACTTATCCAGCTCCTCTCACAACCATCAACACCTATTTTGTCCATTTCTGCCTCATTCACATTTCCTTTACACCATTCCTGCCACAGTAAAGTATACCCTTCCATGGCTAAAACCCAGTCCCCCATCCTATTTCTTAAATGCTGCCTAGACCATGGAAACCTATCAAATGGTCTAACCATAAAGACACCTTTCTCTGGATTACACCTCTCCTTTCACTGTAACCTATGCCTTTTCAGATTCCACCAACCTTTGGCCCTCACAAACCTGGTACTGCAAAAAGACAACCCCCTTGGCACAGGCATCCCAGAACCACCTCTGCTCCCTCTGCAAGATACTATGACTGTGCAATCCTTACTCCATACATCACATCTCTGAAATTGAATCCCTTGCCTTCCAGCTCAGCTCCTGGAGGAGCATTTCAGATGCTACCTCCTTCAGACACCATTTCCATAAGTTATCCAACCATCTGACATGCTCACAGTGTTCCTCCTTACCCATCCCTCATAGCACCTGCCTAGCTAACCTTGATGAGCTAGCCTTTTCAACTTGCCACATCCCCAAAAGTGCCTACCAGCTCTCCATCAAATCCAAGGCCTAAACGTTTCCGTAACACTGTTGTTAATCTTTCTACCAAAACCCTCAGTCTCATAGAAGTTTGTGTCCTCTCCAAAGACCTCACCTTTAGCCCTACTCCCAAATTTAACCATGCTGGACTTGTTAAAGACCTACTCTCCTCCTGATCCCTGCAATGGAAGCATTTCTTTGCCACCAATCTCTCCAACCAAAACCACCCTAATTCCAGCAATGAGTCTCGCCTGCTCCACTCCTCCCATGTAACCACCCACTGGTCACCTTCCAGGAATTCCTTACCTCCAGCTTAGCCTCACCATTCTTCCCCAGATCCCTTTCCTCAGAGTGCCAACCTTTCAATAGAAGAAAGAATATCCATACACAACCTCAAAACAAATCCTGACCTAATCATTCTACCTGCAGACAAAGGCTCCACCATGTTGTGAACCGCAGTGACTACCTGTCAGAAGGAATCTGCCAGTTGTCTGACTCCTCTGGCTATAAACTCTGCCAGAGTGATTCCATGCCAGAAGTCCAACATAACCTCCAATCCCTGCTTAAAGCTTTAGACCCTTCCCAGAACCTCTCTCCTGAATCCATTTCCCTCCTCACCCACGTAAAACTCCACACGCCCACTTTCTACGTGCTACCCAAAATCCACAAAACCAATAATCCTGGGCACCCAATTGTTCCCCACTGAAATAATTTATGCACTCATTGACTGACACGTTGAACTAATTGCACGTAATCTAGCCTCCCACATCAAAGACACCAATCACTTACCTCCTGGATCCCTACTTGTCATTTTTGATGCCACCTCGCTATACACTGACATCCCTCATGCCCATGGTCTTACTGTTATTGAACACTACTTTCCCAATGTCCTTCAGACTCCAAATGCACTACCTCATTCCTCATACACCTTACTAACCTATATCCTAACCCACAAATACTTCTCATTTGAAGGGAAGGTATATAAACAAATACGCGGCACAGCCATCGGCACACACATGCCAAGCTCCTATGCCGACCTTTCTATGGGCCATCTAGAGGAGACCTTCCTAGCCTCCCAAAACACTAAACCCCTTGTCTGGTTCAGGTTCATTGATTGATTGCCCGCATCTCGTGGTCGTGCGGTAGCGTTCTCGCTTCCCACGCCCGGGTTCCCGGGTTCAATTCCCGGCGGGGTCAGGGATTTTCTCTGCCTCGTGATGGCTGGGTGTTGTGTGATGTCCTTAGGTTAGTTAGGTTTAAGAAGCTCTAAGTTCTAGGGGACTGATGACCATAGATGTTAAGTCCCATAGTGCTCAGAGCCATTTTTTTTGAGGTTCATTGATTATCTCTTCATGATCTGCACCCAAGGCCAAGACTTTCTGTCTTTGTTCCTTCACAACATCAACACCTTCTCTCCAATCCGCTTCATGTGGTCCTACTCAACCCAGTGGACCACCTTACTAAATGTTGACCTGCTCCACCCTGATAACTTCATCTGTATCTCTGTCCACATTAAAACCACCAGCAGTACCTGCATTTTGACAGCTGTCATCCCTTTAACACAAAAAAAAAAAAAAAAAAAAATCCCTCCCATACAGGCTAGCCACCCAGCGACAGCATATCTGCAGTAACAAGAACTCCCTTGCTCAGTGTGCTGAGGGTCTCACCAAGGCCTTCACAAGCATAGTCTGCAAACATCTCTCATGCCATTTCCCTTTACACCCCCAATCCTCACACCCCCAATTCTCCCACCACCCATAAGAACCAGCCACAAAAAAGTGTCCACTTGTCACGCAGTACTAGCCTGGATTGGAGCAACTGAATCACATCTTTTGCCAGGGCTCTGATCACGTATCATCATGCCCTGAAAAGAGGGACATCCTACACAAGATACTTACCACCCCTCCTAAAGTGGTGTTCTGTCACCCATCCAACTTCCACAACATCTTAGTCCGTCCCTATGCCACTCCCAATCCCATCCCCTTGCCATAAGGATCATATCTCTGTGGAAGACACAGGTGCAAGATGTGCACTTCCTATTCTACAGCTGTCACAGGTTTATCCCACCCCATCAGGGGTTGGGCTACCTGTGAAAGCAGCCATGTCATTTACCAGCTCTTCTGCAATAATTGCAGCACAGCTTTTTATATTCATATGACTACCAACTAAAGTGCGCGTCATTTATGACGGTGGCCGAGTTTAGGTTCGTTCTGCGCACCTGACGTCACAAAACACAGTCAGCCAATGAACAGAGAACGATGTTGGCAGAGCTCGATTACAGTGCAGAGCACTAACGAGTGTCTTCAGTTTTAGAAATGTTCAGTCATACATGAAGTAATTGAACAAAAGCAATGTCTTGATAGCAGAGTTTCTTTTATAGAAAGTTTGGAAAAAGCATTCTTTATACCAATTGCTTCATACTCTATTAATTAATTAAACCAAACAAGCAATAAGCCTTCTAATTCAGGCGATAGCAAGGAAAGGTGTTTGTATCATTCTCACTAACCGCTTTTTCGCAATAAAGAACAGCGGTAATTGTTTGTTTCCTATTGTACTTCGACGAAACGTGAGTAATTCATAATCATACCAACAGTGTTTGTCGGTGTTTTGCGTGATATTTTAAACTCCTCCGGGAGTCATTTTGGATGACAAGTTGTGTTAGCGTAATGGTTAAAGTGTATGGCTACGAAGGCAAAGGTTCTGAGTTCATACCTTGATCAGTGCTTTATATTTTTTCTTTATTTTAAAAACAATATCAAAGTGTCTTACTTCATGAATTTTATTTGTTTGAATGTAATTTTTTGAAATTTCTAGTGGCAACTAAAATCAACCATACGGAAAGTATACGCTATGGACTTTACCTCTGCAAACTCTTCAAAATTTTGTGCAATGTATTACTACCTCTAATGCTGCACAATAACTGCGTTGAACATCGCAACAAAATTAAGTAATTTATGGGGGGAAGGTATCAGTCAAGAAGATGTGTAAAAATCAAATTTTTGGGCCAAATAGTTTTTGTGAAATCGAATGACAAAGTGTGTCAAAGCAGTCGAAGTACCATGTGTCTGCACAGGCGAGCAGTGCAATGATGACAGAATCGCGCACATCGCGGAATGCGGGGAGCACGTCTCTGTAGCAGCAAAAGGGTTAATGCGGCCGTGGTGGCTTTACTTCATAAACTGCGCGCTCCCCCCCTAAACGTGTTTGTGAACTAGACTATGGCGCTGCTTCTCTTGGCGCGTACAACTGGCAACGCAGCAATCTCCCGCGTCTGGGTGGGCATGCGCGAACCGCCAAGATAAAAGAATTTAACTATAGTTGTCCACCAGCTTGAATGGCCACCACCAAACTGTGGCCAAGAGCAAAGTACACCATCCTGTGGCACAACATGCATCTGAACATAATATGCTTGATTTCAGCGGCTGCTGCACTATCTGAGCCATCTGGATCCTCCCCTCCACCACCAGCTTTTCTGGACTGCTCAGATGGGAGTTATCCTTACAACACATTCTCCACTCCTGTAACTGTGCCGGCCTCAGTCCACGGTAACGTACTGATCTTACATCCTTAACCCAACAGTTTCCACCTCCATTGTCCTATCATCTCCTCCCCATTCTCGACTCAAACCATCTTTGTTTGCTGCCTCTGCCAATGAATCCACTCATCTTTCACATCTCCTCTTTTTTCTCCTTCCTTTTTATCCCCACCTTCTAGCCCCACAACCTTTTGATGCTGTGCCTATTGGCATTCTAGTCCCTGGACACTCTGCCAGACAGTGTTTGTCTCTCTCCCCACCCATACACTACCACCCCTTCCCTGTCCCCTCCAGAGACATGCAAGCATCCCACGTGATAGCTGCACTCTAGCGTGAGATGCTGGAGTTGGCGGTTATGTGTGCATGAGGTGTGCTTGCTTTTGTGTATGAATGGTGTATGTTTCTCTTTTGCTTATGAAAGCTGTAACCAGAAGCATTATGTAAGTGTCTATTAATTGTGCCTGTCTCTAACTTAATGTGTCTTCTGTACAGTAAGCAGCAATCTGATTTTGTCTTCATTGTTAATATTATGAAAAGGAGAGATTGCTACTCACTATATAGTGGAAATGTTGAATCATAAAGAGGCACAACGAAAAGACTGCTAAACAAGGAAGCTTTCAGCCAAAAAGCCTTATTCTGAATTAGACAAAACACACACACACATATTCACATATGCAAATGCAACTTGTTGTGCTGGAATGGGCACAGGGAAGGTAAAAGAATGGAACAGATGTGTAAAGGACAGTGGCTAATGAAGATTGAGGCCAGGAGGATTACAGGAACATAGGATATTGCAGGGAGTTGGTACAAAGGATCCAGATGGCACAAGCTGTGAAGCAGTCATCGAAATGAAGAATGTCGTGTTGAGCAGTGTGCTCAGCATCTGTGTGGTCCAGCTGTTTCTTGGCCACAGTTTGGCAGTGGCCATTCATACAGACAAACAGCTTGTTGGTTGTCATGGCAATGTAGAACACAGCACAGTTGTTGAAGCTTAGCTTGTAGATCACTTGACTGGTTTCACAGGTAGCCCGGGTGTTTGATGGGATAGATGGTGCTTGTGGCCTAACTGGAGTAGGTGGTGGGGAACATCTTGCATCTAGATCTATTGCAGGGTATTAGTCACATGGCAAGGAGTTGAGAGCAGGGGTTGTATAGGGATATTGTGTAGGTTCTATGGATGGTGGAATACGATTCTGGAAGGGTGGGGAGGAGAGTAGGTAGGACATTCCTCATTTCAGGGCATCGCAAGTGGTAGTTGAAATCATGGGTGTGAGTGTGAATTAGGTGCTCCAGTCCTGGTGCTACTGAGTTACAAGGAGAATGTCCCTCTGTGGCTGGACTATGGAACTTTGGGAGGTAGTCGGTGACTGGAGAGATAGGGCACAGGATATCTGTTTTTGTACATGATAGGGAGGGTAATTACAGGATGTGAAGGTATCAGTGAGACCCTTGGTATATTTTGAGAGAGACTGCTCATCACTGCAGATGTCACGGCAACAGGTGAAGAGGCTGTATGGAAGGGACTTCTTGGTATGGAATGGGTGGCAGCTGTCAAAATGGAGGTATTGCTGATGGTTGGTAGCTTTGATATGGACGGAGGTACTGATGTAGCCATCTTTGAGATGGAGGTCAATATTGAGGAAGGTGGCTTGATGGGTTGAGCAGAACCAGGTGAAATGAATACGGGAGAAGGTGTTGACGTTCTGGAGGAATGTGGATAGGGTGTCCTCACCCTCAGTGCAGATCTCCCAGATGTCATCAGTGAATCTGAACCAGGTGAGGGTTGAGGATCCTAGGTGATTACAAAGGATTCCTATAGATGGACCATGGGTGGGTTGGTATAGGATGGTGCCATGTGGGTGCCCATTTCCGTACCCTGGATCTGTTTGTAGGTGATGCCTTCAAAGGAGAAGTAATTGAAGATGAGGATATACTTGGCCATTGTGACTAGGAAGGAGGTTATATGTTTGGAATCAGTTGGGTGTTGGGAAAGGTGTGTTCAATAGTAATAAGGCCTTGGGCATTAGTGATGTTAGTGTAAATGGAGATGGCATCAATAGTGACAAGCAGGGCACCACATCCCTCCAGCAGGATCTACAGTCTCTCCTCAAATGCTTAGGCCCATCCTGGAGTCTGTCTCTCTCCTCACTGCTACCACACCCTGCACTCGTACCTTCTACAAGCTTCCTAAAGCCCATAAGCCCACCCAACCTAGGATGTCCCATTATGGCCGGTTCCTATGCCCCCACTGAGGTAATCTCTGCTGTCATAGACCATCACCTTCAGCCTATTACCCGCAAACTACCTTCCTATATACAAAATACCAACCATTTCCCCATTGGCCCCCCACAGTTCGTTTCTTTACCACATGGTGCCCTGCTCATCACTATTGATGCCACCTCCCTCCTAGTGTCCATGGCCTTACTGCTGTTTGACACTACTTTCCCCAATACCCAACAGATTATAAACATATAAACTCCTTCCTGGTCACCATGACCTACTATATTCTCACCCACAATTGCTTATCCTTTGAAGGCATAACCTACAAACAAACCCGGAGTATGGCAATGGGCATCCGCATGCCACAGTTCTAATTCAACCTGTCTACGGACCATCTAGAGGAGTCCTTCCTAATGACCCAGGATCCCAGCCCCCTTACCTGATTCAGATTCAGTGATAACATCTTGGCGACTTGATCAAGGGGAGGATACCCTATCCACATTCCTCCAGAAACTTAATAGCTTCTTCACATTCACTTCACCTCGTTCTTCTCAACCCAACAAGCCACCTTCCTTGATATTGATCACCACCTCAAAGATGGCTACATCAGTACCGCCATCCATATCAAACCTACCAATCACCAGCAATACTTCCACTTCAACAGCTACCACCCATTCCATATGGAGAAGCTCCTTCCATGCAGCTTTACCATCTGTGGCTGTCAATCTGTAATGATGAGCAGTCTCTCTCAAAACACATCAAGGGTCTCACTGAGGCCATAATTACTCTCTCAACCATGTACAGAAACAGATATCCCGTGCCTTATCTCTTCAATCACCCACCAGATCCCAAAATCCCACTGTCCAGCTACAGAGCAGCATTCCCCTCATGACTCATTACCACCTGGGACTGGAGCAACTGAATCATATTCTCTGTTAGGGCTTCAACTACCTCTTGTCATGCCCTGAAACAAGGAGTGTCCTACCCATTATCCTTCCCACTCCTCTCACAGTGGTATTCCATGGCCCACCAAACCTACACAATATCCTTGTCCATCCCTACACAATTTCTGCTCCCAACCCATTGCCTCATGGCTCATATCCCTGAAATGGACATAGATGTAAGACCCATCCCATGCATCCTGCCACCACAACCTATTTGAGTCCGGCTACAAGTAGCACCTATCCCATCACAGACAGTCATGTGATCTGCAAGCTATGTTGCAACCACTGTGGTTCATTCTTTGTGGGCTCTCTGCAAGAATGGCCACTGAGAAACTGTCGTGAAGAAACAGCTAGACCATCCACTTACTGTGCATGCTGCCCAATATGGCGTTCTTCATTTCAATGACTGCTCCAAAGCCTGTGCCATATGGATTATTCCAAACAACACTGTCTTTCCTGAAAGTGCAGGTGGAAACTCTCCCTGCGATGCAGCCTATGTTCCCATAATGCTCATGGCCTCAACTATCATTAGCCATTGTTCCTTTATGCATCTATCCCCTTCCCTGTTCACATTCCAAGCACTACACCACCTTCTATTCCACCAACACACTAAAGCTCCCCTCTCTCTCTCTCTCTCTCTATACCTCATCCCTGTATGCTCCCACAAGCAGCTATTTACTGCCCTCATGATCAAATTAAATGTGCAATAGCAGCTCCTGTTTTCTGATTACAATCTATGAATTGCAGAAACTGTTAATTTATTTCATATTTATCAGGTCCCTTATTGAAGTCAATACGACACAGGATCAATGTTGTCTTTTCAACATTATTTGAATCAGAAGTTGCATCAACAGTAGTTGATTAAGACTTGTTGTTTTCTCTCTGTTCCAAGATGTCGGTCCTGACATGATGGACATGACTACACATTAATTCATGCTGAGTATCACTTGACAGATAATGCATTTGTAAATGCTTTTCAGCTTCTTGTTCATCTCTGACCTTGCTAATGTGTTTTGAGAGAACTGAATCATAGTGACTCAACAGCTCTAATATTCCAAGGAAATTTGCTGTATTTGTACCCCCAGCTTTCTGCATTGAACCTCTGAAGGTCAAGCCACTTATGAAGAAGAAGTAATGTTACATTAAGTAACACGAGAGTCCACAAGTAAGTTGGAGTAAATTGGTTGTTCTATGGATGAACAAAAGAAGAACATTACCTCTTTACTTCTGAGCAATAGCAGGGGCAATGTAACTCCTAATGTCATTTCATTCCTTTAGTTTTATGGTTCTTCCAGGACAACTATATACAAATCAGTGAATTTCATTTTGTGTTTGCTCTTGCATGCAATATCTATCCTGTGTATTTAATGTAAGATAACCTTGTGATTGAATCAGAAGTGTCTTATCTTTTAACACTGTTGGCAATTGTACCAACTTATAATGATTTTCCTCTGATGGGGAAATGTTTAGGTAGGATTCCCAACAGCATTTAAAGAAAGCATATGTTCAACTGCATCACAAGCTGGTTTTTGCCCATTATGTCTAAAGAAAACATTGTGCATTCAAGATCCAACATGAAATAGAATCAACTGGCCTGCAAAAATCATAAAAGTGAACAACTGAAGTTGTTGCATGAGCTAGACTGGCTGTTCTAGTGCTAGAGAAATTTTCTTTTATTTATTATGGTACATTTTCCAAATGAGAACCCTAGAGTATCTGAATCCTTGAGAGACATCCACCTCTCCCCTCCATGAGCCTTGGGCCTCTGGGATTTTGTCTCCTCTGTATCTTCCCCCAACCTCTCACCTGGACCTCCCACTGGCACACACTACCCCTACTCCATTTTATTTTATTTTAACACAGGTAGGTGTCATAACATGCAAAACTTGCATACCAGTGTAGTACCTACTTGAAATTCTTTCGCTCCAGCCACCTGCACAAAAGAACCACAATACAATAATAATCACCTGGTGTTGCTGCCTGTCCATCTCACGTTCGGAAACACTGGATGGTCCTGACAGCATATGCCAATTAGATGCCATAATATTCATTCAAAGTCGGTAGTCACATCACTTGCACATTACGAGGTAGCTGACGCATCTGATTGATTCGTGCCACAAGGCAACACAGCCTGTGGCATATGGTGTGCATGCAAAGTGCCCATCATGATGAGAAACAATAATCTTGTTTCACAGCACACGAAAATTGTCTCAAGAGAATCATTTTAGCCCCACGTACAACATAAGAAAAAAAAAAGAGATTTTTATGATTCACACACACCAGTTTAAATTATATGCGCAGTTTGCGCACTATATGGGGACCTAAATACATAATAATTTAATAAGCAAAAACATACTTAATATTAAGTGAGATCATTTAGAAATAAGACTGTGGAAGATTTTGTGGGAGAAATGTTACTATTTGGTAGAAGAGTTCATAGAGGATAAACTGATAATTTGAGTTAGGCTATAGCTTAATTTAGACTTTTTTCTATAATAAAACTGTATATTAGCATCGGTTCTCTATTTGTGGTGAAATTTATGTGTCTCATCATAATTCACAATACACTGAAATTACCTGACTTGCCACACAATTTAAGACAGGTGCTAACTATCCTGCAGGAGCCTACTCACAAAGCTACAAGAACCAGTATTACGTGAAGATTTTTGGTATATACTAAACCTCCCTATGTATTGCTCCCACAAGGATCAAGTACATAAAATAAGGCTAATTACATCAGAAAGAGAGATATTTAAGCAGCCATTCTTCCCACACTCCATACACAAAAGGAATAGGAAGATATCATAATATATGGTACAATGATACGTGTTCTTGTCAGACTCTAAACTGAATTTGTGGCTGAGTTAGCCCCTCTTCTAATTATAAGCTATCGTAGATCCCTCAAACAAAAAACTGTGCCCAGTTCTTGGAAAGAGGCACAGGTCACACCTGTCGACAAGAAGGGTAGTAGAAGTGATTCACAAAACTACCATCTAATATCCTTGACATGGATTTGTTGTAGAATCTTAGAACATATACTGAGCTCAAATGCCAACCAGCATAGATTTCAAAAACATCGATCATGTGAAACCCAACTTGCACTTTTCTCGAATGACATAATGAAACCTTTGGATCAAGTCAACTAGGCAGATACAGTATTTCTTGGTTTCCGAAAAGCATTTGAATCAGTACCACACCCAAGCTTAATGTCAAAAGTATGATCATATGGCGTATAAAGCAAAATTTGTAACTGGATTGAGGAGTTCTTGGTAGGGAGGACACAGCATGTTATCTTGGATGGAGAGTCATCACCAGAGAAGTAACTTTGGGTGTGCTCCACGGAAGTGTGTTGGGACCTTTATACTGTATATTAATGACCTTGCAGACAATATTAATAGTGAAATCAGTTTTTTCCAGCTGATACATGAAGTACTATCTGAAAGAAGCTGCATAAATCTTTAGTCAGATCTTGATAAGATTTTAACATGGTGCATAGATTGGCAATATGCTCTAAATTTTAAGGAATGTAAAATTTTGCACTTTACAAAAAGAAATAAAAAAAAGTAGTATCCTATAACTATAATAACAATGATTCGCTGCTGGAATTTGCCAACTCAGACAAATACCCGGGAGTAACACATTGTAGGGGTATGAAATGGAATGAGCGTATAGGTTCAGTTGTGTGTTAAAGCAGGTGGTAGACTTCAGTTTATTGGTAGAATACTGAGGAAGTGCAATCAATCTAAAAATGGAGATTGCTTACAAATCGCTGGTGTGACTGGTTCTAGAATATTGCTCAAGTGTGTGGGCCTGTACCACACAGGACTAACAGGGGCTATTGAACATATACAAAGAAGGGCAGCACAACTGGTGACAGGTCTGTTTAATCCGTAGGATACTGAAGTAACTGAAATGGAAGACTATGGAAGATAGACGTAAACTATCCAGAGAAAGTCTATTAACAAAGTTTCAAGAAGAGGCTTTAAATGATTACTTTAGAAATATATTATAACCCTCTACATATTGCTCACATAGGGATCAGAAGGATAAGATTAGAATAATGACTGATGCACAGAGGCATGTAATCATTCTTCCTGCACTCCATACGAGAATGGAACAGGACGAAACCCTAATAACTGGTACAATGGGATGTATCTTCTGTCATGCACTTCACAGTGGTTTGCAGATTATAGATGTAGATGTAGAAGTAGATCCTCTGCTATGTACTTCACAGAGTATGGATGCTGATGTAGATCATAATTCCAAAGGAGCTACACTAGATTATAAGCCAATAGGACCATAGAATGTACGTAAATTGCTTACAAGATGAGGGGACAATATCCCTTGAAAAAGAAAAAAAAGCTAGCTGGTGTAAACCCTGATATTGATGAAATGTATATTGTGAATTTTATGGAACATAGTATGACAATTCTCAAACTGAGTCCGTGATAAGTAGACTGAGACAAGGCATACTGAATTGCAGTCTTTGGAGTACCACTGCCATATTTCTAGGCATTACTCTATTCACCAAACACAAGAATTGTTTTTACAATTCAAGATTCTCATCTCCCATGCACATGAAACAACAGCTTGGCTTGCAACATTTTGCCTTGAATGAAGCACGTCAAGATGTTCTCACCTCCTTGGTTGCAATATCAGGTGAAAGTACTTGATCCATAGGAACTTTGTTGATTAGTTGCTTGAGAAATGCTTACATCTGAATGGTGCAGTTGTCACAGAATAACACATTACTGAGGCTGATGGTGTACTGAATTTGATGAATCCGAAGCCTATTTAGAACGTAAAGGATTTAAGTAAAATGCAGTAACATATCAACTTGACACTACAGACAAGCATATGTTCACGTAGGAGATGAATACAGGGTGAACTTGACCTTAACTGGAACATTCTGGAAGTTGTTCAGGGATACATGCTAAGTATTTTGCTATGAGGAACCCATTGTCTGTGCTGAGTTGTTACACAGAAATTGCATTTTGTTTGCTTTCTTACCCCACTTCTCTTTATACCTGTACTGCACTATAAATATTGGCACAACAGTGAAAATGTTGACAGTGTTATGACGAATCTGTATTAAGGAAACCTTTGATCAACAGCAAATTGCGATACCCATCATGATTGACAAAGTCTGCAATTCTGCTCTTTTTTCATCTATGTTTTAACTATAAATGCAAATCTGATATTGAAAGAGGGGGCATGTGGAATCAATGTATTGTATGGGAACATTTATTTAAATTTCATTATTCCGTGTGTTTTCGCTTACACTTTGTAATTCCTTTTGGCACATATTTTGCATTATGCAGTATTTGGTTATT
Organism: Schistocerca americana; assembly: GCF_021461395.2. Taxonomy (NCBI): domain Eukaryota; kingdom Metazoa; phylum Arthropoda; class Insecta; order Orthoptera; family Acrididae; genus Schistocerca; species Schistocerca americana. The sequence goes on from NC_060126.1 coordinate 46,362,224, forward strand.
AAATTTTCATACAACATATTACCTATTAAATTAAGAATAGTTACAATTTTTCATAAAAACCAGTCACATGTTAGAAAATACAAAACATTTGTTATTTTAGTTGTTGTGTCTAGACAAGACAGCCTAGACACAATGAGAGGAAGCCGAAAGGCACGCGCTTAGATAAAGCAGGATGGCGTGAGGTCTGAAACAGGATACGTAATGAATGCTATAAAGAAAAGTACGTAGCTTCTGAATACTTAACTTTAATCCATCCTTTTGGTACATCTGGAGATTGTGGCGATACAAGTGAGACTCTTCAGATACATGCAATGTTACTAATGGCGCCTTGCTAGGTCGTAGGCATTGACTTAGCTGAAGGCTATTCTAACTGTCTATCGGCAAATGAGAGAAAGGCTTCGTCAGTGTAGTCGCTAGCTAAGTCGTCCGTACAACTGGGGCGAGTGCTAGTCCGTATCTCGAGACCTGCCTTGTGGTGGCGCTCGGTCTGCGATCACACAGTGGCGACACGCGGGTCCGACATGTACTAATGGACCGCGGCTGATTTAAAGCTACCACCTAGCAAGTGTGGTGTCTGGCGGTGACACCACATTAGTGATGTGACATACTTTGCAAACTTTACAAAACCTTAATTTCAAAATTATGTTCAATAATATAAAATTATTTTATTTGTATAAATTTTGATTATCCTGAGAGTCATGTTTTCTTGGTAACTGTTCACTCATGTATGCAGAAAAATATGTACCAAAATTATTTTGATTAATTACCAGTTCTGGAACAATCTAGAACTCCAATCTGTAATATACCATTGGACTTCATGCTAAAGGTCAGATAGCCTTTTTACTGCTGTCTGGAAGGGCAGTCTTCATTTTAGAGCCACATAGTGTGTTTGGTATGGTCACTGTGAATTAAGTGTGCATCATGTACATAATTTTTATTCAAACTGGTACCTGAAATGTAATACATTCTTGTCTGTTTGCAGACAGTGTTTATTATTTATAAAAAAGTGGAGGACTTTCTTTAGCAGATAACTGAGGAATGAAGTTGATTGATTGTCATGTGTGAAGTGGAAATTATCAACGCCTTGTAAATCCGAATTAGTATCTTCACTTCCATTTAAAATCATGGATCTGAACATCATTCCCTAGACAACAGAAGAAGATGACCAGAATCACAAAAACTTTGATAAAATAAGACCAGTATAAAAAAATATTTCTACTCGTTGAAACAACAATTTTAGAACTGGTTTTCTGCACTGCTGTCTCCCATACTATTCCTCTGTACATTTACAAAGCATACCATGCAAATATATCAGTAACAGTTTACATAATAAAGACTTTTAATCGGACTTAGGGAAAGACAGTGTTAGAAGCGTTTCATATAAAGGAAACTAATTTGTTCTGAATCATGAAAAAAGGAGATCTGCAGCAATACAATGCAGATTTTTGGACCTAACCTGGATGTGAACATTGTGAGCAATGAATGAAAACAAAAGGGCTGACAGAATGACTTTCAAACTGCATGCCACAACAGAAACCAAATAAGTGCAAAAAAATTAAAACTCCACTCTCTGGTTTAATAGATTTGTGAATGGAAAAATAAAAATGATGATAGATGAGGATACAGTGGCGTGTTCAGATGTGAGTCAGGATAGAAAACCATACAAAGGTGATTTGTTGAGAGAAACTTTAGCTAAAATTGAGGAAACTGAGTAGAAAATGGAATCTGCGCTGAAATCCAACAGTGAACTTTTGAAATCAGAAATTCAAAATAATAGTGAGAAAAATCAACAATCAAACCTCAGAATAAAAAGATAAGATGGAGGATGGCTTAAAGGGAGTGCATTCCAGAATGGATGTAGTTAAGAATAGAGTCATAGTTTTAGAAAAACTATTTTTGTCAAAGAAAATTCTAAGCAGGGAAAGGACTGTGCAAAAAGCAGTAGAGGAGAGAGTTAGTAATGTAGGTACTGAAACAGAAGGAAAGATAACCAAATTAAATGCAAAAGTAAACAAAAGATGTGTATCTATTATATAAAAAGGAGAAAAATATGTGTTAACAATAGTCTTATGTGGTCAAGTTTACCGTAGAAAAGCCTCCTTTGTAACAGTTTACACCCTATTGCTTTCTTGCAACACTGTAAAGATAACTTTCGTTTGTCAGAAATTTTCTTAAGGCGAAATTTTGATCAGTGGATAACGTTCATTGATCTGGAGAAAAGGTTTTGGAACAAATTTTGGTTGGAGTCTGAGCACACTAGAATTAAGTGTGAATTTTTTAACTGAGGCTATTTTTACAGCGAGAAATGGAACTATTCAAGTTTTTGTATGAACCAATTGAAAAAATTAGTAATTTTAAATAAAATAGTTGGTTGGGTTGGAAAGTAAAGGGACTAAACTATAGGGTCATCAGTCCCTTTTTTCTCATGTAAACAGGTCTCAAGTTAAAACCATACCCAAAAGCAGTCGGGGAAAGTAAAAAGACATAAAAGTAACCAGTAACCACTCCGAAAGAAGAAATGACATAATCAAATTAAAAGGGGAAATCATGCACTGTGGAAGGTATTAAAATAATAAAGCAGATGGCCTGAACTGGCTGATCGCAAGAGTAAAAAAGGATGAACCAGCCACTCTGCAACACACTAAAATCTGCAACCAAATAAACACAAGGCTAAAGAAACACAAATAGGGAAAAGACGAACATCAATGCAAACAAACAGCAAAGAAAGAACAAGGAAGAGTTAAAACAGGTCAAGATCTGGTTCCAGATGAATGGTACGACACCGACAGAAGTGCATGACACAAAACTGGAAGCCATGACTGCGCCTTGTGGATGCCTCCCTGTAGGCACCGCTCAGCAGTACGAAGCAGTACGAAGTGTACAAGTCATCTGCATACAGAGAAGGTGGGATGGACAGCCCTACAGCTGCTGCTAGACCATTAAAAATAGAGATACAGAGCCCTGCAGGACCCCACTCATCTGGATATGGGGGGAATTATGGGAGGCACCAACTTGGACATGGAAAATACGGAGCGACAGGAAATTTTGGATAAAAATCAGAAGCGGAGCCCAGAGAAACCACTCATAAAATATGGCAAGGATACGAAGTTGCCAGGTTGTGTCATAAGCTTTTCATAAATCAAAAAAGATGGCAATCAAGTGTTGGCACCTGGAAAAGGCTGTTCAGAAGGCAGACTCAAGGGATACAAGATTACCAGTGGTAGAGTGACCCTGGTGGAAACCGCCCTGGCATGGAGTCAGTAGGCCACACGACTCCAGGACCTAACACAACTGCCGACTCACCACACATTCTAGCAGCTTACAAAGAACGTTGAGGAGGGTGAAGGGACAATAGCTATCCACATCAAGCGGGTTTTTATCGGGTTTGAGCAGTGGAATGATGGTGCTCTCCCGCCATTGCGATGGAAAGATGCCATCGTACCAGATCCGGCTGAAGACGACGAGGCCGTGTCGCTTGTAGTCTGACAAGAGATCTTTAATCGTCTTACTGTGGATCCGATCTGGCCCGAGAGCTGTGTCGGGGCAACATGCAAGGGCGCTGAGGAGCTCCCACTCTGTAAATGGGGCGTTATAGAGTTCACTGTGGCACGCAGTGAGCATGAGGACTTTCCTTTCCATCCGCTGTTTGAGGGTGCGAAAGCCTGGGGGTAATTCTCCGATGCAGAGGCTCGAGCATAGTGCTCGGCAATTGTGTTTGCATTGGTATTTTATTTATTTAGCGTATGGCTAATACAGACATATCATGAAATTACATATATATATGTATATATTGGCACACAAGAAACTTAAGTTTGTTTTTACAACTGAATATCCAGTCCTTCAATCCAGCGCACTGCATCTGGAGTTGCTAGCAGGAAGTCCTCTTTGGCGCCGTGATAGGCTCGAATCCTGCATTCACTGACGATGTGGTGAACAGTCTGGTATGGAGCTCCGCAGTCACAAGCTGGATCAGGCAGCTTGTTCCACTTAAAGAGAGCATCCCTGCATCGCCCATGGCTGGTACGGATTCTGTTGAGAGTAGACCACGTCTTGCGTGGTAAGTCGAATCCACTTGGAAGTTTAGCACCTGAGAAGATGTTATGCAGGTGCACATCTGTCACTGCTTCCCACCGACCTTTCCATTCTTCAAGAGGTTTGAAATTCTTAGCCACCATGTCAGCAGCATCGCACAGAGTTGGATGACGTGATTTCAGTCTCTTGCGATTTAAAAGTGGCAGGTCGCTATGCACGGGTAGGTTAGAATTCCTGGAGATCTTGTGGAATTCTCTCATAAGGGCAGTACATCTGCGTAGATCAGGAGGCATTATACCAGTTAACAGTGGAAGCCAATAAACTGGAGTAGATCTGATTGTGCCAGATATTATGCGCATTGTCGTATTCAGCTGGGTATCAACAAGCCTTGTATGATGACTATTCATCCAAACAGGTGCACAATACTCAGCACTTGAGTATACCAAGCCCAGAGCTGAAGTTCGCAGGGTGGTTGCTGAAGATCCCCAGGTAGTTCCGCATAGCTTATGGAGGATGTTGTTTCGAGTCCTCAGCTTTTGAGCTAAGTTAAAAAGGTGTTGTTTGAAGCATAGTGTACGATCCAGGGTGACACCAAGATATTTTGGGTTCCAGTTGTGATGAAGAATTCTGCCTCTGAAACTTACCTCCAGTTTTACGTTCGCCAACTGGTTGTTTAGATGGAAGCAACACACTTCTGTTTTACTCACACTGGGTTGGAGTCTCCAGATTTTGAAGTAATTGTCTAATGCAGACAGGTCATTGGCTAAAATCTCTTCTGTTGTCTTCATTTCCTGGTGTTTGACGGCTAGAGCCAGATCATCGGCATAGCAGTATTTTCTGGACGAAGTGTAAGGTAGATCAGATAGATATAGGTTGAACAGTAAGGGTGAGAGAACTGATCCTTGAGGCAATCCGTTGTTCAGCTTCCTCTCCTTACTTATGTTGCTTCCAGTGATTACCTGGAACTTCCGATCACTTAGCATGCTGTTAATCAGTCGAGCCATTGTTCTGCAGGGTATGATGCGGAGAAATTTGTAGATAAGGCCTTCCCTCCACACAGTGTCGAAGGCGGCAGTTAGATCAACAAATGCCACAGATGTTTTCTGCTTCATTTGGTATCCTGACTATGAAGGATGTGAGAGACAATACTTGGTCGCAGCAGCTACGCCCTGGTCTGAAGCCTGCCTGATCAACTGGAACGTTCTCTAAGATAGCGCTACTTATTCTGTTATATATTAGCCTTTCAAAAAGCTTGTAGCAGCAGCTGAGTAGGGAAATGGGGCGATAGTTTTCTACCCTGTTGCTGGGTTTGCCAGGTTTCAGAACAGATATTATCTTCACCTTTTTAAACTCAGATGGAAGTTGATCAGTCCAGAGTCAATGTCTGAAACTGTGAAGGGATGGGTATACTCAGATGAGGGAGATGCCTTCTTTTAAGGTCACGAAGCTGTCGTCTGATATGTCTTGTATGTTTCTTGTCAGGAGGTACTCTTGAGGTGGTAATGATGTGGGAAGCAATTTGGTCTGGTGTTACTTCGGAATTTTTTCTGCATGTTGGTGCACTTCCTCCCAGTTTTCTCAGAAGACTCCATGCTTTCCTGCTCGAGTGGGTAAAGTCCATAGTTTTGACTGTTTCTGCCCATTTCTGCCTCCGAGACATGTCCAAGCTGGACAATAGTTCCGTAGCTATCTCTGGGTCACCACTTTGCTGAAAGTATTGGTACAGTGTTTCACTTTCCTCTTTCCATCCTGGAACGTATTCTTTTCGGTATCCTCTTGGCATACACTTTTTAGCTGTTGCTGTTACTGCACCAATGAAGCGTTGATAGTTATTATGCGATGGAGGTATCCATCGAATGGTCTTATCCAGTTCCGTTGAAAACTTCATCCAGTCGGCTTTCTGGAAATTCCATCGAGCATGCGGAGTTGATCGTATGACAGGAACAGTGCAGCCAATTTGTATTATTACAGGTCTGTGTTGGCTGTGAGGAAAGGCATCTATCACTTTCCTTGTGGTGTTGATGGGAAAGCCAGTTTCGTTGCAGCTAACAAAGCATAAGTCAGGATTTGAATCCTTGTCCCAAGCAGCTGACCTGAAAGTGCCTTGATCTTTGGCATCAAACACTAGATGAAGATTATTCTCTTCGATCCATTCTGCAAGCATGCTCCCATTTTTATCATTTTGAGAGTACTTCCAAAGTTCATGGTGACTATTGAAGTCTCCTATGTAAATTGCAGGATGTTCTGCTGTGTGTAGGACAAAATCGGGCCATGTTGTTTTGGGTGGTTTGTAAACATTTGTAATAGTAATGCCGTGCAATTGTATGACAACTGTATGTATATCTGCCTCCACACTTACAGAAATCAGCGAAGCTTCGTTTATGTTGTTACGGACATACGTAGCAATTCCATTGGTAGATAACGTGCCATTGATGTTAACGTCAGAGACACCTGTTGGGGTCTGGTACCCAAAAAGACGCCTGATCTTCGTCCAGTCTTGAGAAGATGCGGTATGGTACCCAACGGTTGAGACTTATCTCTCCCAACACTCCTGTTTCCATCTTTTTATAAGCTGGTGAATGTGAGCAATCAGCCGTTTAAAAGCTATTAGGTGCTCAAGGGAAGGGTGCTGCTTATGTTGCTGTAGAGCTCGCCGACACTCTTTAATTGCCTCAGTGATTTCCGGCGAATGCCAAGATACTGACTTTCGCCAGGGCACCCTAAAGAACAAGGAATCACTTTTCTGCCACAGAAATGATCGTTCTAGTGACCTGCTCAGCCACCACATTGATAGTACCATGTGGGGGAGATTCAAAGGCGACAGCAGAGGTGAAAGCTTCCCAGTCCAGTCCACTTTGTTAAAGCCCATCTGGGTAGACGTCTAGGGGACTGGCCCCGGGGGAGTGACAGGAAAATGGGAAAGTAGTCACTACCACACAAGTCATTGCGGGTTCTCCAGTGGTCAGATGGGAGAAGTCCTGGGCTGTAGAGGGATAAATCAATGGCTGAGTAAATACCATGAGCCACACTGAAATGTGTGGGGGCCCCAGTATTTAAGAGGTCAAGTTGAGACTGTAAATTTTCGACATATCTACCTCTGTCAGTAGGTATGGTGCCACCCCACAAGGGGTTATGGGCATTAAAATCTCCCAAAAGTAGGAAAGGTTTACGGAGGTGTTGAATCATTGCAGCCAATATATTCAGGGGTACTGCACCATCTGGAGAAAGATATATGTTGCAGACAGTTATTTCCTGCGTCGTCCTTATCCTGACACCTGCAGCTTCAAGAGGGCTTTGAAGGGGCACAGTTTCACTACATACTGAGTTCTGGACATAGGTGCAAACTCCACCTGACACTACGGTTCTTGCAATATCCCCTATAATCGTGGAGGGCAGGGGTCTGCATTGCCAGGAACCAGGTTTCCTGGAGGGCAATGCAGAAAGCAGATGTAAAGCTTACAGTTGCCATAGCTCAGCCAGGTGCTGGAAAAGCTGCCGCAGTTCCACTGGAGGATGACGTGATTGTGAGGCTGGGAAGGCATGAATGCTTAATGGGGCAGTTTACACCTCAGGGTCACCTGCTGCCACTGGTTTAGTTCCTGGGCAGTCTGTCTCCACTGTGTCTGAGGGTCCGGCGAGATCTAGGTCCTCAACAGACACCAGAATCTCCACCTCATCCTCAGACGCAGAGCTTGTAGGTAGTGGAGGTGTGGGTGCCATTGCAATTTCCTTGTTCTTGGAGGGTCTTCTTTTTGGATTTCTCTTGCTGCGCATTGCGTTTCTCTGGCTGGGAGGGCTTCACTGATTCAGTCTCAAGGACTGAAGAGGACCGTGAAGCCCTACAACCAGCTGCTTTTGGGAACTTCAGCCACTGGTGGCGTCACCTTTCTCACCTTTCTCACTAGTAGAAATCTGGGAAGGGAGGGACCCAAGGGACCCCTACCTAGCGAGAGGAGATGAAGAATACTTACGCTTCTCCAGCTTAGAAGTGGAGGCTGATATCCCTGATGGTTGGGAGGAGGAGGAGGGGGGGGGGGCAGGGCAGTGCTCCCTGGGTAGGTGGTACGTGAGCAACAGGCAGGGAAGTGCCCTCACCATCAAGGGGCAGGTGTAGTCTTATGGTTCTGACAGACAACTGGAATTGGCGGAACAGATGGGGCTAAAACCGTTCTCATAGTTGCGGCGTAAGAAGGTGTCCCAGGTACAGAATGTAGGCATTCAAATTTCCTCTTAGCCTCAGTGTAGGTCAGTCTGTCCAGGGGCTTGTATTCTACGATTTCCCATTACTTCTAGAGAATCCTGCAGTCCGGAGAGCAAGGGGAATGGTGCTCTCCACAGCAGACACAGATTGGCGGGGCGCCTGAAGTATTGGGATGTGATGGATGTCCACAGTCGCGACATATGACGCTGGAAGTACAGCGAGGAGACATATGCTCGAACTCCCAGCACTTAAAGCACTGCATCGGGGGAGGGATATATGGCTTGACATCACACCGGCATACCATCACCTTGAACTTCTCGGGTAATGTATCACCCTTGAAGGCCAAGATGAAGGCACCTCATTATCCTTTGGACCCCTATGTACGCGCCGGACGAAATGAACACCTCGTTGCTCTAAGTTGGTGTGCAGCTCTACATCAGACTGTAAAAGAAGATCCCTGTGAAATATAATACCCTGGACCACATTTAAACTCTTATGGGGCATGATGGAAACACAAACACCCCCCAACTTGTCACAGGTGAGTAGTGCCTGTGGCTGGGTAGAGGATGCTGTTTTTATAAAGACTGATCCCAATCGCATTTTGGACAATCCCTCCACCTCCCCAAACTTGTCCTCTAAATGCTCCACAAAAAAATGAGGCTTCATCGACATGAAGGATGCCCCCATCAGGTCTTGTGCATACAAGGTACCGGGGTGAATAAGATTCGCTGCCTTCCTTAGCCTGGTGTTCCTCCCATGGTGTGGCCAGGGAAGGGAACAATTTGGGGTCATACTTCTTTGCATTGTATGGTTCAAATGGCTCTGAGCACTATGGGACTTAACATCTGTGGTCATCAGTCCCCTAGAACTTAGAACTACTTAAACCTAACTAACCTAAGGACATCACACACATCCATGCCCGAGGCAGGATTCGAACCTGCGACTGTAGCAGTCGCGCGGTTCCGGACTGCACGCCTAGAACCGCTAGACCACCGCGGCCGGCTCTTTGCATTGTAGTTAAACCTCGACCACTTGGAGACTGCTGGCACTGGGCCACCAGCATGTCATCCACCCTGATGCCACCCACTCCGACCAAGGGCCCTCCCCATGGGTGCAACCCAGCCGCAGCAAAGGCCACCTGGCAGGCTGGCCATTGTGTAGTCAGGGGGGCTACAACCAACTGGGTACATGACGGTCCCACCACAACAGACTGGCTACTGAGCCTGATACGAGTTGCAAAGGTATCCATGGTCATCGTTGGCATGGAAAATGACACTGCATAGTGGATGGAAGAAAACGCACCCAGGAAGGTGTCCTCCCCCAAGAGATAGAGAATATGTGGAACTGCAAAGCCACGATGATTAAAAATGTGGATGGTTTCAGTGCACGATGCACCATGTAAGGCACCCTTCCTCAATTGGCTCGTTCTTTGGGACAATTTGGAAAAATGGACGTCAAACCCTACTGGGGACCATCACATAAAGGCCTAAGTGTGAGAGAATCCTTTTAACTGCCTCTTACAACAGGCAGGAATTCCTCAGGCCTATTCTAACCCCTGGACCTGCAGGGGGATGTGACTGCATTATCAATATGTAAAGCTACAGACGTTTCGGTCACTGTTGCAGGTGGCCTTCTTCAGGGCAGTTTTCTTTTTTTGACTGTGACAATGGCTGCAGAGGCTTATGTTTATAAAATGTAGCAAAAGATAGACTGCTACTTACTTTATGGTAAATAGTAATCTATTTTTTCCTACATTGTTGTTATTATAATTTTAATAATAATTATTGTTATTTTCCACAATGCTTCCCCATTCTTCAATAACATTCTGCTCAAATTTAATGTCATTCTGATAGTGATTCATTTTTAGAACATTTTGAAAGGTCTAAGTACAGCTGAAAACAAAAAATAGTCTTTTGGTAGTTACCAGCAAAATTCTACTTGATGCTGTCATTAGGTAATTACAGATCCCCATTAATAATAGTATGCAGTGTCAATTTCAGTCTCTCATTTCACATTCTGTTTAATCTAACATTCCTCTCATTCAGTTAGCCAACAAATTCTAAGGCTCTTCTCAGAATTAAGCCTGCTTTCATTTTTCTCAGAAGAAATTAAATGAAAAATGACCCACAGGAGCTTTATCTGTGGCAGATTTATTGATAACTCTCAGTTTTGATAGTAGCCTATACGAGGGTACCAATAAACTTTTTAACATCAATTTTTCACATTGACCAATAATTATTTATTGAGATTAACTATTGTCTTTCAAAAACAGAACATGAGCAATGAAAAATCACATATTCAGTGTAACTACTAAATTAAATTGTAAATGCTCAAAATGCTATATTAAGACAACAAACAGAAAATCAAATCTCTCACAGTTTTTAGTCTTGTATCGGCAAAGGTAAGAAAAATTCCACCATTCACCAGAAAAAAGTATTGTTTACATTTTTATTCCCCTCCATGAAGTATTTAACATTAAATGATTTTTTGAGAAGAACATTTGTACAATAACTAAATTAAGAATAATACTTGTACATGGGCATTAAATTAGCATTTGAGACCTGAGTTTTCAATACCACTGTCTGAGTAGTAAATTCTATATAGCTTATGAAAGTCTGCTTTTAAGCTTTTAAAATACAATAATTGCTCTCTCTCTCTCTCTCTCTCTCTCTCTCTCTCTCTCTCTCTCACACACACACACACACACACACACACACACACACACACACACACACACACACACACACAAAATTGCCACAAAAAGAGGATATATTATGGCTGGAGATTGAGTCTAGCTGCCTCATGGCGAATCACGTTGATCAGCTCCTGGTTAACAAGGAAGATGAAGCGAAGACCCGCAATCTGCAACAAAAAAAATTGTCAATTCCTAATATGACATTTCAAGACCAGTTTCAACATACTGGTCATTAAATACTACTACTACTAAAAAAAAACAGCTTTTCCCTATTGTTTAATATTATTTTGTTATCACCCAGATGATAATTTAACAACAGTCAATTATTTCTGTCACAGTTGAACATGATTACCTTGAATCTTTATTTCGGGCATAACAGTTAAATAATCACTGTACATATTTACGAAGCTATCACTTGTAAATTAATTTTATGCTCGATTGAATTCTCAATACAAAACCTTATCTCAACACGTAGTCACGTTGTTGGATGAGAGGTGCTCAATAGCATTATCATCGGAGTCCTTACGAAGTGTCAACATGCCACTGGCCTGGGAGGATGAAGATTTTCTCCACAGGCAGAGTTGCTTATAATGCATGAGAGTACACTAGCAATTAAAAAAACTACCTTAATGATGCATTAAACTATTACACTAAAAACCATTTAATAAAAATGCTAATCAGCCCGGGGATGCTATCCCTTGAGAGCAAGCTGATCTTCCCTCCTCAGCACTTTAGGGATGAGGGCTGACAAAATTTCAAAATCTGCAGTATACTGGTATCGGTGTCAGCGAGGATGGTGGCCAATCTCCAGCCAAACTGACGTGTGCCCTAATGTCACTAAACAAAACGACATGTAGCCAAAACATGCTGAACTGAAAGTGGCACTTTACACAACAGTGGATCCTCCCACTGGAAGAGAAAACCATGCATTTGTGAGCAATGTCTTATGCATAGTCTGGAGAGCAGTACTTCCTTCCACAGATGTGGTTGGCACAAAATCTACCACCCTGAATGGTCCATCTGCGTGACTGCAGTTTCTTGTTTCTCACTTCCAACCACTCAGTTTCCCAATTGTAGCTGCTGTATACCAGTTTCCCAACTGCTGTACACAAGTTTTAGGTGGAAGACAACAAAAGGTTTATGGTGCTTCTGTTGCTGCTCTATGTATGGCGTATGCCCAGGGACATTTTCAGTGCATGACATACTGACAGGTGCTATGGCCATATCCAAATCAATTTTCTTTGTTTTTTTTCCCTTCTTCATGACATCTGATTTGTGTGTCACTAGCTTTAAATACTTACAACAACGGTATGGGAAAAATTAGCCCATATTAACTGCCTCAACAATGGAGAAAATCTGCCAGAAAGTATGCCAGCTAATTTTGTCAAGTGACTTGCAAAAATGAAGTCACCTTTTTTCAGGTATACCTTTTCACTTCTAGTAAACAATAAAATTCCTGCACCAGTGACAAAGCACCAGAGCACGCCACTAGAGGAGCCAATTACCGTATTTACTCGAATATAAGCCGCACTTTTTTTCCGGTTTTTGTAATCCAAAAAACCGACTGCGGCTTAGAATCGAGTGCAAAGTAAGCGGAAGTTCTGAAAAATGTTGGTAGGTGCCGCCACAACTAACTTCTGCCGTCGAATATATGTAGTGCTGCACAGGCATGCTTTGCATGCACAAAGATAAATACTGGCGCCAAAACCTCCGCGTCAGTAAATAAATTTAAAAAAAAAGGTGGAAGACAACATTTTTTCTCTGCCCCGAGTTTTGACCACTGCATTTTATACATTATCCAACGAAGTAAATACAAATTCCGTGACTGATGACCTCGCTGTCTGGTCTCTTTCCCCAAACCAACCAACCAACAAATTCCGTATTGTTCATCTTCGAATGTAGCAGCATTTCAATGTACTATGAAAATCCGACTGGCAAGACTGTTTGGGATGTTTGTCAATATGGCCAACTCTACGTTCTGAATTTTTTCCTACCTGTGAGAAGAGATGGTTGCAAATAGGAACTTTTAAGAATTGTGAATCATATGCAGTATTCTCTTCGCCATAAGAGTAATACGAATATAAACATTTTGCCATGTATTCTTTCGTGTTTGCTGCTATCTCATTTAAATCCTGTCTGCCTAATAAACTACAAAACCAGGGTGAGACAGCAGCAAACGCGGAAGAATATACATATCATGTCATGTTTATATTCTTATGCCTAATAGTGATAAAGTCAGAAATGAAGCATCAATCGACTAGATTTTTAAATCTAAGATGACTCTTAATTCTGTGCAGAATGTAATGTACTAAAGAGGCGCCTGCAAAAATTTTCAAACGGAGAAAAATTTTGGCTAAACTCTCGTTCAGAACGTCTTCTATCATAAGCCGTCTATTATTTCGTTCTTGTTGATCATTATCAAAGAAAGCAGCAGTGTAAGTAACAACAAATAGCAGTCTCTTGCCATTGTTTTGCTAATGATACAATTCCTCTCTTTTTTTTTTATTGTAAGCGGTGGTAGCGTGCACAAAAGCAAGCCATGCCGCGAGCGGGGACAGGCCGTAAACACTCATTATCAGAATGCGACAAACAATTCATGACACAGTACAGTAATGCATTTTCAGCTTAGAGTGACGTAAACACCTATAACAAAGAGATCGGAACTTACCAGATCAAAGCAAAAGAAGCAATCATTTCAAACCAGACGAAGTACGTGAAAAAGGAAAGGTACCCGTATAAATACGGATGGAGCGCGTGGCGCATAGCAATGGCCACCTAGTAAAGCTTAATTGCTAAGCTTACGACTCGAACATACTGTAGCTGTATCGTCATTCATTCCACCTAAATTGTGTCTCATATTACAATGGACCAACTTTGTTTCGATTTGGTGGTGCGGCCTAAAACTTTTCTCTCCCCTTGAATTTCGAGTCTCAAATTTCAGGTGCGGCTTAGATTCGGGAAAAATTTTTTTCCTTGATTTCGAGTCTCATTTTTCAGGTGCGGCTTACATTCGAGTGCGGCTTAGATTCGAGTAAATACGGTACCACAAATGCACACACATACATTCAAAAATTTCCTTTTTACTGGCATCTGATCAACAATAAATTAATTTGCAACTCTTTTTAGAGATGTTAACTAAACCTTTGTGACTACCTCTGGTAGTCACATGACAAAATTAGTAACTGCTGTAGGTGTGACTTCAGTTAGCCCTCTAAGGTAATGCTTTATAGGGAACTTCCTGTAATGCTGAGGAGTGTAATGCGGGCCAGTCTTTCCCGAACTTTTTAAGACCCTATGATAAACAAAAGTAGATATCATACAAATCTGGCTCCTGGCATGGACAGAGCACCAATCAAATATTTTGTGCATTGAATACATCCATGGGCACAAGACTTAGTAAGAGCAACAATAGATACCTTTTAGTCAAACTTTGTATACATCAGCTGCAGTGAACTTGTGTGACTACATGTTCAGACAAAGGTCTGTATTGGGAATTTAAACACGCATAAGATTAATTTGTGGGCATATTAATGTTCTAGTTCAAGCAATGCACATCATTAATCTGCTTTGGAGATGTGGAAAACAGTCACAGAAAATGTCTTCCCAAACAGCACAACAGCTTGCAGTTAACATTACCAAATTAATTATCAATGTGTGGGGAAAATCTGTGACAGAACTGACAAAGATGATAATGAAACATGCAAACAAGTGTTAAAATTCTAATAATTAAATAGTTTGCAATTACAAAAAGAGGGACATGGTGCTCTAGAGACTGGCAATGTTCTGAACTGTTATACAGGCTTGACATATTGGTTTTTAGCAGCCATTCTAAACTGACCTTCTGCTATTGTGATTAAAAATAATAAAAATATGAAAGTTTTCACTAATAAACAAAGAAGTATCTTTCTAAAAGCCTCCTCCCCCCCCCTTCCCCCTGCGCACGCAGCTGTCTGTATGGTAGGATTCAGATAAGGTGGCAAATGACCATTCTCTCAGAGGTTTTTCACACACAGCTAGTGAATGCAACACTATGACTATACAGTTCATGTCACCCAGAACAAGTTTCACCGAACATCTGCTCGACTGCATGCGGGACTGCCACCTAGCAGGCAGCAGAAACGGCTAGCATCACCTACCAAAGTTGTCACACCTGTAGGTCTACGGAAAGTTGTTTGGTTGTAAAATGTTTGTTTAGAGTGCAGATAATTTGGTAGTAATTGGGAATTTTTGCTAAATGTAAGCACGACTCTTCCCTATATGCATCAGTAACTGAAAATACTCCACTGTGGAGCGGTCCACAGTAATTAAAAGGCACAGTGAGATTCACTTACGACTGAATACCTCTCTAATGTAGCCAGGCTTACGGGGCAGCCTAGTTCAAAAGTGCTGATTGTCCAGTTGGTGTATCATTCTAATAAACTTACAAGAAAAACAGCACCAGAGATATCACCAGAAAAATGTAAAAAGCTGCCTGCAAGCAAACAGCAGTCAACAGTGCCTACTTGCAAGTCATAGACAAAACTTGCAGCAAATCTTACTAAATATTTAAACAATGGGAAGTCTAGGTTGGAATGTCAACAATATAAGGAAAAGATAAGATTGCTACTTACCATAAGGAACAGTTAATTTGCAGACAGACACACTTGTGGCCTGAGCTGCCGGAACCGAGCAAGGTGCAATAGTTGTAAGCACAATGGACTTGTATTCGGAAGGACAATGTTTCAAACCTGCGACTGACAATCCAAATTTAGGTTTTCCGTGATTTAACTACATCGCTCCAGCCAAATGCTGGGAGGTTTCCTTTCCGGCACAACCGATTTCCTTCTTCATCTCTGACACGATCTGAGCTTGTTAAACCCAATCTTCATTCCTTCTTTCCTTCCTTCCTTCCGAGTTGCCGGTCATGCATGTGTGATGGAATGGTGTGTGTTTCCCTTTCTTTTCCCGACAAAGGCTGCAGCCAAAAACTAGTGTCTTTTAATTGTGCCTGTCTGTGGCTTAACATGTCATCTTTACGGTAAGTAACCATCTATCTTTCCTTACACTGTTACACCCTATATTCAAAAGACAGAAATTACCTGTCAAAAGAGGCTCTCAACAGGTAGACCCAAGGGACAGATGGCATGTGAACCCGACAACACGAGGAGTTGTGGACACCCCTCAGACAAGGAACAGGCAGGAGAGCTGTACTATGGCATTAGCAGTAGCCCATCAGTGAATTCGTGCACTTGCACTGTCAGGGCAACTGATGGTTAGGTGGGTCACAGAGCACTGGTAAGGTGGTCGCCTGTCATTTAAAACTTCTAGCAGATCATCCAATTTAGCACAGAGGAGTCAGGCAATTGAAAATGAGTTTCTTATACATAAGCATAAAAGTCTACCCTACACTAGAAGCCAAGAGTTCCTGAACATTTTTACATTCCACAGTAAGATGGGACCTAGAAAAGTGCCCAACTTGTCTGCCCACAGCTCTCACAACCGTGCCCCATTACGGGTGATCTCTGAGGCTAACACGAGTGTAGGGATAGAACTGGCATGGCAACTCAGAGGAAGAAAAACATAGGGGCCGCATGAGGGTGGAGAGATAATGGGAGGCAGTGACAGAGAGGGAGGCAAGTGCCCAATTGACTGACTGATTGAGGGGGGGGGGGGGGTTATGGGACTGAACAACAAGCTCATCAGTCCTGCGATTCAAAACTTACTTGGATAAGACAGAGGGCCTGCTAAAAGTGGCTGGATTCAGTCAGAGGGGTCACACTATAAAGCGAGAAAGTTAAAACACAGACAGTAGAAGGCATAAAAGGGTAGGCTAAATCTAAAAACTGGAAAAATAGAGGGCTAAAAGAGCAGTCCTTGCATGGGGGAGTGGTCATGCGTCCCAGACCTCGAAAACATGAAGAGATGCCCCAACCACAACCAACCTGCCCCTGCCCCTGCTTTTGGAAAAAAGCAAAACTTCATAACTGAAAATAAAAACCACTTTCACATAGGAAACAAAGACCAGTGCAACAATCCATGAATTGTCTGCTAATATTAAAGACAAAGAATCCAGACGGCTATACTTGGTAAGAAGAGTCAAAAGAAGGGGAGGGGGGGGGGGGCGCTTGTTCCGCAAGAGAAAACAATGGAACAATGGATAAGCCTAGTATGACCGATGCGTAGACAGCACAAGACAATGGAATCTTTCTGAGAGGAGCAGATGGAAGAGGGCCAAACTGCTGCAGCCTCCTTGATTGTGCAGAGTTTATTACTGAGAGCAGTAGTGTGCCAGATGTCATCCCACTTTTGGACAAAGAGAGATTTGATGTGTATCCACATATCTGCACCTGGAATCATGAGAGGGAATGGAGTGTAAGTATCTGCCTCTCCAGCCAAATCATCAACCAGTTCATTTCCTGGGATGTCCACATGACTTGGGACACAGAGTAAAACAACAGAGCAGGTGGCACAGCCAAGGGCAGAGAGAAGGTCACGGATAGCAGAGACAAAACGGTGACGAGAGTGGCATAGTTCTATAGCCTCCAAGCTGCTCATTGAGGGGGGGTGGGTTATTCAGCTCAGCTTTTCTGCCAGAAAAAGGTAGCACAATAGGAACAAATGGTTCAAATGGCTCTGAGCACTATGGGACTAACATATGAGGTCATCAGCCTCTAGAACTTAGAACTACTTAAACCTAAATAACCTAAGGACATCACACACATCCGTGCCCGAGGCAGGATTCGAACCTGCGACCATAGTGGTCGTGCGGTTCCAGACTGAAGCACCTAGAACCGCTTGACTACAGTGGCCGGCGCACTATAGGAACAGGATGCCAATGCTGACACAAAGTGTGTCGCAAGGTGTTCTGCATGGACCGATGGATCAGTACACAGAGCACCCATCCTGTAGGATAAGATCTTGGACATGTGATTGTCACTGGTGGCCCAGTTGGCTACGGAGCTTGGATCAAACCTGCGGTGGAGAGTCCTACATCCCCAGGGAGGAAACATAGCACTCGCAGCATTTCTTTCTAATTTGCTTAATAAGCACAGAGATGCTTAAAAGTGATATGGCTGGTCTCTGAAAGATGTGATTTAAATTGTTGCAGCACCTGTCGGCTGTCCTGATTGCTACTGCTATGTCCTTTGTCCACCGAGGTACTGATCGATGATGAAGGGGATATGTGGATAGGGGGATAGCAGTGCCAGTGACAAGAAGAAAAGTAGCAGAGAGATAGAGAGGTGTTGAAGTGCACAGCAGACATATATAAATGCCAATTGGTTCTGCAGAATGCCCAACGTGAGGGCCTGTCTACCTGGCAGTGTCAGGGGAACGAAAGACTCAACAGAAAGTGACCACTGTCATGAAGATCATCACAGAGTGACCAAGATAGGGCAGCCACAAGAGCAGAGAGAGGAGACTGTGTGATCAATAGCTGAGAAGGTGCCGTGAGCGACACTGAAGTGGGTAGGGGAACCGTCACTGAGGAGACACAAATCAAAGTCTGTAATAAGTTGGTCAATTACAAGACCCCTACCCATCGAAGAGGCATTCCCTCACAGAAAGGGGTGTACACTAAAGTCCATGAGGAGGAGGTAGGGGGCTGAAGTTGATGTATTAAGGTAGGCAGGACAACATAAGGAAGTGGCCTATCTGGAGGGAAGTAGACATTACAAATGGTGATTGCGGAGATTGTTTGCACTCTATCCACTATGGCTCCCATATTGGTATGAAGAAGGGTCCAGTCACTAATGACATTGGTGCGAACCAAAGTGCAGACCCCTTCAGACACTATCCTGGAGCTGGCACGATTCTGACAGAACGCCCAATAACTGCAAAATGTTGGAGAGTGGTCATCATGGAAGTGCATTTCTTGACGAGCAAAACAGAATGCATTTCTCTATTTCCGAGAGGTGATGGTAATACCCATTGCAATTCTACTGGATTATTGTGGCAAAAGTCCAGGTTAGGCACAAAGAAGCCGAGGGGAGATCTTGTCAGTGGTGTCACTGATGAGGATGGGGTGACATCCATAAATAATATGTCAGATTCAGGTTGTGAAGAGGGAGACAGCATGTCTGGGGCACCGGTCAAAGGGGGGGGGGGGGTGTCCTGGGACTTATGTTTCTTCTTCTTCTCCTTCTCCTTTCTCAGAGGTTGAGGAGGGCAGGGCACAGAAGGAGAGCAGGCTTTTGTAAGATCCAGAACCGAAAGACAGCAGGTGAGTTTGGTGTTCACAGACGGCGCATCCCATGACCGAGTTGTGGTGGCAGGCCTCCAGCCTGAGACGCAGGGGGAAGGGGGAACCCCAGGATGACAAGTGGGTGCCAAAGAAGGAGGGCACTTCTTCGGCCAGGGAGGGGAAGCTGTGCACAGAGGGGAGGGCATCGGAACCGCAGGGGAGAGGGAGATGAGAGGGAGATGAGAGAGAGAGAGAGAGAGAGAGAGAGAGAGAGAGAGAGAGAGAGAGAGAGAGAGAGAAAGAGAGAGAGCTGGGGTAAGGAAGCTGTTGGAGAGGGGAAAGGATGTACCACACAGGCAAAAGTAGAAGATATCTACATTGGGTGGAGTTGATTGTATTTTTGGAGAGTCTCAGCACAAGATAGATGATACTGGGACTTGTACTCTTGGATCTTCTTTTCGCTCTTGTAAACTGGACAATCTGGTGAGCATGCAGAATGGCAGTCATGATAATTTACACACACAGGTGGTGGAACACAGGGGCTTCCCTCACTGAGTGGGTGTCCATGGTCACCACACAGAGTGTCCGTGGGAATACATATGCTCAGAAACGCAAGCACCAAAAGCAACTCATGGATGATGGAGCATATGACTTTTATGTCACACCGGTAACGCGTAATTTTGACCTTCCCTGGAGGGGACCTCCCTCGAAAGTCAGAATAAAGACGCTGATATCAGCGTAGCTGTCTTTACGACACTTCTGCACACATCAAACACAATTAACGCCATGTCGCTCCAGTTTAGCTCAGAGTTCCCCATCAGTTAGAAGTCCTACAAAAAGTGACTCCCTGGGTCATATTCAGAGACTGGTGAGGGTAATAGACACTAGGACATTGCCTAGGTGATCACAAGCACAAAGGGCTGCAGACTGAGTGGTAGAAGAAGCTTTGATCAACAGGGAGCCTAACCATATCTTGCTGAGAGACTCCACTACGCCAAACTTGTCCTCAATATTCTCCACTAAAAACAATGGCTTTGTGGCAGTGAATGTGTCCCCATCCATCTTGGTACAGACCAGGTAATGGGAAAAGTGTTTCATCCCAAGATGGTGAGCCCAGCCTTCCTCCCAGGGTGTAGCCAAGGAAGAGTACACTGCAGGGTTGTACAAAGCTGCATTGAATGATCCATTACCACTCGAAGAGACGGCCATTTGAGTACGGCCAGATTTTTGCAGCTAGATACACTTCACTAAGCAACTGCCCTGATACGACCCATTCCGATAAGGGGCTCTCCCCATGGGTGCCACCCAACCGTAGCAAGGGCCGTCTGGCACAGCAGCTGTTGCGGAGAGCTCCGATGCTTCAGGATGAGAAGTAACCCCTCTTTGGCATTCATTCATGGGGGGGAGAGGGGGGGGGGGGCAACAGCTCATGTATCAGTAGTGTGGCGGTCCCTCTGTTGTCATGGGGCTCAGCCACATGGGTACATAACAGCCCCACTACACGGACTGGTACACGTGCTGGTGACCTAGCAGGGCAGAGGGGGCTATGGCGAGGAAGGAAGAGGCGAAGAAAAGGGGGAGAGAAATCCACGATATAGACACTAGGGAGGAAGTTCTTCCCCAAATGGCTCTCACTAGAGACAACAATTTTAGAAGCGGAGGTCAAATCCCAACAGGAGACCCAAAAACACCAAAAAGGACGGAAGAACAGTCAAGTGGAACAAAATCCCAAGGAATATAGGGAACTAGGTTGATATCCAGGTGGACATAAATAAAAGCACCAAGAGAGAGGAATGAGGGGGCAGCAGGGATGGAGCCAGGATGCGGAGGGAAGGGCATGGTGAAGGAAATGCAGCCCGGGAAGGAAGAATGGGCTGCAATAGATTGTGGCCCGTGTGCGCCACGCATGAACCCGTGAAAGAACCATGAACTCCCTGGGAAGGGAGGACAGGTGCCTCTTGACAGAAAGAGCAAAATGAGGACAGAGAGAGAAAAGTGGGGGTGGGGAGGAATATTTAAGTGCAAGGGTTGGAAACTGAAGCAGTGATGTGGAAAATTACTAGGGTAATGGCGTAGGTGCGGAACAGAGACGAGGAGAGGTTTGAGCTGTGGTGCTGGAGTTGCAAACACAGAAGATATAGGGGCAGAACATTTTCCTAGCACAGAGTTCAGAGGAGATGGTGCTGGGAGGCAGAATCCAAATGACACTGGCTCAAACTGGCGGTTGAAGTAAACTATCTGTCAGTGTGGAGCAGGCCGAGCAACCAGCTTGTTGAGTCTATGGTTAGCTACAATTTGGTGCACGCTATTCCTGCTGGTCAGTCATCATTCCCACGTAAAGAGTTGCATAGCAATTGCACCACAGGTGGATGTTTTTATATGTTGCCCTACTTTTTACTTAAAACAATGGAAACTCCATGTAGGAATATCAACAATGTAGGAAAATATAGACTGCTACTTACCGTAAAGCAGACACACTAAGTTGCAGACAGGCACAATTAAAAAGACACTTACACAAAGCTTTCAGCCACAATCTTCATCAGCAAAAGAGAAACAGAGAAAAACACGCCATTCATACATACAAATATGCACACATGACCGCCAACTCTGGCAGCTTAGGTTCACTGCCAACTCTGGTAGCTTAGGCCAGAATACTATTCTGATCTGAGCTGCTGGAGTTGTCAATCATTTGTGCATGAGGAGTGCTTATTTGTGTGTATGAATGGTGTGTGTTTCTCTGTTTCTCTTTTGCTGATGAAGGTTGTGCCCAAAAGCTTTGTGTAAGTCTTAACGGTGTCAACCTACTTTTTATTTGATAATAAATATGTGAGGCTGGACAGCTGTTAAAATGCAGGTACTGTTGGTGGTTGGGATGTTTTACACAAACAAAGATTTGTAGGGAATCTTTTGAAAGATGGTGATCAACATTTAGAAAAGTAGCTCACTGATTTGAGAAGGAACAGCTGAAATGGGTTCCAAGGGAGGTATTAAGGTTCAGGAAGTTCAGGAAGAAAACCAAAGACTTTCCTTTCCACAGATCAAGGTCACGATCGACAGAACTTCAATATGGGACTAATGGTATTGGTACCCTACAAACTACTATCCTAGAGAACAGATAAATATTTATATTTAGAAGACTACAAAAGTTCTAATTTAAGAATAACAGTTGACCTAGTATCTAAATTTCACAGTCATAATCACAGAGACTGATTCAGAAACTAAGCGCATCCCTCTGTCACAATCCATCAACGCATACTAATTCACAGTTACTCTCATTTCTATATTCCAGAAATAATAAATAACTTTAATCATTCCCTGAAATACTATCAGCACAACATTCCAATCTATTCCAGTAACAGATCCAGTCCAATTAGGGTAGAAAGCACCTTGCCATCTTGCATGCGTGCATCTACAAGGCCTAGGTCCATTGCAGTCTTAATGACACCTGAACCACATATCACAACTTCAATCAATAAAACTGTTATACTATTTCAAAACACTCTGCATCTGGCGTAGAAAGACTATCAAAATAATGGCAAAATCACTCTGATTAAAGGAAGGTTTAGGACACAACCATGATCCTGGGATAGGACACTGTCTCTAGACGTGGAAGGATCACCAACGATCAATGGTATCCAACTAAAAAAAAGCGACAGAAATCACTGTACTTGGTGCTTTTTTCTTAATATGATGGTCACCTCTTCCTTCACACACATTTCTGAAAGTAAAAAAGTCCCCATTATGTTTTCTGCTGAATACAGTTTGGATAACTGTTTTCAAGATAAGATAAATGATACTAACATTTTATTTATGGTATGGCAAAATTTAGTAGTTTAAATGTGATGGAGAAATTAAAGTATCAGTTATGATACCAATGGACACAGGCAAAGCATGGTCTGGTTTATGATGAAGGCTGGACTAAAAAGATGGAAACTGATGTGCCATGTAGATTAAATATGTAGAGCAGAGAATAATCTGCTAGTGCATGATGAAAGTATTTCAAGAGACACACTCTGCCAATCACCACCTGGGGAAGTGATAATTCCTTAAGTATGGGAATAATTATAGTAATTTCTGTTTCACAACAATATAAAATATTTAATTTGTATACCAAGCAAATATGAAGCACTAGGTTCTTTTCCTGTGTCAGCAAATGTGGAACAAATTTGAGTCTGATCAGGGTACTGCAAAATGATCTGCCACTAAATATAACACATTATTCAAAATAATTTCTATTTTCTGATGACAAATTTCACTGTCAAACATACATAATGCAATGTAAGTGGTTTATCAAAGTATTGGATAATGTTAGCTTGTGTCTTGCACAAGACAAACTGTCACTCAGCTGTAACAAAACAGTGCACACAATGTCCAACACAGAACTCTGATGAAAGGTAAATGTTATTACCACAGGAGGATCAAATAATCAGTGAATTTGGACAGTTCAAAATCATAAGAATCTTTCTCAGCAGCATCATATTCAGGATTTTGTGAAGAACATTGGTAAACCAAAAAGAACTGGAGCATTCTGTAAGTGAACAGAAATATCGAGACAACATTTTCTTAATGATTCTTTGGAGAAGTATCCACTATTTTTCACATGTTGTATTTCAAAGGTTTCCCTCACAACTGAACAATGTGGATGAAGAACTGCAGATTTTCAGATCTGAAGGGGACATTAGAACACACACAGAACGCAGCATGTCATTCTCAATGGAGAGAAGTCTTCCGAAGTAAGAGTGATTTCAGGTGTGCCGCAGGGGAGTGTCGTAGGACCGTTGCTATTCACAATATACATAAATGACCTTGTGGATGACATCAGAAGTTCACTGAGGCTTTTTGTGGATGATGCTGTGGTATATCAAGAGGTTGTAACAATGGAAAATTGTACTGAAATGCAGGAGGATCTGCAGCGAATTGACACATGGTGCAGGGATTGGCAATTGAATCTCAATGTAGATAAGCATAGTGTGCTGCGAATAGATAGAAAGATAGATCCCTTATCATTTAGCTACAAAATAGCAGGTCAGCAACTGGAAGCAGTTAATTCCATAAATTATCTGGGAGTACGCATTAGGAGTGATTTAAAATGGAATGATCATATAAAGTTAATCGTTGGTAAAGCAGAAGCCAGACTGAGATTCATTGGAAGAATCCTAAGGAAATGCAATCCGAAGACAAAGGAAGTAGGTTACAGTACGCTTGTTCGCCCACTGCTTGAATACTGCTCAGCAGTGTGGGTTACGTACCAGGTAGGGTTGATGGAAGAGATAGAGAAGATCCAACGGAGAGCAGCGCGCTTCGTTACAGGATTATTTAGTAATCGCAAAAGCATTACGGAGATGATAGATAAACTCCAGTGGAAGACTCTGCAGGAGAGACGCTCAGTAGCTCGGTACATGCTTTTGTTGAAGTTTCGAGAACACACCTTCACCGAAGAGTCAAGCAGTATATTGCTCCCTCCTACGTAATCTCGCGAAGAGACCATGAGCATAAAATCAGAGAGATTAGAGCCCACACAGAGGCATACCGACAATCCTTCTTTCCATGAACAATATGAGACTGGAATAGAAGGGAGAGGTACTCAAGGCACCCTCCGCCACACACTGTCAGGTGGCTTGCGGAGTATGGATGTAGATGACATTCTGCCTAGTGTGACCAACATTTGGAAATAGAGTGGGTGGAGCCAAGAGAATTGGCACACACATTATCTGCGATGAGAAATTAAAAAAAAAAAAAGTTCTAAACTCCTGTGAATAAGTGCATGTGAACTAGACAGCGATAACACAGGGATGTGATGAAGGGGGTATTGTGAGTGTGCTTTCTGCTTGTTAATGTTTATGATTTACTGTTATTATTGACATCTATGGCCAGCAGCTAAGTTCAGTTTTTCATATTTGAGATTTTTTTCAGTGATTAAGTTTTCATAAATGCAATAATTAAACAAAACCAATAGTCTTATCATTTTTTGGGAGTGCATTCAGGACATTATTAACTGATATTCTGGCTTACAACTTTTAGCCATTCTCAAGATGAGTCACTTGCAAGATTTTTTAACACACTTTATACTGTGAAGTAAATAAACATGCATCAAAGGTAATACTGTGATGTTTAAAGCTTTCCCGGCATACTGATTGTTCCATAAAAACACGGGAGAACTGCCGGATATCAGTAACTTCCTACCACGATATTTCGGCGCAGAGTCTTCTGGCCATCTTAAGGTGAATGCCACTGTAGTAGTACTCGCCAGTACTACTACAGTGGCATTCACCTGAAGATGGCCAGAAGACTCTGTGCCGAAATATCGTGGTAGGAAGTTACTGATATCCGGCAGTTCTCCTGTGTTTTTGTGGAACAAAGGTAATACTGTTGATAAGAAGAGTGTCAGTCATATGCAAAACGTTATGCTTCTAAGAGCAAAACAAGCAAATGCAGTCAGTGAATCCACAGTGCTTACGAAGTATTTCGTTGATTACTACGGTTGGCATATGTTGTAATGCCAAGCAGGGAAGACCTAGAACAATATTTCCTGTGACAGCACAGATGTGGAATGAGAGATTTCCATGATTGATTGACCTGGAAATCTTCACCTCAGTTGAGCAGGTTGACTGCCAATTGTATTTGCACAGCTTCCTTGCCCAGTATTCCCCATAGCATGAGACTGTGTCTTGGTGGCAGTAGGAAGATCGTATCCACTTTATTCTTATTCATTATTCTTGTAACTTTTGAAGAAATATATCCCACATGCTGCAGAAAGGCCACAGACAAAAAATCTCTTTCTTCTTAGTCTTCTCTTGAGTTGTCTGTCGTTTGCTCTTGCAGAGCTCTCTTAATTTGATGTTTTGTATACCCATTCTTATGAATATTTCTTCCAGATGTACCAACTCACTCTGTAGGCTGTGTAAGACATTACATGAGCCCTGCATACTTAAAGTCTTATGCACTCTCATAGTTTGCGAAGAATGGCAGCAGCTGGAGGGCTGCAAATATAAATCGGTATGTGTGGGATTACAGTAAACAGAATGTCTTAAAAGCCCATCTTCCTTTTGTCAAATAAAACATCCAGAAACTGTAAACAGCAAATCATTTCCCATTCCACTGTAAATTTGATATTTTTGTGAATGAAGCTTAGATGTTCGAGAAAATGGATCAGTTTGTCCTCAACACGACGTCAAACTATGAACGTGTCATCGACATATTGTCCATTTTAAAACTGCCAAGCTAATTGAACTTTTGAATGTTGGGCTCCATAAGGTTCCCTTCCTGTGCAGCGAGCATGGAATATAAAATTATAAAGAATGTAGCAACCAGTCATGGAAACGTAATTTATTTATCGTGTTGCAAATCGATTTTGACTGATATCTGTCATCATCGGTGCATTTTTCTAACCGATACATGCCGTAAGTACTTATGGCATGCATCGGTTAGAAAAGTACTTATGGCATGTATCAGTTAGAAAAATGCACCGATGACTGGTATCAGTCGAAATCAATTTGCAACAAGACAAATAAATTACGTTTCAACGACTGGTTGCTACGTTCTTTATAATTTGATTGAACTTTATTCAAAATCCTCCATAAATATTAGCTACCATGGGTGAGAGAGGACTGCCCATGGTAACAACTGTTCAAAATATTGGTTATAAAATAAAAAGTAAGTGGAGGTTAACACTTACTTAAATAATGTGATTATGGCTTCTTCAGATTTGCTGCTAATCAATGACAGAGGATCCCCCATCACAGTGAATCAATAAATTATAGCTGTTAGTTTCAAAGTCTTTAACCCACTAATAAAAGCTGCTGAATTACAGATACGATGTTCACATTTACCTACAAAGGGTCTCAATAACAAGGCTAAATATTTGGCTAACAAATAAGTAGGTGCATTTACGTTACTCACTATTGGTCTAGACGTCAACACTTTTAGTATTTGCCTCAAGTGTGATTTATAGCTTACGTCCTCTTCTGAACCCCTTTTTTGTTTCTGTATTACTTTGTAGGCGTTGGGGAGACCATATAACCTTGGAGGAACATAGCTGTGTCCCTTCCGTCAGTTGATATCATACTTGGGTATAATGCGGGCATCCAGAAGTGAAACATTCATTCTTTGAACACGTGCTGTGGGATGCTTGTCAGTCTTATGATATGTTGTGTCTTCAAGTAAGTTGGACATTTTCTCTATGTAGATGTGTCTTGGCAGCAAACCAGTGGAATTACCTTTGTCTGGAGTAAGCGTTGCCATCTGGAAATTGTTTCAGAATTTACGAAGCTCTCAGATGAGGATATGTTGCTTTTTTATGGGCAGTATCTTGTTAGTGTTCAGCATGCTTCACATTCCGTTTCTTCAACATGACAATGCTGAAGAAATGAAATTTGAAGCATGACGAGCGCTAACAAGATACTGTCCAAAAAAAGAACAACATAGCCTTGTCTGAGGGAGCTGCTCTTTCAAATTTATAATGGAATAGGAAATGATTGGCTGTCTATCATTTCTGGACGTTTCGGCCTGACAGAAGAAAGACGGGTTTTTAGGACACTCTGTTTACTGCAAGCCCACCCATACCGATTTATACTTGCAGCCCTCTAGCTGCTGCCATTCTTTGATTAATATGAGTGATCATAAAACTTCAGTATGCAGGGCTCATGTAGTGTCAGACACTTATGGCCTACATAGTGAGCTGGTACATCTAGAAGAAATATTCCATAAGAATGGATATACAAAACATCGAATTAAAAGAGCTCTGCAAGAGACACCGATAGACCACCAAAAAGAAGAGTAAGAAGAAAGATACGTAAAATCTATGGCCTTTCTACTTATTGTATGTGGGAAATATTTCTTCAATAGTGCAAGAATAATGAAAAAGAATAAAGTGGCTTGACCTTCCTACTGCTGGCCAAGACAGCAGCTCTTCAGGAATCTGTGTAGAAACATTGTTAGGCTTTGAGAATGGTAGGTTCTGAGACTTAGATATACTCTGGTTGAAAATGATTAATGGAAAATCTCATAGAAAGATGTGAAACAAATACTAACAAAGAGATAGAGGGGCTGGCCAGTATTTACCTCAGCTCAGTACAGCCGATAGATACACAAAACAGAACAGAAAATTTACGTATCCTAGCTTTCGGAACTTTGTTCCTTCGTCAGGCAGGAGAGAGGGGAAAAAAGGGGAAGAAGGGAAAGTGGATTCAGTTACTTACAATCCAGGTTATGAAGCAACAGGGGAAAGGTAAACAGGGGGGGTAGCAAAGATGGAGGCAGAGGGAAGCCAAAGGGAAGCAGAGGGAAGTTGGTTGGTGTTGGAATTTAAGATATTTCTGACAGTAATTGGATTTTGTCACCTGAAGTCATAAGGACTTCAATTTTATATAGGCAACTTTGAATTTTGCAATAATTCGATGAAGTTCAAACTTTTGAATTTTATGTGAAGGGGAATATGATAGGAAACTTAACATTTGTGCATTGATTAGTAACCATCTAAACTATACATGCCTCCCAATTTATTACTGTGTTCGAGGATTCACTAATTCAGTACATTTTGATAAATTGTTCCATTCAAAGAAACACCTGTCACTGTATTTTGCTAAGAAACAGTATCGCTGTTCAGATTTCAGAATCATCTTCTCTTTAGGCACCCTAGTCACCCATGAACCCATGATAGACTAGTGTAACAAAGTTTTATTTTTTAATTTTATTTTACATTTTTTAAATTTAATTTTTTTGTTCCAATTTTATTAGCATCACACACTCCACATAAAGGACAGTGAATTTCCTTGATAAAATTTAAGGACATTCTCTGAAAAGCCAATAGAGCATCAAATTACATATAGTTGCCTCGAGCAATCAATGTAAGAAAATGATAGACACCATTCCTGCAGAATTGTGATGTTCGGAAGAACCAACCATGACAAAACAATTCCATCTGCTGTGCAAAGCATACAAGACAGGTCAGTTACATTACATTACACTAATACTTGTTCCATAGATCATGAATACGACATTTCATAATGATGTGGATCATGTCACCTTAACATAAATTTTCTTTACACAATATAATTATTTATTTATTTATTTTACATTTACTACTATGTGTCTAAAAATTCATCTATTGAGTAGAAGGAGTTGTCATTCAGAAATTCTTTTCATTTGCTTTTACGTGTTGCTTGGCTATCTATCCTCAGACTTCACTACAACTTACACAGAAACCTGACTGCAGCTATAAGAGTTGAAGGACACAGAAAGGAAACTATGGTTGAGAGGGAGTGAGACAGGGTTGTGGGCTATCCCAGATTATATTCAATATGTGCATTGAGCAAGTAGTAAAGGTAGCAAGGAGAATTCTGGAAAAGGAATTTAAGTTCAAGGAGAAGATATAACGATTTAAAGGTTTGCTGTTGACACTGTAATTCTGCCAGTGACAATAAAGAACTTAGAAATGCAATTGAGCAGAACGGAAAAGAAAACAAGGGTAATGGAATGTAGCCTAATTAAATCAGACAACACTGAGGGAATTAAGATTGCAAAACAAGACACTAAAAGTAGTATCCGAGTTTTGCTATTTGGTCAGAAAAATAACTGAAGATGGCTGAAGTAAAGAAGATTATAAAATACATTCTGGACAGCAAGAGAAGCATTTCTGAAAAAGAAAAATTTGTTTACAATATAAATTTAAGTGTCAAGAATTCTATTGGTGGTATTTGTCTCAAGAAGTCTTGCACAGAAATGAAACACGGACAATTAATCCTTCTTTTCTCTTATAACAAGTGTTATATCCTAGCCAGTAATGCCACCCGAGCCCGCTGCCAAAAGGTTGGCAGCATCGAAGTCCGGACGCCGTCCGCATAAGCAGTGCCAGCGAGACAGGAAATCGCCGCAAGTCTGTGCGCGCCACCGTTGGCTTCTGGGTTCTTAAGCGCTGGAGTCGCGAGCGCTAGGACAGTTCCGCATTCGCCGCTCAGTTGTATACTCGCCACCGAATTGTGTACTTGCTAGTCAGTTGTGTGTTCATCGCAGCAGAGTTGTTGTTTGTCGTCAGCCGACGCTGACCTAGCCGCTCCGACTCGAACTAGACAGATTTCTGTAGACACCGAGTTCACTACTGTGTTACTGTATCTTCGTTAATAAAGATAAGTACCGACTTTTATTTAATCAGAGTGTTTGGGTTTTCATCTTTCTGTTCACTGTTCCAGCGGACCGGTCGGCCCGCTATTAAAAGTGTGGCGGTGACTTCGTAAGCCGTTTCTACAGCGAATTGCTTGTCGCTACGAACACCGCCACAAAAGCAAGCTTCTGAAATACGGTGATACTGAAGAATGACGAAGATTAGATGGATAATTTAATATCTAATGAGGAAAAAGCTACCAGAGAAAGGAAATAAGGAAATGTATGGCACAAGTTGACTAAAAGAAGGGATCGATTTATAAAATATCTTGAGGCATCAAGGAATTGTCAAGTGTTGTTTGTTTGTGTGTGTGTGTGTGTGTGTGTGTGTGTGTGTGTGTGTGTGTGTGTGTGTGTGTGTGTGCGGGGGGGGGGGGGGGGGGGGTTTAAAACTGTAGAAGTAGACCTAGATTTGAATACAGTATGGATGTAGTTATACAGCAATGAAGAGGCTTCCATGGGACAGACTAGTGTGGAGAGATGCATTTGGAATGAAGACTGCAACATCATTGCCAATAAAATTTCAATACTTGCTTAAAAAACATAGCTTGCAAAGACTTGTTTGGTCTCCACTGGAATACCACCCATGTGTACGAAATTCACATCAGAGTGGACTAACAAATGTCACAGAGTATACAAAGAAGGTTAGCATGAATGGTCTGTCTTGTCCATATCACAGAAGAATGTAATGGAGATGGTACATAATTTGAACTGGCAAATAACTGAAGTAAGAGAAAGTCGATAGTGTTTAACATCTTGTCAGTTATGGTGTCAATGTGAAATGGACAACTAGCTCGGATAGTGAAAGGGAAGTGGCTGTTTTCTTTTCAAAGTAACCATCCCAGCATTTGCCTTATAGGACTGAAGAAAGACTTCTGGATGGCCTAATTGGGATTTGAACTATTGTCCCCCTAGGGGCAAGTACAGTGTCTTACCAATGTACCATTCTGCTTGATACAGTCAAATGTTGCACACCTAATACCTTCAGAAGGTGGTTTTGCAACATCTAATCTATAAACATTACTCAGCCATGCACTTAATGTTACCACAGAAACCATGAAAATAAAATTAGACTAATAACAGCACCCACAATGGATCAATGAAATGAATGCATGAAAAGATACATGAAAAAAAGAGAGAAGTAGCATCTGCCGTGTGTTTTAAAGTGAATGCAGAGCACAAATGAAGATACAAAAAGTCAGTCCGAGTACCTTGTATCAGTTACTGAGTATGTCCTGTACAAGACATGAAACAGCTCTTGGTAATAACACTGAGTAGGAAAATAAGTATTCTATTTTTATTTATTTCATCATTTAAAAGGGTGCATTCTATTTGTCTGTAATCAGTGCCGCACCTTTACTAACCAGACTGAACCTCTTGTTAAGTCACATTTAAATATTAAAATCTGTACCGTATAACTGAGTATAAACAGACTAACAAAAAGCGCACACAAAACTGAAATCAAAATGTGATAGGATGATACAAGTTTTTAAAAGACTAAAAGGGGTTTTATTTGAAACATCCAAGTAACTCACTTCAATAACAGAATTGTTGTTCAGTCGATACTTATTGCCTGCAAGTATCGGTCTGCCATCGACGTATATCGGCCTTTTCCCCTCACTAGACAGGAAAAAATCTCCATTGTTCCGTAACCTAATGGTACCCTGTCGTCGAGATATCTTCCACGCTGGGCCCTCCAACGAAAGATCTACGTCCACACTGCTGTCTTTCGTTGTTCGACCCATTGTAATCTGAAAAGTAAATACACTGTTGTTATCAACTGTATACTGTGACTTTCCTGAGGATAGCTTCACAGATAGCTGGGTTCTGATTTGGATATTTGCATTCATCTACGCTTCCCTCAAAGCACACATGAAATCTGAAAATGAACACTATGCATTCTGGGAGAGAAAAAAAAAGTTTGTAGCATCATCATCCGCCTGCCAGCTACATGAAAAAGATAAGCATCTACTATGAATTTCTTAAATGGAGATACAGAGATAAAAGAGTAAAAATATCACATAAGTGGAGAAGGGAAAGAAGTTGGCACAGAATCAGCAGGAAACATAGGCACAAAATATATTCCTGCACCTATACAACATTAAACAAATTATGTTAACAGGTTATTAGGCATAATTGAAAGTGTACTGTTGCTTGCAACAGAAACCATTACACGAAAACGCGTAACTCATTTTGCTGAGCTGATCAGTTCTTTTCCTTGTTTAGAACTTTTGCACATTTACAATAACATTATCACCGTGCATATTATTTCTGATTGTAACAATTTTCTAGACAATTCATCCAAAAATCTTTAATTCTGAAATAATATTATTGTTATTCCATCCTGAATTTCCCATTGTTTAATTCCAAAATAAGCTACCTCAAGGTACAAGAGCTAGTACAAACAGGCAAGGTATTATATTTTGTAAGAACGTCTTTAAAAGGAATCTACCTCAAAACTGAAAACCACAAAATTATAATGAAGGAATCTTTGCATTTTCATGTAATGGGCCAGTTACATTTGTTTCTTTTATTCCCAGTAAAATATCAATTTCAAATATAAATTAGGATAATATTAACACAGTATTATGAAAAGAGTAGCTTGCTACTCATCATACAGAGAAGACGCTGAGTAACAGACAGACACAACAAAAATAATACTACTCACTTAAGCTTGGCCAAATGGTCTTCCTCTAAAGTAGAAAACACACCCACTCTCATAATTACAAGTCACACACACATTAGATTATCTCTGGCTGCCGATGCTGGACTGCGTACAGCAGCTGCGCCTGATGAGAGAATCAATTTGTGGTGGTGGGACAAAGAGGAGTTTGTAGTGGGGAAGGGATGGATAGTACGATAGGAGTGGGGGAAGGTGCAGTGCTGCTTGTGGGAACATGCAGAGAAGTGGTAAAAGAGAAGAGAAGTAAAGGAGGGGAAAATGATGAGTGGGTGGGTGCATTGGTGGAAGAGAAGAGTGGGAGCAGGGAAGGGGATACATAGGTGAAGGACAGGGATTAGTGAAGTTTGAGGGCAAGGGGTTATGGGAATGTAGGATACATCTCAGGGAGAGTTCCCAACTGCATAATTCAAAATAGATGGTTTTGTTAGGATGGATCCAGGTACTTCGGGCTATGAAGCAGTTCTTGAAGTGAAGTATGTTGTGTTGAGAAACTTATTCAGCAAGTGGGTGACCCAGCTCTCTCTTGGCCACTGTTTGTCAGTGGTCATTCGTATAGACAGACAGCTTGTTGGTTGTCATGCCCACATAGAATGCAGCTTAGGTTTTATATCACATGAACGCTTTTACAGGTAACCCTGCCATTGGTGGATAGGTGATGCCTGTGACTGAACTGGAATAGAGGAGTAGTAGTAGAAGTAGTAGTAGTAGAAGTAGTAGTAATAGTAGTAGTAGTAGCATGAGGAGGAGGAGGAGGAGGAGGAGGTGGGAAAGTGTATGAGACAGATTGTATATAAAGCCCAGCCACCCATGGTCGTCACATGATGAGCTGACCC
This sequence comes from Schistocerca americana, assembly GCF_021461395.2. Lineage (NCBI taxonomy): Eukaryota > Metazoa > Arthropoda > Insecta > Orthoptera > Acrididae > Schistocerca > Schistocerca americana. Next base: position 46,395,986 of record NC_060126.1, read on the forward strand.
ACTACAAATATACCAAAGTTCTCATTGAGGCCTTCACAGACCGAAATAACCCACCCAACTTAGTGCAGAAGCGTATCTCCCATTGCTTGTCTCTCCAGTCATCTACCACCACTTACATTCCTACTGTCCAACTGCAAAGCAGTACTTCCCTTGTGACTCATTACCGTCCAGGACTGGAGCAAGTGAATCACATTCTCAAAATGTGTTCAAATGTGTGTGAAATCTTATGGGGCTTAACTGCTAAGGTTATCAGTCCCTAAGCTTACACACTACTTAACCTAAATTATTCAAAGGACAAAACAAACACACACACACACACACACACACACACACACACACACACACACACAGACACAGACACACACACCCATGCCCGAGGGAGGACTCGAACCTCTGCCGGGACCAGCCGCACAGTCCACGACTGCAGCACCTTAGACCGATCGGCTAATCCCGTGCGGCGAATCGCATTTTCCACCATGGTTTTGACTATCTCTAGTCGTGCCCTCAAATGAGGAGAATCCTTACCATTACCCTTCCCAAGCCTCTCAGTGGTATACTGCTGCACACTAAACCTACAGAACATACCTGTCCATTCTTACTCCACCCACGCTCTCAACCCCTTGCCTCAAGGCTCATATTCCTGCTTAGATGTAAGACCTGTCCTATAAACCCTCCCACCATCACCTACTCCAGTCCAGTCACAGGCATGTCATATCCCATCAAAGGCAGCATGTGGCTCTACAAACTAGACTGCAACCACTGTGCTGTTTTCTATGTGGGCACAATGACCAGCAAGCTGTCTGTCTGCATGAATGGTCACCAAGAAACTGTGGCCAAGAAACAGCTGGACCATCGAGCTGCTGAGCATGCTGCCCAAGAAAATGTTCTTCATCTCTACGACGTAGTCTGTGCCATATGGATCTGTTCTACCAACATCAGTTTCTCTGAACTAAACTGTGCAGGTTCCTGTAGACTCCACCTGGCCTCAACCTTTGCTAGTCCCTGTCTTTCATCCAACTATCCACTTCCCTGCTCCCACTCCACCACTACACACCCCTCTATTCCACCAGTGTACCCACTAGTCTTTTTCTCCTTCTCTCCTTTCCCACCCCCTCCCTGCCTCACTCAAACTACCTAACTGCACCAAGCAGCTCTACCCTGTCCCCATGACATCCTTGTATGCTCCCACAAACAGATATATATTTTCCCCCAGCTCCTACCCTGCTATCCTCTTCCCCCTCTCCATGACCACTAATCACAGATTGCTTCCCACATCAAGCACAGCTGCTGTGTGCAGTCCGACCTCAGTGGCCACAGACAATGGTCATGTGTGGATGAGTTGTGCTGTGTGTGTGTGTGTGTGTGTGTGTGTGTGTGTGTGTGTGTGTGTGACATCTACTTTAGAAGAAGCATTTTAGCCAAAAGCTTAAATGTACAGCAGTCTTTTTGTTGTGACTCAACATCTCCTCTATTTGGTGAGTACCCATTTCTTCTCTTCATAATGTTGTTATTCCATCCTAGATTTTCCACGGTTAGGAAAATATTAATTTCAAATTGTTGTTGAGTGATGGAAGGAAGGTGACAAGTAGAGAAAAATTCTTTTTATTAATGATTCGTGGAAAACATTGTTGCATATTTTCATCGAAGAACTTCCAAACAACTACACAGTTTCGACTTGCAGAGAATGCAGTAACCATATGACTGATACGAAAGTGGTGGTCATACAGGACAGTCAGTCATTTGTACTCTGATTAAAATTACTCTTTGGCCGACCCTTCAGTGAGTAAAGTGGTAGTTGCTGATCGACCGTAGTTCTTCTTTCTCTGGTACCACATACTAGCCGTGTTCTCTGTTTTGTAGATATGTGCAGTGCCTTGTAAAGTGTGACTGACTGCAACTGGCAACACTGGACCTCACCAAAGCAATCTATCAATCATAAAGTAATTTTACTCGGCATATAAGAGACATGGAAGTCTATACTTGTGCCACACTAGGACTATTTCAGTTAACATTCCTTTTTACAAAAAATTGTTAGGAAGTTTAATTCTATGAGTTTCTGTGCCTATAAAACTATTTAAACATATATTCTATACACTGTCATTTCCTTTATTGAGTGAAATGAGTTGAAAACACAAATGTGAATATCTTGGCATATGTGTACTTCCATACATCACTACTGGTAATATACTTATGCCTACTACAACTTAATCCACAATATTCACATTTGTGAATTTATTTTGAAATAATTTCATATGAAAATTATCATTAATGTCTGATTCTTTTGGACATGCAACTAAGTATTACATACCAAGGCAGGCACAAAACAATAACACCGATGACCTTGATCGCTCATAGCCTCATTGTCACTGATGTGGAAATACAGAGTAAAGTGGCGAGCATTAAGTGATGAGTGTAGGGGACAATGTAGACAGTGTGACATGTGGAAGTTCAGGACGGTCCAGAAGGCACACACTGATAGCGACCACTTGCAATTAGTGAGAAATCCATGTCTGAGTCCCAGTCTGACACAAATTTTTGTATGTCACTAACAAGTAGTACATCTACGCCTAATACAAATAAAGCCAAGATTTCCACATTTGTAAATATATTTTACTTTTATTTCCAGTAACTGAGTGCACAGTGCTTTTTTAAATTTTTTATTCATTTTTTAAATTAATTGCTGCATGAAACTGTGCCATGACATTCCTTGTTTTATTGTTTAATATTCTTTGGAAGTTAGTGACACACAGAGCAACGGAACATTATTAACTGTAGTCAGATGCAGATTCTAGGGGCCCAGTCACAATTTTTACACTCTTAAATTAAATTATTTTAGACTCATTATAGTGGTGTCTCATCTGACTCAAACTATAAAAAGTTGAACTTCAAGGCTTGTGTAATGGATTAAAAAAAGAGATTCACTGAATTGAGTGTAATCTCAAGCACACTTTGGGTAAATTAAGTTCACTTATATTTACAGCTGCTACCTAGGCAGTAAAATGGCCCATGATGGTTGCAGCAAGGAAGAAATTAAAAAAGCAGACTAGCACTGGCAAAAAGGGCACTCCTGGCCAAGATAAGTCTACTTGCATTAAATATAGGTCTTAATTTGAGGAAGAAATTTCTGAGAATATATGTTTGGAGCACAGTGTTGTATGATAGTGAAACATCGATTTTGGGAAAACTGGAAAAGGCAAGATCAAAGCATTTGAGATGTGGCACTACATAATAATTTTGAAAATCAGGTGGACTGATAAGGTAACAAATGTGTGTGGGGGGGGGGGGGGGGGGGAGAGGGGGGGGGTCCAGAGAATCGGTGAGGAAAGGACAGGATGGTAGGACACTGGAATACACCCATCTAATAACTGAGGACATAAGTTGCAAGTGCTACACTGAGATGAAGAGGTTGGCACAAGGGAGCAATTGCATTAACAGCAGGTGCTCAAAATGACCCCCTCTGTGGTGGCAACAGCAGCTCAACATATTCAGAAAATGTTGTCAAACACTCATCAAATTTTAGCTGCCGAAATTCTTGAAACAACAAGGCAAATACTGCCTCCTAGCTCAGAGTACAAACAGATTTTTTGCATCACGGATAAATCACATGAATGTAGACCTGGAGAAAGAGCAGGCCAGGTAAGTATTCTATCACCAGAAACACCTCATAATACTGTTGCAGACAGATTGGCAGTGTTTGACCTTGCATTGCAAAAACTAGCTGTAGATGTATTTGTAAGCTGTTGAAACTCTTAGAAGAGGATTGCAGAGTATTGTTCACATACATATCAGAAGTTAATCTCTGATTGATAAGAATAGGTCCACTTATTCACGTTGCACTAACTGCAGACCACACTCCAGTTTTCAGATCTCGCTGATGATCCTTATGTAACTGATGAGAACTTTCAGAATTATAATATCGCTTGTTCTGAAATTTCACATATCCTGATAAATGCAGTGATGTTTCATCAGAAGAAAAAGAGCCTGAAGTCTACTTCATGCACAGAGTGCAGCAGCCTGTTACAGTACCGATGTCTGAACTGGTCAGTTGATGCACTACCATTATTACCAGGCATTTTGTTAACAGCTTTTCATGGCTGTAGCTTAAAGGTTAGGAATGCATCATCTTCGACTGCAATGTTTCATTTTCTTCAGTGCATGTTTTGGAGTTACATATTCATTTTCAAGAGCTACATTAATGTGTTTTGGTGTTACTCTCTCTTTAGTTCAGTATGTTTTCACCAATGGAATACCATCACTCTGCTCGGTTTCACTTTGAGTTTGTCTGCAGCTCTGCTAATAGGTGCTGCTTGCACACAAGTCTATAGTGCCAATTGCAGAACTATTTTCCAACGTGATTTTAACTTGCCTAGTTTATTTTTCTTTGTGCTACTTGGTTTTCTACAGATTTTTTGTTCAACATGGATCCAGTCTACAGAAATTTTAAAAACCTACGTAGTGTCATATCACTGGAAATATGTACACCACGAAATTTTCATCCGAGAATGAAACAGTACTCAACATGTGACTCTGTTCTTGTGTATTTCATCATGATGTACACTTGTTGATCTGTCACATACACCACAATGAATGAGAACCCTATGTAACAAGGCAAAAAAAGTATTCTCTATTGCCCAGTAAACGTGGTACAATACAAAATGTTAATCAATAGGTTATCTGCCACACTGAGTAAGTGAGAGGGAAAGCGTGACGGGCTGATGGGACGTGTCTACAGGGGGTACCGATTCTCATACAATGCCAGGCACAGTGCTTGCACCATATGTAAAATATCCTGTACATATAGTAATGAGTATTGCCATCCACTTATTTTTTACAGTCTTAGATGAGTATGCAAGGTTTGATGTATACAAAGCAGATCATTTGTGATCTATTATGGAAACATTAACAAATCATAATTTCTTTTTGATTTCCATACTAAAGGATACTTTTTTTAAAGGAAGTAGTGTGTGAATAAGCATAAAAAAATTGATTATTAAATTTTTACCTTAAAAATTCTCCATGGTTTTCTGAACAAGAAAAAGTTTACTTGAAGGAAGTTTCAGTAAAGGAAAGTTTAAAATTGCATGAATTTAAAAGTGGATGCACACATGATGACACCCCAATGTCATGCAGACAACTGTGTTAAAAACAGAATTTGATTCTCGCTTGTTCGTTTTTTAGGAATTCTTCATCTGTAATGATGGCTAACCTGCATAAACATCATGGCTGCTTTGCTTTTGTTTATATAAAGAGCTTGATCATGGTTTTTCCCACTAACATTTGTGTCTCATCTACATACATACCCCACAAGTCACCGTACGATGCATGGTGCAGGGTGCCCTGTACCACTACTAATCATTTCCTCCCCTGTTCCACTCACAGATAGAGAAATGGAAAAATGACTGTCTATATGCCTCCATATGAGCCTTAATTTCTCTTATCTTTGCTGTTCTTACGTGAAGTGTAGGATCATTCTGCAATCAGCTTCAAATGCTGGTTCTCTAAACAGTGTGCTTTGAAGTTCCCTCCATGGATTATCATCTGAGCTCCTGAATCACCTCTGTAACACTTGTGTGTCATTTGAACCTACCGGTAACAAATTTAAAATCTACTAGCCAGCTCTCAATTGCTTCAACGTCTTCCTTTAATCCAAACTGTGCAGATCCCAAACACTTGGGCAGTACTCGAGAACAGATTGCACTAGTGTTCTGTGCAGTGCAGTGTACAGATGAACCACACTTTCCTAAAATTTCCTCAATAAATCGAAGTCACCCATTTGCCTTTCCTGCCATAATCCTCACATGCTCGTTCCATTTCATATAGCTTTGCAACGTTATGCCAAGATATTTAAATGATGTGACCATGTAAACTAATGCTGTATCTGAACATTACAAGTTTGTTTTCCCTACTCATTCACATTAACTCACATTTTTCTTCATTTAGAACTAACAGCAGTGCATCACACCCACTAGAAATTTTGTCTATGTCACCTTGTATCATCCTAGTCACTCATCTACGACATATTCCCATCACCATAGCAGATTGCTGCCCACCTTGTCTGCCAAATCATTTATGTATACAGAGAATAACAGCAGTCCTATCACACTTCCCTGGAGCACTCCTGAAGATACCCTTGTCTCTGATGAACATGTGCTATTGAGGACAACATATTGGGTTCTATTACTTAAGAAGTCTTTGAACCACTCACATATCTGACAACCTGAGTTGTATGCTCGTACTTTTGTTGACAGTCTACAATGGGCTATTGCGTCAAATGCTTATCGGAAATCTAGAAATATGGAATTTACCTGTTGCCCTTTGTAATTTGCAGTATACCCTGTGAGAAAAGGGCAAGCTGAGCTTCACACGAGGGATGGTTTCTAAAACTGTGCTGATTAGTGGACATAATCTTGTTGGTCTCTAGGAAATTTATTATATTCAAACTCAGAATATGCTCTAGAATTCTGCAGCAAACTTATGTTAAGAACATTAGTCTGTAATTTTGTGTGTTCGTTCTTTTACCCTTCTCATATACAGGAGTCACCGGTGCTTTTTTCCAGCCACTTGGGGTTTTGCACTGGGTGAGAGATTTGTGTTAAACGCATGCTAAGGGGCTGATGCCATAGAGTACTCTTTGCAAAATCGAAGTGGGATTCCAACTGGACATGGTGACTAACCTGTTTTCAACTCTTTCAGTTGTTTCTTTATGCCAGGGATGCTTATTAACATGTCATCCATGTGGGAGTCTGTTCAGTGGTCAAATGGTGGTTTATCAGTATGATTGTCCTGCATGAATGATTTCTTAAATGCGGAATTCAAAACTTCAGCTTTTGATTTACTACCTTCAATTGCCACATCAGCATATTCAATGAGTGACTGGATGGAAGCCACAGGCCCCCTTAGCCGTATTACATAGGACCAGAATTTTCTCAGGTTCTCGGTCCAGGCGAAAGAACTTGCCCCCCTTCTAACAGCCATGTACCGCAAGTCTCTAGAGGAACGGAAGGTTCCAAATGATTGGAAAAGAGCACAGGTAGTCCCAGTCTTCAAGAAGGGTCGTCGAGCAGATGCGCAAAACTATAGACCTATATCTCTGACGTCGATCTGTTGTAGAATTTTAGAACATGTTTTTTGCTCGAGTATCATGTCGTTTTTGGAAACCCAGAACCTACTATGTAGGAATCAATATGGATTCTGGAAACAGCGATCGTGTGAGACCCTACTCGCTTTATTTGTTCATGAGACCCAGAAAATATTAGATACAGGCTCCCAGGTAGATGCTATTTTTCTTGACTTCCGGAAGGCGTTCGATACAGTTCCGCACTGTCGCCTGATAAACAAAGTAAGAGCCTACGGAATATCAGACCAGCTGTGTGGCTGGATTGAAGAGTTTTTAGCAAACAGAACACAGCATGTTGTTATCAATGGAGAGACGTCTACAGACGTTAAAGTAACCTCTGGCGTGCCACATGTGAGTGTTATGGGACCATTGATTTTCACAATATATATAAATGACCTAGTAGATAGTGTCGGAAGTTCCATGCGGCTTTTCGCGGATGATGCTGTAGTATACAGAGAAGTTGCAGCATTAGAAAATTGTAGCGAAATGCAGGAAGATCAGCAGCGGATAGGCACTTGGTGCAGGGAGTGGCAACTGACCCTTAACATAGACAAATGTAATGTATTGCGAATACATAGAAAGAAGGATCCTTTATTGTATGATTATATGATAGTGGAACAAACACTGGTAGCAGTTACTTCTGTAAAATATCTGGGAGTATGCGTACGGAATGATTTGAAGTGGAATGATCATATAAAATTAATTGTTGGTAAGGCGGGTACCAGGTTGAGATTCATTGGGAGAGTCCTTAGAAAATGTAGTCCATCAACAAAGGAGATGGCTTACAAAACACTCGTTCGACCTATACTTGAGTATCGCTCATCAGTGTGGGATCCGTACCAGATCGGGTTGATGGAGGAGATAGAGAAGATCCAAAGAAGAGCGGCGCATTTCGTCACAGGGTTATTTGGTAACCGTGATAGCATTACGGAGATGTTTAACACACTCAAGTGGCAGACTCTGCAAGAGAGGCGCTCTGCATCGCGGTGTAGCTTGCTCACGAGGTTTCGAGAGGGTGCGTTTCTGGAGGAGGTATCGAATATATTGCTTCCCCCTACTTATACCTCCCGAGGAGATCACGAATGTAAAATTAGAGAGATTAGAGCGCGCACGGAGGCTTTCAGACAGTTGTTCTTCCCGCAAACCATACGCGACTGGAACAGGAAAGGGAGGTAATGACAGTGGCATGTAAAGTGCCCTCCGCCACACACCTTTCGGTGGCTTGCGGGGTGTAGATGTAGATGTAGGTTCCCTGGAATGTCTTTTGCAAAAGTACAATGGTGGTAGTTGTATTCTTCATGCATCAAGCTTTTCATAGACGCATGAATCTCTGCTAACTTTGTCCATCGTCATTTGAGTGTTCTCTTTTTTGGACCAATAGTGCGACAGTATTTGCATCCTCATCATTTTCTGAATTTCTCTGCTAAGCCACAGTGGATCTTTCACATCCTTAACCCACTTCCTAGGCACATACTTGTCCAGAGCACAATTTATAATCTGTTTAAACTTTGCCCATAATTACTCTATGTTCAATATACTGGAGCTAAATGAGTACAGTTCATTGTCTAAGTGATATTTTAACAACTGCTTATCTGCTCTTTCTAGCGCAAACACTCTACTAGCCTTTTTAACTGGTTTATTACCTTTCATCAGCACAATTGCTATGTTGACGTCATGATCACTAATCACTGTCTGTAGACTGATGTCATCAATTGCTTCAGCCTGTTTGTAGCTACAAAGTCTGACATATGAGGTTTATTCTAATGAAAACTGGTCAGTGCTTCTACTTTTGCCTTACACGTAAGGTGGCACCACGTAACTGCAGGTATGGTGGTGCCATATTGGCAGAGAGACTGATGCAAACACACTGTTTGATGTTGCATAGTGCCAGTGTGGTTTCACGCCGAGGAGAAGGTGGTCACACAAGTTGTTATGCACTACCGAACATCCAAGCGAGTAAGAAGGAACAATGAGGAGTGATTCGATGTTTGGCGGTAGAGGGAGTTGGAGGCCGTGAAATGTATCGACGGACGGAGGCTGTGTACTGTGAGTACAGTCTGAGTCGTTTAAGTGTAGTGGAATGGCGCAAACGATTCCTTGATGGGCGCGAGTCACTGGAAGACGATGCTCATCCTGGACAGGCTCATCGTGTCATCACACTGGAAATGGTTGCCAAAGTGAATGTTTTAGTCTTAGACAACCCCAAAATAACTGTGGATGAGATCCATAGGTTACTGGGTATTAGCGTGGGCACCACCCACACCACAATGCATCAACACTTGAACTTTCAAAAAATCAGTGCGCAGTGGATTTCCCACCAACTGACTGCCGAACAGTGCAATATTTTAATGGCACTGTCTTTGAATCATCTGCAACATTATCACAAGGAGGAATGTGGCTTTCTGTTGCATACAGTCACAGGTAATGAAACATGGTGTCACCATTTTGAACCGGAAAGCAAACATCAGAGCAAGCAGTGGAAACATGCGACTTCACCACCTCCAAAGAAATGAAAAGCCGTGCACTCCAGTTCTGGTAAGGCCATAATGTCTCTTTTTTTACTACAAGGGCCCATTGCTTGTCGTGTTCCTGGAACAGGGAACCACCATCCAACGCCCAGCGTTATCAAGCCACTTTACAGAACCTTAGACGAGCCATCAAGTCTAAACACCAAGACATGTTGTCCAATGGCGTTATTCTCCTCCATAATAATGACCGCCCACACACGACCAATGTGGTAAAGACGACATTGCAGCAGTTTTGGAGGGAAATGCTGGAACATCCATCGTACAGTCCCGACCTTTCACCGTGTGACTTTCATGTGTTTGGACGTCTAGAACAAGCTATTCGCGGACACTGATTCGCAGCAGACGACAAAATGTGTGACTGGGTATAGGCCTGGATCCGACAGCAGCCTACTAGCTTCTTCAAGGATAGAATCGACCATCTAGTGTTGCAACGGGATAAATGTGCCAACAATTTTGGCGACTATTTTTGAGTATGTGTACTGTGTATAACAACATTTTTGAGTTAATAAAATCGTTACCGTTACTTTACACTAGCGACCGGTTTTCATTTAAATGCCCCTTATATTTCCACTGTATATGGGCTGCCGAACTAGCTTCTCAACATTTTTTGGAAAACTGTGTTCAAAAGTGCTTCGCAAGACTGTCTGTCTGCACCCCATGTAATGAATCCATGGACGTCCCAGTCTATACTTGGGGTATGCTGCAGTCTCCCCCGCAACTAGTATTGTGGAATTTATTTTTTTTATTTACACGTCAAGTTCCGTAAGACCAAACTGAGGAGCAAATCTCCAAGGTCATGGAACACGTCGGTACATGAAATTACAACATAAAAGTAATAACAGATAAACATAAAATGTTTATAAACCCGATAGAAGTCAGTCCATAAGTTTAAGTAAACACAATCAACAATACAACAAGAATCAGCTTAATTTTTCAAGGAACTCCTCGACAGAATAGAAGGAGTGACCTGATTTGAAAGTGCATGGATTACTGCTAAGACTTTTGAATTAGAGCAGTAGCTTCTTGAAAATGGATGCAGCAGTATACTGCACACCTTTCTGCACAAGAAATAAGGAAATCCGATCCAAATGCAGATTTGATTTCTGCTGAGTATTAACTGAGTGAAAGCTGCTTATTCTTGGTAATAAGCCTATATTATTAACAAGAAATGACAGTAAGGAATATAAACACACACACACACACACACACACACACACACACACACACACGAACATGGGTCGACCAGAGGTTCGTGAACTTGCACCACTTATTGCCCAGACTGCCCGTTTCTAAGCCAAAAATACCCTTTTAGAATGGGAAGAGTTACCCCAAAATATAATACCATACAATATAAGCGAATGAAAATAAGCAAAGTAGACTAATTTTCGTGTCAAACAATCACTCACTTCGGATACCGTTCGAATAGTAAAAATGGCAGCATTAAGTCTTTGAACAAGATCCTGAATGTGGGCTTTCCACAACAGTTTACTATCTATCTGAACACCTAGAAATTTGAACTGATCAGTTTCACTAATCATACGCCCATTCTGGGAAATTGAAATGTCAGGTTTTGTTGAATTGTGTGACAGAAACTGTAAAAACTGAGTCTTACTGTGATTTAGCATTAGTTTATTTTCTACAAGCCATGAACTTAGGTCATGAACTGCACTATTTGAAACCAGTCCAATGTTGCACACAACATCCTTTACTACCAAGATAGTGTCATTGCAAACAGAAATATTTTAGTTACCTGTAAGGCAAAGGGGGCATATCATTTATATAAATAAAGAACAGAAGTGGCCCCAACACGGATCCCTGGAGCACCCCCACTTGACTGTGCCCCACTCAGACCCACATCACAGCCATTCTCAACATGACCTTTCACTGTCTGTTGCTAAAGTAAGAAGTGAATGAATTGTGAGCTACTCCCCATATTTCATAATGTTCCAACTTCTGGAGCAATATTTTGTGATCAACACAATCAAATGCCTTAGTTAAACCAAAAAATATGCGTAGCATTTGAAACCTTTTGTTTAACCCATCTAGTACCTCACAGAGAAAAGAGAATATAAAATTTTCAGTTGTTAAGCAACGTCTAAAGCCGAACTGTATATACGATAGCAAATTGTGTGATATAAAATGATCAATTATCCTTACATACACAGCCTTTTCAGTAACTTTAGCAAACACTGATGGGATAGAAATAGGTCTAAAATTGTCTACATTATCCCTTTCCACCCTTTTAATAAAGAAGCTTTACTACTAAGTACTTTAATAGTTCAGGAAACTGGCCATTCCCAAAGGGAAAATTACAAATATGGCTAAATACAGGGCTAAAATGTGCAGCTCAGTACTTCAATATTCTGTTAGGCATTCCATCATATCCATGAGAGTCCTCAGTCTTCAGTGATTTAATTATTGACTCAATCTCCCCCTTGTCTGTATCACAGAGGAGTATTTCAGACATCAATCTCGGAAAGGCATTTTCCAAGAAGGTTATATGATTCCCTGTATAAACTAAATTTTTATTTAATTCACCAGCAATGCTCAGAAAATGATTGTTAAATACTATACATATATCTGAGTTATCAGGAACAGAAATATTTTTACTATGAACTGACTTTATATTGTTGACCTTGTGCTGCTGACCACACACTTCCTAAACAACTGACCATACTGTTTTGATTTTATCCTGTGAATTAGCTATTCTATTTGCATACCATATACTCGTCACTTTCCTAATAACATTTTTAAGCACCTTAAAATACTGTTTGTGATAGGCTTTTCTAGCATGATTGAGAATACTTCTAACATTTTGATATAACTCCCACTTTGTTCTACATGACATCCTTATCCCACTAGTCAGCCACCCAGGCTGCCTATTACTGCTAGCACCCTGTTTAGAACGTTCTAATGGAAAGCAACTCTCAAAGAGCATGAGAAATGTGTTAACGAAAGTGTTATATTTATCATCTATGTTATCGACTGTTGCTGTTTCGAAGAGCGCGCTGCAGCGCGTTGTGTGAAGCAGTACCCTCTGTTTCTGGCGGTGGTGCCACTGTGGCAATTGCAGCTTTGGTGTCTCCATCTGGTGGGAAAGGGGAAAGATTGCCTATTCACGTGCATTTAAGGGGTGCTATGAGCTCGCCAGTTGGTCAGTCTGGGTGAGTCTGGAGTCAGTCTGGGGCCAGTCTCTCGTCCCCAGCTTGCTAGTCTGTCTCTCGTCCGAAATTGTGGGGCAGTTAGTGTCTGTCTGTAGTCCAGAGTGTTAGTATGTCTTTCGTTCGGATCAATCTTTAAAGCCGGATAAATGAGAGTCTTTCCACTCTGCCAGTAAGAGAACTCAGCGAGTGGTCGCCCGGTCGGGGCTTAGGTTCCTGCATCTGAGTCTGCGCGTTAGGTTGCCAGTCTGTTCGAGTTTGCTCAGGCAATGGTCATTGGCGGTTGGATCGATCGGTTGGTCAGTCGTGCACTGAGACACGAGATGACTTGTCTGCCTTGAGCATCGGCGCATGTGAGGTCACCACGTGAGTCCAGTGGGCCGCGACGTATAGCGAGGGGTAGTGGCTTCGTGGTCGACATGAGAGCAACAGGAGTCAACCCATGACATCAATCTGGTCGGTGCAAGCTGCGACGCCATGAGACAGGAGATCGACGCGCCTTTCTGCATCCGTTGAAGCGGCTGGCAGCAGACTGTTCGGGAGAGCGATTTGGTGGTGCTGCGCCAGGACTTCTCCAGAAATTGCAGTTTATTAGAAGTTAAGTGATTGGTGATATGTTGTTTCATTTACTTGTTAAATTCTACTTTTTTTCTTGGTGAGGTCACCAGCCGCTTTGTTTTGGGGTCGACCCACCATTCTTCTCCATTTACCCACCCATGGTAAAGTGGTTATTTATGAATTGGCTGGTCCGTTTTTCCCTTGTGGAGTAGGGGCAGGTTAGAGCACCTACAGTTCGGGTTGTTCGGTAATCTCCCTATCAATCTGCCGTATGTTAGTAGCTGCCTCTATCATGTTTGTCGGATTCGGTGTGTTAACGAATTCATTGCTTGGAGTGTAATGGCCTAATTCCTGAAATATTTTTTTATCTTGCCTATCATCTTGAGAGGCGGTATATGTGTACTGTAGAGCATGTTAACTCGTTTGACCAACCTTGTATAATTTTATACAAGATTACATTTCACGGGCTTTTATTTAAATGGTCATTTTAGTATATAAAGTTGCCACCCTTCTACTGTAAGACTTCTCTTAGAAGTTAAAATCAAGTTGCACCTTCGGTGGCAAGTTAATCTTTTATTAGTGTTTTGTAGCATTACCATCCCTCCTACGGGGTGCATAGTTTGCGTGCTTGTGTGAATTGTTAAAACTTTTAGCTTAAAGTAATCTAGTGTGTTGCAGATTTGCACCAGTGTAGTCTTTCTGAGGTTGTTGTGAGCGGTCGTGACTGCGGTCGTGTTAAAAGGGAGCGACCAGGTCCTCAGCCCGAAAGCTCATACACTCAAAAATTTGTTTCTTTCTGCCTCTGAATAAATTGTAACTTGATATTTAGAGGGTGCTTTCTGCTTATAATTTTAAATCTGTTTCTTTTTCTTTCTTTCTTTCTTTTTTTTTTAGGAATAAAATTTCCATTTGTTAAAAGCAATTTTATTATGATTTCATCAGTTACCCCCTGTCAACTACTTCCACACTCACATAGTGTGATTAAATGTGTTAATGTTCTTGAAGAATCGCTAGTAATTAAAATAAAATTTTAAGATTTTTTTTTCTTTTTTTTTAAGTAAATCACAGTTCATTGACACTATAAACATCCTGCCACTCTTGCTCCTTGACAAGGTTTAAAAAACTCTCCATTCCTGTTGGATTAACTTTCCTGCATAGTTTGTAATTATATGTGACATTTGTTTGAGTACAAAAGCTTTTTACTGTTAAAATTTGTGCATCATGGTCTGAAAGGCCATTCACCCTTTTACTAACAGAATGCCCATCTAGTAATAAAGAATGAATAAAAATATTTCCTATGGCTGTGCTACTGTTCCCCTGCATCCTACTTGGAAAAAACACAGTCTGCATCAGATCATATGAATCTGAGATGTACCAATATACTTTTTCTTGCACCATCATATACAAAATTTATATTGAAGTCACCACATATAACTAATCCCTAGTACTTACTACAAAGTGAATCAAGAACCCCCTCTAGCTTAAGCAGAAATGCTCTGAAGTCAGAGTTAAGGGACCTATAAACAACAAGAATTAGAAGTTTAGTCTCACTAAATTCCACTGCCCCTGCACAACATTTAAATATCTGTTCAGTGCAGTGCCGTGATATGTCTATGGACTCGAATGGAATACTGCTTTTTACGTACATGGCCACTCCCACACCTCACAAGGAACTCTTTGAAAAACAGCCAGCTAATCTGTATCCTGGTAAAGGAAGCCTCAGAATTGTCAAATTATTTAAGTGGTGCTTTGATACACCAATAATTTCAAAGTCAACATCTATAAGCAGTAAATCTAAATATCTGAGTATTTACATGCCACAGAGTGCAGACTTCCTTTGAATGACTCTAAAACTGTCACAGTGGAATTGGCTGGCCTGTAAAACCAACCAACAATTAATTTGGTTTCACCTAGGCCTATTAAATGTGACCAGACAACTTCAATGTCACCCTCAATTTCAACCCCAAGAGAGACAATATTTTCATCAACTGCAATGAACACTCCCCCTCCTATGGTGTCTATCTGTCCTTCCAATGAATGTTCCATGACTCGCTAAATATCTCAAAGCTTTCTGCTTCAGGTTTTAGCCAGCTCTCAGATCCAAGAATAATAAGGGCTTATGATTTTCCTGGAGAGCAATAAATTCACGAACTTTGTTAGAAATACCTCAACAATTTACTGATAAATATTTGATAGTCAAAATGTTTTTACTCTGAATGCTGTCTAATGTCCCTATCTGCGTATTGACTGGCAAGTGTTCATAGGAATATCTCAAACTACTTCCTAGCACTCCCTAACTACTCTGCTTCTTGAATAGCTAATTCCTTTGTGTAGCACACCCCTGACCTATCAAAGGAGGCCTATAATTCACCACCGGATAACACAGTCTAGAAATCTGCAGTCTATACCATCGCAGAGTAAACAAAGCCTTTGGTTGAGATCATCCGATCGGGCTCAAACCAAAGAATCCCAATAAATTCTGGGAACAATGCTGCAAAATGCAATCACTGCTCGCACCCCGCATGCTATGCTAGCAGCCTTCACTACCCCCTGCCAGCCGCCTGTATGAACTAAGGATGGCATCAGAACTCATGCGAAGGGCATTGTCAGTATCAATGTGAGCCACCACTTATAGGCTACTGCACCCTTCTTGCTCGATAGCCACAGGAAAGCCACCTCCGCATCTTGGATGAGGCCCCCTGACAGACATAACAAGAACATGTTAGCTTTCTTTCCAGCGCTGAACACTATCTTCATAAGTGGCTCCATAGTGAGCCTAATGTTGGAGCTCCCAATAAGTAGCAAGCCTCTGTTTATGAGTACCCCCTTGGTCCATGCTAAAGAACAGCCACCTGTTCACTCAATGGAGCAAATAGGCGAGGCCAGATGGCCAGTCTCCATATGGCCCTCTGCCTCAAGCAGCATAAGCACGTTACATCCTACCACTCACCCTGCTGAGAGGTTGGATCCTCCACATTCGGTACAGCAGGAGATGCCTTGGCAACAGAGCCTACGGGTGAAACAAGCGACACATGTATCTGATATGATGCCCGATTCTCAGTCACTGCTATGCTCTGAGACAGCAGCGTTACGGTGGCAGACTGTAGCCAGAACCTGGCAGACCTCTAGACAGAACCACATTTAAACTGTTCATGAACTGTGGTCAGCTCCTCCTGCATCCGCACACAGCATGGAAGACTAACTGAAGACGTAAACTGTAAAAGCTAATAGATAATAGGTATGCAACTTGGTACCCTCCTGATGCATCACCCATAAACGCTGATGCCTTAATGAGCTGTATAGTTGGTTGTTCGGAGGAAATGACAACTGAGCTGCAGACTTCTTGAATTTACATGTACAAAATGTAAGATTAAACCTCTTTTGACACCCGAGCACACGAAATTTAAGCATATAGACTACTAAGAAAACACACGAAAAGCTAGATATGTAACTTGCTGACCTGATTTGTCACAGGTGACAGCTGAGGCCGGACTGAATGTCTATCTAGCCTGAACCAAATGGTCAGTTGTCTTCAAAACAAACAAAGAAGCAACTACTGCACTACTGAGTGCCTCAATATACACTTGCAAAACATGAGATTAAACTCAAATACAAAAACACACATGAAATTTAAGGAATGTAAACTACTAAGAAAAAACAGCAAGAGCTAAACATATTACTTGCTGTCCTGGAGGTGTGTGACAAGTGACAACTGGAGGTACACCAGTGCAGTAACAGTCTTAATTAAAACTGTTCTCTACGGTCCTTTACTAAAAATCTCAGGAAACGCATTTTAGTAGTACTTCAAATTCCCGAAAGTTGACTTTTTTATGTTCTTGTACACACTGCTTCAAAATTATTGAAAATGGAGAAATGAAATTTCACACACTGGTTTAAAACATACTTAACTAAGAAGCAGAGCATTCTTATGTCTTAAATTTGAAAACAGGGGATTTTTTTCAAAAAGAAAAACTATGAGTTAATTATGGAAATTATTGACATCTACATCTACATCTATGTGATTACTCTGCCATTCGTGCCTCGTAGAGGGTTCAATGAACCACCTTCAAGCTGTCTCTCTACTGTTCCACTCTCGAACGGCATGCGGGAAAAATGAGCACTTAAATTTTTCTGTGCGAGCCCCGATTTCTCTTATTTTATGATAATGATCATTTCTCCCTACGTAGGTGGGTGCCAACAGAATGTTTTTGCAATTGGAGGAGAGAACTGGTGATTGAAATTTCATGAGACGATCCCGTCGCAAAGAAAAACGCCTTTGTCTTAATGATTGCCATTCCAATTCATGTACCATGTCTGTGACACTATCTCCCCTATTTCATGATAATATAAAACGAGCTGCCCTTCTTTGTACTTTTTCAATGTCATCCGTCAGTCCCACCTGATGCGGATGCCATACCGCACAGCAATACTCTAGAACAGGGCGGACAAGCGTGGTGTAAGCAGTCACTTTAGTAGACCTGTTGCACCTTCTAAGTGTTCTGCCAATGAATCACAGTCTTTGGTTTGCTCTACCCACAATATTATCTATGTGATCGTTCCAATTTAGGTTATTTGTAATTGTAATCCCTAAGTATTTAGTTGAATTTACAGCCTTCAGATTTGTGTGATTTATCGCGTAATCGAATTTTGGCTGATTTCTTCTAGTACTCATGTGAATAACTTCACACTTTTCCTCATTCAGGGTCAATTGCCACTTTTCGCACCATACAGATATCTTATCTAAATCATTTTGCAAGTCGTTTTGATCATCTGATGACTTTACAAGACTGTAAATGAGCATCATCTGCAAACAATATAAGACGGCTACTCAGATTGTCTCCTATGCCGTTAATATAGATCAGGAACAATAGAGGGCCTAAACACTTCCTTGGGGAAAGCCAGATATTACTTCTATTTACTCAATGACTTTCTGTCTATTACTATGAACTGTGACCTTTCTGACAGGAAATCATGAATCCAGTCGCACAACTGAGGTGATACTCCGTAGGCACACAGTTTGGTTAGAAGACGCTTGTGAGGAATGATGTCGAAAGCCTTCTGGAAATCTGTCGATAGCACTTATTACTTCATGGGTATAAAGAACTAGTTGTGTTTCACAAGAACAATATTTTCTGAAACTGTGCTGACTATGTGTCAATAAATTGTTTTCTTCAAAGTACTTCATAATGTTCGAGTACAGTATACATTCCAAAACCCTACTGCAAATCGACATTAGTGATATAGGCCTGTAACTCAGCAGATTACTCCTACTTCCCTTTTTGGGTATTGGTGCGACTTGAGCAATTTTCCAGTCTTTAGGTATGGATATTTCTGTGAGCAAGTGGCTATATATAATTGCTGAATATGGAGCTATTTTATCAGCATACTCTGAGAGGAATCTGACTGGTTTACAATCTGGACCAGAGGCCTTGTCTTTATTAAGTGATTTAAGCTGCTTTCTTACACCGAGAATATCTACTTCTATGTTTCTCATCTTGGCAGTTGTTCTTGATTGGAATTCAGGAATTTTTATTTCATCTTCTTTGGTGAAGTAGTTTTGGAAAACCGTGCTTTAGTGGCACTATCATCAGTGACTTCACCGTTGTTATCATGCAGTGAAGGTATTGATTGCGTCTTGCCACTGGTGTGCTTTATGTATGACCAGAATCTCTTTGGGCTTTCTGCCACATTTCGAGACAGAATTTCGCTGTGGAAATTATTAAAAGCATCTCGCATTGAAGTACGCGCTATATTTTGAACTTCTGTAAAACTTTGCCAATCTTGGGGAACAATCCAATTAATAATTTATTCCGATTGCCAGGTATAACCTCTACCCATACTATTTCACACAAACTATCTACTTCAATTTCGCTACAAGGCAATCTACTTCTGACAGCAATAAATATTCCACCACCAACTGTATTTAATCTATCCTTTCTGAACACTGTTAGATCGTTTCAAAAAATTTCAGCTGAACTTATTTCCAGATTTAGCCAGCTCTCTGCACCTACAACTATTTGAGCTTCAGTGCTTTCTATTAGGGCTTGGAGCTCTGGTCTTTCCCAACACAGCTATGACAATTTAAAACTACAATACCAATTGTTTCTACCTGCCCACTTTTAGACGGATGTCCCTTCTGTGGTTCCCTGAGACCCCTCTAACCTAAAAAACCACCCAGTCCCTTCTACACAGCCCCGCTGCATGTGTAGCCGCCTACTGTGTGTAGTGGGCTCCTGACCTACTAAGCGGAACCCGGAAACCCACCACCTGATGGTGCAAGTCAACGAATCGGCAGCCTACATGGTCACAGAACCGCCTGAGCCTCTGATTCAGACCCTCCACTTGGCTCGGCACCAAAGGACCACAGTTGGTTCTATCGACAATTCTGCAGATGGTGAGCTCTGCCTTAATCTCGGAAGCAAGACTGGCAGTCTTTACCATTTCTGCTAGCCGCCTGAAACCAGACAGAATCTGCTCCAATCCAAAGAGACACACATCACTGGTACTAACATGAGCCACCACCTGCAGTTGGCTGCACCCTGTACTCTTCATGGCATCCGGAAGCACCCTTTCCACATCCGGAATGACTCCCCAGGGAATGCACACGGAGTGCACACTGGCTTCTTTCCCCTCCTTGGCAGCCACGTTCCTAAGGGGCCCCATTATGCGCCTAACGTTGGAGCTCCTAACTACCAGCAAACCCACCCTCTGTGAATGCCCAGACCTTGCGGGCCGAGAAGCTTCCTCTGGAACAGGGTGGACAACTGCATCCGGCTCAGAGACATCATCAGCCACAGATAACGCCCGAAACCTGTTCGTCAAATGAACCGGGGAGGCCCTATGATCAGCCCCTCGGAAAGTTTTTCGCTGCCTGCCAGACTTTGGAATGATCTCCCACTCGACCACGGGTGAGGGGTCAACCCCAGTGCAGGCAGTACCCGGGGCGGTCACAGCAGTGGACCGATCGGAGGACACATGGGATGTGCTCGACGTCCCTCGCATCCTCATGTTCTATCCCCCACGGTAACGCCACTTGGCAGCAGCCTCAAGCCGTGTGACGGAAGCCAAAGCAGTCTGGAGCTGTGAGAGAAGGGTCGCCAACTCAGCTTGCATCTGTACACAACAATCACAGTTCCTATCCATTACTGCAGTCGCTCCTGCTTGAAGCTCGTAAAAATACGTAACAAGCGAACAGTGTACAACTATAATTAAAAAATTTGTGAAATGTATGGCAGCAACATCTTTTTGAAGGGTTGGTTTAAAGATAATACTACCAAGAGTGTTCAGAAAAAAATCAAACTTCTGTATTTATTTTAAAGATGTGTGTACCTGCACTCTGTACATATAAGTAACGTGATTTCCGTCATTTCGAACACAAAATACATTGCTGACATTCATTGTCAACAACTCAGATGCCTCGCAACACAATCCAAGAACAATGACCACAACGTATGCGTGAAGTGATGCTACTCCACGATGATGCCAACCTGAATTCTGCTAGCCTGGAAAAAAAAAAAACAACCTATACAAGAGATGAGTTAGGAAGTCATTCTCACACCCACATTATTCACCTGGATCTTGTGTCCTCGGATTTTCACATTTTCTACACTCTATCAAACAACCTGCAAGGAACTTTCTTTCTGGATGAAAATGAACTCCAAACATAGCTCAAAGAATCCTTTGCCTCAAAGCCACATGATTTATACAGTTGTAGAATCAAAAAATCTATCCCAGTGCGGGTGGACTGTTGTAAACGGCAATCTCTGGTATGTGTCCATTGTGTTTATAAAACTTACAGAAAAATGCTACGAACTTATTCGTCAAGCCAATAAATATATTTATATACACTGATCAGTCAGAACATTATGGCCACTGGCACACTATCAATATAAACCCATCCAGACAATAGCAGCATCACCTGGAGGAATGACTGCTACTTAGACACACACACGGTGTATGTAGTATGACTGCCAGTGCTGTCCACATGTAGAACGGGGAAGGCACGCTATCCATCAGACTTTGACTGAGGGCAGATTGTGATGGCCCGGAGGCTTGGCACGAGCATTCTGCAAACTATACAACTTGTCAGGTGTTCAAGGAGTGCTGCGGTGAGGGTCTCCAACACGTGGTGAAATCAAAGTGAAACCACGTCCAGATCTAGTGGGATTGGGCAGTCACCCCAGATGTTGAACAGACTGGTAAAACAGGACAGGCAGAAAACTGTGGCACAACTAACATCTGACTTTAATGCTCAGCAGAGTACAAGTCTATCTGAACACATAATGCACCGATCACGCCTAACAATGGGTTTTCACAGCCAACAACCCACACATGTGCCAATGTTAACACTACGACATTGGCAACTATGACTGAAATGGGTGCGTGACGTTGTACGGTCTGACAAATCCCGATACCTTCTTCATTGTGCCGATGGGAAAGAGCGAATCTGTCATCTTACAGCCGAACAGTTCCTCGACATCTGTACTGCAGGATGGAAACAAGCTGGCGGTGGTTCCATAATGCTCTGGTGAACATTCATGTGAGCATTCATGGTTTTAGTGGAGCTTGTTCAAGGCACTATGACTGCCACAGAGTATCGTACATTGGTTGTGGGTCACGTAAATCCCTTCATGACGATCATGTCTCCCGATGGCAGTGGCATTTTTCAAGAAGATAACGCACCTTGTCACAAGGCCAGGAGAGTGATGGAGTGATTTGAGGAACACAGTGTCAAGTTCCAAGTGGTGTGCTGACCCCCCCAACTCGCCAGATCTGAACTCAAAACAAACACATTTGAGATATGACTGAATGTGTCGTCAGAGCTCACGGTCCCCCGTCCCTGTGTGCAGATGTGAGACCAATTCCCTCCAGCAACCTACCAAGGTCTAATTGCTTTCATGCCACAATGCATCACCGCTGTTATCTGCGCCAAAGGTGGACATAGCAGAAGGTTGGTTAGAGTATAGAGTAAAAATCTGAAGTAAATCAGTCAAGAACTTTCCAACATATTTGTCCTTTGCAAAGCACTAAAAAAAGAAGGGAAAAAAGACATATCATGAAAGATTTATTCAAATGGAACAGAAACCTGTAGACGTGCTGTACACAGACAGATAAACAAATCATTACAATTTCCAAAAAACTGGATGGTTCATTGATGAGAAAGAGCTCCACAAACCATGCAAGTCAGTAACATGCTGTTCCACCTCCACTCCTTATGTAAGCAGTTATATGGTTTGGCATTGATTGTCAGAGTTGTTGTATGTCCTCTTGAGGGATATCATGATGAATTCTATCCAACTGGCATGGTAGATCATCAAAATCCTGAGGTGGTTGGAGGGCCCTGCCCATAATGCTCCAAACATTCTGAACTGCGGAGAGATCTGGCTACCTTGCTGGCCAAGGTGGGGTTTGTCAAGTAAAAAGACAAGCAGTAGAAACTCTCATTGTGTGTGGACAACAGCGGTGGGATACCAGCCTGATAGTCAACAACCATACGGCCCAACAATCAGGATTGATGGTCTGGAGTGCCATTTCATTTCATATCAGGATCACTTTGGTTGTCATCTGCTGCACCCTCACAGCACAGCAAGACGTCGATAATATTCTATACAGCGTTTTGTTACCCTTCACGGCACGTTGTCCTAGGCTAAGAATTCAGCAAGATACTGGCTGTCTACACATGGTGAGAGTTTCTATTGCTTGCCTTCATGCTGGGTAAACCCTATCATGGCCAGCAAGGTAGCTGGATATCTTCCTACTGAGAAAGTTTGGAGCATTATGGGCAGGCTCTCCAATAGTCTTGGTATCTTGACAATGTAACATACAAGTTGGACAGAATTTGGCACGATATCCCTCAGGAGGACATCCAACACTCTACCAATCAATGCCAAACCAAATAACTGTTTGCACAAGGGCCAGAGTTGGACCAATGTGTTCCTGACTTGCTCAGTTTGTGAAGCTATCTTTCACTTGAATAAATCAACCAATTTGCCTGACACTGTGGTCATTAGTTTGTCTGTAAATGTACATCAAATCCTGCAGTCTCTGTTCGAATCAGTTAACTCCTTTGTGATGCTTTTTTGTTTTGAGTATGTAGAGGGTGACCTAAGAGTCATGGGTTGGTGTTACAGCAGTTATTTGAAATTTCATTTTTGCAGTGTGTAGCTGCAGTCAGACCAAACAAATACTGCCCATCACATGTTTCAAGCAAAGTCCAGTATCAATGAAAGGCATTGGCTTGTTTCCCATTACAAACAAAACTATTTTTAAAGTGGAATTTTATGGACCTGCACCGATTGCTATTGCTATGCAGCAGTGCTGGTAAGTCACTGCTGGAGTATTGGTTATTGTTCATGTTTTACTGTCTCCATTAATAAATTTCGATAAAAGAAATATGCACTGCACTAATCTGGGGTTGCTCTATCGGACAGGCACATAAAATTCTGCTTTAAAAATAATTTTGTTTATAAGGGAAACAAACTGACACTGTCCGCTGACATTGGACATCACATGAAAGATGTTGTGAGTGGTATTTGTTTGTGCTGACTCCAGCTACACATTGCAGAAACAAGGTAGCAAATATCTGCAAAAATATCACACAAAAAGTGCCCAATTACTCTAACAAGGGACCCCAGAGTGTGTCTGTACTGTATTTGAACTTGCAGCAGGATATTGGTAAGTTTTGTACATAAATAGCACTTGCATCACCTAAATGTGCTTGAACTAAGATACTGGATCACTTCTTTTGTGTACCTATGCAAAACTCCAATTTATGGAGAACCTCTATCTAAGGAAAAAAATTTGGGTCCTCAGATTTGTTAAAGAAGATTTTACTGTAGTTATGTGTCTTTTACATAAGGATCATGAGGACAAGATTAATCACAGCATGCACAAAGGTATGCCTGTGATCCATATGTGAATGGCACAGGAAGAAACCCTAATAAACAGTAAAATCGGATTTACCCTTTGCCATGCACTTTACAGTGGTTTGCAGAGTAGAGATGTAGATGCAGATTTCTACTCTGACATCTCATCATTGCAGAAATAATTTTCATACATATTACAATAGACAAAACTTATAAATGAAAATATGCAACACTTACTTCTCGAGATCTCATTAGATATCTTACAAGCCGTCCACGCAAAACAGCTAAGGTTTGATTGTCAAAATCGGGAGGACTAATACCAGTTACTGAGTCTACAAGAACTTGCCAGTTTCCCATCTCATTCTCCAGAGAACGGATTTCTTTCTTAATCAACCTGTAGTGACAAACACACAGTGTAAGTATAAATCACTATCCAAACATTACATTATGGAAAATCAGTTTTGTCTCCGTGACAAAAATGACAATGAATCAATCACTGTATGTGTTTTTAAAAATTTATAATACTTAAATCTGAACAATTGAGCCAATAATGAAAATATAAATATTACTAAGGGTAAATAGGCAGGAATATAATTATTAGCACTTAACAAGGCTACTTCAGGAGGTGTAAAACATGGAGAGTGATGCACAAACCAAGCAAAAGAAGAAAGAATTATCAATGTAACTACAGAATATATAAGGAACTTAAGCAATATCAATAAGATATGCAGAAACGAAAAAATGTTTCTTATTATTTAAAAAAATAATAGAAACTGTTATGTAAGCATGCTGTTCCTATTTTGTCTTGAAGTTTTTTTTTCTCTCTACTACAATTTTATTTATTTACTGTTCAATTTTTACTATTTACATTACATTACAACCATGCTGTCAAAGATGTTATTTACTGTATGTTTCTGCTTCAACCTAGATGTGTAACTTCTCTCTCAATGTTATTTACAAATATCGTAACTTCTCTGGTGACACTACTCAGTAAATGCCTGAAGATGGCCTTGTAAGCCGAATACTGGCTAACACAATAAAAGTAATACTGTAGAACATAAGCAAACTAGTGCTTTTCACTTATTATTCTTAATGCTTTATGCCTTGTTTCTTACCCTTTAGAAGTAATTCTTCGTACAATTTTTAACTCAGGAATTTGTATGTTTTCATGCACAGTAACTGCAGTGTAATGAGTTTTACTGTTGTGGGTTTAATTTCTTACAGTAAATGGATTCAATAACATGTGTGAATACCTTGCAGTGCAAGCTCCATAACAATGCAGGCACACAGCACATTTCGAGGTCCACTTACGGATTCATGGTGAACTTGATGCTGATTGAAAGTGATGTTTGAGCTTTTCAATTAGATTGAAACTAATGAACTGTCTATTTTTTGAAGGTAGCCAGAGTGGGAGGAAGTTGCTAATGTCAGTCTCAGCAAATGCCTACAGGACTGCCTAATTGCTATTCCACAGATTTAGCACAGAGGAACCATATTCACTTCATAACTCTTCCCCTGACATGTGGGTCCTATGTGATGAACAAAACTCAAATTTGTACGGTTGATGGTCAGGTCAAATTTCTTAGCTATGTTTACATAGAGAAGAAGCTTGCTGTTCACAAAGAGGGCACCCATGACCATTATCACAGTTTACCGAGGGGAGCTTGTGGGACGACTTACTGTGTAAATATTTTCTTCAGATGTTGTTAAATAATTTCTCCCAGCAATTTGCAGATGCAATGAATAAAATAGAAAATAATAATGTAGAGTGCACTGGTCTACACCAAAATTAGAGCTAAAACTCACACTGCAATCATATTACAAGATATGCATGGGACGCCAGAGCTAACAAGAAGCACATGGGGGAAGGTAGCTCAGCTTAGAAGTGGTAACCGAGTTTCACGATAGAATATTAAAGATAACAGTTCAGTTGTTAATTGTACAAAATTTGGCATCCCAGGAGTTCAAAAATTAAAACTTCTAGCTAAGTGTATCATCTTACATGAAGATTATGTAGCATAAGTGATTGAAATTGAAGGGAATTATAAAATAATTTAGTGGAATGATTCAGGACCACATGCAGAAATAAGTGCACTATCAGAGGATTGCCAAACATCTACAACAATATTACCAATTTCTAGCTGTGCTATGGACAGCTACGTAACAAAATATTTGTCGTAACTGTCTTATAGGAGCACTCTGAAGGGACTGGCGAGCATGTCTAGTTTTTTTGCAGTGTTATCTCCTGATACTTTCTAATGGCACATATTCTGTATGTCGAAACAGCTAATGAATGAAGTTTATTGCATTACGGAATAATGTTGACAATTACAACTAAAAATATCAGTTGGTGCAATGCAAAGGTTTTCTTAGCATTTTGTTACTGAATTCCATTCTGGCAGTTTCCAGAGAGTGAGAGAGTGAGAGTGTGAGAGAGAGAGAGAGAGAGAGAGAGAGAGAGAGAGAGAGAGAGAGAGAGAGAGGAGGGAGGGGGAGGGGGGGGATGGGGGGGGGGGGGGCATGACAACCCTTAAGTGATACAAAATAAGTAGTCCAGTGAGATCTGAACCAATAAATATTCTTTCCTTAATTCACGAAAAGAGCTTGGCAACAAGGAGCAAGTGTGATACTGTTTTGTCTAGCTCTGTTGGTAGTTAATGTAGACAGTACACAACATAAAATTCAAAATCAGTTGAAACTGAAGTGTGGAATTATATTCCTAGAGTCTAAAAATTAAATTTAAGAGAATATTATGAGAATTTAGCAGGATGACTCGGCACCAATACCGAAAGTGAGTGAACAATCACAAGGTGCCAAACGTCTTCAGCAACACTGCCGAGTCTCAATTGCATGACCAAGAACTTCACGGACAGCTCATAATGTCCTCACTGGTATCCACAGCCTGCTCCATCCAGCCCTCAGTGGAGCTACACTACCAGATGCCAGTCCAAGAGACAGCTACAAACTGACGGTAGATAACACAAGTGAAAAATACGAATGAGTTGCACCCTTGCACTGTTCGGCTTGCAGTGAAAACTTATTTTAACTAGATACAAAGTAATAAATCAAATTTTGGATTCACAGGGAAAAATTGAATGTATGACTGCTGAAGTAGAAACAGAACAGACAAATGTACAGTTGTGCACATCCATACGTTTCTCATTCTCAGGTCTGCCATAGGTAATGCATACTAACTAGCTTGATCATTGTTTCCACGATTTATCCTGTATTTTTTGATGCCGAGATGATGAACAAAATACTGATTCGGGTCGTCGATTGTTGCTTTGAGCCTCTTTGGAGACTGTTTCTTGTTTTGTTGGTGATGTAACACAACATTCACAATGCGGGTGACTGTTGCTACTCCTGTGAGGTTGCCAGGAAACATGCGACACAGAGTGTTAACATACGTCACGTAACTTGTTATGGTTAGCATAGCAAAAGAAAGTGATATGATGCAGGTTTTGCAGAAAGATTGAAACTGATTTCAAAAGAATTTACCATTTTAGTAAGGGAACACTTTACAGTGCTGCAGTGGACACTCTCCGGTTGCCATAATTGTAGCTGAAGTAGACAGAACGCAACACAAAAAGTGAGAGTTGGTCTAGCTTATGCGTGAAACGACCTTCATGGAATGAAATAGTTTACTTTACTAATGCAGTGTGATACCTTAGGTGGGAATTATTCAGAACATTTCATTGACATGGTAGGGAAAAGCCATGTGAATTTAGCAGGATCAATCAGTCCCACACCTGCAAATCACTTTCATGACAACAGAGCTGCAAAACAGTGTCCCTGCTAAAGTGTTGCAAAATCTTGATCAAATTAAGGTTAGTCATAAATTGAATGGGACCTCATGTAGCAAGATATTTTATCGATTCTTATTACACCTCTATAGTAATTCCCATAGGAATATGCTGTTATTTTTGCACTAACAACACCCTTAAGAGAAATCTGGTGGTAAATCGGGAGGAAACTGTACCAACATGAGCGCAGTGTGTCAACACAGCCCATGGTCAAGATGGTACACATGCTGCTCTCATTATTGATTTATTTTTGTCAGTCTGAAGTTACTGAAAACTGAAAGGCTCTTTCACAAGATGCTTTTCGAATTTACTGGCAAAGCTACCTGAGTGACTACCCAATAAACATTATGTGTAGATGACAGCTGTCGTTCTTTTGATGTATGTATGTAAACGGGAGGGCAATAAACTGTAGTGGAATTAAGCCAGGTGATGCAGAGGGAGTTTTGCATGTAGGCAGCAAAATACCTGATGGTGGCTGAAGAAAAGCAGATAAAAAAATCTAGACTGGCACAAGTGAGAACAGCCTTTATCAAAACATAAGTATGCTGATATCAAAGATAAATTTCACTGTTAGGAAGACTTTACTGAAAGTATTTGTCCACCTTCTTGCTGTTATGTAATGGTGTATGTTGTTGTCAGTACCCATAAGCATTACCCATGGTCAGAGTAACAGAAATAGGATAACCACTCACAGGGGTATTGTTCAGCTTTTCTACTGGCCACACCACGTATCTGAAACCTGCAGAGCACAGTGTCTCACAGTCAGGCTAGACTGGACGCCTTTACTGTCTATTAACACCGTACAACATGAAAAGAAACAAAGTGCTACCAACTTCTTATCTATAGATGTGAAGTCGAGAAACCACCCCAGCACTGTCAGACTATTTTAGATAATTTGGATGACTATATTGTTGCTGATTTATTTATCTCTTATGCTTCTATGCTGTGTTCAACAATCTAACAAAAAGGTGCCATTTAGTATGCAATGTACTATTGCAAATCAATTACAGCCTATCATGATAATGTTACAAAAAAGTATTTTTGTATATAAAACAAACTATTCCACATTGTCACAAATTAACAGGATATTACACACTTTTGGCTTGAGTTTGGTTTGTCTCTACATTCACATTCATACTGAAGCAGCATTACAAGACTGCCAAAAAAGTATACAAACATAGCAGTAGAGGTAGATGTGAAACAAAATCCAGCTAACAAATCATTCAGTGCCACAATATGTCAATAAAAATGAAAGGAGCTGAAAAAGTAGCCACTAAGAAGTGTGCAATTCATCAAGTTTTTCGTCTTTAGATTTACATGTTAGAGAATCTAAAGTAGCGACAGAACTTATGAGAGAGAAGAAGTTGTCGTAAGATTTCTTTACTGATTGTCGATCTGCCTGCTGGCGGTTCTTTCACGGAAGGGGTCAGATTCTTGCCTCCAGCAAGATTAGGACCTAAAATTAATGCTCTCTTCTGCTTGAAGGGCAAACACTTTCCAACTAAGGTAACATATAAATGCTTCTAACAGTGCTTTATTATTGTCCAGTCACAGCTAAGATAGCATTTGCATTGTAAATGGTGAAGTAAGCTGCAGTTTCTGTTGGAACAATCTTCATGGACACAACAATTTGCTACCTCTACGTCATCCCTACAGTGAGAATAATGCAAAATATTTAATCTAAATGACAAGACAATATCGAGTGAATTTACCAGGTTAAGTAATTAGACAGTCACATAGTTGCCAAACATGTTCTACAATGTTGCCAGTTCTCCATCAAACTACCGACTGGCAGAATACAGCTGCTCAGCCAATGTGAATCTTTAACTGGCTGGCATGAGGAAAGATTGCATGTCAAAGACATGCCAGTACCAGCTGTAGAAATTCTTAGCATAGTCCAATGAGTTTTATTTACATTTCTGTAACTATTATTTGCATCTAATGTGTAGTTACAAATAATATTCAGATACACTTACTGCAACTCTAATATCATAAATAAACAGCAGGGAAAATTAGTTCTGTGGTTCCCCTCCTCTGTGGCTGTTGTAGGTATTTTTTTTTTTTCCATTTTAACTAAACTGCTAACAGAAAAACTAATTCACTGTAAGTGATTCGCTTTTGTAGAATCGCCAGATACTATTAACATTATGAGCAGATAACATTCATGTTAGTATTATACACTTGAAATAGTTTTCCTTATGAATGCTTGCATTGTCACCACTTGCAATATGTAATAACACAAAAGAAAAGACAACATAATACTGTTTGTCAGTTTTTGTTTTTGCTAATTGAATGTCATAATTAAGTTGTGTCAAACCTATAGTTTCAAGTCTGTGCAAGGGAATTTTTCACAGTGTCTGGGAAAACATGACTCAAAAGCTTTGAAGATAACTAAATTAGTGAATCAGTGAAGTGGAAGCTCGACACCTGATTCAGGTGACATGAAAGGAGAAGCAGTTGTGATGAGAATCTGAAACAAGCAACAGAAGGACCTGACATTAACGTTTTCAAGATACTCATGGTGTATTTCAACTTGTCTCCTGAGTCAGTTGCTCATCAGTTCTTACTCAACGGAAAAGTTGAGTGTCACTTAAATAGAGTGAAACCAGAAGGACAAATAGGCATGGAGTTTAGACATCTCACTTTTTACATGACTGTGGAATAAGTTAAACATTGGGAAGGCAATGAATTTTGAATATGAGGTTGACATAAATTAAACATTTGAAGATGAAACCCAAATCATGCTAACAGCACAGTTTCAATTATTTGTGCTCTGCGTTCAAATCCAATGAAATCGTGTTATATTTTTCCTTTTGTTGTCATGGAAGTATAAGAGATCAGTGACATCAGTCTTTTTGTGACATGAACGATTGCTTTGGAATATTTACAAAATAATTAAGTTTTCCAAATGTTATTAAATTGGCTTAATCATCACACACCGTATACATCATAGCCCCACAGAAACTGGTATAGGCATGCGTATTCAAATACAGAGATATGTAAACAGGCAGAAACGGCACTGTGGTCGGCACTGTCTGTATAAGACAGTAAGTGTCTGGCGCACTTTTAGATGAGTTACTGCTGCTACAATGGCAGGTTATCAAGATTTAAGTGTGTTTGAACACGGTGTTATAGTCGGCACATTAGCATTGGGACACAGCACCTCCAAGGTAGTGATGAACTGGGGTTTTCCCGTATGACCATTTCATGAGTGTACTGTGAGTATCTGAAATCAAGGAAAACAATAAATCTCTGACATTGCTGCGACTGGAAAAATATCCTGGAACAACAGGAACAATGACGACTGAAGAGAATCGTTCAACATGACAGAAGTTCAATCCTTCCACAAGTTGCTGTAGATTTCAATGCTGGGACATCAACAAGTGTCAGCTTGCGAACCGTTCAACGAAACATCATCAGTATGTGCTTTTGGAGCTGAAGGTCCACATGTGTACCCTCAATGACTGCACGACACAAAGCTTTACGCCTTGCCTGAGCCTGCCAACGCCAACATTAAATTGTTGATTACTGGAAATATGTTGCCTGATTGGACGAGTCTGGTTTAAAATTGTATCGAGCGGATGGACGTGTATGGATAAGGAGACAACCTCATGAATCTGTGGACCCAGCATGTCAGCAGAGGTCTGTTCAATCTGGTGGAGGCCCTGTAATGGTGTGGGGCATGTGCAGCTGGAAAGATATGGGACCCCTGATATGCCTAGATACGACTCTGACAGGTGACGTGTACCTAAGCATCCTGTCTGATCACCTGCTTCCATGCATGTCCATTGAGCATTCCGATGGACTTGGGCAATTCCAGGAGGAGAAGGGACACCCCCACACATCTGGAATTACTGCAGAGCGGCTCCAGGAACAATCTTCTGAGCTTAAAAACTTCTGCTGGCCACCAAACTAACCCAGATATGAACATTATTGAGCATATCTGGGATACCTTGAAACGTGCTGTTCAGATGAGATCTCCACCCTCTTGTACTCTTTCGGATTTATGGACAGCCCTGCTGGATTCATAGTGTCAGTTCCCTTCAGCACTGCTTCAGACATTAGTCAAGTCAATGCCACGTCACATTGCAGCACTTCTCAACTCAACCGCCAGCTCACCACGCGTTTGAGCAACTTGCAAAGAACGTTGGTGAAGCTAATGGGGTGGTAGCTGTCCACCTCCAGTGGGTTCCTGCCAGGTTTCAAAACGGCGATTACAATGCTTTCCCGCCAATTGCGACGGGAACTCACCCTCGACCCAGATACCGTAATAAAGGTCTAGGAGTCGTCGCTGGCAGCCCGCCGAGAGGTGTCTTAGCATCTGAGAGTGGATGCGATATGGCCCAGGAGCCTTATAAGGGCAAGCGGCTAGGGCACTGTGGAATTCCCACTCACTGAACGGAACATTGTAGGATTCAGGTTGGCACGTGTGAAATGAAAGGCTCCGACATTCCAACCGCTCTTTCACAGAGCGGAAGGCCAGTGGGTAATTTGCAGAAGTGGAACTGAGAGCACAATGGTCTGCTAAGCGGTTTGCAATTATGTCAGAGTCAGTACAAACTGCTCCATTCAGTGAGAGGGCAGGGACGCTGACAGGGGTCCAATAGCCATAGAGTCGCCTAATCTTGGCCCAAACCTGCGATTGAGAGATATGAAGGCCAATGGTGGAGACATACCGTTCCCAGCACTTTTGCTTGTGTAGGAGAATGATGCGGCGGGCCCGCGCACGGAGCTGTTTAAAGGCGATGAGGTGTTCCAATGAGGGATGCCGCTTGTGACGCTGGAGCGCCTGCCTGCGATCTTTACTCACCTCAGCAATAACGGGCAACCACCAAGGCACACTCCTCCGCCGAGGGGACCCAGAAGAACAGGGAATGGCAGAGTCTGCGGCAGTAATGATGCCGGTGGTACCCGAGTGAACCACCGCATCAATGGCGTCAGTGGATAGAGGCGCAATAGTGGCAATGGAGGAGAACAAGTCCCAGTCAGCCTTATTCATAGCCCATCTGGAGGTTCACCCAGAAGAGGGACGCTGTGGCAGTGACAGGAAGATCGGGAAGTGGTCACTACTGCACAAGTCATCGTGCACACTCCATTGGACAAACGGTAAGAGGCTAGGGCTGCAGATCTAAAGGTCGATGGCTGAGTACGTGCCATGTGCCACACTGAAATGTGTGAAGGCACCATCATTTAACAGGGAAAGGTCGAGCTGTGCCAATACATGCTCAACAGTGGCGCCTCGGCCTGTTGCCACTGATCCACCTCACAGAGGGTTATGGGCCTTGAAGTCGCCCAGTAACAGAAAAGGGAGCGGCAACTGAGCTATGAGCGCAGTCAGGACAAGCTGTGGGACATCACCATTCGGTGGAAGAGAGAGACTGCAGACAGCAACAGCCTGAGGCGTCCACACCCAAACAGCAACAGCTTCTAAAGGTATTTGTAGAGGGACAAAAGGGGCTATGAGCATATGAGACTTACATCTGCAATCATCAGTCCCCTAGAACTTAGAACTAATCAAACATTACTAACCTAAGAACATCACACACATCCATGCAGAAGGCAGGATTCGAACCTGCAACTGGAGCGCTTGTGGACATGAAAGACTCCCCATAGGCTCTCGTACAAACTAGGAACCGGGGCGAATAACTGCCACTGCCATCCTGAGACTTACGCTCCTCCCACAGTGTGGCCAGGGAGGGGAACATTTTGGGATCATATTTCTGAGCGTTACATTGAGCCTGAGAACACTTAGAGACTGATGGCGGCAGGCCACCAGCGAGAGATCATGTACCATGCTTCATTGCGGGTCATCCACCCTGATGCCACCCACTTCGACCAAGGGCCCTCCCCACGGGCACCACCCAGCCTCACCAAGGGCCACCTGGCAAGATGGCCATTGCCTGGAGTCCCGATACCCCAGGAAGGTAGGCATCTACTCCTTGGCATATGTGGGGAGTTAACGGTGCAGGCATCAGCAGAGCAATCCCTGTGTTGTCAGGGGGCTATGATCAACAGGGTACATGGCGGATCCACCACAACGGACTGGCTACCATGCTGGATATTAGGTGACAAGTAGTCCATGTTCGTCGTCAGTGCAGAAAGCGGCACTGCACGTGGCATGGCAGAAAATACACGCAGGAACGTATCCATGCCCAAGAGATGGAGAGCGGGCAGGACTGCAGTGCAACAATGAATAAGCTGGCATAAGGTCTCAAGGCACGATGGAAACAATGCACCAAGTAAGGCGCCCTTTCCCAATCGGCTCGCTCTTCGGAAGAATTTTGAGAGATGGAGGTCAAACTCGACAGGGGACTATCACATAAAGGCCGAAACGTTTGAGACTCCTTTCAGTCGCCTCTTACGACAGACAGGAATACCGCGGGCCTATTCTTATCCCCGAAACCGCATGGGGGAGGCAGGGTTGTAGCCTATCCCCAATGTTATTCGGTCTGCATATTGAGCAAGCAGTAAACGAAACAAAAATTTGGAGAAGAAGCTAAAATTCATGGAGAAGAAACAAAAATTTTGAGGTTTGCAGATGACATCGTAATTCTGTCAGAGACAGCAAGGGACCTGGGAGAGCAGTTGAATGGAATGGACAGTGTCTTGAAAGGACGATGTAAGATGAACATCAACAAAAGAAAAACAAGGATAATGAAATGTAATCGTATTAAATCATGTGATGCTGAGGGAATTATATTGGGAAATAAGACACTACAGCAGATGAGTTTTCCTATTTGGGTGGCAAAATAACTGATGATGGTCAAAGTAGAGAGGATATAAAATGTAGTTAACATTTTATATCCTCTCAATGCAACTAATAGGCAGTGACAAGAAAAGCATTTCTGAAGAAGGGAAATTGGTTAACACTGAATATAGATTTAGGTGTCAGGAAGTCTTTTCTCAAAGCATTTGTATGTAGTGTAGCCATGTATGGAAGTGAAACATGGACAATAAACAGTTGTAAATGTCGTGTGACTAGGGCCTCCCGTTGGGAAGACCATTCGCTGAGTGCAAGTCTTTCGATTTGACGCCACTTCGGCGACTTGCGTCTTGATGGGGATGAAGTGGTGATGATTAGGACAACACAACACCCAGTCCCTGATTGAAGAAAATCTCCAACCAAGCCGGGAATCGAGCCCGGGCCCTCAGGATTGACATTCTGTCGCGCTGACCACTCAGCTACCGGGGGCAAAGGCTGCTGTAACCATTGTGCACTGCCACAACACTCGTGTAGCAACCAGATGTCCATTGTTTCTAGTTTCTTCAAGAAGATCGAACAAACACGAGTCGATCATTTAATATTTATGTCGAATCGATCATCATCTTGGCACCCGGATCCACCATCACAATAGCTGTTTTCTGTTTGTGAGCTTGTCACACATAGACAGCCAAGTACAGATTAACACTTTACAAAAAACTGGTAATAACAGTTTGTGCTTGTCTCCAAGAAACGAGTGGTAGATGTGGCCCTCGGGTCCAACAGCGTGTGAATAGCCAATGCAATGGCATTATAATGTGCGCGTAACAGCTACAAAATCTGGAAAGCTCACAAAGGTAATTGTCATCCAATTTTGGACAAAGTTTTGTGACCTTACATAACAATGGAGCCATATCTGTTCACTACTGACACTGAGAATGGGCAAAGCTATCCCTTCTTATACGATGGCCTTGTTGTCAATGAAATCGGGATATCAATGTGTTCATAAAAATCAATTCCACCAAAATGTATGCTGTTCTGCATACCCTATGACGTGTGCTTTTACTAAAAGGTGAAGAATTACATCCGCCCGATACAAAAGTGCCCCATTCTCAACACACAGCAAAGGAAAATTGCAATTAGAAGCATTGAAGTTAATAAAATATGCCCCTAGATCCAAAAATGATTGGAGGCCCCAGCTTTCAAGAAAAGGCATTGATACGCTTGGTCTGCTATGAAATTATCACCAGATCATGAGTTAACTGGAACGTTACCAAAGCTGCTTTTCACCTAAATAATCACATTAACCCTGTGGTGCATGAATTTCACTGCAGTGGACAACTTTTAATGGTCAATTCTCTGATGTTTCCAATCAGTCATCAGGCTGCAAATGCATGCAGGACACAACACTAGTAGGGAGTGCCCACTGCAGTGAACTGTGGGCATTTGCAGCCTCAGGACTGATTGAATACCAAAGAAGGGACCATTAACATCTGTCCACTGTAGTGTACACTATGCACCACAAGGTTAAAAAATGTGCCTATATTATGAAAAGCCCCCCCATGAACCATGGACCTCGCCGTTGGTGGGGAGGCTGGCTTGCCTCAGCGATACAGATAGCCGTACCGTAGGTGCAACCACAACGGAGGGGTATCTGTTGAGAGGCCAGACAAACGTGTGGTTCCTGAAGAGGGGCAGCAGCCTTTTCAGTAGTTGCAAGGGCAACAGTCTGGATGATTGACTGATCTGGCCTTGTAACAATAACCAAAACGGGCTTGCTGTGCTGGTACTGCGAACGGCTGAAAGCAAGGGGAAACTACAGCCGTAATTTTCCCCGAGGGCATGCAGCTTTACTGTATGATTACATGATGATGGCGTCCTCTTGGGTAAAATATTCCGGAGGTAAAATAGTCCCCCATTCGGATCTCCGGGCGGGGACTACTCAAGAGGATGTCGTTATCAGGAGAAAGAAAACTGGCGTTCTACGGATCGGAGCGTGGAATGTCAGATCCCTTAATCGGGCAGGTAGGTTAGAAAATTTAAAAAGGGAAATGGATAGGTTGAAGTTAGATATAGTGGGAATTAGTGAAGTTCGGTGGCAGGAGGAACAAGACTTCTGGTCAGGTGACTACAGGGTTATAAACACAAAATCAAATAGGGGTAATGCAGGAGTAGGTTTAATAATGAATAGGAAAATAGGAATGCGGGTAAGCTACTACAAACAGCATAGTGATCGCATTATTGTGGCCAAGATAGATACTACTACAGTAGTACAAGTTTATATGCCAACTAGCTCTGCAGATGACGAAGAAATTGAAGAAATGTATGATGAAATAAAAGAAATTATTCAGATTGTGAAGGGAGACGAAAATTTAATAGTCATGGGTGGCTGGAATTCGAGTGTAGGAAAAGGGAGAGAAGGAAACGTAGTAGGTGAATATGGATTGGGGGACAGAAATGAAAGAGGAAGCCGCCTGGTCGAATTTTGCACAGAGCACAACATAATCATAACTAACACTTGGTTTAAGAATCATGAAAGAAGGTTGTATACATGGAAGAACCCTGGAGATACTAAAAGGTATCAGATAGATTATATAATGGTAAGACAGAGATTTAGGAACCAGGTTTTAAATTGTAAGACATTTCCAGGGGCAGATGTGGACTCTGACCACAATCTATTGGTTATGACCTGTAGATTAAAACTGAAGAAACTGCAAAAAGGTGGGAATTTAAGGAGATGGGACCTGGATAAACTAAAAGAACCAGAGGTTGTACAGAGATTCAGGGAGAGCATAAGGGAGCAATTGACAGGAATGGGGGAAATAAATACAGTAGAAGAAGAATGGGTAGCTTTGAGGGATGAAGTAGTGAAGGCAGCAGAGGATCAAGTAGGTAAAAAGACTAGGGCTAGTAGAAATCCTTGGGTAACAGAAGAAATATTGAATTTAATTGATGAAAGGAGAAAATATAAAAATGCAGTAAGTGAAACAGGCAAAAAGGAATACAAACGTCTGAAAAATGAGATCGACAGGAAGTGCAAAATGGCTAAGCAGGGATGACTAGAGGACAAATGTAAGGATGTAGAGGCCTATCTGACTAGGGGTAAGATAGATACCGCCTACAGGAAAATTAAAGAGACCTTTGGAGATAAGAGAACGACTTCTATGAATATCAAGAGCTCAGATGGAAACCCAGTTCTAAGCAAAGAAGGGAAAGCAGAAAGCTGGAAGGAGTATATAGAGGGTCTATACAAGGGCGATGTACTTGAGGACAATATTATGGAAATGGAAGAGGATGTAGATGAAGATGAAATGGGAGATATGATACTGCGTGAAGAGTTTGACAGAGCACTGAAAGACCTGAGTCGAAACAAGGCCCCCGGAGTAGACAATATTCCATTGGAACTACTGACGGCCGTGGGAGAGCCAGTCCTGACAAAACTCTACCATCTGGTGAGCAAGATGTATGAAACAGGCGAAATACCCTCAGACTTCAAGAAGAATATAATAATTCCAATCCCAAAGAAAGCAGGTGTTGACAGATGTGAAAATTACCGAACTATCAGCTTAATAAGTCACAGCTGCAAAATACTAACACGAATTCTTTACAGACGAATGGAAAAACTAGTAGAAGCCAACCTCGGGGAAGATCAGTTTGGATTCCGTAGAAACACTGGAACACGTGAGGCAATACTGACCTTACGACTTATCTTAGAAGAAAGATTAAGGAAAGGCAAACCTACGTTTCTAGCATTTGTAGACTTAGAGAAAGCTTTTGACAATGTTGACTGGAATACTCTCTTTCAAATTCTAAAGGTGGCAGGGGTAAAATACAGGGAGCGAAAGGCTATTTACAATTTGTACAGAAACCAGATGGCAGTTATAAGAGTCGAGGGACATGAAAGGGAAGCAGTGGTTGGGAAGGGAGTAAGACAGGGTTGTAGCCTCTCCCCGATGTTGTTCAATCTGTATATTGAGCAAGCAGTAAAGGAAACAAAAGAAAAATTCGGAGTAGGTATTAAAATTCATGGAGAAGAAATAAAAACTTTGAGGTTCGCCGATGACATTGTAATTCTGTCAGAGACAGCAAAGGACTTGGAAGAGCAGTTGAATGGAATGGACAGTGTCTTCAAAGGAGGATATAAGATGAACATCAACAAAAGCAAAACAAGGATAATGGAATGTAGTCTAATCAAGTCGGGTGATGCTGAGGGAATTAGATTAGGAAATGAGACACTTAAAGTAGTAAAGGAGTTTTGCTATTTGGGGAGCAAAATAACTGATGATGGTCGAAGTAGAGAGGATATAAAATGTAGGCTGGCAATGGCAAGGAAAGCGTTTCTGAAGAAGAGAAATTTGTTAACATCGAGTATAGATTTAAGTGTCAGGAAGTCATTTCTGAAAGTATTCGTATGGAGTGTAGCCATGTATAGAAGTGAAACATGGACGATAAATAGTTTGGACAAGAAGAGAATAGAAGCTTTCGAAATGTGGTGCTACAGAAGAATGCTGAAGATTAGATGGGTAGATCACATAACTAATG
The DNA here is from genome assembly GCF_021461395.2 of Schistocerca americana. Lineage (NCBI taxonomy): Eukaryota > Metazoa > Arthropoda > Insecta > Orthoptera > Acrididae > Schistocerca > Schistocerca americana. The sequence continues at coordinate 46,435,260 of NC_060126.1, forward strand.
AGGAAGTATTGAATAGGATTGGGGAGAAGAGAAGTTTGTGGCACAACTTGACCAGAAGAAGGGATCGGTTGGTAGGACATGTTCTGAGGCATCAAGGGATCACCAATTTAGTATTGGAGGGCAGTGTGGAGGGTAAGAATCGTAGAGGGAGACCAAGAGATGAATACACTAAGCAGATTCAGAAGGATGTAGGTTGCAGTAGGTACTGGGAGATGAAAAAGCTTGCACAGGATAGAGTAGCATGGAGAGCTGCATCAAACCAGTCTCAGGACTGAAGACCACAACAACAACAACAACATTATGAAAAGCATAGGTACAACTCACCATATAGTGAAGATGCTGAGCCACACTTAGGCACAACAAAAAGACTATTAGAAAGTAAGCTTACAGCCAACAAGGTCATTGTCGGGAATACACAACAAACAAACAAACAAACACACATGCACACGACTGCAGTCTCTGGCTGTTGTGGTGAGTATCAACTATCCTTTTCATAATATTATTACGTCCCACCTTGGATTTTCCATTTTCTTAATGAATGTGTCTATGGCATACGTGCCTTTGGACATTGCTGGTGCTTCATCAATTTTTTCTACGCTTTGAACATTTTTTATTATAAATATCATTGTGTGGAATACACCGGTCCTCTTAAAGTGCAAAAGAAAAATCAAAGCAAAAATTTATATATTAGACTCTATACGATTTTTCATTTTCAATTACCATTTGGCACTTAGGGTTGTATCACATTTCCAACGATTAATCTAATTTAATTATGTTTGGAATGCTTAATTATTTTGTAAATAATTCAATAGCATTTCCTGATGTTACAAAAATACTGGTGTCACTGACCTATTATACTTCCATGACAACAAAAGGGGAAAAAAAACCACCATTACATTGGATTTGAACACAGAGCACAAAAAATTAGAACTGTGCTGTTAGTATGCTGTGGGTTTCATTCTTGAGATGTTTAATTTATTTCAACCTCATATTCAAAATTCATTGCCTTCCCAATGTTTAACTTATTCTACAGTCATGTAAAAAGTGAGATGTCTAAAATCCATGCCTATTTGTCCTTCTGGTTTCACTCTATTTAAGTGACACTCAACTTTTCCGTTGAGCAAGAACTGATGAGCAACTGGCTCAGGAGACAAGTTGAAATACACCATGAGTATCTTGAAAACATTAATGTCAGCTCCTTCTGTTCCTTGTTTCAGATTCTCATCACAACTGCATCTCCTTTCATGTCACCTGAATCAGGTATCGAGCTTCCACTTCACTGATTCACTAATTTAGTTATCTTCAAAGCTTTTGAGTCTTGTTTTCCCAGACACTGTGAAAAATTCCCTTGCACAGTTTGATTTAGTGACTTGAAACTATAGGTTTGACACAACTTAATTATGACATTCAATTAGCGAAAACAAAAACTGACAAACAGTATTATGTTGTCTTTTCTTTTGTGTTATTACATATTGCAAGTGGTGACAATGCAAGCATTCATAAGGAAAACTATTTCAAGTGTATAATACTAACATGAATGTTATCTGCTCATAATGTTAATAGTATCTGGCGATTCTACAAAAGCGAATCACTTACAGTGAATTAGTTTTTCTGTTAGCAGTTTAGTTAAAATGGAAAAAAAAAATACCTACAACAGCCACAGAGGAGGGGAACCACAGAACTAATTTTCCCTGCTGTTTATTTATGATATTAGAGTTGCAGTAAGTGTATCTGAATATTATTTGTAACTACACATTAGATGCAAATCATAGTTACAAAAATGAAAAAAAAACTCATTGGACTATGCTAAGAATTTCTACAGCTGGCACTGGCATGTCTTTGACGTGCAATCTTTCCTCATGCCAGCCAGTTAAAGATTCACATTGGCTGAGCAGCTGTATTCTGCAAGTCGGTAGTTTGATGGAGAACTGGCAACATTGTAGAACATGTTTGGCAACTATGTGACTGTCTAATTACTTAACCTGGTAAATTCACTCGATATTGTCTTATCATTTAGATTAAATATTTTATATATAAAAACAAAGATGAGGTGACTTACCGAACAAAAGCGCTGGCAGGTCGATAGACACACAAACAAACACAAACATACACACAAAATTCAAGCTTTCGCAACAAACTGTTGCCTCATCAGGAAAGAGGGAAGGAGAGGGGAAGACGAAAGGAAGTGGGTTTTAAGGGAGAGGGTAAGGAGTCATTCCAATCCCGGGAGCGTAAAGACTTACCTTAGGGGGAAAAAAGGACAGGTATACACTCGCACACTTGCACATATCCATCCACACATACAGACACAAGCAGACATATTTAAAGACAAAGAGTTTGGGCAGAGATGTCAGTCGAGGCAGAAGTGTAGAGGCAAAGAAGTTGTTGAAAGACAGGTGAGGTATGAGTGGCGGCAACTTGAAATTTAGCGGAGATTGAGGCCTGGCGGATGACGAGAACAGAGGATATACTGAAGGGCAAGTTCCCATCTCCGGAGTTCGGATAGGTTGGTGTTGGTGGGAAGCATCCAGATAACCCGGACGGTGTAACACTGTGCCAAGATGTGCTGGCTGTGCACCAAGGCATGTTTAGCCACAGGGTGATCCTCATTACCAACAAACACTGTCTGCCTGTGTCCATTCATGCGAATGGACAGTTTGTTGCTGGTCATTCCCACATAGAATGCATCACAGTGTAGGCAGGTCAGTTGGTAAATCACGTGGGTGCTTTCACACGTGGCTCTGCCTTTGATCGTGTACACCTTCCGGGTTACAGGACTGGAGTAGGTGGTGGTGGGAGGGTGCATGGGACAGGTTTTGCATCGGGGGCGGTTACAAGGATAGGAGCCAGAGGGTAGGGAAGGTGGTTTGGGGATTTCATAGGGATGAACTAACAGGTTACGAAGGTTAGGTGGACGGCGGAAAGACACTCTTGGCGGAGTGGGGAGGATTTCATGAAGGATGGATCTCATTTCAGGGCAGGATTTGAGGAAGTCGTATCCCTGCTGGAGAGCCACATTCAGAGTCTGGTCCAGTCCCGGAAAGTATCCTGTCACAAGTGGGGCACTTTTGTGGTTCTTCTGTGGGGGATTCTGGGTTTGAGGGGATGAGGAAGTGGCTCTGGTTATTTGCTTCTGTACCAGGTCGGGAGGGTAGTTGCGGGATGCGAAAGCTGTTGTCAGGTTGTTGGTGTAATGATTCAGGGATTCCGAACTGGAGCAGATTCGTTTGCCACGAAGACCTAGGCTGTAGGGAAGGGACCGTTTGATGTGGAATGGGTGGCAGCTGTCATAATGGAGGTACTGTTGCTTGTTGGTGGGTTTGATGTGGAGGGACGTGTGAAGTTGGCCATTGGACAGGTGGAGGTCAACGTCAAGGAAAGTGGCATGGGATTTGGAGTAGGACCAGGTGAATCTGATGGAACCAAAGGAGTTGAGGTTGGAGAGGAAATTCTGGAGTTCTTCTTCACTGTGAGTCCAGATCATGAAGATGTCATCAATAAATCTGTACCAAACTTTGAGTTGGCAGACTTGGGTAACCAAGAAGGCTTCCTGTAAGCGACCCATGAAGAGGTTGGCGTACGTGGGGGCCATCCTGGTACCCATGTCTGTTCCCTTTAATTGTTGGTATGTCTGGCCTTCAAAAGTGAAGAAGTTGTGGGTCAGGATGAAGCTGGCTAAGGTAATGAGGAAAGAGGTTTTAGGTAGGGTGGCAGGTGATCGGCGTGAAAGGAAATGCTCCATCGCAGCGAGGCCCTGGACGTGCGGAATATTTGTGTATAAGGACGTGGCATCAATGGTTACAAGGATGGTTTCCGGGGGTAACAGATTGGGTAAGGATTCCAGGCATTCAAGGAAGTGGTTGGTGTCTTTGATGAAGGATGGGAGACTGCATGTAATGGGTTGAAGGTGTTGATCTACGTAGGCAGAGATACGTTCTGTGGGGGCTTGGTAACCAGCTACAATGGGGCGGCCGGGATGATTGGGTTTGTGGATTTAATGATCCGACTCCCCAAGACACCATCCAAATTGAACCCTGCCTGGAACAGTTCCGTCCTCCGTCACAGCGGGACCCACCTCCTCTTCCTCAAAATCACCCTCTCCAAACCTTCCAGGAATTTCTGACTTCCAGCCTTGCATCTCAATCCTTCTTAAAAAACCTTAATCCTACACCCAACATCACCACTGCTGAAGCCCAGGCTATCCGTGATCTGAAGGCTGACCGATCCATCGTCATTCTTCCGGCGGACAAGGGTTCCACGACCGTGGTACTTACATGCAGTCTCCCATCCTTCATCAAAGACACCAACCACTTCCTTGAATGCCTGGAATCCTTACCCAATCTGTTACCCCCGGAAACCATCCTTGTAACCATTGATGCCACGTCCTTATACACAAATATTCCGCACGTACAGGGCCTCGCTGCGATGGAGCATTTCCTTTCAAGCCGATCACCTGCCACCCTACCTAAAACCTCTTTCCTCATTACCTTAGCCAGCTTCATCCTGACCCACAACTTCTTCACTTTTGAAGGCCAGACATACCAACAATTAAAGGGAACAGCCATGGGTACCAGGATGGCCCCCTCGTACGCCAACCTATTCATGGGTCGCTTACAGGAAGCCTTCTTGGTTACCCAAGTCTGCCAACCCAAAGTTTGGTACAGATTTATTGATGACATCTTCATGATCTGGACTCACAGTGAAGAAGAACTCCAGAATTTCCTCTCCAACCTCAACTCCTTTGGTTCCATCAGATTCACCTGGTCCTACTCCAAATCCCACGCCACTTTCCTTGACGTTGACCTCCACCTGTCCAATGGCCAACTTCACACGTCCGTCCACATCAAACCCACCAACAAGCAACAGTACCTCCATTATGACAGCTGCCACCCATTCCACATCAAACGGTCCCTTCCCTACAGCCTAGGTCTTCGTGGAAAACGAATCTGCTCCAGTCCGGAATCCCTGAACCATTACACCAACAACCTGACAACAGCTTTCGCATCCCGCAACCACCCTCCCGACCTGGTACAGAAGCAAATAACCAGAGCCATTTCCTCATCCCCTCAAACCCAGAACCTCCCACAGAAGAACCACAAAAGTGCCCCACTTGTGAAAGGATACTTTCCAGGACTGGATCAGACTCTGAAAATGTGGCTCTCCAGCAGGGATACGACTTCCTCAAATCCTGCCCTGAAATGAGATCCATCCTTCATGAAATCCTCCCCACTCCGCCAAGAGTGTCTTTCCGCCGTCCACCTAACCTTCGTAACCTGTTAGTTCATCCCTATGAAATCCCCAAACCACCTTCCCTACCCTCTGGCTCCTATCCTTGTAACCGCCCCCGATGCAAAACCTGTCCCATGCACCCTCCCACCACCACCTACTCCAGTCCTGTAACCCGGAAGGTGTACACGATCAAAGGCAGAGCCACGTGTGAAAGCACCCACGTGATTTACCAACTGACCTGCCTACACTGTGATGCATTCTATGTGGGAATGACCAGCAACAAACTGTCCATTCGCATGAATGGACACAGGCAGACAGTGTTTGTTGGTAATGAGGATCACCCTGTGGCTAAACATGCCTTGGTGCACAGCCAGCACATCTTGGCACAGTGTTACACCATCCGGGTTATCTGGATACTTCCCACCAACACCAACCTATCCGAACTCCGGAGATGGGAACTTGCCCTTCAGTATATCCTCTCTTCTCGTCATCCGCCAGGCCTCAATCTCCGCTAAATTTCAAGTTGCCGCCACTCATACCTCACCTGTCTTTCAACAACTTCTTTGCCTCTACACTTCTGCCTCGACTGACATCTCTGCCCAAACTCTTTCTCTTTAAATATGTCTGCTTGTGTCTGTATGTGTGGATGGATATGTGCGTGTGTGCGAGTGTATACCTGTCCTTTTTTCCCCCTAAGGTAAGTCTTTCCGCTCCCGGGATTGGAATGACTCCTTACCCTCTCCCTTAAAACCCACTTCCTTTTGTCTTCCCCTCTCCTTCCCTCTTTCCTGATGAGGCAACAGTTTGTTGCGAAAGCTTGAATTTTGTGTATATGTTTGTGTTTGTTTGTGTGTCTACCGACCTGCCAGCGCTTTTGTTCGGTAAGTCACCTCATCTTTGTTTTTATATATAATTTTTTATATATAATTTTTCCCACGTGGAATGTTTCCTTCTATTAGATTAAATATTTTGCATTATTCTCACTGAAGGGATGATGTAGAGGTAGCAAATTGTTGTGTAAATGAAGACTGTTCCAACAGAAACTGCAGCTTACTTCACCATTTACAATGCAAATGCTATCTTAGCTGTGACTGGACAATAATAAAGCACTGTTAGAAGCATTTATATGTTACCTTAGTTGGAAAGTGTTTGCTCTTCATGCAGAAGAGAGCGTTAATTTTAGGTCCTAATCTTGCTGGAGGCAAGAATCTGACCCCTTCCGTGAAAGAACCGCCAGCAGGCAGATCGACAATCAGCAAAGAAATCTTACGACAACTTCTTCTCTCTCATAAGTTCTGTCGCTACTTTAGATTCTCTAACATGTAAATCTAAAGACGAAAAACTTGATGAATTGCACACTTCGTAGTGGCTACTTTTTCAGCTCCTTTCATTTTTATTGACTTATTGTGGCACTGAATGATTTGTTAGCTGGATTTTGTTTCACATCTACCTCTACTGCTATGTTTGTATACTTTTTTGGCAGTCTTGTAATGCTGCTTCAGTATAGATGTGAGTGTAGAGACAAACCAAACTCAAGCCAAAAGTGTGTAATATCCTGTTAATTTGTGACAATATGGAATAGTTTGTTTTATATACAAAAATACTTTTTTGTAACATTATCATGATAGGCTGTAATTGATTTGCAATAGTACATTGCATACTAAATGGCACCTTTTTTTTAGATTATTGAACACAGCATAGAAGCATAAGAGATAAATAAATCAGCAACAATATAGTCATCCAAATTATCTAAAATAGTCTGACAGTGCTGGGGCGGTTTCTCGACTTCACATCTATAGATAAGAAGTTGGTAGCACTTTGTTTCTTTTCATGTTGTACGGTGTTAATAGACAGTAAAGGCGTCCAGTCTAGCCTGACTGTGAGACACTGTGCTCTGCAGGTTTCAGATACGTGGTGTGGCCAGTAGAAAAGCTGAACAATGCCCCTGTGAGTGGTTATCCTATTTCTGTTACTCTGATCATGGGTAATGCTTATGGGTACTGACAACAACATACACCATTACATAACAGCAGGAAGGCAGACAAATACTTTCCGTAAAGTCTTCCTAACAGTGAAATTTATCTTTGATATCAGCATACTTTATATTTGATAAAGGCTGTTCTCACTTGTGCCAGTCTAGATTTTTTATCTGCTTTTCTTCAGCCACCATCAGGTATTTTGCTGCCTACATGCAAAACTCCCTCTGCATCACCTGGCTTAATTCCACTACAGTTTATTGCCCTCCCGTTTACATACATACATCAAAAGAACGACAGCTGTCATCTACACATAATGTTTATTGGGTAGTCACTCAGATAGCTTTGCCAGTAAATTCGAACAGCATCTTGTGAAAGAGCCTTTCAGTTTTCAGTAACTTCAGACTGACAAAAATAAATCAATAATGAGAGCAGCATGTGTACCATCTTGACCATGGGCTGTGTTGACACACTGCACTCATGTTGGTACAGTTTCCTCCCGATTTACCACCAGATTGCTCTTAAGGGTGTCGTTAGTGCAAAAGTAACAGCATATTCCTATGGGAATTACTAAAGAGGTGTAATAAGAATCGATAAAATATCTTGCTACATGAGGTCCCATTCAATTTATGACTAACCTTAATTTGATCAAGATTTTGCAACACTTTAGCAGGGACACTGTTTTGCAGCTCTGTTGTCATAAAAGTGATTTGCAGGTGTGGGACTGATTGATCCCGCTAAATTCACATGGCTTTTCCCTACCATGTCAATGAAATGTTCTGAATAATTCCCACCTAAGGTATCACACTGCATTAGTAAAGTAAACTATTTCATTCCATGAAGGTCGTTTCACGCATAAGCTAGACCAACTCTCACTTTTTGTGTTGCGTTCTGTCTACTTCAGCTACAATTATGGCAACCGGAGAGTGTCCACTGCAGCACTGTAAAGTGCTCCCTTACTAAAATGGTAAATTCTTTTGAAATCAGTTTCAATCTTTCTGCAAAACCTGCATCATATCACTTTCTTTTGCTATGCTAACCATAACAAGTTACGTGACGTATGTTAACACTCTGTGTCGCATGTTTCCTGGCAACCTCACAGGAGTAGCAACAGTCACCCGCATTGTGAATGTCGTGTTACATCACCAACAAAACAAGAAACAGTCTCCAAAGAGGCTCAAAGCAACAATCGACGACCCGAATCAGTATTTTGTTCATCATCTCGGCATCAAAAAATACAGGATAAATCGTGGAAACAATGATCAAGCTAGTTAGTATGCATTACCTATGGCAGACCTGAGAATGAGAAACGTATGGATGTGCACAACTGTACATTTGTCGGTTCAGTTTCTACTTCAGCAGTCATACATTCAATTTTTCCCTGTGAATCCAAAATTTGATTTATTACTTTGTATCTAGTTAAAATAAGTTTTCACTGCAAGCCGAACAGTGCAAGGGTGCAACTCATTCGTATTTTTCGCTTGTGTTATCTACCGTCAGTTTGTAGCTGTCTCTTGGACTGGCATCTGGTAGTGTAGCTCCACTGAGGGCTGGATGGAGCAGGCTGTGGATACCAGTGAGGACATTATGAGCTGTCCGTGAAGTTCTTGGTCATGCAATTGAGACTCGGCAGTGTTGCTGAAGACGTTTGGCACCTTGTGATTGTTCACTCACTTTCGGTATTGGTGCCGAGTCATCCTGCTAAATTCTCATAATATTCTCTTAAATTTAATTTTTAGACTCTAGGAATATAATTCCACACTTCAGTTTCAACTGATTTTGAATTTTATATTGTGTACTGTCTACATTAACTACCAACAGAGCTAGACAAAGCAGTATCACATTTGCTCATTGCTGCCAAGCTCTTTTCGTGAATTCAGGAAAGAGTATTTATTGGTTCGATCTCACTGGACAATCAATGCGTATCACTACAGTATTTTTTCTTTTTATTGTTCTGTGCTTGAGAAGGTAAAACTGGATTCCTTATAGGATCACTTTGTTGCCCGTCTGTCAGTACAACTCTTGAAAACCCTTTTCTACGGAACAGGTAGATGTATCAAGTTGAAATTTTGTCACATCTGAGGTCTATGGTCCCTCGGTGGTGCAAAAAACTGAAGCTTCTAAGTCAATGCCATTTTTGTTACGTATTTTGATGCTCGCAAACTCACTTATCGAAACATGTAGTGTGTATTGTGTATTTTAAAGCGGGGACCTAGAAACGACGGAGAGGATTCGTCCTGCCGTAGCCCTCAGTGGTTCACAATCCTACAAGGGGCCACAGCAGTCAACCCAGCCCACCGCTGCCCCACACTGAATCCAGTGGATACCCCTCCTCCTCCTGGAATGTCTCATAGCAGATGAGTGTAGCCCCAAATGTTTGCGTGGTAGAGTAATTATGGTGTATGGATACATGGAGACAGTGCTTGCACAGCAATCGCCGACATAGTGTAACTGAGGTGGAATAAGAGGAACCAGCCCGCATTCACCGAGGTAGATGGAAAACTGCTATAGATACCATCCACAGGCTGGCTGGCACACCAGACCTCAACACTAATCCGTGAGGTGGATTTGTGCCGGGGACTGGCACGCCTTTTCGCTCGGGAAGCCGTGCGTTAGATTGCACAGCTAGCCAGGCGGGTTTATACAGGGCACTTGCCATTGGACTTGAACCATGAAGTTTGGTAAGAAGCAAGGTTTTACAGTACAAACAAAGGAAAAAATGCAAGAATTTGTAATTTGTAAATATATCACATGAAAAAAATGTTTTTGTCATTTGTTATCCAATGTCACACTATAAATTAAGACACTCAGCAGTTCTGCATCCAGGCTGATTGGGTCACAATGGTGAAAGTCAAAATTCAGGCAAGGAATGACCTGCTCATATGATGTGTTTTAGAATTATCCATCATAACATATCCAGGAGCAATTACTGCACTTAACATTGTTGCAAATATTTGGGAATCCTGGGGTAGTGCACTTACTTCTGCATGTGGTCCTGAATCTTTCTGCAAAATTCATTTGGAATTCTCTTTGACTTCGATGACTTATTCTACGTAATCTTCGTGTAAGATGAGACACTTAGATACAAATTTCAATGATTTTACTCCATACACTATTAACGCCAGTTCTTATCTTTAACGTTGCATCAATACTAAATTGAGAGGCCTACACCCTGAACCATCTCTTTAGCGCAGGGGTCTCAAATGCATCTTATCATATGACGACGGCGTGAGTTTTAGCTTTAATTGTAGTGCAGACCAGTGCACTCTACATTATTATTTTCCACTTTATTTAATGCAACTGCAAATTGTTGGGAGAAATTATTTAACAAAATCTGAAAAAAAAAAACATTTACATAGTAAGTCTTCTCACAAGCTCCACTCCATAACCTGTGTTAACGCTCATAGGTGTCTGCTTTGTGAACACCAAGCTTCTTCACTATGCAAATGTCTCTAAGAAATCTGACCTGTCAACCATACAAATTTGAGTTCTGTTTGTCACGTAGGACCCACATGACAGGGAAGAGTTATGAAGTGAATATGGTTCTTCTGTGCTAAATCTGTGACACAGCAATTAGGCAGTCCGGTACGCATTTGCTTACACTGACATTAGCAACTTCCTCCCACTCTGCGTACCTTCAAAAAATAGACAGTTCTGTTAGTTTAAATCTAATTGAATAGCTCAAATACCACTTTTGATCAGCATTAGTTCACCATGAATCCAAAAGTGGAGCTCAAAATGTACTTTGTGCCTGCATTGTCACAGAGCATGATCTGCAAGGCATTCACACAGTTTATTGCATACATTTACCGCAAGAAATTAAACCCACAACAGTCAAATTCATTACATCACAGTTACCCAGTGTGGCCTGATGAAAACATACGAATTCCTGAGTAAAAAATTGCACGAAGAATCATTTCTAAAGGGAAATAAGTAAGATATAAACCATTAAGAATAATGTTAAGCACTGAAGTAAGGTAGCCAGAATGGTCACAAACTACGTAATTAATTCGGAGCCACAGTCATATCTTATGTAATACAATACTCATCATATAAAAATGGATCCGCTGAAGCTGTTGCTGCTGAGGACGAAATACAAATCTTACACTTTTTTGTTGAGCATCACTCAACATTAGTAAAGCATTTTTTACGCTCCAAAGTGATGCTTTCAACAAAGTGCGAGAGAATGGAGCACCACTGTGGCAGCCACTGCCGGGTATAAGCAACTGCCAAAGAGCTGTGATGTGTGTGGCATTCAGAGGCAGACAGTCTGCCACGAAGTCATTCAAACAATGTTACTGGACAGAACTATTATTACTGGTGTGCTGGAAAGCGAAATACATTGTCGCTGTGCTATCGTTATGCTAAAGACTTCAGCATTCAGACAAAAGGCACTATAAAAATTTATGCAATGAGTGGCTTCCAACATGAGATGTTGCATTCAAACGATGCACTGTTTACTGCTAGGCCACGAGTGCAGATATAGTGCAATACCTCGAACACAAGAGAAGACACCCTCCAGGAATTGCCACAGTCTACAGCAAGCCAGATTGTGCAGATAACTGGACTTTCATATTAGAGGGTGTATACGCTGACAAGGAAATAAAGTTCCCACACTTTTCCCGGATTTCCCGGTTAAAAGTACACTTTCTCCTGGGTGAAAATATGCTTTTCCCGTGTTAAGTGACAGTATACCTTTCCTCAGAATTGTAAAACTTATTAGTCCTTTGAATGGTTATGGTTTTATACACCAGCGTAGAATTTCCACTTTATAAAATGAAACTCAGGGGAAAAAACACGCTTTGGAAAGATATTTGTCCACTGCATATTTTCGTATTATGAAAGATTAAATTCAAATTCCACCAAACACCACACGTTACTTTCCGAAGAATTGAAATCGAGATTGTGATGCTCTTTTGTAAGCCACTCATAGCTCATATCATGTGATCTCACCAGCCAATGACATCAGATATTCAGAGCATATAGCTCATGTCACGTCATCTCACCAGCCGATGACAGTGGATATTCAGAGCATAGGACACGTGATGTAGTTAGCCGGTAGCAACACCGCTGTTAAGCAGTGAGAACACATAAATAGGAAAAGTTAATAGTTTAAATTAACAGACAAGTGGTGCTACAAGAAAAGCAGAGCTTTCACATATAATATTGGTCTCTAAGATTAATAAACTGCAAGAGAAGGTAAGTTTTCACATATAATGTTGATCTTTTTTGTGCGTGCTGCACTTTGGGATACATCACACAAATGCGCCAGTAAAATTTTTAATACCGACATAAATGTATGATCTTTTGGGCTCAAAATTCTCGCAGTATTTTCCTGCGACCTGTAAGACATAGATTCGTTTCAGCAGTTGCCAGAGTGTGCCACATAATGGGCTTCACCACGCTTGCACAGCTATGACGACACAACAAGCCCGTACGTTGATTCATGTAAAACATTAATAGGTCTTACATTATGTCATAGAAGAAACAAGACATCAGAGGATACTCCAAGGGCACTGGAATTTTGTGAACCATAGTAAAATCCATAATTCGGCTTAAAGTGCACATTCGCATGTCCAAATCCAAACGTAAATTTTCTTCTGTATTATCTCATGCTTGGTTCTTTATTATGGCATAACGCCAAACATGCTAGAAAATGAAAATGTGCACTTGAAAAGCAGCAAACAGTTGAAACTAGCCAATGGTGCCGAATTGAACACTTTGTTTCAAAGAAAATGACTGCCTCAGAGGAAGAGATTAATAAAAGCCAAATTCTCTAACAAACCAACAAAAATAACTTCATTGTTCTGCAAGGTGATTAAAGCTTGACTGTCAGAAATGTGGAAATAAAATAAAATCTGAAACTAATAACATTTTAGCCTTCCATAATTGTGTGAATGTATTTTAATTCACTTGATAGATCCCGGCCACAGAAATTCGTTTTGTTTTCATTTGACATGAGAGCAATAAACAAAGGAGAAACAGCAAAATCACTAAATGTAAACACGGGTCACGTGGAGACTACCCACCTCCCCACTACAACTGAAGACTGCTCTGTTCAACAGCCCCGGACTACGACATTTCCAAATCGGGGCAATACTAGATACTGCCCCCCCCCCCCCCCCTCTCCCTCTCGAGCGTTTCAGGTAGGACAAAAAATCGACTTCTCAAAAAATGTTTACTTAGTAGCACATGTCTTTCTGAAGAGTCCGATACATAAAACATATGTGTTCGAAGAAATAAGACATGTTATTTGGTCTTAAGTGTGCCAAAGTGCAGTGCCACGCCTCTTCACACAGCATTCTTCTATCGCACATCACTGTATTTCGCTCCATGGAATTCGAACATGTATATTTTGTAATGGATGCCATCAAACTATATTCAGGACAATGGAAACTAAAATGTCCTATGGTGCCTTTCCTGCTCCCAGTCGGCCGGTTTGACATACTGCCCCTCTTAAAAAATAGACTCACAATTAATACTGGATAGGATTATTTGTAACTGGGAGAACAAGAACTCTTCAGAAAATTTGCACTCTTTATTACCTTTTAGCTAATAACTTACTGTTTTGTGTGACATAAGATTAAATATAGGATACATAAAACCAGTAAAGACAAGAGACAAGAAATACAGTACATATTTCTTCAATCCTTAAGTCCTAGCATTTTTTTTTTCTCTCTTTAATCTTGCTACAGCTTTACATAGCGTGTTTTCCTTTTTGTGAAAGAATCTATTACCTCATCAAAGTTGCTTCATGGAAAAATGAAATGTTGTCGTCTAATACTGAAAAAGTGTTAATACAAACAGTGCCAAAGATTGATATGATTTCTCAATCTGATTACATCTATTTTGTCACTGTCTGCTAGATAGAATGAAATAGGCCTGTCTAATATTGCAGCAATTGTAACACACACCAAATAAATGAGACTGTGAAACTTCCTGGCAGATTAAAACTGTGTGCCAGACCGAGACTCGAACTCGGGACCTTTGCCTTTCGCGGGCAAGTGCTCTACCAACTGAACTACCCAAGCACGACTCACGCCCCGTCCTCACAGCTTTACTTCTACCAGTACCTTGTCTCCTACCTTCCAAACTTAACAGAAGCTGTCCTGCGAACCCTGCATTCTGGAAATGAGACTGTTTTCACACAAATGGTCATTTTTATAACATGACAGAATATAATTCACAAAGTACCAATATTAAATGTCTTTAGGCCCACTACAAGCAAAAAGCTTTGTTTTATTCATATGCTCCAGCTTCTCAAGAAGGAAATTGAAAAGTACTCGTATGAAATTTTTATGTAAATTTGGAATTGTCATATTTTTCCATGATTTGTGTGCTGTCCCCATTTCCTCTCCTTCTTCGTTCTAACAAACAATCTTGTCATAATTAATTCTGTAACTATTCCTTCCAGTGTCAAAACTTATTCTCAAACCTGGAGAGAACAACTCTGAAAAGGAGGTGGTCAAAACTTCAATGCCTTGAAATGGAATACCCAGAGAGACCAAACACATGCTTACAGAAATGGAAAATCACAATTACTTTAAGACATCTAACCCAAAAATGTCTTCCACAGTGCCAGAAGAAACCTTCAAATAGGAAAGCGTGCAGGACATATTTTTATATAAGAGCCCCTTTGGGGTGCGGAGGGGGGGGGGGGGGGGGGGGAGGGGGGGGGGGGAAGGAAAAGAAAAAACCCTGCATCAGAATTTCATGACCACCATAGGCCATGACCTTACTCTGAAATGGGTACAGTAGAGGAGCCCACCATCACACAGGTAGAACCACTGATCAAAGATGAGACATCAGTATCCACCTGGAAAGGTAGGACCTGACCCATCACATGCAGCACGAGTAGCAGCTTGACAGGTTTCCCTGATGTCAGGTGAAGCACTGTGTCAATAGTGTGAATGGCGACAGCTGGATAAGACGACTCCGTGTGCACAGCCACGACGTCACTATGCTACTGTGTGGACAGTGCAAGTGCGAATGCCAAGAGAAACACTGAGGGCATGACACAAGGTGAGGCTGCCGTATGTGCTTGCCACAAAGGGAGAGAGCTGCAACCTCCAAAAAGAAACTACAACGGGGAACACTTAACCTGTCACTGTCAAACTCTGAATGACTGTCGATAACAAGTTGCTTACTCGGAATACTGGGTGCGCTGCAGTTTTCTGGGTTCACGCTTCTGGCATGTGTTCTGCCGGCCTAACTGATGTGGGAAAACAAAACTTTCTTCCACAGTGCAAGTCCCATGTGAGTTCAAAAGCCGTAACGATTTTAAGAATTTCATCCAAAAAGGATCTGCAGGTACACAGCTCGTGCATGCACTTTCATATCCAGTGCCAGAGGACGTGAGGAAATGAGTGTGCCTGTGAAACCATGGGGCCGAACCTAGCTTCAAGTGAAGCCATACCTTTACGGATGACACCCGATACAAACCTGGAGAGAACAACTCTGAAAAGGAGGTGGTCAAAACATCAATGCCTTGAAATGGAATATCCAGGGAGACCGAACGCATGAAGATGCAAATCCCTAATCATAGAAACAGCACACGAATTTCACCAAGTGTGTGCCAAGCAGATGAAAGTACAACAAGGACTGTGGCCATGAAGCTCAGTGACCTAGTCCTTACAACATTGACGGCAACTTTTCTCGCTGACAGAATTCCTACCTAGCACACGATAGCTGAGACTGGCTTTCACAGTGCAAATACCATGAAATGACAAAGTATTGGGATACATTATAGGAGACAACTTGTGGAGCAAAGCTAACACACCCTGAGAGGACCATGACAGAAAAGAATGATCGCTTCTGATCCCCATTTTTGAATATCTGTATGAGATTTTGCAACATATTTCTATTCATTTTTTACCCTCCACTATAGACCCTTCCTTACAAAAGTTTCTTTATCCCTAGCCAGAATCCAGTTCTACATACTGTTCCTGCATTTTTTCCTAGCTGATGGAATCCCCCCACAATGGCCTTACCACCAAATTCCCTACCTACAGCTACAACCCCACCTTCCACAATCACCTCTACCTGTTCAAATCCCATCAGCCCACATCCCTCACCCACCTAGTTCAGCAAAACCATTCAAATCAGGCCCAAACCTCCATGCAATAATTCCTCTCCATCCATAAAATTCTCCTGATGTGCAATCAAAATTCTTGTACTCCTCACATAAGTCCTCACCTCTAGGAACTAGAGCAGCATGCACATCACCACCTCAAAAAACTCTACAATCCAACACTATTCCTAGCTTGGATTATCATTATCCACTACTTCTATGAGAGCCCCAAATCTCCCCCACATGCCCTCACAGTCAAACTCTGCCTGACAGATCTACTACATTTACCACGCCCTCAGAAACTACCTCTTACCACCATACGGAATCCAGAACCAAAACACAGTGCCAACCTTACCTATAAAAGCCTTAGTACCACAAAAGTATGTCTTTCCCAAAGGCATTACCTTTTTCCCCACTCTCAAATTCTATCATGCTGGACTCACGGTAGACCTTCTATACTTCTCCCGGTTCCTACAGAGGAAACACTTTTTCACCACCAACAAAGGCTCTGCCAGTACGGTTTTGAACCACAATGATTACCTGGTTCAGGGACTCTGACAGCAGTCAGATTCGTCCACCTAGAAATCCCGCTATAGTGATGCCTTCCTGAAATCCAACAGGATCTCCAATTGCTCCTCAAATCCTTAGGCCCATCCCAGAACCTTATCCAAGTCACTCTCTCTCTCTCTCTCTCTCTCTCTCTCACACACACACACACACACACACACACACACACACACACACACACACACACACACACACCACCCCTATCACTCCCCCATACTCCTATTTTCTACACGCTTCCTAAGATACATAAATCCAACCACACAGAGCACTTCATTGTGATTGGTTACTATGTCCTCACTGAGAACACCTCTGCTCTTATGGATCAACACCTTCAGTCTATTACTCGTAACCTACTCTTCCACAAAAAGCTCAGTACAGCCTCCTTTCCCTTCTTCCCTTTCTTTCACCTCTCTCCTCCCCGATGAAGGAACATTTGTTCCGAAAGCTAGGAACGTAAATTTTCGGTTCTGTTTTATGTGTATCTATCGGCTGTACTGAGCTGAGGTAAGTACTGGCCAGCCCCTCTATCTCTTTGTTAGTATTTGTTTCACATCTCATATGAGATTTTCCAATAATCAATCATAATGGCAATGGCCTGGCCACTACTGAACGCTACTTCCACAATGCCAGACTGACTCCAAAACTACAGTCTCCTTCCTGATCACCATGACCAACTACATCCTCACCCACAAGCATTTCTCCTTTTATGGCATCACCTACGAAAAATTAGTGCTATACCAATGAGCACCCACATGGAGCCATGAGGAAGAATCTTTCCTAACCAGCCAGAATCCCAAACCCCTCACCTGGCTCATATTCATTAATGACATCTTCACGATCTGGACCGAGGGTGAGGAAACCCTATCCATAATCCTCCAGGACCTCAACACCTTCTCCCCAAATCACTTCACCAGGCCCTACTCAGCCCATTAAGCCACCTTCCTCAATGTTGACCTCCACCTCAAAGACTGCTATGTCAATACTCTGCCCACATTAAATCTCCATTTCACATTAAATCTCCATTTTGACAGCTGCCACCCAGTCCATAACGAGAAGTCCCTTTGATACAGCCTAGCAATCCACGACTGCAAATCTGCAGTGATGAGTAGTCCGTCTCCAAATATATTGAGGATCTAACTGTGACGTCCACAGACCGAAATTACCCACCCAACATTGTACAGAAATGGATCTTGCATAACATGTCTCTCCCGTCATCTACCACCTCCCACATACCCACTGTCTGGTTCCAAAGGAGCACTCCCCTTGTGAGTTCTTACCACCAAGGGTTGGTGCAACTGAATAACATTCTTTGCCAGTGTTTAGGCTGTATTTTATCAAGTTCAGAAATGAGGACTATCTCATCCATTCTTCTTCCCACCCCCTTGCCTCATGGCTCATATCCCTAACACCCTCCCACCACCACCATCACCTACTCCAGTTCAGTCAGACACATCTTCCATCCCATCAAAGGTAGGGCTACCTATGAAAAGTCATGTGGTCTACAAACTAAGCTGCAACCACAGTGCTGCTTACCATGACAACTAACAAGCTGTCTGTCTGCACAAATGGCTACTAACAAACTATGGCCAAGAGACAGCTGGATCACCCAGTTGTTGAACATTCTGCCCAACAGGACGTGCTTCGCTTCAGTGACTGCTTCATAGCAGGAGGCTCTATAAAAACAAAACCTGTATTTCTGAACTATGCAGCTGGGAACTCTCCCTGCAGTATACCCTTTCCTGTAACCCCCCTCTTCCCCCTACCATCCCTGGCCATAACTATCTCTACTCCCTGAGTCCTTCACTTACCTACCTTCTTACCTGCACCCATCCCAGCACTACATAGCCTTCTATTAAATGAAAACATCCATTAGTCCCTTTTTCCCTTCTCTACTTCTCCACTACCCCCTGCCCCACACTCCATGTTCCCACAAGCAGCACCAAGCACCACCCCATCTGCCACCCCACCTTGCTATTGCCCCTCCCTGCCCAACTGCAACTCTTCCTCATCCAACCAACAAATTGCTGCTGCCATCAGGCACAGTTATAACTCAGTCTGGCTGCAGTGGCCAGACAGTGGTCATGTGTGTGAATGTGTGTGTTTTCTACTCCATTATATAAAATATAATTTTCTAATCCAGAAGAAAGCCTTTTAGCTGAAAGCTAAACTGTATAGCAGTCTTTTTGTTGTCCCTGTCTGTGACTCGGCATCTCCTCTATATGGTGAGTAGCAACTTGTCCTTTTTGTAATGTCATTGCCATTTAATACACCTACACACTGTTGTTCTCAGTGACACGGCCATACCTAACAGCTGCGGCAGAAGAACCCTCGATTTGGCAATTCTGGAAATAGCACGTTAAGTTAAGAATCAGGAAATGGGAATAGTGTCATCCTGACAACAAACCTTTGCCATTGACCCTGATACAAATGTTCAGTCGAAATGGTGTGGACTGGTTAACAAATGCACTGTTGCCATGAAGGTGTTTTACAAAAGTGACGTCAGTTATGTTGATGCACAGCACATATTTTGTGCTCATTACAGTTCGTTACAATCTCACATGTCGTGGCCCACTGCCGTGTGCCTGTGCTATTGAAGTATGGGCACTGAACTTTGAGGAAATGGGTTATATGGTACGAAAGAGGAGTGGAAGAGAGAAGCTTTTGTGTACACCAGATAATGTTTCAGGAGTGGAAGAAGCCTTCAGCTAAAGTCCCATGCATTCTGCACGCAAGCATGCACTGCAATATGACGTATGGGATTGCAAGGAACTGTAAAACCATCCACACAAAATTCACATAGTGCAAAAACAGAGTGTAAATGACCTTCCAAAGCGATTATGCTTTTGTTGAGAACTGTAGGCACTTGCGAATGACAAGCCAGGCCTGTGCTACAATCTGATCATCAGCAATGAGGCCAATTACTAGGTGTCAGACTTTGTTAAAAATGAAAACTATATATGGCCACATGAAAATCCTGAAACGCTTCACGGAACACCACTCCACATTCGGAAAGCGGCGTGTCATTGTTTAGAATCATCGGACTTTATTTTCTTGAAGACATTCGTATCAATGCTGTTACTGTGAATACAGAATGTTACATTTACATGTTTAACCATTTCCTAGTGCAAAAGCTTGCTGATCTTCCTGAATTGCAAACACATTCTTCCAACAAGACAGGTCCACATGCCACATCTCGCGGCATTCCATTAACATGCTGCAGAACATCTTATCTGACACCTCATGTCAAACAATTGAAGGGTCAAATTCAGGAGGACATTAATCGAATTCCAGTCCTGCAAGATCTGATGTCTAACTTCAGTAAAAGACTTTAAATGTGTGTGAAGGAAAATGGCAGCCACCTACATGAAGTCATTTTCAAGTGATAGACATTTTAAATTGTAAGCACTGTAAATTTATGGTGCATTTCTTTTATATTGCTGTGAATAAATTTGTGTCAATCATGGAGATACCTGTCAGTTACAACTTGCTAACTGTGTAGTCTAGGCTACAACATTTTTACTTTTCCTCAAGTGCACTTCTTTTTACCACCATCAGCATTTACACAGGGACACAAAGTGCTGCTCAAAAGTGCTGATAGTAACACCATTATCATATTATACTCTACAAATCCATGAAATGCAAGGTTCTTCTCAGTGTTGCAATTCTAATGGTGAAGCTGTAAAATAAGTGTACTCGAGTCTCTAAACTTACCTATCAGACCTCGCTAATTCAAATTCGACTGCCTCATCTGGAGGATCTCCTAGATCACCATCTTGTATCAGATCTTCAGCATCTGAGAAGTTTAACACATGCTCACCCCTTGGAACAGCTTGAACTGCAAAGATAAACAAAGTTCAACATATCAAAACATTCAAAATGCACACTGCAAAACAAAGGTCACAGCAGAAAGCCTTTCCCAGGTGTTGCACAGAATAATCCAACATACCAGTCTGATCAGGTAGGAGATGATACTGCTTCATCAAGTTCCAGTGGTTGTAAAGTGACTTTGCTGTCCGTGCTGGATAAAATACTTGGGCATTTTGCTCCAGCAATTCTTGAAATACGTCAATTGTGGGATTTGAAGCCTGTGTGAGATACGTGAAAGATTTGTAACTTTGCAAAGCCTTATATAACAACACAAATAACAACGGAAGTATCACTGAATCAGGAGCAATTGCAGTAGATTGACAAACTAACAACTGAAAGACATTACTAAATCTCTAGACTTTAGGACTCTCATGCTGTCCCTTCATTTTCACTCTCTGAATGCTGAAACACAGGCTCTACTTATCCCGTCAACCTCTGTGGCACTGCCAGTAATCTGATTTCCTGTTCACTAAGTGGCTTCAGCTATGGCTGGTAGCTGGGACCAAGTTACCCCCCTAACCATCTCACCCTGTGTCTCAAATGCAAAGCAACAGTTCCCTATGTTGCTTACATTAAGCACTGTCAGCACAGAACCGGGTGTCACTATCCCGTAAAGTAGGTAATCAAAGGGGTGCTGTATGTCTCAATTACTTCCTGTGAAACAGAAATGGTTTACTGCCTGTAACTGAACTTTCTTTGGTAGAGCAATGCTTCAAATTAATTTTTTTTATTTATCTTACAGGATAAACATAGTTTTCCACTTACGCAGTTTCTATTTAGACCCCTTGTTTGCTACGCAGTCTCTGCTTTCTAAGTGACTATTGAGTGTTTGGCAGTATAAAAAGCACACTACTTTACCACCATGGAATGGAAACACAGCATTTTTGAAGATAACACACACGACTTGTTAATGTTAGTGTTGCTTAACAAAGTGCACATGCTGTAAAAAAAGTTCAAACATATAATGTTAACCAACAGGTACATTTACACTGGGACACACGTACAACAACTTGTACGTGCACGTCAGTTTGACATGTTGCAATACATCATCTCATACAAAAGTTCACACAACTCGTATGCAGACCTGGCCACGTACACATTTTGTATGTAGTTCTTTTGGGATATACTTGACAAGCCACAGAAGCTGTGTTTGCACAGTGCCAGTCATCCTCGGCGTCTGCTGCCATGTTTGTTTACCACTTCACAGTAGCAGAAGTTGCGCTTGCAGAGAACCAGCCTTTCTTGGTGTCTGCTGCTTTGCTTGTATACAGTTCATATCGAGTGTTCTGTGAAGGCGGTGTCTCTCACGGTAGTCTTAATGTGTTGTGCACGCACTTACTTCGTAATTATTTTAGAAATTAGTCTTCAGCAGAAATAAGATGCTGGACAAAACAGAACACGCTTCATTTAACTGAAACAGTATGCTTACATCCCTGCATTTGGGATGTGAAGTCCATGGACTATAAAAATTGTCAAAAACGGTCTAACAAATTGGAAGAGAAACAATTCACTGTGTCTAGGAAAAAGAATGAAGGTAAAAGGCACAATATAAAAAAATCAATACAGTCAGGAGGAGCTGGCTAAGCAGAAAAGTAGCAGAGGAACTAGCAGCACTGATAGTAATGTGTACAACTCTATTTGGTACACATTTGAAAGCCTCCATTTCCTGAAAGAGTTACAAACCACTGTCTCATAGGAGCACTCAAAAAGTAACACCCGTATGTAAATTTGTTAAATTATTTTATGAATTATATATATGCCACTATGTTACATAAGTGCAATGTTACATAATAACAGTATTTACAATAATTATGCTATGTAAAGAAATTATTTCCTGAACTGTCACGGTATGGAGCCCTGAATACTGCAGAAGAATTCAGCATATTCTTTTCTATTGTCATTTAACAATGATGATGTTCTACCAGTTCTTGGTAGTGGCTCCATCAAAGTAGGACTATCCCTCCAAGATCCATGTATTAAGTTCCCATTATCTCTTCCTTTCATGTGTCTCTGGTGGTACATAAGTTTGAGATTTTCTGTTTTGATGAGAATTATTACATACACATGAGCTAGTACCATGACTGTAGGCTTTTGTGGACTCAGCAGCATTTCTTTCCTCAAAGTTCTGAAAAGAGAGCTTCTAACACCAAACACATTTTCAGTAACGCTTCTTGTTCTACACAGTCTATAATTATAAATGCATTCCCAACTATTTTTGCAAGTCAGACCTGGAAACAGTTTAACGATATTTTATTCTAAGCCCAAAGGCTTCATCTCTTATGAAAAGATATGGAACAGGCCTATTCCTCCAGGAAGAGGAGCTGGTGGTCATATATCTAGTGTTTTGTTTTCTAACTTACTATAAAATGTGGGGTATTTTAGTACACCACCATCTGAAATCCACCCTTGTATGCCAATGTTGCCATAAATTATTTTATAAGTGGCATTAGCAATTGCTAGCAAAACAATGCTGAAGTGGTCTTTATGATTAAAATAAACTGTTCCACTATGGGTGGTGGCACAATGTCAATGTGCCTCTCGTCTACAACACCCAAAAATTTGGGGAAATTCCATTTTTCTTCATACCCTTTGCTAATTTCCAGCCATTTATTTTCACTATCAGGACACTGGAAAGAAAATTGTTATTTTTAGTTTGATTTACACATTTTTTTAAGTCACTAAGGTATCTTGATTATAATGTATATAACATATACAAGTAGCTCACTTTGGTTTAGAAATGTGTTATATATTTGAAAGGTCATCAAGGAGGAGAAATTATTGTTTCTTTTGAGGATTATGAGGTGGATGACGTTACATTTGAAGAAACTGTGGAAGTTGAAACAACTCCACTTATCAGCATAGAGAACCAGGAAACTACACATGCGAGTGGCAGTGAGTGTGCAACTCTCAAGTCTGAGTACTTCCTTATTCATTTTATAGAAGTATGTTATGTAATATTTGGTGTTGTGCATCAGTTCGACTATGTGAACATGCCAGGGAACAGGGACCGGTGAATGGCAAGATTGCTCTCTGTCTGCCTGATTTGATCACGAGACAGTATTTTTTTAATTTTTTCCATATTATGGGAGACATAATTTCTTTATAAATCCACATATAGTTGGATGCACAAGTGACACATGTAGAGGCATGACTGCATGTACATGTGTAAGTGCATGGATGTGCGCCTCCCCCCCCCCCTCCCCCCCCCCCCTCCACACACACACACACAAAGAACAGAAAATTTAACAGTAATATTGCAGTAAATATATGATTTTTTTGGCTTTATCTACAAGAGATTAGTGTCATGTACAGTAGGGGACTTTGTACTTTCATGCTTCTGATCTCATGCTTCACATGCTCTAAACGTCCGCTGCTGAATAGAGGCAGTGATCTAATAAGAATGTCCTTAGAGCTTTAATAAAAAGTGAGAATGATAAAATAATTTTTATCTTTTATGTAGGCATATTGTCAACTTTTATCCCTCTATTAGTAATGGAAATTTTAAAAGCTGATGTCCTTATTGACTGGACATTGAACTTTTCTTTTTGCATTGTATCATGCTCACAGATATTGAAGATTTTCTCTATGAATTCCACAGACAAAACAACATGGTTAACATATGGACAAGAGAACAAACATGCATTTTAATGGACCCAATGTAGCAATTTTATGTGTGAATTAAAAATATATTTGTAATTTTGTAAATTCTGATCTAAAAAGTCTCTTTGAAACTTTTCTCCATATGAATTAGCAATGACAAACAGACAGCCTATATAGACTTCAAACACTGTAATATCTGTCCAGTACGTAGAATACAAAAATTAGAAACACAACAATAACTGCATCAATGACATAAAATTTACATAATCATTCAGTTTCTGAAGCACGCCAATGAAAAGTATTTGCAAAATTTGACTACATGGTTTTAGATGTTACCTAAGGAAACTTCAATTGAATTATATTCTCACAATGTAATGGTAAACCCCCTTTAAAAAAAAATAAAATAAAAAAAAGTGTTTTGACACAAAAACATGTTCCTGTGAAAGTTGTCAGCAGAAGAGTTATTGTGCTAGCACAGACAGACAAGAATGGTTAAACACTACAGATTCTACAATGCTTTTATTTTCTTCGTTGTAGGCACCATAAGCACATATTTATTAAATGATAGTGAATAGAAACTATAAGTTGGCAGTTCCATTCTTAGTGTCCAAACTGGTAAGCAGACCTGTTCATTTTGTCCATGCTCAGAATGAACGTTTCAAATATACCTATCTTATTCCTTCATATTATTTTAATATTTCTATTTATTATTTAGGTTCACAAAAAAATATTCCTTCATTGGTCTGTGAAACTGTTAGTTGGTCTGCAGCTTTATTCTTCGGGAATGTTTACACCTGGGATTTGTACTGGCACAAGTACACATGGCACTTATACGTGCCTTTGGGATGTATATCGTGACGTGTATGAGCTTGCTACTTGTAAGTCATACACATATGATTGTGTGTTTACATCTGTTGATTTGTATCAGTGCGTTTGGTGGTGTAGATCCGCTTAGAGTTTGTGATGGCTTTTCAAAAGTATGTAAAAGACTTCACATTTTTATGTGCTGATGTGCCTGATCTTTTGAATGGAGAAAGGAAAGAAAGGCACAGGAAGTGCAAATGGTGGCAACAATGGTTCCTTGACAAACTTGCTCGTTCAAGAATTAACTCTTGAAAAAGGCACATATTTCAAAAAATGTGTCAGTATGAGCATGGAAGATTTTAGCAATTTGCTGTCTCTTGTGGCTTCTCTTGTGTCTAGAACAAACACAAACTTTCAGGAAGCGAGTCCACCAGAGGATCAGTTGGCAATGACCAAGGTTCGCAGGAGAGCTTCGGTGAAGTTTGGAAGGTAGGAGACAAGGTACTGGCAGAATTAAAGCTGTGAGGACGGGGCGTGAGTCGTGCTTGGGTAGCTCAGTCGGTAGAGCACTTGCCCGCGAAAGGCAAAGGTCCTGAGTTCGAGTCTCAGTCCAGCACACAGTTTTAATCTGCCAGGAAGTTTCATATTTTTGGCCACTGAGGATTCCTTCTCCACTCTAATGTACTTCCATAGAACATCAAAAACCTCAACATGCAATATTATTCGTCAGGTTTGCAAGGTAATTGTGCAAGTTTTATCCCAGGAAGCGAAGGGAGGACTGATATTATTAAATTCCTAATTTATAATAATAATAATAATAATAATAATAATAATAATAAAAGAATGTATAACAATTATATAATTCTTAAACTTATTCTTATTCATTGTTGCGAAGCTGGACATATACCTTGCCCTATAAATTTTCCAAATTTTGCTAACAATGGGACACTTTTTAGTGCTTTGGAACTATTGGCTTACTTCTGCCAGTAACACAATATTAAATTTCTGATGACACTTTCTGCATAACGAACATATCCAACAATATTAATTTGTGTTTTATTTTATTCATTCTCATTCAAACAAAAAATTCATGGACAGCAGTTAGCATCAGTAGAAAATGGAGAAATACAGGAGGAATACCGTAAGAATTCTGCAAGTTGCATATTAAGTAGACTGTGGTTTGTCGCTAGCATATAGCAAAGATCAACAAGACAACTCTTGTGACACTTTTATTTGCTTCTGTTTCACTTCAACTAACTCACTGGGCTACTATAAAAACCATGCTCTTAAACTATGTAACAGTGTAACAATATTAACATAACTGTAATACTGTAAGTCACTACATTCACCAGTTCTTCATTTGTCTCCTGCAAACATTTTCTAACTTGACCATTATTCTTGTATGACCATTTTCAAACAGAAATCTTTATTTGTTGGTAATTAATTCTCCAAAGTGGGTAATCTGATCCAGTTTTGCTTTCTTGGTCTTTTGTGGCTACTTCAGGTAGCCATGCACACACAGGGAGTGCTTCCTTGAGTGTATGAATGGTGTCTTTTAATTGTGCCTGTCTGCAACTTAATGTGTCTTCTTTATGGTAAGTAGCAATCCATTTTTCCTGCATTACTGTAAATACAGGCTAGAGTGCAATATTTCGTTTCACGGGCCACATTCCTCTCCACAGAGCAAGAACTCTTATGTGTCTTACTCAGTCTCTCATGCGTCGCAATGCTCTGGAATGTGAACTTCCACCCCATAAGTTCACAAAACTTAACCAGATCCTCATCCTCCAATGATCTCACCTTCTGTATGAGGACAGCTTAAGTGTGACTTCATTCACCCTTCTGAACATTTGCCTTACGCTTTCTTCCTCGCTTTCTTTTCCCATGACAAAAGGAATATTAAAAATGCTGAAAGCTAAGAATACAACGATTTTTTTTTTTTTTTTTTTTTTTTTTAATGCACTGTCTATAAGCTTTCCCTATTTGTTCCTGTATGGTAAATGGATGCTAAGTTCAACAATATTATATTAAGCTTTTTTTCTACTAATCCTTTTCACACCTCATAATTTGCTCAAAAAATACAAATAAACAACAAAGGCCAATCTGTAAGGCAGTTCTACAGAATGCACTTACCGATTTAATGGTCTGCAGCAACTGCTCTTCTGCCTTGCTAAAAAGAGCACGGCTGCGAACAGCTGCTACGATTTCAGGGTGGAGATTTCGCATGGCAGCCACGGCGACACGTGAGACAGCTTGGTCATACAGTAAGGCGTACCAGCGCTGCTGGATTTCTTGCACAGTGAAGCGGCACGAGAACTTAGTAGCTCGGTGCACTGTACGCAAATCACTGGTCTGTGAAACAACACATTCCTCAGATACCGAGTGAGTCGACACACACACACACACACACACACACACACACACACACACACACTACAGGAGTAAAGGAACCCCCACCAGACAGCAGAAGCATTGTGTGTACCAATTGGACACATAATGCTGGTATCGCATTTTGGCCAGTTGATTAGGGTGGGCTGGAGAGAAGGAGACAGAGCAGAAGTCAGGAAGAGGAGTTGAATTGGATAGCTAGTGGATCAGAGGGAGACACTGGGTCTGCTGGCTAGGAGTCCAGGAGGGAGGATTGGCAGGTGCATGGACAAGGCACATTGTGCTCAAGTGACAGAGGGATGCAGCGTGTGAGCAAGGTGATGTCGATTTGGAGGGGATGACAGGATAGAGCACGGGGAAAGTGTTGTGTGGAGGGTGTGGATGCAATGGATTAATGGATACTGAGGACAGGAAATTTACAAGAGCAAAAGATGTGTCGTGAAGGTAGCTCCCATCAATGAAATTGAGGAGAAATGGCAGTGGAGGGAAGGGTCCAGATGGCCCAGTTTGTGAAGCAGCCATTTAAATTTAGCACAGTGTGCTCAGCTGCATGTTGTCCCGCTGGCTGGGATACAGTGCTCTCAGCCACAGTTTGGCGGTGACCATTCGTTGTGATGGACAGCTCATTGGTAGTCATACTAAAATAAAGAACTGTACAGTGATTGTAGAGCTGTGAGCACGTGCATGGCACCCTCCTATGCCAATTTTTTTTATTGGTCACCTAGACGAAACATTTATAGCTTCGCAAAACCACAAACGCCTGTCTGGTTCAAGTTTACTGGCGATACCTTCACAATTTGGAATCCCAGCCACGACACACTATTCTCATTCCTCCACAACCTCAAAATCTCTCTAATCTGCTTCACCTGGTCATTGTCACCCTAATGCACCACCTTCCTGGATGTTGACCACCTCTCTGATGGCATCAACAACAACTCTGGTCATATTAAAGTCACTTACCACCAACAGTATGTGCATTTCAACAGCTGCCATACATTTCAACACCATGAAATTGCTTCCATTCCATGCAGCCTGGTCATATGTGGTGGCATGTCTGTAGTGACAAGAACTCACTTGTCCAGTATGCTGAAGGTTTTACGACAGTCTTCACCAACAGGCACTAGCCCCCGCGCCCCAACCTAGTCTCCACAGCAGAGAGATTTCTCCTGCCATATCCTCACACACCTGTAATCCTCTCACTAACCCCAAGAATTAGTTATAAAGGAGTGCCCCCTCAACAACTGTAACAACTGGACTGTAACAACTGAACCACACCCTTCACCAGGACTGATTCTGTCATCATGCCCAGAAATGAAGAATATCCTACCCTAGATCCTCCCCACCCCTCCTAAAATGATACCCCATTGCTCACCCATCCTACACAATATCCTGGTCCACCCCTAAGCCATATGCATTCCCAAACCCATCACCATATGAATCGCATCCATGTTGAACATCCTGGTGAAAGATCTCCTCTATCCACTCACCCAACACTTCCTACTCTGACCTGTCACAGGCTCATCTTACCCCACGAAAGGTATGGCCATGTATTAAGGGAGTCATTCATATACTACATCTGCTGCAATCACTGTACAGTTTTTTAAGTTGGTACGATGACCAGTCACACGTCCAGCTGGATGAATGGCCATCACCAAACTTTACCAAGAATAAAGTTGGTTGCCCAGTGGCACAATGTGCAGCTGAGCACAGCACATCAAATTTCAATGGCTGCTTCACAACCTGAGCCATCTGGACCCTTCCCTCCAACACCAGCTTTTCTGAACTATGCAGATGGGAGTTTTCCTCATAACACATCCTTCGCTCCCATAAACCTGTTGACCTCAATCTCTGCTAACTCACTGTCCCCACACCCTCCAGCCAGCAGTTTCTCGCTGCTCTGTCCAGTCACATGCTCCCAATCCATGACTCGTCCATCATGTTCTGCATCCCACTGGCTTCACACCTGTGTATCACGTGCCTGGCCCATGCACCTACCATCACTCCCTCCTGCATATCTAACAAGCGAACTTGATACCTGCCTCTGAGCCACTAGTGCATGTGTGCTCTAGCCTGAAAAAGGATTATTCCAAAAGACAACAAGTTTTCTTTCTCTTTTGTGTGTGCCTAGCAATGGCGCAATGCTTTTGCTATTAACATTTCTTAATATGGAGAAGTGGAAAGACAGAAACAGGAAGCACGAAGTACAATGGGTAAAAACTATGAAATTATCAATCGCCAACCATGTTTTCAACTCTTTGTGACAACTTCTTTCATTTTCTCAGGATTACTTTAAACATACTTCTTGCTTTTGACCCAACAATTCATATCACTGATATGAATACTTAACTTTTGCTTTCAGGTTGTTACCTGTACATTCCCCCCCCCCCCCCCCTCCCCTCCCCAACTCGCTGATTTATGTAATGACATCAGTGAGTTTTCTCTACCTTCTTTTGATTTCCTATATCTTCAATTTTCTGATGATGGTCCCATCCTTCTATGTTCCAAACATTAAAAGCTATGGTCTGACTTAAATTAGTTGGCATCTGACAGCAAGTGTGATGGACTGCTCCAAACAGCAACGTATCAATGGAAACTGCACTGCCACAGTCAACTCCCACTGTGTTGCCATGGACGTTGTGCAAAGTTCTTAAGCAGGATTTTTTCCTGATGAGAAAATGTCAACCATTTCAAGAAAATACATAACTCCAGCCCTACTTAAAAATTGACAACATCCTATGTTCCCGTAACCCTCCTGGCCTCACTAGACACACTACAAGATCTTAGGCAGATCTATACCATGCGTGAATTTTCTCATGATTTTTCAAACAATGGAAAATCCAGGATGGTATGTAACAGTATTATGAAAAGGAAAGATGCCACTCACCATATAGTGGACAGTGACTAACGGAGATTGAGGCCAGGAGGGTTACGGGAACATAGGATGTATTGCAGGGAAAGTTCCCACCAGTGCAATTCAGAAAAGCTGGTGTTTGTGGGAAGGATCCATATGGCAAAGGCTGTGAAGCAGTCATTGAAATGAAGGATGTCACACTTGGTAGTGTGTTCAGCAGCATGGTGGTCCACTTGTTTCTTGGCCACAGTTTGTCAATGGCCATTCATGCAGACAGAGAGCTTGTTGATTGTCATGCCCACATAGAATGCAGCACAGTGGTTGCAGCTTAAATTGTAGATCATATGGCTGATTTCACAGGCAGCCAGGCCTTTGGTGGGATAGGTGATATTTGTGACCGGATTGGATTAGGTGGTGTTGGGAGGATGTATGGGACAGGTCTTGCATCTAGGTCTATTAGGGGGTATGAGCCAACAGGTAAGGGGTTGGGAGCAGGGGTTGTGTAAGGATGCACGAGTATATTGTGTGGGTTTGCTGGGCAATTGTGGGAGGGGTGGGAAGGATAGTGGGCAAGACATTTCTCATTTCAGGGCACGACGAGAGGTAGTCGAAACCTTGGCGGAGAATGTAATTCAGTTGCTCCATCCTGGGTGGCACTGAGTTATGAGGGGAATGCTCCTCTGTGGTCAGACGGTGAGACTGTGGGAGGTGGTGTGAGACTAGAAAGATAAGGCATGGGAGATCTGTTTTTGTACAAGGTACCTAGTCGCCACTCCCATCATGCACTGGTGCTGCTGCTCGCAGTGTGGTTTCAGTTACCTGAGTCTGCGGTTTTTTGTGTGTGTGTGTGTGTGTGTGTGTGTGTGTGTGTGTGTGTGTGTGTGTTCGTGATTTATTTTTCACAAAGGTCTTACTGGCCGAAAGCTTTCTTTACTTGTGACAGTCTTTTTGTTGTGCCTATCTGTGACTCAGCATCTCTGCCATATGGTGAGTGGCAACTTTCCTTTCCACATTATTTTTGTAGGAGATGCCATATAGTGAGTGGCAACTTTCCTTTCCACATTATTTTTGTAGGAGATAGAATTTCAACTTCACACCAATTAAGAGATAAATATGGTCAAAACACACTGAAGAACTCTGAAGATAATAAATAACAAACACGACACAAAATGAATTTTTGAAAAGGTCCATTGCTGAGCACACTATTTTGGTAAATGATCAACAGAAAGCATACTTCAGAGACTTCAACAGTTTTTGAGATATGAAGTGATAAGTTTGAAAATGTTTCATGAACAGGGAAGTGTCCCCCCCCCCCCTTCCTCTTAAAAAAATATATATACCATATGTGAACTACCTATTTTTCAGATGACTTTTGCGGTACATTTCAACCCTTGAGCGAGTGCACCATTATCCATAACACGAGCAGAAGCGTGGTGTACTTTGTACACATGTAAAGAGCAGAAGGTTGGTTGGTTGTTTGGTTGGTAGGTTGGTTTAAAGGAGGGGGAGAAGGGACCAAGCTGCGAAGTCATCAGTCCCTTGTTCACAGTAAAATAATTACACAAGGGAAAGAAGAAAAGAAAGGAGGCATACAGCACAATAACAGGAGAATGGAAGAACCAGAAGAACGACAGAAGGACAATTGACACTACTATGGACAAAACAGGAAAACAAAACCACAGAGAGAAGCACGATTCAGGTAGAAGGGATAAGAACAAAAGAGCAGATGACCGTGGCTGGAAGACCACAAGAATAAAAAGGAAAAGCCCGCCACTCTGCAATACATTAAAACATCCAGCCTAAAAGCATTACAGTGGAGAATTCATGGACAAAGGACATGCGCGAAAACTTTTATAGAATGATAAAACCCACTGCACATATAAAATGTGAGGTGTTGTCAGCTAAAATTAAAGGCAATGAGTCCGGTAATGCAAGAGTCTGTTACAGGTGAGCCAAAGAAGGACAGCTCACCAAGATATGGGCCACTGTCAGCAGGGTGACACACCGACACTGAGGTGGGTCATCACGGCGCAGGAGGTAGCCAAGTGTCAACCAAGCATGGCCAATGTGGAGCCGACAGAGAACTACAGAGTTCCTGCGAGAGGCCCGCGTGGAGGTCTTCCACACATTCGTAGTCTCCTTAATGACATGAATGCAGGTCAGTTTCAGAGAAGCCGATCTCCATTAGAGGTTTCCGCGTAGCCTGTTTCGCCAGGTTGTTGGCAAGTTTGTTGCCTGGGATTCCAACATGACCTGGGGTCCAGACAAACACGATTGGACTGTTGCAGGGCATAGATAGACTCCTGGATGGCCGCTACCAAAGGATGGCGAGAGTAGCAATGGTCGATAGCTTGTAGGCTGCTCAAGGAGCCAGTACACAGAAGAAACCACTCCCCAGGGCATGAACAGATGTGCTCAAGAGCACAAGATACAGCCACCAACTCGGCAGTGAAAACACTGCAGCCATCGGGCAAGGAATGCTGTTAAATATGTCCTTCATGGAAGTGTAATCCACTTCATAGCCTCAGTACGTATTGGGAATCGAGAGGAAGTGACAGCGGAGAGCATGGGGTTAACCGAGTCCTTAGAGCCATGTGAAAGGTCAAGGTGAAGCCACGGCCTAGATGTACACCACGGAGATGTACGTGACTGGACCTCAAGTATAGGTGGTAAACACAAAGACTCTAGTTCGGAAAGAAGGGAGCGGACACGAACTGCAATTGGAAGCCCTGACCTGGGACGCCAATGCGGGAGGTGAAACGCCGTGGGCAGGAAAAGGAGACGGTAATTTGGATGCACAGGAGAACTACGAGTGTGTGCAACATAACTGGCGAGCAGTTGTGCATGCCTAACCTGCAATGAAGGGACTCCGGCCTCCACCAGGATGCTGGTAACCAGACTTGTCCTAAAAGCTCCTGTCACTAGGCAAACACCACAGAGGTGTACTGGGTTGAGTAAACACAATGCTCAGGGCGCCGTCGAACCATAGACCAGACTCCCATAGTCAAGGCGGAATTGAACAAGGGCTGCAGCAGCATAGAGTAATCTGCACCCCAGTTGGTGTTGCTCAAGCAGCAGAAGGCATTAAGGTGCTGCCATCACTTCCACTTAAGCTGACGAAGCTGAGGAAGCCATGTCAATCGGGCATCGAAAACCACTCCTAAAAAATAGATATGTTTGCACTACAGTGAGTGGATCATCATTAAGGTAAAGTTCTGGTTCTGGATGAATGGTACGACTTTGCAGCCAAAAACTAGAAACCATGGGCTAGAGCCCATGACTGCAGCTTGTGGATGGCTCCCTGTACACGCCGCTCATCAACACTAGTACTGGTGGAGTAGCACAAAATGCAGAAGTCGTCTGCATACAGAGAAAGTGAGATGGACGGCCCTACAGCTGCTGCTAGACCATTAATACCCACTAAAAATAGAGACACACTCAATACAGGGCCCTGCGGGACCCCATTCTCCTGGATATGGGGGGAACTATGGGAGTCACTATGTTGGACACGGAAAGAATGAAGCAACAGGAAATTTTGGATAAAAAAAACGGGAGGGGGCCTCTGAGAGCCCACTCATATAAAGTGGCAAGGATATGATGTCATCAGGTCGTGTCATACACTTTTTGTAAATAAAAAAAAAGACGGCAACCAAGTGTTGGAATCTGGAAAAGGCTGTTCAGATGGCAGACTCGAGGGACATAAGATTATCAGTGGCAGAGCGACCCTGGCGGAAGCCGCACAGACATGGAGCCAGTAAGCCACGTGACTCCAGGACCCGACCCAACCCAACTGCTGACACATCATATGTTCCAGCAGTGTTACTTATAATCCGTCTTGATTGCAAAATATTTATTCACATGACCGGTTTCAGTTCCTCTAGGTGGTGCCTGATACATTTGTTACATTACTTAATACAGTATGTGCATATGTAATGTAACAAATGTACCAGACGCCACCAGTCGGTAAAGGTTTTATAATTAATGTAAGTGAGGTGCATTCTGCCAACAAATTTAATGTGACGCAGCATGTGAAGGTTGCCGAGTGTGAATGGGTTACTCCTGTGACCAAAATTTGCAGGTACGTTCTGGTACATTTGATGTTGATCAGATAGGACGAAATAGGCTTGCATTTGTGAAATAGTAAATTAGTATCATTGTCATTTCAGATCTGAAGATGGTTATAGAAGAACCGAAACCAGTCATGTGAATAAATATTTAGTAATCAAGGCGGATTATAAGTAACATTGCATAAAAAAGTGATTGCAGTATTCCTGCAGACATTATGTCTGTTTTTGCAACGTCCCAGCAGCCTACAAAGAGTATTGATGAGGCTAATGGGCCGACAGCTATCCACAACAAGCGGGTTTTTACCAGGTTTGAGCACTGGAATGATGGTGCTCTCCTGCCATTGTGATGGTAGGACGCCACCACACCAGATCCGGTTGAAGAAGATGAGGAGATGTTGCTTGTAGTCAGATGAGAGATGTTTAATCATCTGACTGTGGATCTGATCTGGTCCAGGAGCTGTGTTGGGGCAATGTCCAAGGGCACTGAGGAGCTTCCACTCTGTAAATGGGGCGTTATAGGATTCACTGTGGTGTGTAGCGAACGTGGGGGGTAATCCTCCGACACAGAGGCTCGAGCATAGTGCTCAGCAAAGTTCTCGGCAATCGCGATTGTGTCGGTAGATAAAACTCCATTTATGTTAACACCGAGAACACCTGTTTGGGATCTGGTAGCCGAAAACACGTTTGATCCTTGCCCAGACTTGGGAAGATGATGTATAACACCCAATGGTCGAGACGTATCTCTCCAAACACTCCTGCTTCCGTCATTTGATAAGTTGACAAACACGGGCATGGAGCCATTTAAAGGCTATGAGGTGCTCCAGGGAAGGGTGCCACTTATGCCACTGTAGAGCTCACCAATGTTCCTTAAGTACTTCAGCGACTTCCAACGACCACCAAGGGACTGCCTTTCACCGGGGGACACCCTAAAGAGCGAGGGATCACATTTTCTGCTGCAGAAAGGACTGTTGTAGTCACCTGCTCAACCACCACAATGATGTTTCCATGTGGGGGAGATTCAACGGTGACACCAGAGGTGAAAGCTTCCCAGTCTGCCTTGTTTAAAGCCGATCTGGATAGGCGTCCGTGTGCCTGATGCTGGGGCAGTGACAGGAAGGTGGGGAAGTGGTCACTACCACACAGGTCGTCATGTGCTCTCCAGTGGACAGATAGCAGAAGTCCTGGGCTGCAAATTGATAAATCAATGGCTGAGTAACTACCATGAGACACACTGAAATGTGTGGCAGCCCCGGTATTTAAGAGGCAAAAGTCGAACTGAGACAGTAAAGTTTCGACTTTTCTGCCTCGGCCAGTAAGCATGGCACCACCCCACAAGGGGTTATGGGCATTAAAATCTCCCAACAGTAGGAAAGGTTTAGGGAATTAATCAATCAGTACAGCTAATACGTTCAGCGGTACTGCACCATCTGGAGGAAGATATACATTGCACACAGTTATTTCCTGCATCGTCCTTATTCTGACAACCACAGATTCAAGAGGGGTGTGAAAGGGCACAGTTTCACTACAGACTGGGTTGATGACATAAACTCAAAGTCCACATGACACTCGATTATAGTCACTACGGTTCCTGTAATATCCCTTATGGCGGCGGAGGGCAGGGGTCTGCATTGCCAGGAACCAGGTTTCCTGGAGGGCAATGCAGAAAGCAGGTGTAAACTTAACAGTTGCCGTAGCTCAGCCAGGCAGTGGAAAAAACTGCCACAATTCCAGAGGAGGATGGCGTCATCATGAGACTGGTAAGGCATGGAACATTCAATTAGGCAGTTTACACCTCAGGGTCACCTGCTGGCACTGACTTATTGGCTGAGCAGTCTTTATCCACTGTGTCAGAGGGTCCGGCGAGATCTAGGTCCTCAATGAATGCCATAAGCTCCACCTCATCCACAGATGCAGAGCTTGTAGGTAGTTGTGGTGTGGGTGCCACCACAATTCCCTTGCTCTTAGGGATCTTCTATTTCTCTCGCTGCTCCTTGGGTTTCCCTGGCTGGGAGAACTTCACTGATTCAGTCACCAGGACTGAGGACGAGCGTGAAGCCCTACGACCAGCTGCTTTTGGACTCTTCAGCCACTGGCGGGTGTCATCTTTCCCACTAGCAGAAACCTGGGAGGGAGTGACCCAAGGGACCACTTCCTAGCGAGAGGAGCTGAAGAAGACTTATGCTTCTCCGGCGCTGAAGTGGGGACTAATATCTCCAGTGGTTGGGGGCAGGTGTAGTCTTCCGGCTCTGAGAGGTGACTGGGGTTGGTGGAGCTGATTGGGCTAGAGCTGTTGTAGCGGTGGTGTAAGACGATGTCACAAATACAGGATGTAGGCATTCAAATTTCCTCTTAGCCTCAATTTACGTCAGGCAGTCCAGGGTCTTGTACTCCATGATTTTCCTTTCTTTCTGAAGAATACTGCAGTCAGGCGAGCAATGTGAATGGTGCTCTCCGCAGTTGACACAGATGGGAGGCGGGGCACATGGAGTATTAGGATGTGATGGGTGTCTGCAATGTCGGCATGTGACGCTCAAGTCCAGCGGGAAGACATATGGCCGCACTTCCAGCATTTAAAGCACCACATTGGGGGAGGGATATAGGGCTTTACATCACAGCAGTAGACCATCACCTTGATGTTCTCGGGTAATGTATCACCCTCGAAGGCCAAGATGAAGGCACTGGTGGCAACCTGATTATTCCTCAGACCCCGGTGGACACGCTGAACAAAATGTACATGTCGCCGCTCTAAATTGGCAAGCAGCTATTCGCCAGACTGCAAACGAAAGTACCTGTGAAATATGATACCATGGACCACATTTACGCTCTTATGGGGTATGATGGTTACAGAAACATCCTCCAGCTTGTCACAAGCGAGTAACGCCCGTGACTGGGCAGAGGACACTGTTTTGATCAACACTGACCCAGATCTCATTTTGGACAAGCCCTCCACCTCCCCAAACTTGTCCTCTAAATGCTCAACAAAAACCGAGGCTTCATCATCATGAAAGATTCCCCACCATTGTCAAACATACAAGGTACTGGAGAGAATTAGAGCTGCTGCCATCCTTAGCCTGACGTTTCTCTCATGGTGTGGCCAAAGAGGGGAATGATTTGGGGTTGTACTTCCTTGCATTGATTTGAGCCTGTGAACACTTAAGAGACTGCTGGTGTTTGACCACCAGCAAGAGATGATGTACTACACTTCATAGTGTGTCATCCGCCCTGATGTCACCCATTCCAACAACGGGTCCTTCCCAGGGGCGCCAACCAGCCGCAGCAAAGGCCATCTGGCAGGATGGCCATTGCTGGGAGTACTGATGCTCCAGGGTGACAGTCACCTACTCCTCGGCATATGTGGGGAGTTAACGGTGCAGGCACCAGCAGAGAGATCCCTGTGTGGTCAGGGGGCTACAACCAACAGGGTACATGGCGGCCCCACTGCAATGGACTGGCTACTGTGCTGGATATCAGGTGCAACCAAGCAAACAAGTCCATTATCATCATCAGCGTAGAAAACGATACGGCACAGTTGATGGAAAAATATGCACCTGGGTGCCCAACAGTTGGAGAATGAGCATAAGTGCAGATCCATGTGGACGAAGGCTGCAATAGGTCTCAGTGCACGATGGACACAATGCACCACGTAAGGCGCCATTCCCCAATTGGCTCGCTCTTCAGGAAAATTTTGAAAAACGGAGGTCAAACCCTACAGGGGACCACCACATAAAGGCTGAAACATGAGACTCCTTTTAGTCGCCTCTTACAACAGGCAGGAATACCTCGGGCCTATTCTAACCCCCAGACCCACAGGGAGAGAGGGGGGGGGGGGGGGGTGTGTAAAGAATAGCTGTCTTTATGTTACTGAGGTAAATGTGTGTAAACAAATTTACAGTTTACTGCCAGTTTAATATACTTACATTAGCCCATGTTAGTAACCCACTGGAAGTATTAGACAGAGCAGTTGCATCAGATCCACGAAAACCACTCGTTTGATTACTAATTATCTTGTAGATAACTGTGTCAGTGTGTGATTGTGCCGGAATCTGGGTCATTTCTGGCACAGTCTGTAAATTTGTTCTCACCTAGCTAGCTGTTTATTTTGTACAACATGCTCTCAGTTGCATGTATGACAACAACTTATCACTGTGTTAGCTGAAGCAGAAGTGAAGGAATAGGTGTGGGCTTGCCATTGTAAAAAAAACAATGTAATGGTACTAATCATTGTTTTTTCTGATTGGTGTACTTTACACACAGGTGCATCCACTCAAGGGTTGAGGAAATTTTCCATCTACACGGAGATTGCAGTGCAGTAGCGGCCGCCTGCAGACAGAAGTTGTCATAACGTCAGATGCCAACTAATTTAAACCAGTCTACAGAGACATCCATGTTTTTAGTTTCGAGATCTATCTCATTCTACCTTTGTTGGTTAAGAGTAATGACTCTTCTCTTGAAAGAGTTATAATTTTACAAACAGAGATTTCATCAAAATTTATAAACTAATTGATGGTACCTTTTCTAGCAATGTAATTAGAGAAAAACAAAGCTGTACAAACAAATCAAGTGTTTTCTACGTGAAATAGAAGTGTTCTTACCAGCTGAACATTGGTAATCAGAGCAAGATCATCAGTAGGCTTCCAACGACCGAGATCCTTCGTGGCGACTGAATGGGAATGACGCGGCCTCTTATTGCGACGACTACCGGCTGAGCCCCCAGTGCGTCCACTGGCTGAACCACCCGTACGCCTCTGCCGATTTTCGGGTGGCACGGACACAGTCGAGGAAGGAGTGACAGTACTGGCTGGAGTAGTCGCAGCAGAACTCATTGCCTCTGCAATGCAAGAAATTTTAGTATGAATTTACCTGAGTGATAGACCATAAGATTTGTAACTTCATGACAATTTAGGAGCAAGGGAATAAAGAAAACACAAATTGTTTCTGAACACACGAAATATGCATTTAATATATCTAGTTTTAAACTATCTGCACATAAACAATGTTGTCCTGTAACTCTTTTATCTTTAAATAAAACTTACTACATTCCATTCTACTTTGCAACTATAGCCTTTTAGCAACAGAGGTAGATATTAATGGTCATCCACTGACTCAAAAACAGGTGTAAGATTTCTTGGCGTCCAGCTGGGTAACAAGTTACTATGGAGTCGGCACATGGATAAAGTAATCATGAAGCTCACTTCAGTGTATTATGAACTTTGAAGAATCTCCCATTGTATTGGCGTAAAGACTCCATCATTGCCCAGCAAAAACTGTCAAGGGTAGAAACTTGAAATTTGGGGAGGGTGTCTACCTTATACTGTAGGGCTTTTTCAAAGGGGTGAAATAGGGAGTGAAAGATTTTTTGAAAATATGCCACTATTAAGGCAATTTTGAAGGTAGACACATGAAAATTGTTATTCGCTTTCTTACTCAGAAATAAAGAAATACACGCTTCAGTGTGTGTGGAAATTTTATCCCTATGGAAGAGAAATAGTGGATGAAAGTTTTTTTTTTATCATTACTAAAGAACTTCTAAAGTATATTTAAAGCAACATCTATGAAAATGGTATCTGACTTCTTGGATTCAAACAAAAAATTGTGTGTTTCAGTATTTTTGGAAATTCAGTCACCCAGGGGGTGAAATAGGGTAAAACGTGTTTTATGAAAATATTTCATTACGAAACCATTTTTAAAGCAAAATTAATAAAAATATGTATTTGGCCATCACAATTTTTGGAAATTCAACGTCCTAAGGCAGTGAAATAGAGGATCAAATTTATTAAGAAAATATTTCATTATATTAAAAACAAATTTAAAGGTTAATCTATGAAAATTGGTATTTCACATCTTAATTAGGCCTAGATATAAAGAAATATGCTTTAGAGAATGAAAGTTCCTATAGAAATTTCTCCACAAGAATGCAAAAGGCAAAATTAACAAAAATCTCAGATTCCAGCTACCAGAAATGCGATGATGATGATGTGTTTAAAGGGACTACAGGGTCATCGGCCCCTGCTTACGAGAGAAACACGTGAAAAGGTAACACGCGTAACTTAAAAAAAAAATAAAAAATAAAAAAATTTAAAAAGAATAAAATAAAATAAAATAGAATAAAAAATAATAATAATAAAATAAAATAAAAAATTGACTTGGCTGCTCAAGCTATATAAGCAAGCCAAAGAGTTTTAAAAGGGCATGACAGCAGTTGTAACTTGATAGGGAAAAGAAAATAGAGATAACCTAGGCAGCATCTTACATAAAAGGGTCTAAATACTCAACAAGATGAGAGGGGTAGCAAGCAACCAGCAGTCACTTGATGGGTTCCTGCCATAGGGGGAGGTTCTTGTCCCCACAACAATCTGTAACACTTGAAATGGAGGACACTTATAGATTAGAGTAAAATACGCTCACCCTTAGGAAATGCAACACTTTGGTAGTGACTGTCATGTCATCTGCAAGTTGAGAGTGTGCCGCAGATAGGCCAGCAGGACGCACTCGACGATAACATGTACTATCATCAGTAGAATAGCGCAGCTGCAGTGAGGAGGATCTTCCTGACGCAGAAGGAACTTGTGGGTGATTCTTGTGTGGCCGACGTATATTCCACACAATACAATGGCATCTTTCAGAGAGGCCTGGAAAGATGTATGCCACACCTTAGTGGACCCTTTAATCGTTCTCAACTTGTTTTGGGTCATAGTAGCCTGCTATTCCAA
Source organism: Schistocerca americana (assembly GCF_021461395.2). NCBI lineage: Eukaryota > Metazoa > Arthropoda > Insecta > Orthoptera > Acrididae > Schistocerca > Schistocerca americana. The sequence goes on from NC_060126.1 coordinate 46,476,389, forward strand.
TTCCCAGAACCTCAAAACATTGCATCAAAGTTGTAATCTTAAGTCTGTGCCCGGTATCCTGACGTCAAATTGATCTCCTGTAATTGCGTCTTTAACTAGATGGTTGGCGAGTTCATTTCCTGGAATGCCTATGTGGCTCGGTGTCCAAATGAAGTTCACTGTCTTTCCAGAGCTGTGGAGGTCATCCAGTAGGTCCTGGATGTTGGTGACCAAAAGATTTTTTGGGATAGCACAGGATTATGCCTTTTAAGCAATTCATGGAATCGCTACAGATCAGAGTTTGTCGTGGCCTGGGATTTGACGTACCGCAAAGCCTGAGAGATGGCAACAATCTCTGCAGTGTATATGCTGCAGGAACGTGGCAGAGTGTGCTTCTCGTGTCCCCCTGCGTACATAACTGACCCTATTGTTTACTTTTGATCCATCTCTGTAGAGGTAACTGAATTAGAATAAGTAAGGAGGATTGAAAGAAACAGGTGTCGGAGATCGGTAGGATCAGCATTCTTCTTGGGGCCACAGAAGAGGTCCATCTATATCACAAGACATGGAGCAGCTCATGGGGGATGTCCAAAGGGAGCTTTAGGAACACAGACTAACGGAGGCTGTAGGCGGTCCTTCAGTAGATTATCGAGTTGGATCCCAGCTGGTCATCCCAGTTTTGGGCGATGCGCAAATAGTCTGAACTGGTGGTTGTGGAACAGAGTTGAGTGACACAGGTGGGTAGGCATCTGACAGATTGTGAGTACATAACTTGCCAGAAGCTGCTGTCGTCTAACACATGGTGGTGGGACACCGGCTTCTGCCAGGAGGCTGTCAACAGGGCTCATACAGAAGGACCCCATAGCCAACCATATGCCAGTGTGGTGAACAGGGTCGAGTAGGTTCAGCACAGATGGTGCTGTCAACCCATAGGCAATCCATCCATAGTCCAAGGAGGATAAAATCAGCACTTTGTAAAATCGCAGAACTGTGCGGTCCACACTCCACGAGGAGTGACTAAGAAAACGGAAGCATTCAGCTTCTTCATGCTAGCTGCCTTGAGCCAGCAGACATGAGGTAGCCAAGTTAGCTTGTGGTCAAATAAAATACTTAAGGAATGGAAAGTTTCAATGACTTCAAGTAACTGGTCACCAAGATAAATTTATGGAAGTGGGTGCACAGCCCAGAGTCAACAAAAATGCATAACTTGTGATTTTGCAGGAGAAAATTGATAGTTGTGATTCATACCCGGTCGTGGACTCTCCAGACAGCCCCCTGAAGTTGGTATTCAGCAGTGCACAGTGATGCAGAGGCATAGTGCAGGTAAGGATAATCCACATACAGTGACAGAGAGACAGACTGTGGGGCCCAATGCATTTACAATACCACTGCTGGCAATAGCAAACAGTGTTATGCTCAGAACCAATCCTTGAACGACTCCGGTTTCCTGTAAATATTGGATGCTGAGAGTCAAACCTATTTTGACCCGAAAAAAAGTTGGAGTGATAGGAAATTCTGGATAAATATAGGTAAACTGCCCTGGATACCCCACTCATGCAGTGCAGATAGGACGTGGTGTCGCCAGATAGTATCATATGCCTTCAGTAGGTCAAAGAACACATCAATCGGATGTTGGCGATGTGCAAAAGCATTGCACACTGCGGATTCCAAACGAACCAGGTGATATGTAGTGGAATGGAAGCTGCTTTGGAATCGTGAAATATGCCCTCCAGTTTCAAGGCACCAACAAAGACGGCAGCTGACCACCAGTTTGAATAGCTTACACAGCCCATTCGTCAGAGAGACTGGTCGGTAGTTAGTTAAAAATAGGAGTCCTTTCCCAGTTTCAGGAAAGCAATAACAATACCTTCCCACCATTGAGAGGGAGATACTCTCTTCCACCAAATGCAATTAAAAGGCATGAGGATATATTTTGTGCTGTTGGTACGAAGATGTTTGAGCATTTGGTTGTGGATTTTATCAGATCCAGGGGCCATATCGCAACACACTGCCAAAGCACTGCGAAGCTCCCAATCGCTAAACTGGACATCATATGATAGAGAGCCATGTGGGTGGAGAGACAGCGGGCAGCACTCAATGAGGTGTTCCCGTGTGTTAATTACAGCAAGCAGGCACTTCAGCGAAGTGTGCTGCAAAACACTCAGAAAGTACCATGGGATCAGTGCAGATGTTACCACTGACAAGGATGCCAGGAACTGCCGTGGGTGATGGATGGCCACAAATGCTGCAGATTTTAGTCTGTACTTGGCATGATGAGGTGTGGGATCACATAGTTGAAACATATTGCTCTCAACACTCTTGCTTCCTTTTCATCATTAAAAACTGCGCTTTCTCCCAGAGTATCTTGAATGCTATTAAATTATCCATAGAGGGATGGCACTTGTGCCATTGAAGCATTCTGCTGTGGCTGTATCTTCAGACCACCATGGCACCGGCAGTCACCAGGTGAACTGGAGGAGTATGGTATTATTGTTGTTGCTGTAGCACTACTAATAATATCAACAGTATACTGCACCAATTTGTCGATATCTGTCACATGAATGTCTGCAAAAGTGGCTGCAGAAGAGAAAGCATGCCGATCAGCTTTCTGAAGCGACTAACGTGGGGCATGTTCTAGATGTCTGTGAGTGGAGAGGGAGAGAATGATAGGAAAATGGTTGCTGTCACAAAGATCGCCACAGACACGCCATTGAATCAGGGGTAAGATACTCAGGCTGCAACCTGGGCCACACTGAAATGGGTTGCCGCTCTAGTGCTGAGTAGGCAGACATCCAATTCTGAAAGAAGGTGTTCTAGTACTCGGCCGCTGTGAGACATAGTTCCGCTGACCAACAGAGGATTACGGGCACTGAAGATCCGCAATAAGAGGAAGGGGTCAGAGAGGTGTACCACTAAGTTGAGCAGCTCATAATAACGGAAAGGCACATCCGGGGATAGATAAACATCACATATCGTCATCTGAACTGACAGAGACAATAACGGGCACAACCTCTGAAAATATCAGAGCATATGAGGGTACAGACCCCCATCGGATGCGCTCTTGACGTTAACATGGTTCGTACAGTAGGGCTGGTAGTTTTTCAGAGCAGGGAGGTGTGTTACCATAAACTGTGTTTCCTGAAGCGCTATGCCAATTACCGAGTAAATAGCCATTCAACAACGGAGTTCGATCAAATGATGATAGTAGCCATTACAGTTCCATTGAAGGAGCATTGGAGTCAGGTCTGAGAAAGTGGCAAATGTAAAAGACTGCTGCGATTACTTTGCTAGCAAGTCATGGTCTACCCGGTGATCCATTGTCTGCGTGCATAGGCTCAACCGCTGTAGGGCTGGGGAGAAAAACATCCGAAGCCTCAGAGAGTAGCTTACCTTTCTGCTTATCCTTATGAGACTTTGATTTCTGTATATATTTCCCCATTTTATCTTCCAAGAGAGAAGAGGACCGTACTTTTCTTCGACCTGCAGATTGTGGCTGCTGGTTCTTATATTGAGACGGTGTCCTCATCCCTGATGCCAGAGGATGACTAGGCATCTCTGGCCACACCGATGGTGTGGGAACCACCAGTGCTATAGGTGTAGGGGATGAGGGATCTGACATTCTCTCCCCCAACTGTGGGGCAGACCCTGGAATACGATGAGGACCATAAGGTGTTGCGTGAGACCTTGTCATCGTGTAAGGTGCAGACTATGATACTACTGTTGCAAAACTGGAGGTCACATTAGTTGGATGAAATCTTTCAAACTTTTTCCTTGGATCTTAGTAAGCCTGGCGTTCAACCAATTTATACTCTTGCATTTTCTTCTCCCTCTTGAACACTAAGCACTGCCATGAACAAGGAGGGTGTGGTTCCGGACAACTGACACATTGAGAGGGTTTGTCACAAGGGCTGCCCTCATGGGACGTCCATCCACGTACCCCACATACAGTCTCAATAGAACAGCAGGAGGACATGTGACTGAACCTGTGGTACTTACAGTATCTCATTGGAGGAGGGAAGTAAGGCCTGAGATCACATCTATAGACCTCAGGCAAAATGTTGCCGTCGAAGGCTAGGATAAAGGCTCCATTGTCCACTTTATTACCCTCGAGTACCTTCCGGATGCGGCGAAAAAAATGGACTTCATGCCACACCAGATTAGTAAACAGCTCTTCATCAGTTTGTAGCATTAGGTCCTGATGGAAGATAACACATTTAATTCTATTTAGCTTGTTATGAGGAGAAATTGTGACTGGTATATCTCCTAATTTGACATTGGCCTTAAGTGCCCGTGACTGGTTGGCGTGTGATGTTTTGATCAGCAAAGCTCCATTTCTCATCTTCTCTATTGCCGCAACCTTCCCAAACTTATTTTCAATGTTTTCAACAAAAAACATTGACTTCACTGAAGCTAAAGAGCCACCGTCGGTGCGGGAACAAAGTCAGTAAACTGTCCACTTCCACTTCTTCTTGCCTGACTCTCGACTACTAAAGGCGTGGTCAATCACGGAAATGCTGTAGGACAGTAAACTTCTGCATTAAAATCACTGTTCCCGTCTGATGAGACGACCATGTTGGCATGGCCACCATTAAGTTTGATCTGTTTCATTGCAAATCATCTGTCCCGATGCTACTCACTCCAACTGGAGACTCTCCCTGTGGGCGCCACCCCGCCAAGGCAAAGGCAAAGGTCACCTGGCACAGTAGCTGTTGTCCACAGTCCTGGTACCCTGAAGTGGACAGGCGCCTAGTCCTCAGCTGACACGAAGAGGTCAGAGTTCAGGCATCGGCAGTGCAATCCCTGCGCTGTCAGGGGGCTACCACCAAGAGGATACATGGAAACCTCACCACGACGGACTGGCTACCGTGCTGGATTTCAGGTGCAGGCGCAGAGGTCCACTTAATTGGTAGGTGCAAAAGATAACAGCACACAGTGGGTAGGTGATGCAGCACAGCAAGGTATCCTTCACCAAACGGCCCACGCTTCAGTAAAATTTGGAAAGTGGAGGTCAAACCCAAATAGGGGGACCAGAATTTAAAAAGCCAAAAAATGTGAGGGGACAGCATTAAAAAAAACTGGAAAGAGCAAAAACCTTCAAAAGTTGGATGAACAGTCGTATAAGACCAAGGTAAAAACTTGACCCAATAAAAAGGACGCCAGTTAATCACCTCTTATGACAAGCAAGGACAGGCCACGGGTCTATTCTAGCCTCTGACACTGCAGGAGGTACCAGAAATGCTTTTTGGTCAGAAGTACCTTCAAAAAAAGACCATGTTTCTTATCTACATCTACATATATAATCCACAAGACACTCACTTGCAAACAGAGCAAGAGAAAAATGACCAACTGTAAGTCTCCATATGAGCCCCAATTTATCTCTTCTTATTTTCACGGTCTTTATGCAAAAATGTACGTCAGTTTCAGTACAATCAATCTGCAATCACCCTCAAATGCTGGATGCCAATTGTCTAAATTTCTGTAATAACGCCTCACAAAAAGAGCATCATGTTCCCTCCAGGAATTTTCATTTGAATTCACGAAGCACTCTGTAATACTTGTGTGGCGATCAGATCTGGCATCACACCTTTGAACTACACCAATGTATTTCATTAATTCGACCTGGTGGGAATCCCAAACACACTATCAGTACTCTAGAATGGTTCACACTGGTGTTCTATATACACTGTCTTCTTTATAGATGAGCTACACTTTCCCAATATTCTCCCAATGAAACAAAGTTGACCATTCACCCCCTCTACTGCCAGCCTAATGTGCTCATTCCATTTTGTATCACTTGAAAATGTTATGCCTAGATATTTAATCAATGTGACTGTGTCAAGTAAGCACACCACTAATACTGTAGGGTTATTCCACATCAAATCGATAAGTATATAGTGTAACTCTGTTAAAGTTATGTGTTGCACAGGGTACTTAGGACTGACAAATGATTGTTGTGACTCGCCGATCTTTCAAAGTGCAGCCGCGCAGTTACGCGCGTCCTCTACATGAGGCGCTGTCTGCCAGCCATGCAGCAGCAGCGCCACCTAAGCGGCCAGCCAGCCAGCGGCCGCTAGACTCGGACTCAGATCGGATTTGACTGTTGGAGCCCAGCCCTGCTCGAGCGGGACTTTTTTAACTTGCTCTTGACTTTGCCTCCCTTTCCGCGACCCGACATGGCGTTGGGCTAGTGGTGTTGGCGTGCGCGAGCAACGGAGTGCGTGGACGGGTTCCCCATCACCGGGGACTGGCTGGCGGCTGCTACGGGTACTGATCCTACCCTCTCCCGGGTTTTACGCTGTATTCAGAAGGGTTGGCCAGATTGTCCGTCCACTAAGACTTCTGATCCATTGCGGAACTACTACGCTTTGCATTACCGCCTCACGGCTAAGGATGGTGTTATCCTCCTTTCCACCGACAATGCTTCGCTGCGTGTTGTGGTACCTGCATCTTTGCGTGCTTCAGTATTGCGCCTCCTTCACCAAGGGCACTGGGGTGTGTCTCGCACAAAATCTCTGGCGCGTCGTCATGTGTACTGGCCCGGCATCGACTCTGAAATCGCACACATGGTCACTGCCTGCGGCCCTTGTGCATCACAGGCCGCCGCCCCGAAGTCATCTTTGTCACCGTGGCCTTTGCCTGAGAAGCCCTGGGAGCGTATTCATGCTGACTTCGCGGGACTTTTTTAGGTACTTATTGGCTTCTCGTTATTGACGCTTACTCTAACTTTCCTTTCATTGTCCGTTGCACATTGCCTACCACCGCGGCAACCACAACCTACCACCGCGGCAACCACAAATGCTCTAGCTCGCATTTTCCCTTTGGAAGGCCTTCCCTCTACTCTTGTTACTGATAATGGTCCGCAATTTGCCTCTTCCGATTTTGCGGATTTTTGTGCCCATCACGGCGTCATGCACGTCACGGCCCCTCCGTTCCATCCACAGTCAAACGGTGAGGCTGAAGGTCTGGTCCACACATTTAAGGCTCAGATGAGGAAACTCCTGACTTCTTCTGCTGCTGATGATGCGCTTCTCCAATTTCTGGCTTCTTACCATTTCACCCCCATGGGCGACCACAGCCCGGCTGAGCTCCTACATGGCCGACAGCCCTGCATGCTACTTCATCTTCTGCGGCCTTCCACCTCGGGGCCGCAGGTGCCTACCCTTGGCCGGTTGACCGCAGGCGACCTTGTATGGGTACAGGGATATGGCAGGCGGCCAAAATGGAGTCCTGGCCACATCTTATGACACTGTGGCCAACGCCTGTATGAAATCCAGACGGACATGGGTGTTGCAGTGTGTCATTCAGACCAGCTTCGGCCTCGTGTGCCGGCAACACCTGTTCCAGATGCCGCTACACCACCTTCGGCTCTACCCGATGCTGGGGATCCTGGAATCTCTCATTACTCACAATGCTGTCCTCTCACCATCATCTCGGTGCCAGCACAAGAACTGACGCCAACAGGAGACGTGCCCATGCAGATGACCACCATCTGGCGGAACAACTCTACTCGCCTCCTCCTCCTACGGATGCGGACACATCGCCCATGTCTCCTGTTATAACAACCAGACTTACCGCAACGGGCAGAATGGTGCATAGAGCCCCAGCAGATGCGAACCCCAAGTCTCCTGTCATTTCGACCTGTTATCATCAGGGACACTTCCGTCCATACGGGAAGCCTCCTCCTCGAGACTTTACGGCGAGTCAAGCAACACCTATGGACGTTAGCAATCTACAGGCCACCTCCATCAAGACATGTGCAAAAACTTCAAAGGGGGGGGAAAAGTGTTGTGACTTGCCAATCTTTCAAAGTGCCGTCGCGCAGTTACGTGCGTCCTCTACATGTGGCGCTGTCTGCCAGCCATGCAGCAGCAGTGCCACCTAAGCGGCCAGCCAACCAGCGGCCTCTAGACTCGGACTCAGTTTGGATTTGACTGTTTAAGTGTACACACGTCTTACTTTGTTTACTTGATCTGTAACTTACATGTATTGTGTCGCCCTTGAAATATATTTGTTCAACTTGATGTCATAACAATGATGATCACAGACTGCTAAAGAAAATTAATTTATTTTGGAAGGTGGGACATGTGTGTCGAGTGTGGGGTTCTCTGTAAGTGCACATTAATTTAATAGCACAAGATATGGTGTCATTACTGGATGGGGTGACACTGGTGGTGCTTTGCGTTTGGCCACACTTTCTGTTCTTAATGTTTTCTCTGTGCAGCGGACCTCCACCTCAAAGTTGTGCTGGCCTCTGTGAAAGAAGACAACCACGACAACACACAAAAAATTCACAGAACAAAAGTAGTTTGAGGAAGCAGAAGAATCTTCTATGTACCACGACTGATCATGTAAATGTATTTGAAACATACTTGTCAAGCAGACAGAACTATTTGAAGTTGTTTCCCGAGTGTAAAAATTGTTATAATATACGTATTTTAGTCAGCTGTAGTCAACTGTTGTTGTTAAAAGTGACCTGTGCATTTTCCTTTGATGTGACAGAGTGCATAAAGTGAAATAATCTGATTAATTCATAAATGTTGTGTTTTGAAATTCGCTTAAAGGAAATTTTTTACTGTTCCCACAAAAGTGTATAAGTTTATTTGCCTACAACCAGTTAATACTGTATTTGCAAACTATTAAGACAACCTTAAATTTTACTGCATGATGTGACAAAATGGAGAGGTATTAAATAAATAAATCTGATGTACTGAACTTCAAAAAACCAATCAGAAAAACTTACATCCTGTTTCCCACTGGATGAAAGAAAGAAAACCCTTTTGAACCGCTGTAACCCTACAGAGTGAGCACGCGTAATCAAACAGCTCACACCCCCAGAGCCAGCCCAAAGAGGTTGCCTCGCATTGACACAGCATGCACTGAGCCCTATGCAAAACAACTCTATACAAGCCCGCATGCTGGGACCTCAGCCAGACTAATGTTTATGTAATGACTGTACACTCACCTGTTAGACTGTGCTCTAATGGTTAAGACAGTTATTGTTCTGATTCCTACTTCATCCAGTGTCTTTGTGTATCCCTTCACGTGGAAGTGAAATAAAGTTTGCTTGGTAGAAATTCTGATAATATGTTTATACAACATCACTAATCTTTGGCGACTATTGTGGTATTCTACTCCACATGCTTTGTTTTTCAGTTTGCTATGCCAATATGTCAGTGGAACAATTCCTTAAACCTCTCACTGAACAGCAGTGAGCTCTCATTAAACAGTAGCAGGCTCTCTCCTGTGGCACTAAACCATTTGGCAGCACTGTCGATGCACCAGGGTTCACTGCCGCTGACACCCCCCCCCCCCCCCCCCCCTCCGCTTCCTCCATATGATGACTCTGCAGAAGATTGGCAAGCATACGAAAAATGCCATGGGCATCATTTTCAAGACTTTGAAGTCACTGATACTAATGTGTAAAGCTTTTTTTCTGTCATGGATTTCTCCTCATTTTATCACCTTTTGTGCGAGCTAGTTCCTTTTCAGGAAACTGCCAGTCTCTCTTTTGATGAAATGTGTCAATTGCTCTCTACTTGTTGCAAACATATTCATGTTGCTGTTGCTGCTGGCATTGAGTTCAAGCATTGTCAAAAGCAGCTGAAGCAATCGTCCAGAGCTTCGGCAGCAGAACTTCATGGGCTTAGCCATCACTGAAAGTGTGTCACCGAAGCTCACAGGGACTCATATGCTGATTCAGTGGTTTGTGATGGTGTAATACACCTGGCCCCAGATAGGGAAGTTCATCAACGTGCTTTACAATGTGAAAATCCCTCTCTCACAGATGTTTTGAACATTACCCAGTACTTTGAAATATATAGAGCAGCAGGAAATCAGACAGAAGCTTGGTGTGAAGTAGGTGCCTTTGCTGCTTCTCCTCCTCGGCTGCCACTGGTTAGCTCACTAGGTGAAGAAGACATCATAGCTACGCAACAGCAGTCTCCAAGCTGGATGGCCCAGTGTCGTGCTAAGCAGCAGCAGCAACAGCAACAGCAGCAGCAGCAGCAGCTACAGGCATCACAACAGCCACTATGCACTCCATTTCTATTGTGCCCTCATTGTTTTGTGGAGTATGAGCAGGCCACGTGCCCACAGCATTGGGAAACATGCAACCATTCTAAAAAAGAAACGAACATATTGTGTCTGTGTGCAACTTTCAGCCTCCTTTTCCCAACATTAATATGGATGCAAACAGTGTCTTCCAAGTAATGGTAGCCCCAAACGAACTACATCAAAATATGGGTTATGGTTAAAATGTTAAAAATGCAAATGGACACAGGTGCAGCAGTGACTCTGCTATTTTTCAAAGCTATGTGGCTCTTCGATCATGGTGTTGTCCTGTCTCTTGTCAGTTCGCGACTTACAACAAATACCTGTACTGGGACAGTTTTCCACTTCCATAGTGTACAAAGCAGTTTTTCGGCCTTTGATCTTTCTAGTAGTGGATGATATCAACACCGAAAACTTATTTGAATTAGATGACTTCAAAATTTTTGGATTCTCTATTTCTGACAAAGTGTGGCTGGTATTGGATCAAGTTATGTACCAACAACTGGACACAATATTCCTCCCTGTTTTCAGAAAGTTTAGGGTGTCCTACCGATTTCAATGAAATCGACGGCACACCCCATTTTATTCATGCCTGCCCAACCCCAAGAACTTCACAGGAGCAAATCAAATTGAAACTGTTGTTGTTGTTGTTGCTGTTGTCTTCAGTCCTAAGACTGGTTTGATGCAGCTCTCCATGCTACTCTATCCTGTGCAGGCTTCTTCATCTCCCAGTACCTACTGAAGCCTACATCTTTCTGAATCTGCTTAGTGTATTCATCTCTTGGTCTCCCTCTACGATTTTTACCCTCCACACTGCCCTCCAGTACTAAATTGGTAATCCCTTGATGCCTCAGAACATGTCCTACCAACCGATCCCTTCTTCTGGTCAAGTTGTGCCACAAACTCCTCTTCTCCCCAATTCTATTCAATACCTCCTCATTAGTTATGTGATCTACCCATCCAATCTTCAGCATTCTTCTGTAGCACCACATTTCGAAAGCTTCTATTCTCTTCTTGTCTAAACTATTTATCGTCCACGTTTCCATTTCATACATGGCTACACTCCATACAAATACTTTCAGAAACGATTTCCTGACACTTAAATCTATACTCGATGTTAACAAATTTCTCTTCTTCAGAAACGCTTTCCTTGCCATTGCCAGTCTACATTTTATATCTTCTCTACTTCAACCATCATCAGTTATTTTGCTCCCCAAATGTCAACTCCTTTACTACTTTAAGTGTCTCATTTCCTAATACAATTCCCTCAGAATCACCTGACTTAATTCGACTACATTCCATTATCCTTGTTTTGCTTTTGTTGATGTTCATCTTACACCCTCCTTTCAAGACACTGTCCATTCCATTCAACTGCTCTTCCAAGTCCTTTGATGTTTCTGACAGAATTACAATGTCATCGGCAAACCTCAAAGTTTTTATTTCTTCTCCATGGATTTTAATACCGAGTCCGAACTTTTCTTTTGTTTCCTTTACTGCTTGCTCAATATACAGATTGAATAGCATCGGGGAAAGGCTACAACCCTGTCTCACTCCCTTCCCAACCTCTGCTTCCCTTTCATGTCCCTCGAATCTTCTAACTGCCATCTGCTTTCTGTACAAATTGAAACTAGATCGACTTACATCTTTGGATGTTATCACATCTGTTTCCTCTAGTGAATAGACTATTCCACTAGTAATTGTTGTCACACCTAATGGCAATGTTCAGCCCCGTGGAAATTTTAAGAAGTCTACAAATTCACCTTCTGTTACTGTCACCTATCCCTAACCCCATCAGAACGAACTCTTAGCACGGTATCCAAATGTATCCTTGCAGTGAATACCCCCTCTGTGTTACAACTATACCAGCACCTGCCATTCGGTGTGGCTAGCGTCCCTCCATTTTTCCAATGATTTTTGGAGCAACTCACAGCCCCCGTGATGGGGTGTGTTAACTACCTAGATGATAATGTAGTCTCAGGTTCCTCAACAGATGAACACTTTCCGAACTTTTGTGAGTTGTTCACAGTGCTAAAGGCTACCAGTTTGAATTGTAACTTGGACAAACCATAATTTTTCAGCCATCTATCATGTGTCCCAGTGCTGAAGTCTCACATGCTGACATCAAACCTTTATGTCATCATCTCGAGGCCATTACAGCTTTGTTGCATCCTACCAATGTCAAAGAGTTGCAAGCATTGCTTGAAAAGATTGCATACTGCTATAAATTTATTCCAGCTGCAGCCACAATGTCCCAGCCACTTCATGTTCTCTTGCACAAAGACGTTCCTTTTCACCGGTCATCTGCCTGTGAGCATGCTTTTTACCCTATTAAAGTCAAAATTACACTCATCACCTAGCCTGGTTACCTTCCAACCAGTCCAACATCTGGTTTTGGACACAGACATCTGCCAGTATGGGCTCTGGGTTGTTCTCATACGCAAATATGTGGACATTTCTGAATGCCCTATTGCAGTGGTTACAGAACTCTGAATCGGACACAATAGAGCTACTAGCAGATAGAAAAAGAAGCCAATGCTATTATGTATGCTCTAAGACAATTTCACATTTTCCTGTACAGTTCTATGTTTCATCTGATTACTGATCATGAACTTCTGGTTTCTCTTTTCAGTCCGTTGGCATCTTTACCAGACAAAGCGGCCCGTTGCCTGCAACTCTGGGATCTGTTGTTGTCATACTATAACTATGAGATTTATTTCTGAACCACAGCTCAAAATGTTAATCCAGAACTTCTTTCTCGACTGCCGACTGTCCCTGATCCAGCTTTTGATCAGGAGGAACTATTGTGTTTCCATTTACATGTTGAAGTCCATTATCAGTTTTCCCATTACAAGTTCTTGGGTTTCGGCAGCTGTCTTGACCAATCCTGTCTTAAGTCAGGTTGTTCAATTTGTCCATCACGGCCAGCTGGACTAATCACTGTGCTGAGCATTGGATCCTTTGCATGATTATTATGCTCTCTACCACCACCTCTCAGTTCTTGATGGCGTGTTACTGCCGGCTACTGAAGAGTTGGCATCCATGGTTCTGATCCCATCCATATTGTGGTGGTAAATCATGTGCCTCCTTCACCTGGACAGTTGGGTGTTTCTCATACAAAATTGCTGTTCTACAGCCACGTGTTTTGGCCAGATATCAATAACAATATTAAATGTGTTGTGACTTCCTGACAGGAGACCTTTGCCCATCAAGTGGCAACATGGGCCTTCCTTTCCTTGTGGCCATCCCCCCTGTCCCCTGGAAATGTATTCATGTTGATTTTGGAGGTTCATTCCTTAGCTCCTTTTGTCTTGTGGTAGTTAACGCTTTCTCAAAATTTACTTATGTGGTCTGTTGCCCATACACATCCGAGGTCAGTAGAGTCACGACTCTCTCAAAGATTTTTCTCTGAGAAGGGTTGCATACATGCTTGTGGCTGACAATGGCCTACAGTTTGTCTCTCAAGACTTTGAAGATTTTTATACAAAGAGTGGCATCTGGAATTAATGGCCCCTCCCTTTCATTCCTAGTCCAATGGCTGGTCCATACATTCAAAACCCAGATGAAAAAATATATCACACAATCTTCTCCCAAGGAACCCATCATTAGGTTCTCAAGTTCATACAGGTTCACTCCCATCGACAACTGTAGCCCGGCAGAGCTGCTGCACAGCTGCCAGCCCCATACACTGCTTCGGCTGGCACCTCACTACCCACCGGCGCATGCATCACGGCAATTCCAGCCGAGCTCTGCCACCTGGGCCCTAGGTTTTTGCCAGCACTACAAGTGGATACCGTTGGTCATCCGTTACTGCCGAGCCACCAACTCTGCACTGTACATACCTCTAATGGCTCTGATGGTTTGTGGTCATGACAGTACAACTAGCTCCACCCACGTGTGACTGCCCACGCACTGGACAGCCCCTGTCCCCACTACCACCTCCACTACCTGTGAGGGTTTCTGTGGCATTGTCCCCAATCCCTCCAGCTCCTGCACCATCTTCATTCTGGGTGCTACTGCAACCGGGCAGAGTAGTGAGCACCAGGCTGCTTCCATCTCCACAGCTCCTGCTGCCAGGCCCAGCACAGCTGTCTTCTCCACTGCCTCCTTTGCTGAGAGCCTGCCCGTATGTGAACACAGATATGGCTCCTTTATCACCGGTATAGGTCTATTGTAATCAAAAGGCACAGAACTCCACTGCCAGCCTAAAGAGGTCACGTCGCACCTGCACAGATGGCACAGCAAGTGCTGTGCCATGTGCAAAACAGCCTCATAAAAGCCAGCGCCCCGGGCCCTCAGCAAGACTAATGTTTATCTGATGCTTGTACACTCCCTGTTAGACTGTGCTTTAGTGGTTAACAGTTACTGTACCAGTGTAAACCTTCATGTGGAATGGAATAAGGTTTGATTGATGGGAATTCTTATATTGTGTTTGTACAACATTACTGCACTAACATTAAATCATAAAACATGTGACAAGTGCCAGAAAAAAGTTACATGGAAGTTTCTACATATGTCTAGTACAGAAAACTATCTACTGCATTCTGAGGTCTAACAAAACAGCAAAAATATGTTAAGTAGTAGTGATGAAGAAGACATTGCTGTAAGTTCTGCAGCCCTAAAAACTTTGAACGCTTCTTTGCAGCCTGTTGGTGAATTTCCCGTTAAGAAAAAAAAAGTTATGTGAGGCAACATATCCTAAAAATGAACTAACATACATAATTTCAGCAATCCACACAAAAATATTGTTGCTTCCTTCTCATGAATAAGATAGATATTATCATTCAGAATCAGAGATAATTATTCAACACAAAAAGAAATTTAATACTTGCACATCTCTAAGTAAATAAATGGAAATTCTCATCATTTTTGCTAAAAGCTGGAGTGTTAAGGAGCTTCACGAGGAATGTAACATAACACACTACATAACTAGAAAATTTAAAGAACTGGTGAAAGTCAAGGATATTTTGTCTTCTTCCAATTTAAAACCTGGCAAGACTCTGAATCAGAGACTGCTGATTTTGTAAAAAAAAATGCTTTTATTATTCTGATGAGATAAGGAAGTCAATGTCTGGAAAAAGAATATTTTGGACTAATAAGAGTTGATTGAGATAAAATCCATGTGCCAAAATGATTAGTTTCAACTAATTTGAAAGAAATTTATGCACACTTCAAAGACAACTATCCATGGCCCCACACTGGATCTTCAACATTTGACGAGCTGTGTCTCAAAAGTTGTATTTTAGCTGGAAGCAGTGGTATATATAGTGCATGTGTGCTACTCATACCAAAACTTCAAACTTATGCTGACTGGGTGTAACATTCCACAGCTGACAATGAATGATAATGCTCCAATAAAAACCTACAGAGACTGCATTGCATCATTAGCTTGTTGCCACTATGGTGAATGTCAATTCTGTCCAAGGCCAGTAACTTGCAAACAATGGGTCTCTGCTAACCATACATCTCTAGGAACTGTCACACTGTCACAAAAATCCTTTATTTATTCTCTCTCTCTCTGTCTCTGTCTGTCTCTCTCTCGCACCCCCCCCCTCCCCCCCTCACACACAAAACAAATTCGACACTCCTTTGTGGTCAATTAATAATCAAGCTTCCAAAGATGATTGACAAATGAGCTTAGAGGGGGCAAGTCCCTGGTGATTTATAATTTTGCTAAGCATTACACCTGTTTTGTACACAATGCAGATCAAGCATATCATTGGACCAACACACAAGCAACAATCCATCCCTTCATAGCTTACTACAATGATGGTTACAAACTTCAGCACACAGGTCTTGTCAACACACCAGATTGCCTCACACATGATACTGTTGCTAAGTGTCTGTACCTTCTGACCAGGAAATTTGATAAACCAAGCAAAATATATTGCTTCTCTGATGGATTGGCAGCTCAGTACAAAAACAAAAATAACTTCATTGAACAGTGCTGTCACAAAGATTATTTCCATACTGAAGCCCAGTGGCCTTTTTTAGCCACCTCTCATTGTAAAGGATATGGCAATTGTGTTGGTTGAACAGTTGAGTGATTGGCTACCCAAGCAAGTCTCCAACGCCCACACATAATCATGACACCTGAACAACTTTATGAGATTGCCAATGATAATGTACATGGGATCAAATTCAAGTATGCTGCTATAAAATACCATGTAAATGAAGAATTTAAACTTACAGAGAGGTTCAAGAAATGCTGCACAATTGTACAGAGACAGAAATTTCATACTTTTATTCACCCAAGCAAGAACAAAATAACAAAAAAAGTATATTTGGATTCTAATGAAAGCAAACTTGAACTGGTGATGGCTGTTGATAGTGATCCAATATTGTTTGATGACATCAAAGGATATATTGTTTGTGAATATAACGGTCACTGGTGGTTGCCTTGGGAAGGGGGGGGGGGGGGGGGGTTAGAAACAGGAGAACTCACAGTTAGCTTCTTATATGCATATGGACCATCAACATCTTTCGCATTCCCCAGTCATGCAGACATTCTTTCTGTAAGTGGCAATCTGTAAAGGTCACTGTGAATTATCAACCTACTACACAGCAACCATATACATTATCTCATGCAGAAATGGTGACATGAATATGTAACAAGAACTAATAACTACTGGATTTTAGGCCTATCTCTGGTATTTGATGTATTTTTCATTTTTTTCCATTTAAGGTTTGCAACTTCAACTTCTTGTATTTTTTAATTCAACACTAATAAGGTAAATATTTTTAAGTATATATTATAAGCTATTTTATTCCCCACATTTAGCTATACAATAACACACAGCTGATGAGAAGTAGGTGTAATACTAAAAATAAATTAATTTTTGAACATTTATTACAGCACCATTGTAAACATAAAATTACATTTGATAGTGATCCCATGCTCAACGCAAGTTGAAACTTTCAGAAAATATAGAGGAAAGCAATATTTTTCACATTTTTTTTTTTTATTTTAAAAATACAGTTTTTCAAAAATCAGCAAATTTGATGATGATGTTTTTATAAGAAAATGTATATTTTCAATTAATTATGTCTCATGTCATATGAAAGTCCTTTAAAATAGCTTTTAAATGAACTCAATTTCATTGTTCTACCATAATTAGAACAAAAGTTGTGAACAAATTAATATTGTTGTGCAAGTCAGAAACTAATTAATGTTGTTCCAAAAGTCAATTTTTTTTTTTTTTTTTTTTTATTTTTTATTTTTTTTTTTTTTAATATAGCAACCATTACTCAGAAATCTTTCATCAGAAAAAGGTGAAACAGTTGTTTTGTGTTACTATTTATGAATACATGCATATTTCATTTCAAATAAATCCAAGAGGGTCACACTGAAAAATCATATTTTCAATTGTAGATTTCACACGGAATGACCCTGTATTTGAATGTTACGGTGACTGTTTTTCCTATTCATCCACATACATTGTTCTATATTTAGAGTAACCTGCCATTCATCACATCAACTAGAAATTCTGTTCCAGTCACCTTGTATCCTCCTATAGTCACACAATGACACCTTACCGTACACCACAGCATCAGCAAACAGCAGTTCACTGTCAGTCAGATCATTTACATATATAGAGAATAAGAGAGGTTCTATCTCACTTCCCTGGGGCACTCCTGATGACATCCTTCTGTGATGAACACTCACTCTAAAGGGCTGAGTTGTCGTACACTCTGTTTTGAAAAAGTGAAACACCAAAACCGAGAAATGTGATCACAATGAAATTTATTCCACCGATTAGGGTCATGACACTATACAAATTATCAGGCCTGTACACAACACCACCAAATGCTTCAATTATGGCTGCTAGATGTTGCGGCATGGAATCAAATAGCACCTGAATCTGCTGCTGGACAATACTCTGCCATGTGGTTTGTAGGCGCATCCAAAAAGCATCAACTGTGTCTGCAGGAGGACCTGAACGAACAAGCTGCCAACCGAACATATCTGACATGTTCGAGGGGTAACATGTCAGGCGAATGAGTTGGCCAGGGAAGCAGTGGCTTGCACATTCTTCTCCACATGTGGCTGGACATCGTCCTGCTGAAATATAGTATGTGGAACGGCCTGCAGGAGGGCAGTGGCTCAGGCTGTAAGACCTCCCTGATGTAGTGGTAATTGTTCAGATTACTCTCAAACATAGGAAGTAAGATCAAGTGTTATAGGCAATGCAATGGCATGCATGCCACCAGTCCAGCATGCAGAAGACCGCCTCCGAATATTAACACAGACATGGCCACACCTGTTGCCATGCTCCACCATTGCACTGACACTGTGGACGAAGCTGTTCTGTCCATTACAGCCTAGTGCACAAGATGGTGGTCACCTAATGCTGTGGCCCAATAGCCTGTTAACGCTGTGTACAGCTCTCTCCTCTCCAGTGCTTCCACGTATATCTTACTGTTGAAGCAGCACAGCCTGTACAAACTGCAATGTCACATAATGACAGACTCGCTTCCCGCAGACCGATCATTCTGCCCCGTTTGAACACACTTGCGTGCTTCTATTTGACCCTGTGATGTCAGTCAAACGTAGTAGCACTTTGCTAACGTCTCCACTTCATATGACGGCTCTGCACCAATTGAGTATCGCTTGGCATTGCCCCGTCCAGTCACACAAAAGAGGGGACAGCTGGGCCGTCTTCCACACCATCTCTCTGTCATTTATACCACTTACTATAGTTCTGCTGTTCTACACATCCTCTAATTGTGGCGTGCTGCGGACCACTTCCTCTGAGTGTTTCACTTTTTACAAACAATACTACACTTAAAGTCTTCGAGCCACTCGTATATCTGGGAACCTATTCTGTATGCTCGGACCTTCATCAACAGTCTGCAGTGGGGCACTGTGTCAAATGCTCCTCAGAAATCTAGGAATATGGATTGAGGCTACTGTCCTCCATCCACAGTTTGTAGGGTATCGTGTGAGAAAAGGGCAAATAGAGTTATGCACGAGTGATGCTTTCAAAATCTGTGCCAATTTGTGGACAGAAGCTTTTCTGTCTCATGAAAATTCACTGTATTCAAACTCAATATGTGTTCAAGTATTCTGCAGTAGACTGATGTTAAGAATACTGGTGTGCAACTATGTTGGCCTGTTCTTTCTTACATATAGAAGCCATCTGCAATTCTTTCCAGTACTAGGGGCTTTGTGCAAAGTGAGAGATTTGCGATAAATGTAAGCTTAGTAAGAGGTCAATGCCACAGCATACTATCTATAAAACTGAATTGGGATTCCATCTGGACCAGTGACTTACTTGTTTTAAACTCTTTCAGTTGCTTCTGTATGCCAGGGGTGCCTATTTCTACATCCTTCATGCAGTAGTCTGTAAATCAGTCAAAAGACAGTAATAAGTATATGTCAGCAGAAGGAAGCAGAAAGAATACTATCTAAAGCAGACAGTGGTATATCTTGAAGAAGCCTGTTTGAAGACCTGGGAATGTTAACACTCACTTCTGAATACATTTACTCAGTGCTTTCTGATGCTGACAGTAAAATTCAATATCAGCAGCCAGAGATAATCCTCATATGTGTGACAGCTGTGCTTGTGTGAACGAGTGTGTTTTTTCTACTTTAGAAGAAGGTCTTTTGGTCAAAAGCTCAAATGCATAGCAGTCTTTTTGTTACGTCTGTCTGTGACTCCATCTCCTCTACACGGTAAGTAGGTTTTCATAACACTCATTATTCCTTCATTGAGGAAAGAGAGGAGAGGTTTCCAAAGGTTGGGGAGGAAGGACACATCAGTTGACACCAGGATAAAAGAAATCCATCTTGTACGAGAAGAAGCTCTAGCAAGGAACAGATGGTTTTTCTGCTTTAATATGTGTATTAACAGTACTGGAATTTCGCCTCCTTAAAGGTAAGTACTGGTGAAACATAACAACATGAAGTTAATCCACCTGCTGTTAGTCTACTCCTCTTAAATTACTAATTTTTTCCTTGTCTTGCTTGAAACTATTTATGCACACTAGTGAGTAGGCAGTGTGTACTCAAAAACACAAAAATAATGTTCATACAATGTTTTACATAATTTTATTGTTCATGTAGTAATTTACTGTCAGTTGGTTATACTGGTGATATTTAGTTACCTTTGGAACAACGTTAATGAAGAGAAATTGTTAACTGAATTGTTACAATGTTCAGTATTGGAGTGACCTCATCAGTAAGTTTGAGAGGATTGACACTACTCGTTAGATAACCCTGATTTGATTCTTTTTAATAGCCTGTTTCTGTTTACCAAAAGCTAATGAACTTTAAACATATTAGTAATTACAGACTGACTTCACCCAAAAATACTTTTGACATTTGAGCTGTTATGTTGCAATATTTGACACTGCACTTTCGTTGCCCTAATTTTTCTGAACCATATAATACTCTACATTATTCAAATAAGCCTCTAATAAAGAATTTACACAAATTAACAAATTTTGAACACTGCAACTTTACATGTAAACAGGTAATCCACCACAGAGATGTACAGTGTGCTAGCCAAACAGTACAATGAACTTTTACGTTTTTCTAATCAGGTATCCTTTTGTTAAAGTAAATTGTTGTTGGAACTTATAGGTCATGACATCATTAAATTTCCAGCCTGGAGCCATATAAACTAATACGTATGTACTGAGATCACGAAAGAATCAGTATGTCAGTCTATGAATATTATCATCCCTCCCAAAAATACTCAGTCTGGGTGTGGCAATCATTGTGGAACACCTTGTAGCAATTCAGACATTTATTTCTGCAACTTTGCACCCAGAAAAGAATAGGCTAAAATCTGTAAGTCGTTTTCCACAATGACATCATGTAGACACAGTATTATAAGTGAGTCAGTGCCAAGTAAGCACTCTCTACATTTAAATTAAAGTTCGTGCGTGTGAAAGCACCCACGTGATTTACCAACTGACCTGCCTACACTGTGAAGCTTTCTATGTGGGAATGACCAGCAACAAACTGTCCATTCACATGAATGGACACAGGCAGACAGTGTTTGTTGGTAATGAGGATCACCCTATGGCTAAACATGCCTTGGTGCACGGCCAGCACATCTTGGCACAGTGTTACACCCTCCGGGTTATCTGGATACTTTCCACTAACACCAACCTGTCAGAACTCCGGAGATGGGAACTTGCCCTTCAGTATATCCTCTCTTCTCGTTATCCGCCAGGCCTCAACCTCCGCTAATTTCAAGTTTCCGCCGCTCATACCTCACCTGTCTTTCAACAACATCTTTGCCTC
This sequence comes from Schistocerca americana, assembly GCF_021461395.2. Classification (NCBI taxonomy): domain Eukaryota; kingdom Metazoa; phylum Arthropoda; class Insecta; order Orthoptera; family Acrididae; genus Schistocerca; species Schistocerca americana. The sequence continues at coordinate 46,497,669 of NC_060126.1, forward strand.
TGTACTTCCGCCTCGACTGACATCTCTGCCCAAACTCTTTGCCTTTACAAATGTGTGCTTGTGTCTGTGTATGTACGGATGGATATGTGTGTGTGTGTGCACGAGTGTATACCTGTCCTTTTTTCCCCCTTGGGTAAGTCTTTCCGCTCCCGGGATTGGAATGACTCCTTACCCTCTCCCTTAAAACCCACATCCTTTCGTCTTTCCCTCTCCTTCCCTCTTTCCTGATGAAGCAACCGTTGGTTGCGAAAACTAGAATTTTGTGTGTTTGTTTGTGTGTCTAGCAACCTGCCAGCGCTTTTGTTTGGTAAGTCACATCACCTTTGTTTTTAGATATATTTTTCCCACGTGGAATGTTTCCCTCTATTATATTCATTATGTACTGTATTGTATTACAGTCGGCAGGCCATATTAATACGAGTAACGTGTATGTAGGTAAATAGTACTGGCTCGGGAATCTATGCAACAGTACCTTGGAATAATTTGTATGATTTATTTGTGATACATACTGTCTGTGCATAAACTACAAATATGTTGTCAATTGTGATGAACTACATTTTGAATGCTCACTGTCATTAACAATGGAAATTCAGCAAAGACAACAGTAAAGAACTAATTATATGAGCTGCCAATGTGTGTGATGTTTGTTTCTGACATCAAGATATAAGGATAGTGTACTTGATTGGTTAATGACATTGTTTTCAATAAATTGTTCGACTAGCCATCACTCAACATGTGCTGAAGGAAAATAAATATGCATATTAGTGAATCTGAGAACTTATGGTGTTGGGTTTGTTACTGTTGAATGTAGTTAGGTTATCCAAACCTTTTTTTTTTTTTCTTCAGTTTTAGACTATGAATGTCTGGTGCTACTTAGACTACAAACATGTTAAGTCCACTTACACTGGTCATGCACTCTGTCTCCTCTCCTTGAAATTTCTGTTATTTCATTGCTACAACATATACTGTAACATCAATTACACATACATTCTACTCAAATTTTGTCTGTGTTTTAATGTTATTTCAACACTCTTAAAGCAGCTGATGTGACACATCACTATTATCCAAATGACCCTCTCCACTATGATGAAGCTTTAATGCGTCTCTCTGGTCGAGCGTTTTTCTATGTTTGACATAATCTTTTCAGTTATATTTTTAGGTTGCTACTTTAAACATTCCTATGATATTTGTGTAAGATAGCTGTCCAACAACAAGCACTTGTCTAAAAACAAGTTTCATTGATGAGGGTCATTTCCCTCCTCCTCACTCTCTTCATAAAATCAACTTTCGAATATGAAAAAACTACACAGTTTCTCTAATTACGCATTATTACCCTCAAAGTACACTAAAATTTGACAGAAGAGTGGCAAATTACATTGAAAGTGAACAGAACACCACATATAAAAGTTCTCCACTATTGCTGTTGAATGCTACAATTTCCAATATTGGTCCCTCTTCTACCTCTCTTGAGACATTCGGTGTGTCAAAGTGCAAGGACTCACTCATCAAAAATGAAAAAGATACTATTGATCTTGGGCATCTGATTTCATCCTGGTCACATTCTTTTTTCATTGACTTCCTAAGCTTTTAACCACTGATCATCATCAATGGAATTCAACGCCACATCCGAAACACAGACTTCATGTAGCCAACAAATTGCTGTACAATACACAATAAATAATTACTAGGAAGATGACAATAAACACTGAAGTTGCATCTTATAACAAAAGTAAGTGCTGTGAGATGACAGATGTTTTTGTGATAAACGTTTCTGCACAATGGCTGGTTTTCTAAATCCACCCTACTTTTGAGCTGCTATTTCATAGGCAAGCATTGTTTCAGCTGTATTTGAGCAAATGAAAAATAATGGTTTTCTGACAAGGCTACCAGAACGTGCAAAAATCACAACAACAGCAAAAAAAAAAAAAAAAAAAGAACTGCCAAAGGTTGTTCTTCAAATAAACTCTTCACTTATACAGGGAGATTCAAAAAGAATACCACAACTTTAGGAATTTAAAACTCTGCAACAACAAAAGGCAGAGCTAAGCACTATCTGTCGGCGAATTAAGGGAGCTATAAAATTTCATTTAGTTGTACATTTGTTCGCCATTTCAGCCAATAAAGATTTTGGTCCCTTTTTCTTCGAAGGTGCTACTGTAACTGGACTACAGTATCTGGAGATGTTAGAGAATTGGCTGTTCCCTCAGCTCGAACAAGAAGCACAACAATTCATATTTCAGCAGGATGGAGCGCCACCACATTGGCACTTAATCTGTCCGTAACTACCTGAACGTCAACTACCCGAGGCGATGGATCGGCTGCCAGGCAGCCCGTGACAGAGCACCTCATCACTGGCCTCCCAAGAAGCCCTGATCTTACCCCCTGCGATTTTTTCTTATGGGGGTATGTTAAGGATATGGTGTTTCGGCCACCTCTCCCAGCCACCATTGATGATTTGAAACGAGAAATAACAGCAGCTATCCAAACTGTTATGCCTGATATGCTACAGAGAGTGTGGAACGAGTTGGAGTATCGGGTTGATATTGCTCGTGTGTCTGGAGGGGGCCGTATTGAACATCTCTGAACTTGTTTTTGAGTGGAAAAAAAAACCTTTTTAAATACTCTTTGTAATTATGTATAACAGAAGGTTATATTATGTTTCTTTCATTAAATACACATTTTTAAAGTTGTGGTATTCTTTTTGAATCACCCTGTATTTTGTATAACAAAAGAAGAGCTTTTACAACTGTACTGTTACTAGCTTTCAACTGAGTCATCTACAGAGCTGATTGATATCAAGTGTTAAAAGAAGGTTGGAGACACTTACAGAATCACATTACATGAATGGTTGTGGTAGAGTCATGAAGCAACCATGCCAAGTGTGATTTAACAATCAGGGCTTGTCTTTTGCCATATGGGCTATCAGAGGCATAAATAATTGTTTCTTCTCGGGAGGGAAGTATCAGTTCTGTTCAAGTACAAGATGTTCATTCAGGTCAGATCTCAAAATATTAGCAGCTGAACTGTCATAAACTGTTTCAACATTTAGAATTGAAACACAACTGAAAATTCTGATACAAATAAATGGAAACAAGGGCACTGAATAGAAAAATTGTGATGATTATTGAGGTTGATATAAACTGCTTAGCGCCTGAAGACTGCATGTTATATGACAGTCCATTTCAAAGGCTTTCTTTCTCAGCATAATTACCCATATATTATTTAATATTTCAAACCAGTCAGTGTCGCATAACCTACTTTTGTCAAAAAAATGAAACTGTGTCACTTTTTCAGGTGGTACTGTTAATGAAGAAACATTTACGCATACCTACTCTCTGAACACTCTACATCAGACTGACAACAAGAAGTGCAAGTAGAACTATTTTCCTGTACTTTTAACACCTTCACCATTTTCTTTAAAGTCTTCATTGGGTTATTCTAGTTTTGCTACTTTACTTTGTAAAAATTATTTAATTTGTGCTTGTGAAGTTCTTTTTTGCGTTGTTGGCTCCATGATAGTTACTAATTCCACTGACTGACTTTGGTAATCCTCCAGAAAAGGGGTCCCCAGACTTTTTGCCACTATGTACCATATGACATTTTTTAAAAACTGGAGTGTACCATTATAGCTTATTCACTTTATAACGAACCCTAGGGTCTGGAGGAGAGGAAGGGTGGATGCAAAAAGGTTGAGTGGTGATTGCTGCAAGCGTGAAGAATGGCATGGGAGTAATAATTTTTGCGATTCTGCTCAGTGCAGATAACACATACGGTTTTTGCGTCATTTCAATAATCTGCTATATGTGGTAAACATCTCGAAATCTGACACACACAAGTACTAAGGTTTTGTGGAAGAACTTTTTACTGAGCTGTTCATGCTCACATGGAGTACTTACTTGTGGCAAATGGTACAAAATTAAATTAAGCTGGTTCTTATACAAATATTCAGTATGAGGGGAATAACATTGAAAACATACATATTAAACTTTTACACCACAAATAATATAAACCACTTGTGCAAGGGAGCAATAAACTGAACAAACAGCAAAAACATTCTGGTTCAAACCAAACTTTTACACTAAGTCAGACTTCGGAGTCAGTAATTATACAGTTTTCAAATTGAGATTCTGATGAGATAACATCTAGATGTCTCAGCTGGTAACATGTAGATGTTTATCTTTAATCAGAACTTGAAAGTCTGGCTTAATTGAGCTCACTTCAGTCCCAGGCCACCTCCAGCACTAACACTGTTTCTGTATTTATTTTTAATTTACATGAAGTCAGAAAACCCACTTTCACACATGTAAGTGGTAACAAACGACACCAAAAATAGGACTGCTTGTTTTGAAAGAGAAGAGTAAAGCATTTGGTTTTTGTTTCCATCCAAAAAGAAAGCAGAATTTTCTTTTGAAAGCACCTTTCTTTAAACTGTCACTAGTCATGTCGAAAGTTTCTTTCATGCCTACTTCTTCTGGTACTTTTCCTGAAAATGGATTTCTTATCCTGTCATATTTTGTGTAATCTTTGTACGTTTCGCACATTTTTTGAAGGACCTTAAAATATGCAAATATGTCTCAAACAAAATCTTACAGTCTTCCAAAAATGATTGTTCAGCACTTGTGAACTAAAAGGTCTCAACTTTCTTTTGAAAGGTGACATTTTGATTTCTGCTATGAAATCTGTTGTGCCTCCTTCTTGCACACCCATATTTAAAATATGAAGCCTGCCAAAGATATTAGCGAAATAGGCCAATATAGATGATCACTGATCATCAGCCAAATATTTCTACATGTAAAACATCTATGTTTTTGTCACTCAGAAACATACAACTTTTGACTTCAGTTCAAATATTCTGCTTAAAATCTTTCTGTAAGAGAACCATCTTACTTTAGTTTGTAGGTGCAAACTTTTAAATTCATCTCCCATATCTTCACACAATAGCGTGTAACAGCCATGAGTTTAGAGTCCTTGCATTGACGAAGTTTACAATCTTTACAATGTCTGTCAAAACAATATAAGCTTCGTACATATACTTACAAGCAAATGCTACTCAGCATATTATACAATGTGTGCTTCAACAAACACTGCAACTTTCTTCATTTTTGCTGTCAGCCCTGTTAAGTGGCCTTGGTCTTGACTCCGTCTTTACAAATACCAACACATATTGGCCGAGGAATACCTACTTTAAATAAATAAAGGCCAATCATATTGAAAATGTTTACTGCTGTGGTATCTGACTTCAGTGGTTTGAACATACAAACTCTTATCTTTGTGACGGTCAAAATGTACAAAAACAAGTAACTGCATCATATTTGCAACATCTGTACTACATTATATTTGAAGAGCAAAATAAGTGCACTCTTGCAGTCGTAATAACAACATTTCTTCAATATTGGAATACACGTATTCAGTTTCCCTTACTGTTGGATAACAAAACTTTTTCTATTTCTTTGGCAGCTTTTGCTGCCAAAACTATTTGGATCACACCTCTTAGCCAAGGGCAGCAAGAGAGACTACCCAACTGCGTGAGGTTTTCCTTATTTTCCAAATCTAAAACTAGCCACATATGAGGTTCTTTCAACTTGCTTGTTACTATCAGTGTTTATGAAATTTGCCATGCAATTGGAGTCTTTTAAAAAATCCAGATTTCCTTTAAAAAAAGTCAATATGTTTACCAACTGAGAGGCTTAGAACTTTCATGACATTTTAATAATGACAGCTTCATGCTTTGATCTGAAAGTGTCTCTAAGCATACAACACATTGGGTTGGTTGGTTTAAAGAGGGAGGGAAGGGACAAAATTGCTAGATCATCAGTCCCTTGTTCCTATTAAGATAATTGCACAAGAGAAAGAATAAAAAATGACACCCACAGCACAAAGCAGGGAAACAGGAAAAAAACCACAAGAATGACAAAAGGGCAACGAACACTACAATGAACAAAATAGGGCAGGAAAACCAGATAGAGATGCAAGAAACAGGAAGAAGGAATTAAAATAAGGGAGCAATTATCAAGGCTGGCTGACCACGAGAATAAAAAGGATAAGCCAGCCCACTCCGCAACACATTAAAACCTCCAAAATAAAAGCAGTAGGGTGGAGGACACAAGAGGGACGAAGGATATGTGCTAAAACTTAGATAGAATAATAAAACCCACCCTCACACATAAAACGTAAAGCTATAGCAGCTGATGAGGTGTTGTCAGCTACAATTAATGGTAATGAGTCCAGCAACTGAAGATTTCGTCGCATGGCAGCAAAAGTAGGACAGCGTACCAGAATATAGGCTACTGTCAACCGGGCACTGCACTGACACTGAGGTGTGTCTACACAGTGCAGGAGATAGCTGTGGGTCACCCACACATGGCTAACGCGGAGCCGGCAGAGAACCATAGAGTGCCTGTGAGAAGCCCGCATGGAGGACTTCCAAACAGTCGTAATGGCACGCAGTTTGTTGCGCATACCAAAGTTATGTCATTCCGCCTCCCAAAGCCCAAGAACCTTGTGGCATAATAATGAATGCAGATCAGTTACGGGGATGCCGATCTCCAGATGCGGTTTCTGTGTAGCCTGTTTGGCCAGCCTGTCAGCAAGTTCATTTTCTGGGAGTCCGACGTGACCTGAGGTCCAGACAAACACCACTGAATGACTGGATGTTACAGGGCATAGATGGACTCCTGGATGGTTGCTACAAAAGGATGGCGAGAGTGGCAATGGTCGACAGCGTGTAGGCTGCTCAAGGAGTCAGTACAGAGACAAAAGAACTCGCCTGGGCATGAACGGATGTGCTCCAGAGCACGAGATATGGCCACCAGCTCTGCAGTGGAAATCTGCAGCCATCTGGCAAGGAGTGCTGCTCAATATGTCCTCTGTGAACATAGGCAAAGCCAACGTGACCATCAGCCATAGAGCCATCGGTGTAAACCACTTCAGAGCCCCAGGACGTGTCAAGAATCGAGAAAAAGTGAAGGGGGAGAGCCGCAGGATCAACTGCGTCCTTAGGGCCATGTGAAAGTTCCAGACATAGCTTCGGTCTAGGTTTACACAATGAAGGTGTACATGAATGGACCTTGAGTAGAAATGGTAAAGGGAAGGACCCCGGTTCAGACAGAAGAGATTGGACGCGAACTGCAATCGTAAGCTCTGACCTGGGCCACCGATGTGGGAGATGAACCACCTTGGTTAGGAAAAGGGGATGGTAATTCGGATGGTCAGGAGAGCTACGAACGTTTACAACGTAACTGGCGAGCAGTAGTGCACGTCTAACCTTCAATGGAGGGACTCCGGCCTCCACCAGGATGCTGCTCACCGGACTTGTCCTAGAAGCTCCTGTTGCCAGTCAAATGCCACAGTGGTGCACTGGGTCGAGTAAATGCAACACTGAGGGCACCGCCAAACCATAAACTAGACTCCCATAGTCAAGAGGCAGGATTCAAAAAGGGCCCTGTAGAGCTGCAGCAGCATAGAGCGATCTGCACCCCAGTTGCTGGGGGCACCCTAAGGAACAAGAGATCGCATTTTCCACCACAGAAATGATCGTCCTGGCTACGTGCTCAACCACCACATCGATGTTACTGTGTTGGGGAGTTTCAATGGTGACAGCAGAGGTGAAAGCTTCCCAGTCTGCCTCGTTTAAAGCCCATCTGGGTAGGCGTCTGTGGGCATGATGCTGGAGGAGTGACAGGAAGATGGGAAGTAGTCGCTACCACACAAGTCATCGTGGGCTCTCCAGTGGACAGATGGGAGAAGTCCTAGGCTGCAAAGTGATAAATCAATGACCGAGCAAGCACCACGAGCCACACAAGTGAGTGGGGGCCCAAGTGTTTAAGAGACAGAGGTTGAGTTGAGACAGTTAAGTTCCAACATCTCTACCTCGGCCAGTAAATACGGTGCCCCTCCATAAGGGGTTATGGTCGTTGAAAATCTCCCAAAAATAGGAAACGTTTAGGGGGTTGATCAGTCAGTGCAGCCAATACATTCAGGGGTACTGCACCATCTGGAGGAAGATATACATTGCAGAGAGTTATTTCCTGCGTCGTCCTTATCCTGACTGCCACAGCTTCATGAGAAGTTTGAAGGGGCACAGGTTCACTACATACTGAGTTCACAACACAGATGCAAACTCCACCTGACAAACTATTATATTCTCTTCAGTTCTTGTAATATCCCCTATAGCCACGGAGGGCAGGGGTCCGCATTGCCGGGAACCAGGTTTCCTGGAGTGCAATGCAGAAAGCAGGTGTAAAGCTTAACAGTTGCCATAGCTCAGCCAGGTGGTGGAAAAAAAACCCAGCAATTCTACTGGAGGATGACATTATCGTGAGGCTGGGAAGGCATGAAGCGCGCAAGGAGGCAGGTTATGTCTTAGAGTCACCTGCTGCCACCGACTGAGTATTTGTTACCATTCCTATTGCAGATGAGGCATCAGTGAGATCTAGGCCCTCAGGGGACACTAAGATCTCCACCTCATCCCGAGATGCAGAATTGGTAGGGAGTGGTGGTGTTGGGGCCATCGTAGGGTCCTGTTTCTTAGCAGCCTTCTTCTTGGCTTACTTACCTTATCACTTCTCTTTAGGGGATTGCTGTGAGGACTTCTCTGAAGTAGCTTCAGGTAGGGAGGAAGACCATGAAGCTCTTTGTCCAGTATCTTTTGGCTCCTTTGGCCACTGATGAGTGTCTGCTGTGACATTAGTGGAGATCTTGGAAGAGAGGGTTCCAAGGGACCCCTTCCACACGAGAGGAGCCAGAGGAGACTTGCTTCTCCAGTTGGGGGGGGGGGTGATGCCCCTGCATTTGGGGGGAGGGGGAGCAATTGCTCCCGAAGTAGGTGCTTTGGGAGCAATGGAAGATGATTTGCCCCCTACCACCCAGGGAGCGGATGTATTCTGGTGGCCCAGAGGGCCCACTGGTCGTGGCACAGTGTGGAAGTACTGGCACTCTGTGACAGCGATGCTTAAGTAGCTGCAGCATATGCAGATGTCAATGGAATGGGGTGCAATTGTTCAAATTTACACTTAGCCTCTTTGTAAGTCAACCGGTCCAGGGTCTTTTACTCCACGATTTTCCACTCCTTTTGGAGTACTGTGCAGTCTGGCGAGCAGCAGGAGTGGTGCTCTCCACATTCGATGCAAGTGGAAGGAGGCGCACGTGGAGTATCTGGATGCAGTGGACGTCCACAGTCGGGACATGTGGCACTGATAGTGTAGCGGGAAGACATGTTGCCAAATTTCCAGCACTTAAAACACCGCATAGGGGGAGGGGCATGTGGTTTAATGTCACAGCGGTAAACCATCACCTTGACCTTTTCAGGCAAAGAACCACCTTCAAAGGCCAAGATGAAGGCACCAGTGGCAACCGTGTTGTCTTTGGATCCCCTGTAAACGCACCGGATGAAATGAACACCCCACCATTCTAAATTGCCGCAGAGCTTGTCATCAGACTGCAAGAGGAGGTCACGATGGAAAATAATCCTCTGGACCATATTGAGGCTTTTATGGGGAGTGATGGAAACAGCAATATCACCCAGTTGTTCACAGGCGAGTAACACCCGGGATTGGGCGGGGGTTGCTATCTGAATCAAGACTGCACCGTTTCTCATCTTGGACAGCACTGTCACTTCCCCAAACTTATTCTCAAGACGCTCAACAAAAAACTGAGGCTTCATAAGTAGAAAGGAGTCCCCACCCATTCTGCTACAGACTACATACAGAGGCGAATATGGCTCTCTTCTTTCTGTAGCTCTACGTTCCTCCCATGGCGTAGTGAGGGAGGGAAACGATTTTGGGTCATACCTGTCAGCACTGTATTCGATTTTGCCCTTCTTAGAGACCGCTGGCGCTGTACTGTCATCAGCAAGAGATGACCTGGTCTGCTTCATTGCGAGTCATCTACCTTGATGCCATCAACTCTGTTCAGGGACTCTCCCCACGGGCGCCACCCAGTCATAGCAAAGGCCATCTGGCACGATGGCCGTTGTTGGGAGTGCAGATGCCCCACGATGACAGGCATCTACTCCTTCGCATATGTGGAGGGTTTACAGCTCAGGCATCAGCAGTGAGATCCCTGTGTTGTCAGGGGGCTACCACCAAATGGGTACATAATGACACCACCACAACGAACTGGCTACCGTGCTGGATATTGGGCGCAGAGAAATCTGATATTGTCATGAGTGCAAAAGAGGACCAGAGACAACGGAAGAAGATGACATACCCCGGAAAGTGTCCTCGCCCAAATAGTTGAATTGCAGATGGAGATGCAAAGCCACGATGAGAAGAGGTTCAGGAGATCGAATCTAAGGGCACTATGGATAACTCGCGCACCACGTGAAGGTGTCCTTCGCGATATGGCCCACACTTCTGTAGAATTTGAAAGTAGCAGGTCAAATCATAAAATGGGACCTGAACTTATGGGGCTGAAAAGTGGGAGACTCCTTTTAGTCGCCTCTTACGACAGACAGGAGTATCTTGGGCCTATGCTAACACCCGGACCCACAGGCATAACACAGAGGCGAATTGCATTATCTCTGGTTTATATAACAGGATTTACTATAATGTCAAGTTAAATAGCTTTCATCATACTTGTGGTTAGGTGTTGGTTTAGGTTTTGTAGCTGCACCCTTGGAGACAGAAGCAGCTTCTGGGCTTAAAAATCATTTCATCATGAATTTAAACACAATGGTGCGTAAGTCACACAATGATGTTAAACTTCACATCACAATTATAGTAGTCAAGAATCAGCTCGTTGTAAAAAGCATTCTGGTTCCAGATGCAAGCTTCTTCATATCACGATACTATTCAAAGTGACACCCAACAAAGCAACAATCACAACAATAAACCATTTGATGCTACTGCACCTCCACACATTGGTACACCACATAAGTTGGCAGCAGTTGCAAAGTGGAACGAAAACTTTTGTATAACCACCGACAAGATTTGATCAAAATGTTGTCAATGTCAAAACAAGATGAATCATTCCAGGCCAAGGCAGCAGCAACTAATGAAGGGAGGCGTGGGACAGGGGGGGGGGGGGGGGGGGCACAATAAACCTCTCTATGTTTCAGTCCAGAGCAAACATTCTGTTGTAAATCCATTTTCTTTAATATTAAACAAATGCCGCTTTTATCAGTCAGTTTCCTACTATCAAATAAAGCAACATAAGCCAAAATTTTATGTTACCGCAGTATGTGTTTTGTGTTTTTGTACTGCGAACTACCTAAAATATATTTGCATACCGCCAGTGGTATGCATACCACTGTCTGGGAAGCCCTGCTCCACAAGATAATCCCATTCAGAAAAAGCATGTCACTGCAATACTTTATTCATTGTAACAAGATAACTACTAACACTGAAGATATTAATATAGCAGTCACTAGATTATTTTTTTCATTTACTGATTAGCTCTGTCCAGTACTTGTCAACAGAATGTAGAAGTTTCTGTATGCAGGCCACCCTGCTTGCCAATCTGCATGGGCACTAATTATAATTGGCAATGCGCTAACCATCATGCAGTGAATTGCTTGACATTGATCCATTTTGTTCCTTTAATTTCATTTCATATTCATAGTTACAAATAAGTACCAGATGTCAATGTGAACATAGCCCTAACGCGCTTTCACAAAACGTCATTCCTTCCCTGCATCATTTCCACTGCAGCAACTGGTCAGATCGGGACAAGAGGTGGAGATTTCGGGGTATATTGAGGAAAGTACAATTAGTGAAGTGCCTTCATACAGAAATTTAGGGAACAAGGGGACTCAGCTTTTAGTGGTGAACAATAGTATTTAGTTTATAGATTATTGTATTGAGGCTTGTGTCAATACAATATTGGCATACTGGGGTCACTAAATCTGTGATAGGGAGGGGGAAAGAGGCATTTTCCATCCTTGTCTCACTTATATGAGTACTGTGGGATGAAGAGTGTTCCTGATAATTTTTGGTTAACAGTTTGCTGAAGGTTACTGAGAAAATTATATGCATGGTAATTTCGTAAGCTTGTTTTAGTGGTATTATTTAATTTTTATTATAGTATGTTTAGTCTAATATGTTACAATATGTTGGTTTATGTGTACAACTGTACATTCAAATTGGTGATGGTGCAAGTTTTTATGAATTTTTGGCTCATGCTGTTAGTTATTGGTAACTTGTTGGACTGTCTTGAAGATTGTTTTAGCTATCTTGACGAGGCTACATTTTCAGTAGTTACATGCAGGAGTTTTGGTTTTGTGGTATCACATATTTCGTTTTAGGTACGGAGGTCAATTAAAATTTCTGATACTGTATTTTGAGGCTATATAGACATTTGTGGTTTTTGGATTTTATTTGAGTTTTATAGGTCAAGTGGAATTCCCTATACCAGTTTTTTCAGGTTTTTTTGTGTGGTTTTGTTGGCTGCTGAGAATTTAGCATGCTTGATTTTTGCCTTTGTAGTTGTTTTAGCGGCTTCGTTATTAGTGTTGTTATATACTTAGTTTGTCCTTGCCCAAAACCTCTTAATTCACACAGTTGCCCCATTAGTTTCATTGAGTGCCTGCAATTAAATATTTTTTGTATTATTAGGGTTTCTTTGAGTGTGTAATGTATGATGACACAGTCACATATTACATAAGGTTGAACTAGGGGTGTGCGCCATGTTGTCAACACTGTGATCCAAAGTGGTGGGAGGTACTGTAATCTTCGGTTATATCCAAAATACCAATTCTTTTTTTTTTTTTTATTTCGGTGAACAATGAGAGAGAGAAATAGATACATCTGATTTGAACAGGGACATTCTGTCAAAATTTACTAAAAATTAAAATGTGCATTGTAGAAAAGTTAGCATAACTGACTGGTCAATGAGAAAGATGAGGAAATGGGAGATGCTGTCATCAGAGCCTGTGTGATTAAATAACAAGACATCCAACTTTTTTGTGATATGAAGTATGGACATCATTATTTTATAAAGTTTATGTTTTCCTTTACTGGGTTCCATAGTTCTGAATAATCAGAAGAAGACTGGTTACTTTGGGGACTAGTGTTTTGTAATCAACTGCCGCCAACCTATAAAACTGACAATAACAAATACAGAAGCGTCCGATTCCACCCGTCTGCTTTGACCCATGATGTCACAAATATGGCAGACACGACCATACTCTACGACTTCAATATGGCGTCTATGACATCATTACGTAAACATGACCACAAACACGAAAATACATTGAAAAACCAACACACACACATTCCAAAAAAAATTTAATGAAACTAATGGGACAAGTGTGGGAAATTGGGGGCTTTTGGGTGGGGACAAAGTAAATATAAACAAATTTAGACACACACCACCATACCAAACCACACAAAACGACGAAAAAAACCGACAACACAAAACTCCCCAAATTCCACTAAACACAATATCCTCTGGAATCAGACACTTTCCTTGACCTATATAGCTCAATATCAGCTCCAAATCCCACAAATAACACTTCCCTTGATCTATATAGCTCAACAGCAACTCCCGATCCCACAAATTGGAATCGAACACTTCCCTAGACCTATATAGCTGATACCGGAACACCCACAGCCACAACCACACATTGTAATCGAACACTTCCCTTGACCTATATAGGTCAACAGAAACTACCGATACCAAACCATAAAACCCAAAACTGCAACCACGTCCACAATCATCACTACCTCAAAAAACACAACAAACCAACAAAATTGGAATCGAACACTTCCCTTGACCTGTTATTCTTATGTCATCTCCACATTCAGCCGTCCCTGGTCCTAGATGCCGGAACTTTAGTGAGCCTCATTTCTTCACGACATAGTGAACATTTCATGACTTCATCCAAAATTCTGAATAGTTGAAGAAATTTTATTAAAGACAACGCACTATCCCCCATCATCACTGACAACTGAAAACTGTTGACCTTGTCAGTCATATCCATACCTACCAAAGACATAGAAAGGCAATTTACCAAAACTCACACACGACGAACAGAAAAAAACTACAATAACACCGAAATGACAAAACTCACTCAAAAATATTCTGCTGATAGCACTGTCCCAATATCACACACGTGCAATCCTATCACGCAAATAAACTGCATAAACAGCGACTGCAACAATATGCCACCTATAACCACGCCACACATGCAAACTAAACCAGAAACATCACCTAACACACCACCAGAGAGAGCCACTGATCACATCAAAATGACACCTACAAACACGCCACTATCACAGACTAAATTGCGCGCCGTCGTAATATCACACACCACAACAGCCTTATGTCACGGGTCAAAGCCGACGGGTGGGATCGGGCGCTTCAGTCGACCCTGCTGTCTGTAACCTTGTAGCTATAATTAGTCACATCATAACATCATTCATTTATTTCAAAATAAGTGATGAAGGAAGTGTGGGTACTACATAAGACTTCTCAAAGGAAGGTGGTTACAATAGGCCTACACAATGAAGCTTTTGTATCTTCCGGTTTTGCAGATACGATTTCTCATCTAGCTGCACCCTCCTCTATCAGTAGACCTTATCAAGGGAAGTTTAATGATTAGCATCTACTTAGTATGTTTAGGCTCACAATAGAAAATCACAGCACCCCTCAAAACTAGCAATTCGATAAAGTAACGCATCATTGTGAACTTTAGTTCTCACAGTTGCAGCTGGTAACTTCTGAGTTACCAAATTAATAGAAGTACTCCTATAACATATGTTTTGGCAATTTCTAACGGAAATACGGAAGCGTCCGATCCCACCCGTCTGCTTTGATCCATGACGTCACAAATATGGCGGAAACAAAAACAAACACACACACTTTCCACAAGAAGCCTAATGACACTAACGGGACAAGTGCGGGAAATGGGGTGTTTTGGGTGGGGGGCAAACTAAATATAAACAAATTTAGACGCATTGCGTAGCTACAACGTGTAAGTGAAGACAGCCATGCATGAATACCCACCCACCTCCCCAGGGGTCGTAACCCATGCAACCCATAGAAGATAAAGATGCTTCAGTAGCTGATGAGTGTTTTTTGTCTTTCTAAAAAAAAAATCTCACGGGATAGAATGAACAGATCAGAAAGATAAATATAATAAACTGAAACAGAAATTCGAGGAAACAGATAATTAAAATAAGTAATAAGTGTTTTTAAATTTAAAAAAAAAATCTCACGAGATAGTACGAACAGATCAGAAAAGTAAATAAAATAAGATAAAAGAACTGGAGACAGCCACACTCAAACCAAACTCCGCGCCGTCATGACGTCACACACAACACCCTTACGTCACGGGTCAAAGCCGACGCGTGGGATCGGACGCTTCTGTCGACCCTTTCTAACATATAATTCCCACACAAACAACTGAAGCACATTTCTCCAAGTTCTCAGCGCAACAACAAACTACTGTACTTTGGCAATACTTTTCTTATATCTCTGACATATTTTGTAACAACATTTCACTGATTTGTATCTTCTGATCAAAGAATAATTATAGTATTACTACATGTATTTCTCTGTAAGTGTGCAAGCCAAGCAAGATACTAACCTAATCCGGGGCTGGATATTGACTGGGCTCGAGCTCTTGCCACTTTTCCCAAGGAGCCCGCAGTCCCAAGACTGGATTCCACAAGCTCATCATCAAACCGACGTCGTTTTATCGAACGGGAACTACTGGAATATTTAAAAACCCATCAACAGACCAGTATTTGCACAGTTAATTAGTGAAAAACGTGTAGCTGTTCACTAATATTTCTAAGCCTTCTTTGCTACATGTAATAACTTCAAGAATGCATGGAATGGCACCATTAAATCTCATTTGTGATATTCTGCAATAATAAGAGAAGTAACCACTCTGCTTTAATGGTCTTATGAATAGTTAGCCGCGGCAAGGTCATATAAAATGCCGTGGGAAAACAAGACGAGCAATTTTGACTCTTCAACAACTGCTGAGCGTGAGAAGCAATGTTTTTACAACATTTAGCAAAGCAATCAGTCCAGTATGGCAAATTACTTACAATAAAAGTACACAAACATAACAAACAAATCACATGAAAAAAAAACAAAAACGAATGCGAATATATTATTCATAATTTACCTTCTACGTTTGGTGGCGATTGAATCTAAACTTTGTGACTGGTCCACTGACATTCTCACTTTCCCGTAACGATCTGTATCTGCCATCCTGCTGTTGAGTACAAAGTAACGAAATAAGATCTGTAACTCACATTCACTCCAGTAATCTTCAACTTATCAACAACGTACTGCTACAGATTGACTTAACAAGGGTGTTTTAGATGTATAAAAACCATTCCTGTAGCTCACCTTTCAAACGGACGTTAACGTTCGGAGGCATACATACAAAAAGTTTATACAATCACTTCAAAAGTTAAATGCACTAATAACCATACACAAATCCACGCACAACCATACTGTAAACAATCGGACAAAACAATAACTGTCCAGGATAGCCAACAACCCAAACGAACACGTGTATACAAACTCGGATTAAGTCAGGAGTTGCATGCAAACTCCTGCACAAGCAAGGTAAGTAAATGATGCCGACGAAATAGTCATGTTTCAACATATAATTTCTATGATTGCCCAGCTTTAATTACGTGTGTGAATTCATGAAAAGGAGTATCACTAACAAAGACGATACCGTATAATTTCAAAGCGACCCTTAGACTCTAAATAATTTTGTGAAGTATTTCATATTGTGTAAATTATTGACTGTCTGTAGATAAGGTTGAAGGTCATGCAATATGTTGACGAATCTACTGAAATCATATTTTTATTGATGCAACTACTTTAATTGTATGTAGTCTCTGGCTAATGTTGTGAATCTTTGTCAGCTCATTGTCGCAAATGGCTGTGAGCCTGTGACTGCGAAGTGCGAACCCTGAAGTGTATTTCTTGATCGGTTTGTTGAAGTTTGTGCTGTAGTTCGTGCTGTGTGCAGGGGAAATGGCTTCTAAATGAGGTAAACGCATGTTCATTTTGCAACTGTTCGAAGAATACAGGGGCTTACTAGCCATGTGCTGCGTTATATCAAGTGATTATAGTAACAGCCGAAAGAAAAGAGAACAATATAATTAGTTATTGGCGTAATACAGGGAAATGCACCCCGAAGCGACAAGTTCCAGCTAGTGAAGAAATTAAATCCGTTGCAGATAAATTACGGACCATAACTTAGAAGAGTTATGAATCCATCGAAAACCGGAGCTGGTACTGACGAGCTACAGGAACGAACACTGTGGTACTTCGATGTATTGACCTGTTTGAAAGAACACGAAACCCCCTTCCAATTCATTAAGCTCCATTAACATAACCACGTGGATGAGGCGAAGCAGAAGATGAAGAGAGACGTGATGTATGTGTGCCCGAGCAAAACATTGTAAGTAGTTTTATATCAATTTTGTTTCTTATATTACTGTAGACATTGATGCTTGTACATGTTGTCGAAACAGTAGTAAGCTCTCCATTTCCGGTTACTGCCAGTAATTCATGTCTCGAACAAGCGGTCAGTAACCTTGCTGGATCAAGTGATCCAATGAAAATTAAGCTGATTGCTTGACCATTTTAAAATATTTTGGGTTTTTATATGTGATTACCCCATAATTGAGAAGTGTATAACAGTTTAACATAAGAAGAAATAATCTTGCACTGTTACTGAATGAATGTCCGCAGCTCGTGGTCTAGTGGCTAGCTTTGTTGCCTCTGAATCACAGGGGCCCAGGTTTGATTCCAGGTCGGGTTGGGGATTTTCTCTGCCCAGGGACTGAGTGTTTGTGTTGTCCTCATCATATCATCATCATCATCATTCTTGGCAGTGGCTAGATTGGACTGTAAAAATTGGGACTTAATACAGGAGCTGATGACCACGCAGTTGAGCACTCCACAATACAAACACCATCATCACCACCGTTACTGGATGGTGGCCATTTTTATTTGTAAGCGCACAACGGTTTATCAGTTTTGAGACAGCAGTGTTAATCTGAATATCTCTGCACAGGGATAATTAACAACATCACAGTGACATGACTGCTGTTAGAAAAGTCTTCTCTACAACTTTGTTTATTACTGAAAATACCCTAGGCCTAAACTATAAAAGAACCAGTCAAAGTTACCTCCTCTGAAAACTTAAAATAGGCCTATCTGCCTTTTAGGAAAAAGGAAAAAAAAAGAGAGAAAGAAAGAAAAACAGAGCGATTTATCAGATTGTATTTTTTTTTATAGTTAGGTATCATGAACTGATAGCCTTGTATAGAGCAATAACACATAAAAATGTTTCCTTAATTTTTTATAAACTTCTGAAATTTGATAGTCTTTGTAAAGTCTTTTGTAAAGTTTGGGGATAGTGGAACTGAATATAAAACTTAGGTTTTGCTCATTTTGTACACCTATATGATAGTGAAGTACTGTAAGAATTTCAACATCGATATTTCACTGTGAACAAAGACGTGAATTTTTGAAAAGGGGGAAATAATTCACATTATGCTACGGTTGATTTTATGGCTGTTGCGTAATCCATGTCTGATATTGGCTAGATGTAATCAATTGTTATTGAAGTTTATGTACTGAATTATAAGAAGCAAAAACTCAAAAAACTACTGAACTAAACTTTTATGTGTGTTCTTTACAAATTTAAATTAAATATTTTCAGTCAACATACTTTCAAAGTGGGGTGCCTCCTAATCCTAGGTATGATTGTTAACAACACTTATTTCATTAGTCAGCTTTTGTGATATAGAGTAAGAACTCCCAATTGATGTGGCAAGTTCAAGCACTGAAAGCTTCCTTATTTCGTATTCAAACTTTGTCGCTACTAGATTTCTTGAATGATGTTCTTGGGCCAGCAAGTTGGTAAAAATGCACAAAAAGTAATTGTTTTCCAAAGCCACCATTGTCCATCAAACACACACATGCCACTATGTCATTCCATGTTAAAAAAAAAAAGATATGTAATTTTACTGACAGAATGATCATCATAAATTTCAGTTTGTCGTGTTACATAGCCATCATAAATTTCAGTTTGTCGTGTTACATAGCATTGAACTAAGTTGTATGCAATGCCAAGGAATTTGTGGAATTGCCTTGTTCCTTTTACAGGGTGCCACAAGTTTCCCCAAATGAAATTCCCTGGTAGTTCCCTAATTTCCAGACAAACTTTAGCATTTTCCCCTGCCAGATTTTGAGATCTCAAGGATAAGTTAAGATGTAAGTTGACAATCTGCCTGTGCAGCTGTAGCAACAGAAACAATAATGTAAATAAAAAAATTAAAAAACTTGCAAGCAGATGGCATTTCTTGATGTGAGCAAAAATCTTGAGTACTAGAGGTGGCAAAAAGTAACGTAACTGATAGAAATAATCGGTTACTGAGAAGTAACGGTTACTGCGATAACCGTTCCTCTGATTCTGGCAGTTATTTCAATAACTGTTTAGTGTCAACAGTACCTCGCGCCATCTGTTGACCGAAGATCGTACTGCGCATTTGGAGGTGTTCTATAGAACATGGGAATAACTGTGAGACTGCGCGCCATCTGTTGATAAGAACTGTACTATTTCGTGGGCCTTCGTTACTTTTAGCATAAACAATTAAATAAAGTTAATGTCCGAGCCGTGGCTGATAGGAGCTGCAGTACAGGCATTAACAAGTACGGTCGTTCCCTTAAGCCACCGCCTTACGTGTTAATTTAGCTTGGACGGGTAGTACAAGGAAAGTTACTAAGGAATTCGAGCGACTATGGAAATAACTGTCAGAGCCGGTATTCTCCTCTGGCAGTTATCGTTATTGGCTCGTAGTTCTAGTTCTCTGGTAGTTATCGGGCTACCACCACAGATAACCTGGAAGCTGGTAACGGAATAACTGTGTGTCTAGACGTTCCTGACTCGGTGACTCCAGTTAAAGGTCGTAGTTCCAGGTGATATTTCCAGAGAGGATAGTAACTGGAGCGAACAAATATTTTCGCACTGCTACGGAAATAGCCGCTGGCCATCACGAATGACAAATAACATGTCAGAAAGTATAACGTAATACAGTGGAATATAATAATTATTATCCTCATCATTTGTCAGGAGATTGTCAAAATACGTGAATATATCACAGTAACTGCTAATATTTACAGAATTGGTACACTGACAGAATAAAACACAGTTACGTACTTTTAATAAATTTATCGTACACAGAATACCCGATCTTGACTGTTGCAACCAAGTGCTGTCAAAACTGAAATATAGCAGAATTTTTACCTAAGCTGGTCTATCAGTCTCTGTTACGATATTCATCTACAGAGTAGAAGGAGGGGTCACTGGAAGCGTCTGATTCCACCCGTCTGCTTCGACGTAAAGGTGTTGTGGTGTGTGAATGTCATTACGGCACGGTGTTTATGAGTTGGTTTTTGTGTGTGTGTGTGGGGGGTGGGGGCTGTCGATCTAGGTTGCAGTGCCGGAATTTGCTGGTGGTAATTAATTTTTTTTTTTTTTTTCTAGCTGTGATGTTTTGTGTATTTATGAAGTATTGAATGTGATTTAATTTATGTAGGGATGATTGATTTGTAGACTTTTGGGATTGTGGTTTTATTTTTCGCTTGGTTTTTTGGCATCAGTAGCTGTGGTGGACCTATATAGGTCACCGGATAATGACCGATTCCCATTTTCATAATTGTGTGTGTTGATGTTTTAGTATCCTCATCTGAGGTTGACCTATGTAGGTCAAGGGAAATGTCTGATTCCAATTTTCGTACTTTTAGTTGTGGGTATTGGTGTTTTGGTATGGACACCTATAGTTGACCTATATTGTTCAAGGGAAGTGTCCGATTCCTGCAGATTTTTGTTGGTGTAGCAGAATGCTGTATTTTTTTTTCTGTTTGTTCTTCATTTTGTGTTTTGGGATCATGGTGTGTTTTTTTTACTAGCTTGTCCTCATCCTAAAACCCCCAACTTCCCGCAGTTGTCCCATTGGTTTGATTGTATTTTTGGTGGGAAATGTTATTGTATTATTTATATGTATCTACGTGTTTGTTGCCATGTGTATGTAGTGACGCCATAGACACACTTAAAATAGACATTTCCGGCATATTGATGATGGGTGGAATCAGACACTTATGTATCAAATAGTCATTCAAACACACTGTAAACCGTGCCTTATCTGAAACCAAGTTTTTAATGGTTGCTGACTTGCTGGCAGCTTATTGAAAATGCATGTTCCTGAATATTGGACCCCTTTTGGACCAAGGTAAGAAATTTTAGGTCTTTATGTAGATTGCTGTTCCCATTTCTAGTACTGATATTATGTATTAAGCTATTGGTTGGAAATACTTGTAACAAATTTCATTAAGGAATAAATATACTAGGAAGCAGTGGTTAGAATACAAAGTTCCTTGAACAGGTTCCTACATGATGTTCTTGAATTGATACCACAAACGATTTTTATTACACACTTTTGCTACGTTTGATGAGTTACCACAGAATATGTTCCCTTATGAAATAATAGAATGAAAAAATGTGGTATGCCCTTCCCAACTGAATTTATTATCGAGTTGTAGTCCCAGAAATGTAACACTGTCAACCTTTTCGATCTGCATGTCTTCATATGTTATAAACATGCTGTCGCTGGAGAAATCGAGCAGTTTGCAAATCTGACATAAAACTTGGATTAGCGTACTCACACTTTCCCCAATAGGACTAGCTTTTACAGCACAGGAGTAAACGAATCTGTCACATTACGTATATTTTTTGTTGTATTACAAGGCTGTACACTTTATTCTATTATGTGAGCAGCACAAGAAATTAAGCTTCGAATTTAACCTACAGTACTCAGTTTACATATTACTTCATACTTAAAAACGCACGTTGTTAACATTTTACTTAAACAGTGCTTTGGCGAAGTTCCGCGTACTTTCTGTCGCAGCTGCGAAGATAATATTTCTAATAGCGACCGATAACCTACAAACATATAATCTGAAACACTAATAATCGTTCTAACATCAACTAAAATGTACCCGGAGTTAATAAGCTGAGGTTATGACACGATTCATACGACATTCCTGCTATTTCACACTACTCGCAGTTATACTGATAACTAAACTGATGGATTCCAACTATGTCGTTATTTAACTGTCGGAGTTATCGGTATTCGCTAGCGAAAAATAACTTGGCAGTTATTAATAACCGTTAACGATAACGGTTATCAAAGAATAACTGGAACTGTGATAACGGTTACTCCAGAATAACCGTTTGGCCCACCTCTATTGAGTACTAAAGGTACGTTTACACTGGGATACATGTATCGCGACATGTCAATTTGACATGTCGCGATACATCACCTCATACAAAAATTCACGGAACTTGTATGCGGACCCTCGAGCTCATACATGTCGCGTATACATTTTGTATATCGCTTTTTGGCCATATACGCGACATTTGAACTCGCGCATGCGCAGTACTATCATTTCCTGTCGTCTTGTCACCTGCCGCTTATTTTGGCGATTAGCGCATGCATAGTACCAGGCTCTTTGGCGGCTGTTTGAGTTTTGGAGGTGCCGACTATCGTTTCGACGTTAATGTATCTGCATAGAACATCAAAGAGTGCCATATGCAACATTATTCTTCGTGTTTGCGAGGCCATTGTGCAAGTTTTATTCCAAGAAGTGAAGGTAAAAGTTTTATATATATCGGAGTATGTAATACAGTCTATAATTTTTTCATGCATCTGGCACTTATATCAATTTTTTGCTATTATTCCGGCGGCCTCGCGTGATAATGTTGACAACGGATGCCGACAATCGTGTGTGAGACGTTGGCATTAGCAATCGCGCGACAATGCAAATGTTTTGCAATGAAATCTTCGTTTCAAGAGGAATCCCCAGTGGCCAAAAAACGGAGTGTTACTGCCAACTGATACTCTGGTGGAATCGCTTCCGAAAGTTTGTGTTTGTTTTGGACACAAGAGGAGCCACAAGTGATAACAAACCGTGGAAATCCCCCATACTCATCCTAACATAATTTCTAAAATAAGCGCCATCCTTTAGCGTTAATTCGCGAGAAATTCTCTCTGCCACCATCTACGCTTCCTCCGCCTTTTCTTCCCATCATCTTCCAAAAGAGCAAGTGTACCAGCACATAAAAATGTGAAATCTTCCAAATCGTCGTCGAAAGCTATCGCACAGTGATACATATCAACCAGTGTAAACGCACGCTCATACATGTTTGAGGTTGATACTTGTCAACTCATACAAGTCGCGATACATATCGCAAAGTCGCATATACATGTATCTCATACATGTGCCGATACAAATGGCAGTGTAAACGCACCTTAACGTCAACATCTTTTGTAATGAACTGTGGAAATACAGAAGCGTCCGATCTTACCCGTCGGCTTTGACCCATGACGTCACAAATATGGCGGAAACGACCATAAACGACAATTCCAATATGGCGGATATAAAAACATCGCATACGTATCAAACACTGAAATACACAGGTTTCACAAAAAGCCTAATGACTCTAACGGGACAAGCGTGGGAAATTGGGGGTTTTTGGTTGGGGAGAAACTAAATATACACAAATGTAGCCACCGACCGCCATACAAAACCACGCAAAACGACGAAAAAAATCAACATCACGAAACTGACCAAATACCAAAAAACACATTCTTATCCAGAATCAGACACTTCCCTTGACCTACATAGATCTACAGTAACTCCCGATCCCATAAATTAGGATCGAACACTTCCCTTGACCTATATAGCTCAACAGAACCTCCCGATCACATCCCCCGATACAAAACTCAAAAAAACACTTCCCTTAAACCTACATACATCTACAACAGCTCCCGATCCCATAAATTAGGATCGAACACTTCCCTTGACCTATATAGCTCAACAGAATCTCCCGATCCCATCCACCAATACAAAAATCAAACCGAATACACTCAATAACAAACTCACCCGACGTACAGCAATTACCATTACATTAACCATCACACAAAACCGTTAACTCACTAATACAAATTCCGCTTCAAAACCACGAACACAGCACTCACCACTGAGCAACAGCAAACTGACCCCAACAAACCAAACAAACGTAAACCATGAACACACCACCAGAGGGCACGACAAACACCTCCACGACATCTACAAACACGCCACAATCACAAACCATACTCCGCGCCGTAATGACGTCACACACCACAACACGCTTACGTCACGGGTCAAAGCCGACGAGTAAGATCGGAGGTTTCTGTTGACCCTGAACGGTTTTTAGATGGGGAAAGCAAGACAGATGCTGTGTGTACGTAATTAAGACCACTGATCTCATTTTATTTCAGTAAAACAAAACACATTTGGTGACAAAAAATTCATTTCCTTGAAGTCACAAGACAGATTTAAAATACCTTCACTGATTTCAGAAATAACCTCAGAAAAAAGTAGGCCTGTTGAAAGAAGTGTACAAGGTGAAGAAGAATTGTGTAGATAAACACTGCAGGTGACCATCAATAAAATGTTGGTTCTACAATGTTCATTATTGTTGGTTATTATCCACTGTGTTATATCTATTATTTTATAGGTATTTTGTGATTTTTCTTTAGAGAAATATATGAGAACATAGCGTACAAACCACTAGTGACTGACACAGTTTTCTTCTTCTTCTTATCGTCCATACGCTCTAACACACAAACTACTTTTGAAATTCCAAAATGTACTAGAACAAATAAAATGTCTATAAAATGCCACATTGTACAACGTACTTCCGGTGTGAGAGTCGCAATTCCTGAAATCCATTGCCCGTGGCCTCTGGCCTGCTGAGGAGCACTGCAGTCCTGGGTCCGTGGATAAACCATGAAAATCCTCTGCATTATGCCACACACAGACAGACGCAGCCTGCGGGCAGGTTGGTGAGACTAGATCTGACAGGAAGGGCCTGCACATTAGTGGGAACCAAGTGGCTTCAGATTGGTAAGCCCAATCCATACAGATACCCACAGAAACTGCCTGCGGTTATGGCCCATTGCGGAAATCCACTTGTGTAGCCAGCTGCTCATGAGCCACAGGCAACATGTTGATGAAATGAGACCACAGTGATCAATCCATGCTTGTTCAAATACTCCAAGAATCGATGATAATGAGGCCAGGTGGCGACTCACCGTAAAGATGATTGCTGAGCCACAGACAGACACATAGAAAATATAATCACACCCTCACAACTAAATTTTCAGGCATAGCTTCTTTCAGAAAATGAGAGCATTCACACAATCACTCAAGACACAACTCGTGCACACACGACTGCCGTCTCCAGCTGCTTCATCTGGAGTCTCTGAGGATCAGATCCAAACAAACCACTCCTCACACCTCCCTACCTCTCATTGGCAGCTACTAGAGAAGAAGTGATGGCAGCACTGACAACAAGCTGAGGGAAGTGGTAGGAAGGGGAGAAGCGGTAAGGAGGAGGTAGTAGGGAAGTAGTCCACATACTAAGCTGCAACCAACCGACAACAATGCACAACGCCTAAGTAAACAAACCATTTCATCTACTGCGACAAAAATGAGATTTTTTCAGTGGTATTTTTTTTTTTTTTTTTTTTTTCCAAATTCCCCTGATATTTCCCTGACGTGTTTGAAATCCCATAATATTCCCTGATTTCCAGAACATGTGGCAACACTGATTTATTGCTATACAGTTTTCAAATCTAGTTTGAATTGTTGTTATGTTATGAGGAACTACCTCTTCTTTCTTTATAAGAAAACAAGTGATGCCTTTAATATTATCCTTGTGAAGGTTAAGCGTGTCCTCCATTGTAAGAATTTGGTCTGTGGTCATTCTTTGTATGCTGGCTTTACTCACTTCACATTTTGTTGTACCTCCTACTACACTGCATGAATTTTTACCACGGCAAGAGGCAATAAAACGCCATTTGGCCTCCAACCTGAAATCTACTTTGTGGTTGCAATGATTTGAAACAATCTTTTTGTTGTTATATTGTCTACCACTTCCAATTGAAAAGTAGATGAGCTTCTCAAACTTTGGGAACTTTTCTTTTATGTAATTTGTCAAATACTTTTAAAACACATCGACAGCCTAAGTGTTGTGCTCCAAGTAGTCGCATAGAATGCAAATTGAAGAACTGCAAACTTCATATTTCTCATTTTTGAAGTACAGAACACATGAACGCACTGTTGCTTGGTCATTGACTCGGTGAGAGCCTCATTTTCCATCCTGGACCACAAATGTAGTCTTCTGCAAAATCAACTAGGACTACGCATTCAGTTTCATAATTAGTGGTTTCTTGTCATTTGGAAACTTTGCTTTGGATTTTAGAAACATAGCAGTGACTTTTGAGATTTTTAAGTTGTCAATTAAAGATTGAAAGTACTCTTTCTGAGATGTAACCACTGTTATCATTTCAGCTCTGTCGGTTGTGACTCACTGTTTGAAGGTAAAACCTCTGATTTGTTAAACAATTCAAGAGGGATTTCTTTACAAGGGCATTTATCACACAAACTCATCATGCAGTCATAATTGTGTCACAAACCATTAAATCTAGTAATGCTTTATAGTTAACATCATTGAGTGTTGCACCATAATCATCAGTTTGACATTTGGATGGTATAAACAAAAATGTACAGTGTGTGTTCTTGAGGAGCTGGCTAAAATACACCACTTAGGGTGAAAGTCACAAAATTTTGAGCATCCAGTTTTGAATTCAGGATAATTATTTTTGTTTTAGAGAGCTGCATAAAGTTCATTTAAATCTGGCAGCACCTGTCATTTCTGCTTTGTTTCTTTAACTCCATTTGTAACAACTCTTTTTCTATCATTGCTACCCGGACACATCCTAATGTTTTCATTGTCATCAAAAAACCGTTGGATCTTTTTAATTGTATATCAACTGCTTTGTTCTTTCATAAAACTGTCAGAATGTGTTGCTGTTTCACTAATTTTTGCGTTATTCTAAACAAATGATCAGAAACATTGAACTTGTGAAGTATTTTTTTCTCTTGACCACGATTCTGAGTCTCTTCTAATTTTATGTGAAATTCATTGTACCTTGCTTTCAGTATCTGCATTTCCTTTTCTGCTACTCATTTTCGTATTTTTTAATCAGGAGGTAACTCTAAATTAGAACAAGCAATTTCCAGTTTGCTAATGCCTTCCTCCTCAAGACTATAAATGTCATTAACAAGGTTATGTTGTCCTGATTTTGGATTCACAATAAATGTTTTTGAGTAGCCATTTGGGCACAGGGAATTTCCAGGAATCTTGTTAAGTTTCACTCGGCAAGCTGTTTTACTCGCATTTAACAAGGACAAATGTTCATGTTTTATTTCCCTCAGACCTTAAATAACTTACTTTGTATGAACTTTTGAGTGGATCAGAGCATTTTTTGTAAAAAAAATGTGATTGTACTTCAGTATATATATTTTTTCTCATGATACTCACAAACTGATGATACAGAACTTACTAATAATTTAAACAAAGTTTGTCTATCTTAATCAAAGTTATTAAGATTTTTTAATTTTTTTGTAATGGAACCACAAGTTGTTTTGTGACACACTTTACTTACCATCTGTCCAATGGAGCACTCTTCATCCACTTTATTACATTCCAATTAGTCTTTCAAATTTAGTTATTATTAAATTTTAAAATTATTTTAGTTAATTAAACTTTTCAGTCGCAACAAAAGCACATAAAATACTCCACATGCTCAGTGAAGTACGTGCATCACTCTAAACAGAGGTTTCTGAACAGACTGACTACAAAAGTGCCACACCCAGCAAATTTAGGTGGGGGTGGACAGTTGATGTACAAACTTGTCACTGACTGCTGGGCTCCTGTGCAGACATGTAACTTTGTCCACTGAGCTACTGTACATGCTTGTCTCGAGGACTAAACTCACGCACAAAACTGTAGCCTTCTCAACAATGGAGAAATTTCGCATATTCATTATTTTACTTTTATCATTTTGAGCTTGTAATAATGTGCTACTTAATTAAGAATAAACATAGATTTAAATGGTCAATTTTTTAATCACACAACTAAAGCAAAGGCTCCTGTTGTTTAACATTTTATTACTGAAATAAATAATACTATCTAAATGTAGGGTGATAGTGTCAACCATAACACCAATTGTAGCATAATGTGAATTATTTCCTCATTTTCAAAAATTCAGATCTTTGTTCACAGTGAACTATGAATGTTGGAATTTTTACAGTACTTCACTATAATATAGCTGTACAATACATGCAAAACCTAATTTTTATATTCAGTCCCAAACTTAACGAAAAAAATTTCAAAATTCAAAAAATTTATAGATTTGCTTGTGTTCTTGCTCTCTGGCCAGAGATCTCTGCCCTAACTCTTTGCCTTTACACACGTCTGCTTGTGTCTGTATATGTGCAGATGGATGTGTGTGTGTGTGTGTGTGTGTGTGTGTGTGTGTGTGTGTGTGTGTGTACCTGGTATATCGCGTGTGTATACCTGTCCCTTTTTCCCCCTAAGGTAAGTTTTTCCAGTCCCGGGATTGGAATGACTCCTTACCCTCTCCCTTAAAACCCACATCCTTTCGTCTTTCCCTCTCCTTCCCTCTTTCCTGATGAAGCGAAAGCTTGAAATTTGTGTGTGTGCTTGTGTGTTTTTTATTGTGTCTATCTACCAGCGCTTTCTCATTTGGCAAGTCACAGCATCTTTTTTTAAATATTTTTTCCCATGTGGAATGTTTCTTTCTATTATATTCATATCATTAATTTTGAAGGCAAATTGACATTTTGGACAGAGATTCATTGCAAATCAATCAAAGTGCATTACATAAAATTTCATCATCATGTGTATTGTCGACTGATGTGCATTCATGTAAATGGTCAGCATAACATTGCAGGAGATGCAAACACAAGTGCATGTTTTTTTAAAAAAAAGACAGATTAAATAATAATGTGTATTCTCCTTGTATTTCTAATATTTTGTCTGAGTGAATAAATATTACACAAAGATAATCTCAGTTTCAACATGAAATCCTTAAATACACCTTTCCTTACCTCTATTAATGTTTCTGCCATTCCCTAATATCTGTGCATGTTTCCGTCACAAATAGTCTTATTGCCTGTGGTGATTTGCACTAATAAATTTAAGGTCTTCAGATGAATTTCATGTATTTCTGGAGAGGAGTGTACCAAAGAACTACAGCTCAGGTTTCAAGTAGCTCACCATGCACTTGACAGGAATGTAGGCCCATCCAGTAGAACAGTTCATGATGGGATCATGCGAAACCCATGGTATACAGTCAGCATAAACCAACAGAGACTGCTGCATAAACAAAAACAAAACACAGGGCTGTAGCTAGGGAGATCCTGAATGAAATTAATTTTGCTGTTAAAAGGGCAAGGTGTTGCATTCAATGACTACCGTACATAGTATTATCAAAGGATATATATTTTTTTTTTTTACAACTGACAGAGTAAACAAAACCACTGCTTAAAATCATTATTTATAGTTACCCGGCAAGAACTGAAGATTAAAATTCAGATATGTTCATATTGTATATGTCTATTTTAAGTTTAGGCTATATTAGTTTAGAGATTTAATTTGTAATGGTTTGTATGTTATTTATGATTTCAAAACATGGGGTAAAATGATTATAGTGTATGCTTCACCAAAAACTAACCTCACCTTTTGTTTCAGATCATGCTTCATATGTACATAAAGAAGATACCTCTTAGATATGATGCAAATGCAATAACACAAGCTGCAGATGTTTTTTTTTTTTTTTTTTTTAATTCCTTATGAAACATTGAGATGTTCATGTGAAAATCCTGTTAAAGTCAAAGGCTGTGGGAAAACAACAGTGCTGTCAGAAGAGGAGGAAAAGTATATAGTAGAGGCTCTAGTGTTTACAGCAAAGTGTGGATATCTGTGAGACAGAAAAGATTTACAATTTATGGTGTGTAGTTACATACATTCAGTGGGTAGGAAGACACCATTTAAGGACGATAATGCTATGCCAGGCTGTGTCTTTATTGTATGTTTCGAAAAAAGATTGCGAAAACCTGAACTATTGACAAGAGCAAGGGCTGAAGGATTGTCTAATTTTGTAGCAGATGAGTTTTGTAGGATGTTTGTCCCTAAAAGTGCAAGGGTAACCTATTCAAGATCAGGGGATGCAGGAATATCATATAGCCTATAATAATGTTACATTATGGGTTCTGATTATTGTGTATAATACTGTCTTTTTCATAGAGTTTTGTTTACAGTGTAAAAAAATCCATTTAATATGTAATATTGTGTAGTTTAATTATTTATTGTGCTTAAGATGGTCCATTGTGTAAAGTGTAATATAAACATTAAGAAACAAGTTTCACGTACAACAGTCTATGCAAGTGATTGTATCTTCACCTACAATGTTTGGTTACCTAAGAACCAGTATCCTTTCCAGGCACTTGTCAGTTGTTTCTTAAAGATGGCCTAATAAGCCGAAAACTACTTCGAAATAAACAAAAATCAGTAGAACAAAAACAGTGTACTTGTTATTCAACCTTAAATATGGAATTGTTCTGCCAAGAAGTAAAGGAAGAATGCATAAATAAAAATAAAATGTTATTCCATTAAATTTTTGACGAAATGCAAAGGAGAAGGTGAACATTATATTTTCCCAAAGAAAAATGGCATTGAATGAGTTGATGCGGGTGAAATTGCTGACACGTATCCCATTCCTGACTACAACGGAAGATTTTAGAGGTTGTGTAAAATGTTTCTGTGAGAATGACTTTCATCAGAAATAAGCTAATGTTTTTATTTGCGTAATTCACAGTGTAATATTGTTTAATAATTTTCTGAAGTATGTCCTAATGTATGTTGATTTCTTATTATACCTGCCTTACACATATAGCTGATTTTTTACGTTGTTTGGAGGGACTGCAATTGAATGACTCTGATATTTTAGTGAGTTTCGATGTGGTCTCTCTCTTCACTCGTGTACCTTTGTCTGATTTGTTGCGGTTAATTGAGGCCAGGTTTGCTGCTGAATTAACTAATCTCTTTCGGCATGTGTTGACATCCACTTACTTTTTATTTAATGACCAGTATTACGTGTTTACTTCCCTCCTGATGGTGATGTGTCTCAGAACTTATTGTTTGCTTGATTTCTCAGCTTCCCACACCTTACCTGATCTTGGATGATTTCAGTGTCCATAACCCTTTTTGGAACCATGATCGCTGCCCACAGTCAAGACTTCAAAAACTTACTGGCACAACTTGATCTTTGTCTCTTGAATACGGGTGCCCTCACACACTTCAGTGTTGCACACGGAATTTTCTTGGTCATTGACCTTTCCATCTGCAGCCCTCGTCTTCTCCCATCTATCCACTGGAGAGTCCATGGTGATTTATGTGGTAGTGACCATTTTCCAATCTTCCTGTTCCTCCTTCAGTGCTACTCCCCTGCACACCTGCCAGAAGGGCTCTCAACAGTGTTGACTAGGATGCTTTCAGCTTTGCTGCATGGAAATATGGATGAGGCAGTCCAGAATACAACTGCAGCCATTCATTCAGCAGCTGATTTAGTGATCCTCCGTTCCTCAGGACCGCCCCAACAGAAGACCATACCTTGGTGATCATGAGAAATAGCAAAGGCCATTATAGACCATAAGTGGGCTCTCCAACATCATAAGTGGCACCCATCAGTGGAGCACCTCATTGCCTTTGTGCGGCTCTATGCCTGGGTCCACCACCTAATAAAATGACGGAAGTGAGAATCTTGGGAATGGTATGTTTCCACCATCAGACCACGTACCTTTCTTTTGCAAGTTTGGGCAAAGATAAGACATCTCTATGGATACCAGACACCTGTGGGTGTACCTGGTATTACCTTGAATGAAGCTGTCTATATTGATCTAGATGCCGTTGCTGAACATCTTTCCCTGCGTTATACTTGAGCCTCAGCATCTGAGAATTATCAACCTGCCTTTCATGTCCCAAAACAGTGGGTGGAAGTAATTATCCTTTACTACATAGTACTTGCAGCCTTATAATGCTCCATTCAGCAAGTGTGAATTCATCAGTGTCCTAGCCTGCTGCCCTGATACAGCCCCTGGGCGCGACCACATCTGCAACCAAATGATGAAGCACCTACTGGTGGACTGTCAGCACCATATCCTTGCCCTCTTTAACCACATCTAGAGTGAGGACATGTTCACATCAAAATGGTGTGAGAAAGCATCATCAGCCCAGTTCTGAAACCAGGTAAGCACCCACTAGAGATGGATATGTATCACCTAATTAGTTCCGGTAAGTTGCCTGAGCACATGGTGAGTTGGCAGCTGTGTTGGCTCCATGAGTCTTGGGATCTTCCGGTTGTGCCTCAGGGTGGTTTTTGCGAAGGCTGTTCAACTACTGATAATCTAGTTTACCTGGAGTCTGCCATCCTAGCAGCTTTTGTCCAATGTCAACACCTTTTAGCTGTCTTCTTCATTGTGCAAAAGGTTTATGACATCACGTCGTATGGGGTCCATTCCCAATTTTTATCCAGGACTTCTTATCGCTACATACTTTCTGAGTTTGAGTTGGTACTTCCCACAGTACCCCTCCATATCCAAGAGAGTGGGGTCCCTCTGTGCTCTGTACTCTGTGCTCTGTACCAAGTGTCCTTCTCTTCCTAGTAGCCATCAATGGTCAAGCAGCAGCTGTGGGTCCTCACTATCACCTTCCTAGTATGCTGGTGACTTTTGCCTGTATTGTTGCTCCTCTGGTGTGGATGTCATTGAACGCTGACTGCAGGATGCCAATAAAAAAGGCATAGTCATGGTCCTCACCCATGGCTTTTGGTTTTCAGCCATCAAGACTCATGTTGTGCTTCCTAATGTGGTGGAGACTTACCACTTTTTAGGACTGGTCATCAATGCTCAGTTGACATGGATTCCCCATCTTCGCCAGCTTAAGCGAAAATGCTGGCTGCACCTTAATACACTTCGCTGTCTGAGTAACACCAACTGAGGGCAGATAAAACTACCCTTCTGCAGCTTTGCAAAGCCCTGATACAATCCTGTCTTGATTATGGGAGTCTGGCAGATGGTTCAGTGTCACCCTTAGCATTGCGGATGCTGGATCTGATACACCACTGCAGGGTTCGACCTGCATCAGGAGCCTTTCAAACTAGGGCGTACTTGTGGAGGCTGGGGTCCCTCCGTTGCAGATCAGGCGTCAACAACAGCTTGTCAATTATGCTACACATGTTCGCATCTCTCTTAAGCATCCAAACTACTGTCTCCTCATTCCAAACTTAGAAATCCATCCCCTGCACTGGTGACCCAGATCAGGAATTACAATCACAATCTGCATCCAGTCTCTTTTCTCTGAACTCCAGTTGTTCCCTCTACCACCCACTCGCATACACCTCCATGGCGCACCCCTTGGCTACAGCTTAATCTTCACCTACCACATAGGTCTGAAAGACTCAATTCAGCCCGAGGCCCTCCACCACCAATTTTCCTCCATCCTTGCCTCATCCCAGGATTCAGTAGTAGTCTATACTAACGGCTCGGTGCTTGCTGGTCATGTAGGCTTTGCTTATACTCATGCGGGACATACTGAACTGTGCTCCTAACCAGATGGCTGTAGTGTTTTCACTGCGGAGTTGGTAGCCATCTCTGATGCTCTTGAGCATATCTGTTCCTGCAGTGTTGAGTCCTTCCTCATCTGCAGCGACTTCTTGAGTAGCATGCAAGCTCTCGACCAGCGTTACCTTTGCCATCCCTTAGTCATGGCTCTCCAGAATTCCCTGTACATCCTTGAACAATGTGGAAGCTCGTCTGGGCCTCGGGCCACATTGGAGTCCTGAGGACCTGAGGACTGGACTCACCAATAATGTGGCCAAACTGGCTACTGGTAAGCTGACTCTTGATCAGTATCCCTGAAACAGACCTCTTAATCGGTATTAGGCCATCAGGTTTTAGGAATCTGGAATACATAATGTCTAACTCTAACTTCACCAAACAAAGTATGGGGATAAAGAATACTATGAATCTGTGAAGGTCCTCCACGGAGGCCTCTCGCAAGGGCTGTACCGTCCTTCGCCAGCTCTGCATTGACCATCCTCCATCGCGAGGACCCACCCCACTGTCACTGTGGTTCCCTCTTGATAGTGGTCCACATTTTGCTGGACTGTCCCAACCTAGCCACCCTGCAGTAGACTCTCAATGTCCGTGACTCGCCATCGCTGGTGCTAGGAGATGATGCCTCAGCAGCTGACTTAGTTTACGTTTTATTCGCGAAGGGGGCTTTTACCACTCTCGTTAAGGGAGGGCCACTTAACATTATCGCCTCAGCAGCTGACTTAGTTTTACGTTTTATTGTGAAGGGGGTTTTTACCACCCTCATTAATGGAGGACCACTTAACATTACTAGCCAATTGAGGGGTTGACAGAACACTCTGTTGCCACGTCTGCCATAGCTGGACTGTGGCTGTCTGGGCTGAGTGGTTCACCCTGGCTCTCACTCAACCTACTCTTTTACTCTTCTCCCCCCCCCCCCCTTTCCTCCCTCCTCATGTGGTCTGTCAGACGTGATCATCTTATGTCTATCTGTGCTTCTCTTGTCCTGTCTATGTTGCTTTGTCCCTTATCTAGCCTTGATTGATCTTAGGTAGACCTTGGGGTTTCCTTCCCCAGGGTTTTGCGTGGTAGGCTATCTCTGATGTACAGTCATGTAGATCTGTCTGTTCAAGGAAAAAGGTCTTGATAACCTAGTAATTTGGTCTCTTTAATGATCCAACCAATCAATCTTGCCATATGTATCCCCCCCCCCCCCCCCCCCCCCCACGACAGCACTTCATTGCACATGGGATCTCCAGTGATATCCAGAAATGTGCCTGTGCCTTCTTATTTGCTTATACAGGGGCTGATGTCTATCACCTCCTTCAACAATTGAATCTGGAGGTACTTAATGATACCTCATGCCATCACTATTGGTGCTGGGCCTTTGTGGCGATGGCAAATGCAATCTGCAACACATATTCTCTTTGGAGCCTCCTGAAACTGTATGCAGAACTGGGACTCGTCTGAAAATACAGTGTTGAGCTTCTCTGTTGACCATCTCTGCTGTCACACTGATGGAAGCTGTGCTGAAAATCTGTGGTGCTCTGGATGTTGTCATGCTGCAAACCACACCATGGCCTGACTGAAAATACATCATGTTGCTGCTCGAACCTGTGTGACTGAGTGAACAGCGTGTCGACTTCAGTACCAGACATGTGGGGCCATTCAGAATCCTATATTTCATTAAGTACAAGTGTACTGAACCCATCGATTCCTCATTTGTGTGACAAGTATGGGAGATTTTGAAGCAAATGGTTACTTTCCACAACAGATATGCAAGACACTATGGATAAAACCTAATGTAGATTTGGGAACTGAAGAAGAAGAAGAAACTATGGCTCTTTTGCCATATTTGGGTGATGAGTGATAGAAAGAATAGGGTGCACCTCACCAAGTTCATAGTTATCTTTCACACACCACCAAAGACAACAGCGATTTTGGGTTCCAGAGAGAGTGACTTGATGTTTTACAAGCCTGGGGTGTACAAGATCCCCTGTCAGTGGGTTTTCTTGCATTGGGTGACGATGCGTACAATCTATGAGTGATGTACATAACACTGAAGGTACACCTGGGTCTTATAACTTTGTAAATTGGCTGTGGCAGATCACTGGATTGAACTCTGTCCACTCTAAGCTTATGACAATATCGAAATTATATTGTTGCCCTAATCATTATAGGACTTGATGGTGAAGGAAATAGTGGAAAATCGTTTGGTGAGGAATTTAATTAATTAAGATAGTGGTTTGAGCCTGGAAAAACATGGAATCTTGAGCTTCTTTGATCTGTTTCCAAGTATGTCGCTACAGGGTTGTTCTTTTTGATTCATCGATATCCCAGTGGGATTGATCATTTAACTCGGGTGTGGGTAAACTTTGGTGAGTCATGGGCCTGTTACACGTACTTCCTGAACCTTCTGGACTGCACACAAATGGTTTTGGTGAAAATGAGTGAAGAACAGTTAAACTGTCTTTATCAATATTTAATTCAGCAGATTTTTTTTATTTGATATGCTAATAAAATCTTTTCATGAACCAGCCATGTGAGTTGCTAAGTCAGAATAAACTCCAGCAAGTGAACTCCACTGCACTGAACTGTAAAAGTTCTTCAAAAATATCTTCACAGAGACACTTCCCAAAAAAGGACTAATACATAAGACTTTTCAAAAGTCTCTGAATTCTGCCTTTTTTATTAATACTCATAGTGTCTCATGGTGCTTGAGGTGAAGTGCCAGCTAAATGTGACATACCAAAACACACTGACAGACACCCTTGTAGGAACTTTGGTGCATTTCTATGCACAATTCAGAATATAAATTCCTACTACAGAACCCACTAAGAGTAACCCGTACCTACATAATTATATAAATATGTTCCTATAGTTAAAAAAATAAGGTAAATAGCAACTTTTTGAGTGTACTAAAAGGATTGTTTTTCTTGTGTACTTGCATCGAAGTTAAATATATGCTTAACGAATTGATGGTCAGGAAAAATGTTATATTGAGAGAAAACTAAAATTTTCTCATGCTTAAATTATTTCTGTGGCAGAACTTTTATGTTAGCTCATCACAATCTTCATTGATTGATTTTTACAATAATCAGTAACTTTGATCTTTCTGGAATGTGTGGAATGATATGTAAGTGTGAAATATTAAATTCTGTTTATTGATGCTAGAAACTTTTCTCCAGTTATAGCTATAACACAGACTAATAATAGACTGAACTTAAGAATCATTCCTAACAAAACCACACCGAATTATGTTATCATCGAACAATTTCTCAAAACCACAGGAACTAGTTGTAAATTTAACAATGTGTACTTACGTGATGTAAATAAATTGAATCATGATGAGCATAGTGGGGCCTCTTGGTTTAATGGTAAATGAGATGCCTGGAAACCAAGAGATTACAGATCAGTTCCAGGTCAGACCAAGTAAATTTTCAGTCTGCCTCTGATCTCGTGTTCATCTTTCAATGATGTTATGAGTCATCAGGTAAGACACAAGGCTCAGATCATACATTAAACCGTAGGTTCCCTTCCCCCATTTTGATAATGGAGGTAGGTTAGGGGCACACAAGTAGCCAAAGTGCAGCCCAACTGGAAGACTTTCACTTACAATGGACACCTTTAAGCTCAAATGCTCGAAACCACATGAAACCATGCTATAACACAACAGTAGTATGTGTCATTTCCATGCAAAACTCTGCACTTGTCTGCTAGCACCATCAAATGGTGGCATGTTGTAGCTTCACTACCAAGTGCTTGAGTTGTGTGAATGGTATAGCTGCAGTGCAAATGTTTCTCTTGGAGTGTTCCCATCGGGCTACTGTGTAAACTGTGTACAATCATATCACGAAGAAAATTAGTTCTATGAATGTGGTCCAAATATTAGCGAGTTGAATACAGAAATGAAATAGAGTTTGAGGATAGAGAGTTTGCAGTTACATTATACAACATACTAATTCAGAAATATGTGACATTACACCCGATAGATATACTTATTACAACAGTGGCTTCAATTCCTATAGCAAACTAATGAGGTGCTGTAAGTGCATTAAAAGTAAATCAAACTGGAGATTAATTCTAAATTGTGTGTCTAGTAAAAGATGAGCAGGAGTGTTTTTTATAGAATACAAACTGTCACAAACTATAAAAAAAGGATGTATTATTGCAATTTATTTGATGGAGGAAGGTCATATGGATGTTGAGTTCACTATTGGCATCTGCAAATGTGGAGACTAAAAGCATCTAAGATGATTGTATTGGACTATTTCAATGCTTTGATTTCTTTTATCATCACACGTAATGTTAAATATGGCTTTTCACATGTAAGGATATAGATGATGACAATAGTATACATCAGAAGGCAAAACAGTTTATGGAGTAAGTGAACCAGAGTCAATTCCAGTATGAAATGTATTCATCAACAACACTGTCATGTAATTTGTTGCAGTCTGTACATCTCTCTACCCACAGCTACACAACTGGTGTGGATTTACCAATGGCAGGCAGGTGAGCAAATGAGTTGTACATCTATTTCCAAGAGCCACAAGGCAGTTTTGGGCCAAATATTTGAAAGAAACTTGAAACAACCTGCCTACGAAACATTCATGTGGAGGCAAGCAGAAGTGGTGAAATGACTAAAGAACACGGGAAATGTTTTCTAACAGCAGTCGGGGGCAAACATCTAGCAAGTGAAAATAGCCCATAGGCCATAGCTGTATGATTCCTGGTCAGGTCATAAAGATTGTTATCCTCTAGATGCATTTTTTCCAAACAAAGATGTTATGCTGAGGACACTGCCACTGAAACATCAAAATATCAAACGCCTTGATGTTTACTTCTTTCAACAATATAAGTTCTTTATATCAGGATTGCTGATTTTTTGAGGTTACAATGTTGCAAATGACAAATGAAGATATGTGATCATTATTTCATCATCAAATTTCACTCTCTGATCTACAAAACAATGTTCTGCACCAAATTATACATCTCTATTGCTGTATATTTGGCAAAGGGCAGGTTATGACACTGGTGTACCCATGTTAACATTTAGAAATTTAATTAGTTTGGCTTCTTATACCGGACTGCTTGAATGTGAAAGTGGTTTTGAATGTAAAAATGTGGCTTTAGTGAGGTGTGCAGATAGTATCCCGTATCTGCATTACGAGGACCAATATAAGGACTGTCAGTTGTGTTTTGCGCTGTTATAGTTACTTTAAGCAGGGGGCTTTTGGCACTATTGATTGGAAATGTAATGATACACAGATGTTATTTAATATGTATAATTTCCCTCCTATGAAATTAATATTTTGTTACTTTGTTTCTCTCTCTTAGAATTTCACTTGTGGTAGATGCAAAATTTTGCATGAAAAAGGCACAGACCACTGATGTTTATCTTATGATCAAGTGTTACTGTTTTCTGAGATTCCGAGCGATCATGGTCAGAGGTGTCCCTCGTCAGTCATTGTGTTGTTGTTACTACTGTTTATATGAATGTACCTGTTCTTCCAGACATGTCCAAAAGAAATCTGCAGCTGTGACACATTCAATGTAAATTGTAGGAGGAGGAGGAGGGAAATGGAAAGGAAATGGAAGGACTTTGTGCAGCATCAGTGGTGATGAGTGAAAATTTGCTCCAGATGGGGATTTGAATCGGGTCTCCTGCTTACTAGGCAGGTGCATTAACCACTGAGCCACCAGGACACAGTGTTCATCGCAATTGTGTGGACTATTTTGGCATGCCTCTCAACCATCCAACATTCCCAATTAGCACCACCTATCTTCAGATCCTGTCCATGCTCCCTACTTTAAGATTCCTGCAGGAACATTCATTATGCATCCACACTGGATGTGGTGGATCTGTTGCCCATCAAGGTGAGTGTGTTATGTGTGGCACACATTTTCACTCGTTGCTGCTGGTGCCACACAAAGTCCTTGGTCTGCTGATATCAATAATCTGTTCCCTGACTGTCCAAAAGAACAGATGCCATACATTCATTAATCATCTCAATGGGCAATGAATTCAATGTGGATACACGATTCCATCTGACCTCCTGCGGGAGTCTCAAAGTAACGAGCATGGAGGACACGGACATGGACAGGGACTGTGGACAGGTGACACTAGGTGGGAATGTGGCTCAGCCTATTATTATTACTACTACTACTACTACTCCAGGCATTGCCTTACATATGAATAAAAAAGGGCAAGTTGAAGTTAATTAATTAAAAGATGGAAGTATGCAACCAATTTTTTAAAGTGAGGGATCCAAATACGTTAGGTTACGACCAGGAGTTTTTTTCAGGAGACCCACTTACTGTACCAGTACTAGTGCCAAGCCAAACTATTCAGACACTAGTGCACCTGTGTGTGAACCCTCTATTAGTAGTGCAAAGCTATGCATGAAAGAGGAGAACTTCTGCTGTGAGCATCACAACATTAAAGATAGCAGTAAAACTAAACATGTTAAGGAGTTGATTCACAGTTACATATTGATAGATTCTAATAATCAGATGCTAACAATTTTTCATCAAAACACCAGAGACCCCATCTGCAAGCTGGAAGAATTTACAGTCAACATAGATAAACCAGAAAGTGTGAACTGTGCTTGCATTACATGTATAACTGAACATCATGTCACTTATGGCACTGATTTGCTAACTTTTCCTGATTGTATCTTGTGTTATTTAATGCAAGGGCTGAACAAGAATTATATATGGAACTACATTTTGAGATATGTGTTTCTGAAGTATCAGAAAAAGCTAGGAGCAAGACCAAGACTGTGTATGTGAGGACTTGGAGAAACATCTAAGAGAAAGGAAAGTATGGGACTGAGTAATATGGAGAAGACTTGCTAAGGACGTTGACCCCACATCATTGGGAAAAGATGAAGGAAAAGAATAAGTTCTAAGTTAGCATTGCATCTGTATACAGCATACTATCTGGCAATTTTAATTCATTTGTAAAACTGTTACATTCTGTGTTATCACATGTTATCCATGAAAATTTGAGATCTTGTAGTAATTGGAAACTTTAACATTGATTTCGGGACAAATAGTTGCTATCAGTCGGAACTTCCAAATCGGAAGTATACTTACAACCTTGTTTTTTATTCGCTGATTTTCCTGTCGGAATTACTGCTACCTGTATCACCTTAACTGACAACATTTTTGTAGGTCAAAGTAAAGCCAAACATAACACCACTGAAACTGTTATAAACGGTATCTTTTGTGGCGGCGTTCGTAGCGACAAGCAATTCGCTGTAGAAACGGCTTACGAAGTCACCGCCACACTTTTAATAGCGGGCCGACCGGTCCGCTGGAACAGTGAACAGAAAGATGAAAACCCAAACACTCTTGATTAAATAAAAGTCGGTACTTATCTTTATTAACGAAGATACAGAAACACAGTAGTGAACTCCGTGTCTACAGAAATCTGTCTAGTTCGAGTCGGAGCGGCTAGGTCAGCGTCGGCTGACGACAAACAACAACTCTGCTGCGATGAACACACAACTGACTAGCAAGTACACAATTCGGTGGCGAGTATACAACTGAGCGGCGAATACAGAACTGTCCTAGCGCTCGCGACTCCAGCGCTTAAGAAACCAGAAGCCAGCGGTGGCGCGCGCAGACTTGCGGCGATTTCCTGTCTCGCTGGCGCTGCTTATGTGGACGGCGTCCGGACTTTGATGCTGCCAACCTTTTGGCAGCAGGCTCGGGTGGCATTACTGGCTAGGATATAACACTCCTCCCCCCCAAATCGCCGCACCGTCGTTGAATAATGACGTGGCGAGCGTCGACGGCGGGGGAGGGGTCTGGCCGCAGGCGTAGCAGAAGAGACCGGGGCGGAGACTGTTGTCGGTGGCAGTCCCCGGTCCGCACCCCATCATTGGCTGCGCGGGGCCTCGGGAAACACCGACTGAAAACCGAGGTCAGGGTGCACGCCTGTGACCACGGGCGCAGCTTCTGGTACTGGACGCGACGAGGCGTCGGGACCCACGAAGAGAGGCAGCGTCTCCCGACACTGCGTCAACGGCTGCTGAGTGGGCGCTGGACAAGGCGCTGTGGGGTCAGACTCCTTGGGGGTGCCCAAGGAAAGCGGCTGCAGGACAGGCTGCACAGCCACCGCTTGGGGAGGCGGCCCGGCTGAGGGGTCGACGTCCATCAGCTCCGAAGGCGGTGGCGACTGAAGAGGGACCGCAGGCGCCGGAGCGACCACCTGGGGCGCTCCCGGATGAAGCTGCGCGGGAGGCATCAACGGGACGGGCTGTCGGCGTGGTAGCGGCGACGGCTGCTGCTGCTGCCCTGGGGGCGGCAGCGAAGTTGGAAGGCGCGGCTGGAACCCGCCGCGGACCAAATCTGTGGACAAAGAACGAGCGGCAGAATCCGGGCGGCCAGCGCGGCGCAACTGGTCCTGATGCCTCCTCTGCACCCCAGTAGCACCTTGAACAGTATAAAAACCGCGACCCTGGACACTTATCACGGTACCACGTTCCCAACGACGGCGACCGTGATAAACTCTGAAAAAAACGGCTTCGTTGCGCTGAAAACGCGTGCGATGCTCAGAAGCGGCGGGTCGATCCGGGGGGTGCAACAACCGTAGTAGGGTGCGATGAAAACGGCCATGGAGAAGCTCCGCAGGCGAAGGGCCGTCGCGTGGCGTGGTCCGGTACGACGACAGGAACGTGAAGAGGGCCTGCTGACGAGAGTGCGCAGCACGAAGGCGGTCCATATGATCCTTGAATGTGCGTACAAAACGTTCCACTGCACCATTCGATTGAGGGTGGAACGGCGGAGTAAGAACATGGCGAATGCCATTGGCAGAACAAAAACTTTCAAATTCAGCAGAGGTAAATTGTGGACCATTGTCAGACACTAAAACTTCTGGAAGACCCTCAATACAA
This sequence comes from Schistocerca americana, assembly GCF_021461395.2. Lineage (NCBI taxonomy): Eukaryota > Metazoa > Arthropoda > Insecta > Orthoptera > Acrididae > Schistocerca > Schistocerca americana. Next base: position 46,540,127 of record NC_060126.1, read on the forward strand.
AAAATTGAAGTCAACGCCTGTATAGTTTGTGCAGACGTTGTAGACTGCATGGGCACAACAACAGAAAATTACTAAATGCATCTATCACGATGAGCCAACGAGAATTCCAATATGGACCAGCGAAATCAATATGTACTCGCTGCCAGGGACTGGCAGGGCGTGCCCACTCAAAATAGCATTGAGGCGGAGCAGCTTGGTGTTCGGCACACGTCGAACAATCTGTAGACATCTGCGTAATCTGCTTATCAATGCCGATCCATGTACAATGACGGCGGGCAAGCTGCTTGGTGCGGACCACTCCCCAATGACCTTGATGCAACAAGTCGAGGACCTTGGATTGGAGCACTTGGGGAACCACTACACGAAGCTGGTCATTCTCGGTGCGTAACAGCAAAACTCCGTGCGAAACAGGCAACACATGACGTTGCGGATAATAGCGACGAACCACAGGATCCGATATGTCCTTTGCCTTGGACGGCCAACCACGTTGAACAAAACGTAATAGTAAACTCAGATGAGGATCCGTAGATGTCTCACGTGCCACCTGACGATAATCAATCGGAAAATCCCGGAGGGATTGATGCTCATCGGCGTCAATTGATGGCAAGAGTCGTCAGAGGAATCGAAGACATCATCCGCAGCAATCGGCAATCTAGAAAGCGCGTCAGCGTTTGCATGCTGAGCTGTAGGGCGATACAGTATCTCATACTGGTATTGTGATAACAAAAGAGCCCAACGTTGTAGTCTCTGAGCTGTCCGCTGAGGAACTGGTTTAGACGGATGAAACAGTGACGTCAGGGGCTTGTGATCTGTTACTAAATAGAATGGTCTACCATAGAGGTAGTGATGGAATTTTGTGACACCGAACACAATAGCCAACGCTTCCTTGTCCAATTGGCTATAATTACACTGAGCTTTGTTTAGCAATTTAGATGCGAACGCAATAGGACGTTCGGTGTTACCGACTCGGTGAGACAACACAGCACCGAGGCCGAAAGAAGAGGCATCACAAGCTAACACCAGAGGCTTGTTAGGGTCGTAATGGACCAGACAACGATCATTCAATAAAGCCTCTTTAAGCTGCTGAAAGGCTGATTGGCAATCAGCTGACCACACAAACGGAACATTCTTACGGCGGAGACGATGCAACAGTGCAGCAATCTGTGATGCATTAGGTATAAACCTAATATAATATGTCAGTTTGCCAAGAACTGCTTGCAATTCATGCAGATTGCGAGGGGCGGGCAAATCACGAATAGCTGCTAAATGTGACTGGGAGGGATGAATGCCTTGAGCATTAATAACATGTCCCAGATACTCCATCTCCGTAAGGAAAAATGAACATTTATCGATGTTGCAACGTAGGCCTGCCTGAGACAACACTGTAAACAAACACTCCAAATTACGGAAATGTTCAGCAGGCGTCCGACCGGACACAACAATATCGTCTAAATAGTTGCAACACGATGGCACATTAGCCAGACAAAAAACAGCTGGAGCTGACGCACAACCAAAAGGCAAACGCAGAAAACGGAACAACCCCAACGACGTGTTGATGACAAAATACTGTTGTGATTGCTCGTCGAGGGGCAATTGCAAATATGCTTCACGGAGATCAATTTTGGAAAAGAAACGAGCTTCCCCTAACTTATCCATCAGCTCGTCCGGTCTAGGCAAAGGAAAAGAATCAATGACAGTCTGAGGATTAACTGTCGACTTAAAATCAGCACACAAACGTAACTTGCCAGACGGTTTCTTTATAATAACTAAGGGAGAAGCCCACTGGCTCGCTGAAACGGGTTGAATAACACCGTTGTTTTGCCAACGACGAAGTTCATCTGCTACAGGTGCCCGGAGGGCGTGAGGCACTGGACGAGCACGAAAAAATCGAGGCTGAGCATTATCTTTTAACGTAATATGAGCGGCAAAGTTCGCAGCACAACCTAGTTCGTCTTTAAATATGTCACTGTATCGTTTACACAAATCGGTTATGCTGTCTTGAGGAACAACAACAGAATTAATTTGCAACACATTGTCTTGGATAGACAGGCCAAACAAGTCAAAACAGTCTAATCCGAAAATGTTTACACTGTGTGTAGCGCGGAGCACTGTGAATGAAACTGTTTTTGTATTGCCACGGAATGTGGCTGGCACGCTACATACACCTAACACAGGAATTTGTTCTCCACTATAAGTAGCCAAAGAATGTTTTGCCGCTGAAAGTTTAGGGCGGCCGATAGCCGCATACGTAGCACTATTTATGAGAGTCACAGACGCACCAGTGTCTAATTGAAAATTGAAGGTCTTATCCTGGATGCGTAGCTTCACAAATAGTTTATTACACTGTCTCTGGATCGGTGCAGTGGAGGCGGAAGACACAAAATCAGCGTGTTTAGCGCGTGTTCGCTGCTTACGACAACTCGTGGGTTGGGAGGGTGGAACAACAACTCCCGCTTCACTTGCAGTCTGTACATTACTTTTGACAGCGTTTGAATTACGCCTGGGTCGCATAGCAGAGGGCTGGGTGGGTGGCTTATTGCGAACAAGTTTATTACCCACACGAACCGTGGAAGAGTCTTTAAACGCGACCTTGGGCTGGGCAGCACTAGAATTGTTCTTGCGTTTACGCAAACAAACAGTCTGGATGTGTCCTTTCCTTTGACAAAAGTGACAAACCGCATTTCTCAACGGGCAACGTTCACGAGGATGAGCAAGAACACACTTAGGGCAAGACTTAACTCTATCATTTTGCACACGCGGCTGACGAATGTGTTTAACATGACGCGGCCGGCTAGTGTTTACAGTCTGACTCTGCCGGTGGGGCCGCGGGCGTGACATAACTTGTTTAGCACAGGCAATTTGAGAAATACATGGCTGATCTAACTCACACTCAGCATAGTCAAAAGTATCTTGGGCTTCAATGATGTTCATCACAGTCTCTAATGACGGGTCAGGCAACTTTAAGATAGCAGCACGAATACGAGAATCTGCAATGTTTTGAGTAATAGCGTCTCGTAACATGACATCACTGTAGGAAGCTCCACACACACAATTAAATCGGCACTGACGGGTGAGGCCCCGTAAATCTGTTAACCACTGTTTACTAGATTGATGTGGCAGTTTCTTTAATCTGAAGAACTTGAATCTGGCTGCTGCCACATGAACTCGCGACTCGAAATACTCAGCAAGCTTGTTAACAACAACGTCATAGTCTAAAGCTTCTGGCTTGGATTCCGGGAACAACTTACAAAGTAGTCGATAGACTTCCACGCCTGCAGTGGAAATTAAATAAAGCTGCCGCTCAGTACCCGTGATTTTGTAGACTGTCATGTGCGCCTGCAACTGCGCGAAATATTCTCGCCATTCTTCTCTTGATGCATCAAAAGCACGGAAAGGTGGTGCTGCCTGTGCTTGTTCCTTTTGTGTTGGAGGATTAGCCGCTTGTTTGGCGATTGCTTCCACCAGACTTTGTATTTGCTGACTCTGTAACAAGATCAACTGTTGTAATTCGGCAGACATAGTGAACACAAATTAAACCAGCCCCCAAAATTTTATCGCTATAATTAGTATAACCAGAAACAAGTTGAACCAGCCCTGCACACGAGTTCGGAAGTCCTCGTCGCCAGTTTTGTGGCGGCGTTCGTAGCGACAAGCAATTCGCTGTAGAAACAGCTTACGAAGTCACTGCCACACTTTTAATAGCGGGCCAACCGGTCCGCTGGAACAGTGATCAGAAAGATGAAAACCCAAACACTCTGATTAAATAAAAGTCGGTACTTATCTTTATTAACGAAGATACAGAAACACAGTAGTGAACTCCGTGTCTACAGAAATCTGTCTAGTTCGAGTCGGAGCGGCTAGGTCAGCGTCGGCTGACGACAAACAACAACTCTGCTGCGATGAACACACAACTGACTAGCAAGTACACAATTCGGTGGCGAGTATACAACTGAGCGGCGAATACAGAACTGTCCTAGCGCTCGCGACTCCAGCGCTTAAGAAACCAGAAGCCAGCGGTGGCGCGCGCAGACTTGCGGCGATTTCCTGTCTCGCTGGCGCTGCTTATGCGGACGGCGTCCGGACTTTGATGCTGCCAACCTTTTGGCAGCGGGCTCGGGTGGCATTACTGGCTAGGATATAACAGTATCTCTGCCCATGATGGACAAAGGGTTATCTTTAACAACGTAAGTATCCCTTATGACAAAATTAACCTCCAGTGGAGACAGTAAAAATAATATAAAAAAGTGTTTGAGCTTTCAAAGCATGCAATTTTTGTGAAATGATTTGTCCAAAAGTAAAAAATAAATAGAGAAAAATTTGACATACTTCTGAATGATGCTCATAATCATTTACAGCAATTTGAGCACTTAAGCACAGATGTTGTTGATATTGCTTTGAAACATCAAGTATTTAAAATCATAAACAAAGTACTGTAGCAACTGGAAAGTTCATATGTTAGTTATGCAGAAAAAGACAGAGTAGACTCTGCAGTTTGATTGGATCTGCACTCTGATTTACGATTACAGTTTCTGGCCCCTCCCCCGTATCGTGTGCTTCAGGGAAAGGGAGGGAGTAAGAACCATGATGTCAACAGCACTTGTAGGAGAGACATTACTTCTAGCAGCACACATTCTCTTTGTCTTGTGCAAAATAAATTGATGGAGATGGCAGCATAGAACCTAGCCCTAGTCAATTTGTCTTTATGAGCACCACATGAAGAGTTATTTGCTGCTGCAAGACACATAGAGATGATTACAACAACCTTAATTGAGGAGAACATGCTGATCTCTGTCCATATATTTTACATTAAGTTCTCCACACAAAATGGAAATCCTCCCTTCCTCCCCCTGCCATAAGCTCGCCTCTTTGAATTGTGCCCAGAAATAGACAGAGACGATTCCATAGAATATATACCTAATCACCTTCCCTACAACGAGAAGCATATGAAGAGTTATTTGCTATTATGAAGGAACTGTAAGCGATAAAGAGTGCCATTAATGTCTCTTTGGCCATTTAGTTTACATTAGATGCTATCAGGTGCTCCAAGGTGGAATTTGTCAACAGTGGTAAAAATGACATAACAGTAATGTAAGATCAAACAGTGGAGTATCCAGGATGGAATAACAATAATACAGAAAGAATGCTGTATTTTCCCAAATGCAAACTGAGCCTTTTTTTGTTGTGCAAATAATGCACCTGTGGCATAGATTCAGAGGAAGAGACTAGGGAATTTCTTAAAAACGCCACAGAAGCTGTTGTGTTAGTGTTTTAAGGATTTTATATTAACTATTTTTTTTATCATATGGAAACTCACATTTAATATTGCTAACCTTTCAATTTAGTAGTTTTTCAAATATTCATAGTATTAAAAATACGAGGGCAGTTCAATAAGTAATGCAACACATTTTTTTTCTCGGCCAATTTTGGTTGAAAAAACCGGAAATTTCTTGTGGAATATTTTCAAACATTCCCGCTTCGTCTCGTATAGTTTCATTGACTTCCGACAGGTGGCAGCGCTGTACGGAGCTGTTAAAATGGCGTCTGTAACGGATGTGCGTTGCAAACAACGGGCAGTGATCGAGTTTCTTTTGGCGGAAAACCAGGGCATCTCAGATATTCATAGGCACTTGCAGAATGTCTACGGTGATCTGGCAGTGGACAAAAGCACGGTGAGTCGTTGGGCAAAGCGTGTGTCATCATCGCCGCAAGGTCAAGCAAGACTGTCTGATCTCACGCGTGCGGGCCGGCCGTGCACAGCTGTGACTCCTGCAATGGCGGAGCGTGCGAACACACTCGTTCGAGATGATCGACGGATCACCCTCAAACAACTCAGTGCTCAACTTGACATCTCTGTTGGTAGTGTTGTCACAATTGTTCACCAGTTGGGATCTTCAAAGGTTTGTTCCCGCTGGGTCCCTCGTTGTCTAACCGAACACCATAAAGAGCAAAGGAGAACCATCTGTGCGGAATTGCTTGCTCGTCATGTGGCTGAGGGTGACAATTTCTTGTCAAAGATTGTTACAGGCGATGAAACATGGGTTCATCACTTCGAACCTGAAACTAAACGGCAATCAATGGAGTGGCGCCACACCCACTCCCCTACCAAGAAAAAGTTTAAAGCCATACCCTCAGCTGGTAAAGTCATGGTTACAGTCTTCTGGGACGCTGAAGGGGTTATTCTGTTCGATGTCCTTCCCCATGGTCAAACGATCAACTCTGAAGTGTACTGTGCTACTCTTCAGAAATTGAAGGAACGACTTCAGCGTGTTCGTAGGCACAAAAATCTGAACGAACTTCTCCTTCTTCATGACAACGCAAGACCTCACACAAGTCTTCGCACCCGAGAGGAGCTCACAAAACTTCAGTGGACTGTTCTTCCTCATGCACCCTACAGCCCCGATTTCGCACCGTCGGATTTCCATATGTTTGGCCCAATGAAGGACGCAATCCGTGGGAGGCACTACGTGAATGATGAAGAAGTTATTGATGCAGTACGACGTTGGCTCCGACATCGACCAGTGGAATGGTACCGTGCAGGCATACAGGCCCTCATTTCAAGGTGGCGTAAGCCCGTAGCATTGAATGGGGATTACGTTGAAAAATAGTGTTATGTAGCTAAAAGATTGGGGAATAACCTGGTGTATTTCAATGCTGAATAAAACAACCCCTGTTTCAGAAAAAAAATGTGTTGCATTACTTATTGAACTGCCCTCGTAAATCTCTCTACATACACATTATCAAAATGGACGTTTTTAAGAAACTTGCAGAAGCTGGCAAGCATGGTAAATACTATATGCGTAAACTAAGACAACACATGGTGTGGTGGCTGATGGGAGTGACTGTTAAGGCCATTTACAATTGCTCCCATCATCCACCACACTGAGTGCCAACTTAACGTGAATATTACAGTGTTACGTTTCAGCAGCTCTGGCTGTGTTCAAAAACTGTCAGCACATGTCAATGTACATGGAGCCATTTCTCAATGCTGCCAATGTTTGTGGTGCAACAATAATATGTTTCACTGGCCAGAACACGTGCATCTTAATAAATGAGCTTGATGAAACCTTGTTGCTTCCGTTCGAGATTCCTATCGTGGCATGTGGTCGATACAAAACATGTTATCTGCACTCCATGCAATGGGTGAAACTTCTACACAGCACCAACACCCCCCCCCCCCCTTTTTTTCGTGAAATAGCGTATTTTTATTCTACTAAGATGAAGCATTATACTGTCAAAGTGAAAAGAGAAATGATTTCTCTTACCCAGGAAACATCAAATCGTGCTGCAAGTCAGTGATATGGGATCGATGAGAGTAACATCTTACCATGGAGACAGCAAAAGGAACAACTTTTAGCTTGTTCCAGCAATATAAAAACTTTTTCTGGGCCACAGCGTGGCAGTTAATATATGTTAGAAATTGTGCTGAATGACTGTGTAGGTAACAGCAAGAGAAGTGCTTACCTGTGAGTGCAGAAATTATCCAAGTTAAAGCACATTAAGTTGTTAGACAGCAGAAAATCACAAATTTCAAAAGAAACTTCAATACTGTTGCCCACTTCATGAAACATTGGAGATTTTTCTCTTCGCAAGTGCTTTTCAGTTGCACAGAAGCTGCCTGAAAACGATGAGGGTCGAATTTTGGTGTCTCATAATCAAAAATAATTATCTTGTTGGTCAGATAGGTAATGCGGACCAGCTCAGGTGTATTTGGATATGCGTCCAAATTATACGATTGAAGCAAAACAGAACAAAGATTACCAGATTCCGTCAGTGGGCGATGAAAAGCAGCACGTCTGTCATGCTTGCTTGTATAGCTGATGGCCATAAAGTGCCACATTTAATTGATTTTAAATGCAAGATATTACCTAAGTCTGAGGTATTTCTAGACAGCATTATTATAAGGGCTAACAAAAGTGGCTGGTCCACAGAGACAGAGGACACAATATTAGACTGGATGAAACTTGTATGGCAGCATTGTTCTGGTCCCTCGCTAGGTTTACCAAACATACTCTTTTTATTAGATTTGTACACAGGTCATACTACCCAGGATGTCAAGAGAAAATTATTAGAGGGCAGAATGGACCTGGTTGTAATTCCAGGAGGGATTACATCAATTTTACAGCCATTGGAAGTTTGTTTAAACAAGCCATTTAAGGAGAAACTTAAAAATATATACAAGCAATGGCTAACAAGACAATATAGGCAATTAATGCCTAGAGGACATGTTAAGCATGCAAACGTGTCTCAAATGTATGAGAAGATTGAACAATCCAGAAAATGTATCCTGAATAAAACTGCCCATCACACATTCAAAAAATGCCGTGTTTCCAATGCACTCGATGACACAGAGGACGAGGCTTTCTATGAAGAAAGTAGCAGTGAGGAATTGAGTGTCAGTGACTCTGAATTGTCTGAGTAGTGATTAAAAACAGCATATATACATTTATGATAGTTCAATAAAATTTCTGTTCTGTACTTTCACTTTTTAATTTCTAAGTTATTTTCTTGTAGATGTGTGACGGTATCCAGCCAGTTGCTGAGACTATGCCACTACCAATGTGAACACAAGGTCTTTATTCCTTATGTGTGTGTTTATGTGATAGTTATTTATGTTTTTTGTTCTATTACGTGTTGTAAATTTGTACTCTTGTTTGACACATTGTTGGGGTTTCTTCATGGCACAGATCTATTTGGTCTGCCATAAGTCAGTGTTAATGCTGAAAGTGATTGACACCCTTAGGACGCTTCATTTGAGGATTTCACCAGCCATATGCAAAAACATGAAAAATCCTGTGTTCAGGTACGCGGTGCAGCAAGACTCACCTGTGAAGTTGGTGCTCAATTTGTGTAGCTTGTAATTATGGCCCCCTGTATTCTAGGCAGCTGAGCCCCAGCTTGTTTGTCAAACAACATTGACAGACACAGGAGACACTAACTTTCAACAGTTATGACAAGACTTGCTGTTCACACTTTGTAGGGATCACCTGTGCTGGAAATGGTTCTGCATAGATGAGTTATATTGTTTAGAATGTTAAAAAAGTAATCATATAAATCACCTTGTCTAACTTTTACCAGAGACAATACAAATCAGTGTCTTGAATAAGTAGATTGCCCTTCGCCAAATTTATATCCTTCAAATCAAGTGTGGTGCTCTGACAAGCCAAAATGTAACTTTCTTGGATGAAAACGCTAACTTTCATTGAATGAAGAAATAAAAATTACTTTGGATGACATTCATGTGGTATGGAAAGAGTGAAGTATGACTTGAATACGATTTGTGGTACAGTCTTTAAAAGTCTTAGTGGCCCCAGCTGCCCTAGTTCCATTCAGAATATTTCAATAGATAACATGAATTCTCATTGACATTAATGTTTGCGATATAACTGTAATCTTAAGTATCCGACAGGATAAATTTAATTCCATATGAATTACTGCGAATAAGTACTACCCCTCAAGTGCAGCTCAGCAGCTTGCATTTGAGGTCAGATTACAATTGGATAGATACAGTAGATAGCTACTCGCCATATAAAAGAGACATTGAGTGAGAGAAAAGCACAATGGAGAAGAATATTTTAGGAAGATTTAAGCTTTCTGACCAATTCCTTCACCCACAAGTAGAACTCTCACACATTCACACAACTACTCTCATGCACATGGATACTGTCTGTAGGCACTAAGGCATTAGTGCCCGGAGACATTAGCCATGTGCTTGTGAGCTTTTGCTATGTGAATGTGTGAGAATTCCATTTGTGAGGAAGGACTTTCTCTGGTAACTTATATATCTTCAGCATCTTTTTTCTGTGTGACTTAGCACCTTCTCTATGTGATGACTGGCAAGCTATCTTTTCAACATTGTTGTTAAAGCTAACACACAAAAACGAAGTATGTAGTAGGAAAAAAACCAGTATAGTCACATGATTGATTGTAGAGAATGGTATCACGATTTAAACATGTATCATAATTTACAGAGGGCAGTGAAAGAACTTCCCATATTCTCTGCTAGGCAGTGTACACTGCATGGCAGAGAATGGTTGGTTTCCATATTGGCAACATGTTGTTATACGTGTGGGTGATACATGTCACAGAAAATATACGTGCCCTTTGATGGTAATGATAACTTCAGTGTGGATGTGCACTATGTCTGAACTCTGATAAAGCTGCAAGCAATGAGAATAATGGGACAGTGGATGCTACATGTGTAGTGTATGATAAGTTCAGACTTTGAGTCAGGCCTAAGCAGTTAAGGTGACCACTGAATAAAGTGGGAAATCTGGGCTCAAGTCCCAGTTCAGCACAAATTTTCACATGTCACCACTGAATGTCCACTAGCGGCTGATATCTCTATGTGTCTTAAACCTGAAAATGTGATGGAAAAGTTATCTTTCAAAATTGTTCATAAAATTTTCGTTAGTACCAAAGCAAGATGACAATACTACCTGTTGAAGCTCAGCATTGTCCTAATAGTTGTTTCTGTACAGTTGTTGTGATATTGTGAAAAGTATAAGAACTTTTCAGGTTACTTCAGCTGCTTACTTTATTAGTGACTGGTGAATGATGTTTAATAATGTGGCATTCTAGCGATGGGGTTGTCATATTGCATTCTTTAATCAAGAAATTGTGAGAATTTCATGCTGTTTATCTCATAATTCTACACACATATTCTGCAACTCCTGTTTTCCAAGTGCTTATTTCTGATTTTGCGGAAGTAATGGTGATTCATTTTATGTTATGTACAAGTATACCATCATAGGAGGTGGCATTTCAGGATGGAACTGTAATATCAAAAATCAGTTGCATTGGGAACCATAAGTGTAGCCTAGTCACACATGGAGTGTGTTGATATGTGAAACAACTGTTACTCAGGCAGTTTTTAGTTACAGAAATTTGTGTAGGTCTCTTTACCAGCCAAGAACACTGTCATCCATTTATTATGTGGCATTTCAAACTGCTGTCAACCACTAGTGCAGAAAGATATTACTGTGGCGATGATGAATATTATCAAAATGATGGATAGAATTCAACACATTTTATAAGTTACAAATTAACTATATTGCTAATGAGTAAATATTTTTCTTCCTGTACTTGACAGTGGTTATTACGGTTCATGTAAATGTCAAGATGAAGATTGCTTAAATAATGTGCTTCACTGCACCGTCTGTATCTACAAATATCTCTCTCTCTCTCTCTCTCTCTCTCTCTCTCTGTGTGTGTGTGTGTGTGTGTGTGTGTGTGTGTGTGTGTGTGTGTGTGTGTGTTGTATGGTGTCAATACAGCTGAAAAGCCTATATTACTCTTTACTTTTAATTTTACCTCAGTAGAATGTCTATTCTTCTTGTTTCTAATAATGTGCAAAACTGTGTGTTAAAAGAGAACAGACAGGTGTTTTCCCTTACTCCAATTTTGAATGGAACAGGAAAGGAAATGGCAGTAGTCAGTGGAGGTACTGTCTGCCGTGGAACAGTGTGATGGCTTGACGAATACATGTGTGGCTGGACACATTGAAGCCTTATTTTTATTTGTTAAAGGACATTTTGAAAAATAGCATGAGCTCCATTTAAAAAATTTAATAACCAAACCAGTACTTGAGGGGTATAATTCCATGCCAGAGCCACTTATTACATGTCTCTGTGTCAATGACTTGTATCAGTCATACAGTCTTTGTGATGTTCAACCCAGTGTTACACATGTTGTCATGTACTTTACTGCTGTAAATGTCATTGATATGGAGATAAATAGTATTTATTATTGATAATGGGTTACACACACACACATAGGTTTGCTATTAAGCATTTTAAATGCAGCTTGTGATGTTTTTCAAGACACCCTTTAACAAATATTTACAAGCTGCAGAATGCTAACCATAAAAGATTTTTATTTTTATATATTTTCGACATGATCACACGAACATTTCACAATGCTATTACCAATTTTGACCACCAATTGGCCATCTTCAGCTAGGAGATAAAAAGAGGACACAAAGAAACATTATAAAATCTACCAACTGCAGGTCATTGCTTGTCAATTTTTTTGCAACTTGCTGTTTGCCATCCTATTTAGTTTCTCAAACACATTGTGCAAATCTATTGAGTGAATATTAGTACTGTGCGCTAATGGGCAATTTTCTTTGACATTTGATTTTTCAGATTCTGAATATGTTTGCAATGATGTGTATTCTGGAGTATCTGTGACAGTGTGTGAACTATTTAAATTTTCTTTTGAAGTTTTTGCATCTAAGTTTTCCCTCTTGCTGTCCTCATTGGACAAAGCAGCTCCAGCCACTGAAGTTTCATGTTCTGCAAGCTTCTTTTCACATTCATCTTTCAACCAGTGGTACGGGCTTTTCAAGAATTCTGCCATTATATCTCTTACAACATCTCCGCCACAGTCTGATAAATTCTCCTCTTCATCAGATGATGGCCCTTCCTCAAGAGCACAGTTGTTTTTTCTCTTTAGTCACAGACACTTCAGGGATAGAACTTTGGGTATTAGTACCAGTCATTTTGTCTTCCATAAAATTTGTGACAAATTCAGTTGCAGTATATGTATGTGTTTGAGATACTTGCAGAGAATCCACTTGTATTATTATTGACAATTCATGGTGAGTACAGATATCTCTGAAACAAAATAGTATAAAGTGTAACATCAACATCAGTGTTAAAGTTATTGCAACATAATAACACAAGCTTCTTGTCTATCAGACTGCTACATCACTTAATGCAGATGCAGTAATCTGTTCAAAGTAAAAAAGTTATTACTGACAATATTTTTTATGGAAATGGAGTACCTACTCTTTTTTTGGTTCCACAAACCAGAGACTGGACTTTATTTTTAAAACTCACTTTGCAGCAGAATGTACACTTATATGGAGTTCCCTGGCAGATAAAAACTTGGTGCTTATTAGGACTAGAACCAGGGATCTTTGCCGTTTGTGAGCAGGTGCTCTACTATTTGACCTATCCAGGCATGACTCACAACCTGTCCTCACAGCTCTACTTCCACCAGTACCTTATCTCCTGCCTTCCAGACTTGACAGAAGGTCTGCTGCTTAATTTACAAGACTAGCACTGCTGGAAAAAAGGATGTTACAGAGACATGGTTTAGCCACATCCTGGGAGATTGTTTCCATAATAAATTTTTCACTCTGCAGTGGAGTGTATACTGATATGGAACTTCCTTTCACATTAAAACTGTGTGCTGGACTGAGGCTAGAACCTGTAACTTTGGACTTCACGGGTGAGTGCTGTACCACCTGAGCTTGTTCTGGAGACAACTCCCTGGCTGTGGCTAGCAAAATTTTCCCTCAAAATATGTGCATCAACTGTCTTTCATTTCCACAAGTAGTGTGTTCTTATACTTTATAGGGGCAATGGTTCTGGGAGGTAGTGTCACCAGTAAAGAATCCTGTAATGTATGTGCTATTGTGCAGTATATTGTACTCAAACTACAAATCATACATTTTGGATTATGAAGCAAAAGAATTTTAACATGACATGAAAAGGTGTACTGTGTTAGAAACATCTGCAGATTCTATATTTGTGTAAGAGTTCTGTTACAGTATTATCATTGTAAAAGCTGTTGGGAAGCAACAGCAGACCAGTGTGCACTGCACGCAAACATCAGTTGCTGACAGTTCAGCCAAGATCACGAAAATTTTAATTTCCCGCTTTAATGAGTGAGAAAGAAATAGTCTTGTCACACACCACCACAACCAAAAAAGGAGAATGGGTTGCACTGCTATGCTATTTGTGACTGATTTTGAACTCTGTGAACCTGACTAAGCCTATTAGACTTAGCTACAATAATAATTTAACTATTACCTGAAATTTGGTTTTCAGTGCTTTATAAACGCAGTATTGGCATCCCATGGTAAAATGGCTTTTGTATCTCAACAATGCAGATAGGGTATAATAGGTACTACATCAGAGGGGTATCTTTGGAGAAGAAAGGTTAACATATAATTTCTGAAGAGGAGCTGTACCTTATTCAGTAACTGCAGGGGAAACAGATTTGATGATTGACTGATCTGGCTTTCTAACATTAGTCAACACTGCATTGCTTTATTGGTACTGCATACAAATGAAAGCAAAGGAAATAACAGCAGTTATATTTCTGGAGGAATTGCAGCTCTACTGTATAGTTCAGTAATGATGGCATTCTCTTGGGTAAAATATATATACTGCCATTCTGCAGTTCAGATTGTGGAATATTAAATATCTCAGCTTAAAGAACATGACAGGAGAAATAGACAGGTTGAAGTTAGATATACAGGTCTTCCTTTTCCATGTTTCAGTCGACTGTTGGCTATTAATCACTTTGAAACTCTCAACAAACACTGTTTCTTTCAATTTATCCTGGTTCTATCTCGTTAATTTCTTCAGCTTTAATCTTCAGTTCATAATCAGTTAATTGTGTTCAAAGTCCTCACCTGGCCTTGAGAATGTTTCTCAGTTGCTATTGTAAGGATTGTTTAGATGAAAAAGGCATAAAACTGTACCTATGTTAACAAAACAGAGTATACAAACATTTGCAAACTAAAATGTGAACAAGAGGGAAGGTGGGATGTCACAGGAGGTAGCAGTTAAGTGAGGAGTGGGGTAGAATGCAAGAAAATAGAAGAGGAAGCAGAGGGTCCCTCTCATCCTGCAGTCTCAGTGACCTGGCCTTTCTTTTTAACCTTCCTTAATGCATCACTCTCTCCTTTCCAAGGAAGGAACAATTAGTTCCAAAATCATGGATAGTGTATACAGGTATGCTGTTATAAGTGCTCATCGTCTGTACTGATATATGCATAGATAATAAACATAGTGTTGAATTTGTGGGAATAATTTGCTACAAAATAATAGAATGATGAAAATAATCAATTTTTGACAGTACAATGTAGCTGAGTAGATAATAAAATCTACTCACTAAGCGGCGGCAGAAGAACACAAAAAAGATTTTATTTTGCAAGCTTTTGGAGCTTGCAAAGTGCATCTGAGACACTCAGCAGGACTATCTCAATGCTGGATCACACACTGCTGGTTAAGATCTTTTACAAGAATGGTGACCATGCACCAGTATTTCTGCTGAGGTTCCAGATACCTCAGGGTGTGAAAAAAAGGTGTTGGTCTGATGATTGTCAAGGACCTGGAGAAAATGAGCGCAAAATTTCAAAAGATGGAATTTGGCAGAGGGAGGAAAACAGCTGATCCAATATCAATAGAACATGTGGGCACAGAACTGCAGGAAGGGTTGAGCAATGGTGTTGCAAACCTGCAGTGCATGGGGAACTGCCCGAACCTTTAGACATGTCTGTGAGGTAGGTGCATAAAATTCTACGAAACATACTGCATTACTATCTGTATGAAATTAAAAATATTTGGGAGTGACCTGCCAGAAAGACGAATGTTTACTGTAAATTTTTTACCATGGAACATTCTGTGGGCAGATGAAACCCATTTCCATCTCCAAGGACATGTGAATACACAGAATTGCAGAAAAAGTACAGCAGAAAATCTGCTTGGTCATCAGCTGGTATAGTTTCATTCTGCAAAGGTAACTGTGTGGTGCAAGTTGATGAAATCATTTATTGTAGGGCCGTACTTTTTCGAGGAGATGGGTCGGGTCCTGTTTCATGTACCATCGCTGGTAAGAGCAATGAGTCTTTTGGACGCAATTGTCATTCCAACACTTCAGTAGCGTGCGTGTGTGACAGGATTATTTTTATGCACGTTGCACAGCCAGTAAAGCAATTGATGCAGAGGCATTTTGGAAATGCTAGAATTATCAGCCGTCATTTTCCCACAGCCTGGCCTACTGGATCACATAATCTCGATCCCTGTTATTTCTGGCTGTGAGGTTATCTGAGAGATGATGTGTTCAGTGCTCCGATTACAAACATGGCTGCAATGAAGGCACTCATTGCACCCCACATTGTGAATGTCACTCCTGAGAGACTGATTTGTTGTGGAACATGCTGTTTCTCTATTTCTACAAGGGACAGAAATGGTGGACATTGTATTGAACATGTCTTGCGTGAGTCTCACGACAGTTAAAAACCGATTTCATTGTTGGTTCTTATTCTAATTTTGCCCTCAGGATAATTAAAACCGATATCATTGTTGCTTTTTATGCAGTTTTTGATCTCAGGACAGTTAAAAACCGATTTTTGCCATCTGATATGGTGCCATGATGGATGGGCTTACGTAACAATGCTACAACTGCTGAATGGCAATGCGGTCATGCACAGTACAGTCGGTTCAATGTGCAATTCACACCACTGCTGTCGTATAGCAACTCATCTGTCGTTTGTAGCACAGTCCATTTATCTTATTATGTGAGAACATTTCAAATTGTCTGCGGATGCAGGAGGAGTTGGCCAAAGTCCAAACACAGCTGGGAGCTTTGTTGGCCAGTCAACAAGCTCCAGAGTGCCACGTTGAAGTGCGGTGGGGATGGGGTGCCTGGGGCAGCCTCTGCTGTACTAGATGTGCAGGGGGGGGGGGGGGGGATGTCACAGCTCTCTGTCACTGAGCCGACCTCAGGTGTTCAACAGCCGGCTGGCCCACTCTCACTTCAGTGTGGGTGGCAGACTTTGTCGAGGTCTCGAGCCTCAAGGTGAAGGCTGCATGGGGGAAGCAGGCTCCTGCCAAATCCCATGCACTTTGCTAGTAGATCAGTGCGCTATCTGATGCTAGGGGGGGGGGGAGGGGGAGGCTGAGATGGATCAGACTGCACCTTCTGCCAGGGTAGTGGCTGCTCCTTCAGCAAGGTCCGGACAGGCACTTGGGGGTAGGGGTTTGTTAGTTATTGGGAGCTCCAATGTTAGGCCGGTCATGGAGCCCCTCAGGAATGGGGAAGAAGTCCAACATTCACTTGGTGTGCTTGCCGGGGGGCCTTGTCCAGGATGTGGAAGAGGCTCTTCCGGCAGCTATCGAGCATGCGGGGTGTTGCCAGCTAAAGATTGTTGCACATGTCAGCACCAATGACACCTGTCGTCGGGGTTCCGAGGAAATCCTTGGGTCCTTTCGACGGCTGGCTAAATTGGTGAAGGTGGCCTCCATCTCTCGACGAGTGGAAGCCAAGCTGATGATCTGCAGCATCGTACCCAAGGTGGACCAGGGTCCTCTGGTTTGGAGTCGAGTGGAGAATCTAAACCAGAGGCTACGTCGACTCTGTGACGAAAATGGTTGTAAATTCCTCGACCTATGCTATGGGGTGGAAGGTTGTAGGATGCCCCTCAATAGATCAGGGGTGCATTACACACAGGAAGCAGCTACATGGGTAGCACAGTTCTTGTGGTGTGCACATGGGGGTTTTTGATTAGGTTCCTCCCCATGGGAAACAAACTGCTGGCCCAAAAAGTTACCAGTTCATGACACTGATGTGGGTGTGCCAACTGTAAAAATATGTTATTTCGCCTAAACAGGTCAATCCAAAGGATTTAAATATGCTTAATCTCATGTTAGTAAATTGTCGAAGTGTCTGTAGCAAGATCCCTGAGTTATCTCCAAAATAAACAGTAGCAATGCCAATATTGTATTAGGTACTAAAAGCTGGTTGAAACCAGACATAAAAGCAGTGAAATTTTGATCTCTGATTGGACAATGTTTAGGAAGAATAGAACTGATGCTATGGGAGGTGGTGTGTTCATTGCAGTTAAAAGCTGTTTCAACGCAGTTGCGATCGATACCACATCGGACTGTGAAATAGTCTGGATGAAGCTGTCAATCACACAAGGATTGACCATTGTATTAGGATGCTTTTATAGACCACCAGCATCCACGACAAATGTCACAGAATGTTTCAGGGAAAGTCTTCAGTACATAGGAAGTAAATATCCAAATTATTCAATAGTTATAGGTGGAGACTTTAATCTATCATCCATCGACTGGGAAAATTACACGTTTATCACAGGGGGCAGAAGCAAAGATTCGTGTGAAATTATTCTAGGAGCACTCTCAACATACGACCTTGAGCAATTGGTTAGAAAACCAAGCAAATAAAAGTGTCGTTAATGAATATCTTCATAGTCAGCTCCAAGCATTCACTGCGGGACACAAAGATATTGAGCATCTTTGGTCAGAATTTAAAGGTATTGTCCACCATGTGCTAGAGAAGTATGTGCCTAGCAAAAATATAGGGGAGGGAAAGGATCAACCTTGGTACAACAAACATATTAAGAAGTTGCTGAGAAAGCAGAGAATTTTGCAGTCGTTTTAAACGTAGTCACTGCCCCGCTGACAAACAGAAATTATGCAAAATCAAAGCAGCTGTCAGAAGGACAATGAGAGACTCTTTTAACGAATTTGAAAGCAATATTTTATCTGCAGATTGTAAAAATAACCCCAAAAAATTTTGGACGTACATAAAATCTATGATCGCTACAAATAATTCAATACCTTCTCATGCTGACAGTATGGGTAATGTAACTGATGATGATAAACAGAAGGCCGAAATTCTAAACCTAGCTTTCAAAAACTCGTTTACGATAGAGGACTGCAGCACCATTCCCCCTTTCAATTATCGAACAAACGAAAGGATGGCTGACATAGTGTTTAGTGTATCTGGGATTGTAAAACAGTTAAGATCCTTAGACACCAGAAAGGCATCTGGCCCAGACAATATCTGTAAGATTTTATGTTGACTATGCTACAAATATAGCACCATTCTTATCCATCATCTATCAGAGATCATTGGAATGGTGGAAAGTTCCACAGGACTGGAAGAAGGCCCAGGTCATAGCAATCTATATAAAGGGTAGAAAATTGGATGCACATAATTACCAGCCAATTTCACTGACATCGATTTGTTGTAGAATCATGGAACATATTTTGTGTTCAGACATAATGACCTTTCTAGACTCTGAGAAGCTCACCTGCAGAAACCAGCACGGTTTTAGGAAACAGCGGTCATGCGAGACACAGCTGGCCCTTCTTGTGCATGATATACAACAGGCTCTAGATACCGGAACCCAGGTTGATGCCATATTTCTCAACTTTCAGTTCTGCATTGTCGCTTGCTACAAAAAGTGCGTGCTTATGATCCATCCAGTGACATATGTGGTTGGATAGAAAGTTTTCTAACAGACAGGGAGCAGTATGTCGTCCTGAACGGGGTAACTTCAACAGAAACAAGAGTAACTTTAGGTGTGTCCCAGGGCAGCATAGTAGGTCCTCTGCCTTTTACGATTTACATAAATGATCTGGTTGATGGTATTGACAGCGGCCTCAGACTGTTTGCCGATGATGCTGTAGTCTAAAGGAAAGTAGTATCACACGAAAGTTGTGAACAAAACAATGAGGATTTGCAGAAAATAAATGCATGGTGTAGTGACTGGCAGTTATATCTCAATATTAGTAAGTGTAACCTACTGCGTATAACAAGGCGAAAATCCCCATTAATGTATGAGTACAAAATAAATGATCAGTCTTTGAAAGCGGTAACATCAGTCAAGTATCTGGGTGTGACTGCTCGAAATGATCTCAAATGGAATGACCAGATTACACAAGTAACGGGTAAGGCAAACTCTAGATTGCGGTTTATTGGTAGAATCCTGAAGTGATGCAGTCGTTCAACAAAAGAAATAGCTTACAAAATGTCAGTTCATCCAGTTTTAGAGTATTGTTCGTCTGTATGGGACCCTTACCAGTTGGGTCTGATTCAAGAAATTGAGAAGGTCCAAAGAAGAGTGGCAAGATTCATGACTGGTACATTTAGCCATTGTGAGAGCATTACAAATCTCATAGAAAGTTTGAAATGGGACACACTTGCAGATAGACGACGCACTAAACAGAAGGGGCTGCTCACTAAATTCCGAAATCCACTGAGGATGTAGAGCATGTATTATTACCACCAACTTTCAAATCATGTAATGGTCATCATTCAAAGATAAGGGAAATAAGAGCTCGTATTGAGGCATTCAGACAGTCATTTTTCCCTCGTGTGATCCGCGAGTGGAACAGAGGGGGAGAAATATGACTTTGGCGTAAATTGTGCCCTCCGCCACACACCGCTTGGTGGATAGCGGAGTATATATGTAGATGTAGAAAATTTTCGTTAATATCTTTTCTTATTTGTTTCCTAAAAGTTTCCAATTTCTTCGATACTATTCCTTTCAGATTTGACCTCATTGTGATCAGTGGTTTATTTTTACAGCTTTTTGAAACTGGAACTTTAATTATGCTCACCATATACATGGTTACTTGTCCTACAGCTGTATAACACACATTGCTACTTGTCATGTGGCTAACAGAGCTGGGATCTCGTTGTGACAGTCTGAGATGGTGACGTAGAAATGAAATAAGATATTTACTTAATATAATTATCTGTTATTGAGAACACAGTTACATGGAACTTGTGTGGCAGAAGTAGTTCGTATGCCGTATTTTTTGGAAGATTTCACCTTTCTCAGCAAGTCTTTTTTCTCTTTTATGTGTCTATAAAACTCCATGAAAGTCAGCTTCCACAGTTTGTGTCCGCAGTAATCCCCCCCCCCTCCACCCCCACCCCCCCTCGCACCCCCCCACCCCCCCACCCCACCACCCCCGCTGGACTGACATCAGCGAAACTGTTATTTCCACAGTGGTGTGTGCGGGAATAGAAAACAAACACTAGCATAATTTTAGCAGTTGGCATTTGCATTCAGGTTTTTCAATTTCCCTAAGTAAATCCACCTTTCTTCCACAGAGTGTTTATCTTCCATCCTTTGAGTCATGCTTAGTTTTGAACAAGGTCTTCAGATAAATTCGTTCCTGAAAACAATTCTCACCCAAAGTCTTCAACCATTTTCAGTCAAGCATATAATAATGTTTTCAATCATCACCTAATCTGGAGTTTCAGATAGCATCAGCCAATCATATACTTGACATTTATCAGAAGAAACAGACCATTTCTCTAAGTAGTAAAATGCTGTGGCATTAAAGCCATTGTCTCTTTCTCAAATTTCGAAATCATATTAATTATTTCTTGGTTAGGGTTTTCATTCTTTAATTTGTTCAAATTCATCTTGGTTTGTCTGCCAGTAAAATTGTCTGTGTTCCTCTCATTCAGACATCTTTGCTTGTCGATTAATATATTTCTTATTTCAAGTACCGAAACTTTATTCTTATCCACGCTTATTATATTTTTCCAGAGCCAAGTTTGACTGCAGGAACATGAAGTAAATTTCACTGATTGTACTACTAAAGAAATCTGAAATTATTTTAGGTGGCCTGTCTTCAGCGTCAAAAAATTATTTTAATAGAATCCAAAGCTTAAGGATTCTCTCAACTGCGGACATTACCATTAGTGAAAGGCATCTTCTTTTTCAGTGAGCTAGAAAAGTCTGATGATTTACATCAACATATAAGCAGAACTCTTCCAGCTTTTCAATCCTTACCATGTATATTGAAATATAATTAAATATTTTCATGACGATTGTTTCAATATCGAAAGTTAAGACTCCAGCAGCACATGGTGTAGTATTGGGGAGAATGTGGGCAGGGGATTCAATTCCTTTTACTTTTTTTCCTAGTTCTTCTTTAATTTGGTGAAACACATTTCACTGAGCACATTGATGAAGCCCTTCGAAGTCGGTATTAATATTGTCTCCACAAAAGCGATTAATTTATCTAACGGTATTTGCAGTTGTGTTAAAGTATCAAGACAAAACTTTACAATATGAAAATGGTATCTGTTCATTCGGAACCCGGAATCTCCTGCTTACATGGCAGACGCTCAATACATCTGAGCCACCGAGGGCACAGAGGATAGTGTGACTGCAGGGATTTATTCCTTGCACACTGACTCACATTCCCAACTTAATGTCCACACACTACATTCATAGTGCCCCTGTCCATTACACTCATTACTCATGCCAGACAATCTTACTGAGTCCCATAAGAGTTTGGGCAATGCGTGTGCATCTAGCACAGAAGAAGAAGGTCAATGGCTGGTTAGCCTTAACTATATGAAGATGGTATCTGTTCATTTCATTCTAAGAGAGCTGCATGGTCACTGATGGTATCTGTTCTTTTGGGCATGTCCAAAAGAACAGATACAATCTTCATATAGTTAAAGCTAACTGGCCATTGACCTTCTTCTTCTGTGCTGGATGCACACGCATTGCCCTAACTCTTACAGGACTCGTTAAGATTGTCTGCCGCGAGTAATGAGTGTAATGGGCAGGGGCACTGCGGATGTAGTGTTTGGACATTAAGCTGGGAATATGGGTCTCACGGGGAGCATGCAAGGGATAAATCCCTGCTGTCGCACTATCCTCTATGCCCTCGGTGGCTCAGATGGATAGAGCGTCTGCCATGTAAGCAGGAGATCCTGGGTTCGAGTCCCGGTCGGGGTACACATTTTCAACTGTCCCTGTTGATGTATATCAACACCTGTCGACAGGGTCTTGATTTAATTATCATTTCAAACTTTACAATTGTCTCCGATGTTTCTTTATTCAGTGAATTACATTCAACCACTTCTGTTTGATTCTGGCAGTTTCAGTAAAGTATTGAATAACTATAGGAAACATCTTTTCAGACCTGTAGTTTGATGTGTCGGTGCCTATGTCATAAAATGCAACTTCTTGCCATATTTTTATGCATTTGGGCACGGAGTGTGGTGTGAGAATATTTTTAACAATCGCTGTAACTTTGGTCCTGCCTGTAGACTGCTTAGCGGCAGCTTTGGAGTCCGGATAAATTGCGGCATTCAGCTTTACATTACAGTTAAGAGACTGAATGACTGATGATGCTTGATAACTTTATAAGCTGTAATTGATTCTGCAGCAGCAATGAGGAATTCTTTCTGGGTGTCTTCTATAATCATGAATACAGAAATAGGCTTTGAAGTCGATGTCACTGAGAATTTATTTGTAGAATTCTTCATAGAAATGTGATGCCTCACATCTGCCTTACCTTCTTGAGTTACTGAGATGAAACAGCTACAAATTTCACACAATGCTTCCTGGTCTGTATGCCCTTTTTAGACAAAAGACCACTCTTTTGTGTGTTCATCCAAAAAGTGACACTTTCTCTTTCCATACTTAGGCATTTTCATAAGCTATGATAAGATAAGTTTATTAGGCAGTGAACAGTCGACAATAACACTTTAGTCATCGTATACACATTACTATACACTATAAGCCCTATATATCCACAATATACACTTCACACAATACTAACTTGCACTCATTGTTCGTATTACATTCAGAAAGAATTGTCTTATCTGCTCGCTATTCCAAAGGGAACTGCCCAAGAACTGCTGGTTTCTTCCACATGGTGCTGCTCAAATAGCTCTAGCCATGTACTGCTGGAGAAGTCTGGTATTTTCTTGATGACAGCACTAGATCTAGATAATGCCTGTATCATCGATGCAACGCCATCTGTGAGACAACCTTGTCAACAGAAACTTGTTGACATATTTACATGTTGCACTAAAAGATGGCATTACTTCAATACCTGAGCCAAGCTCATAACAGTATTTTGTAAAATTGGACAAAACTGAGTCTTGTTGGGATGTTGGAACTGGAAGGTCCATAGCGGTGAGGGTCCTGATGTATCAGAATGAATGGCAACCAAGGCAAATAGAACCTTTCAGTCCCTGAATTCAGATAACTGTGACGGATCTTCCCATTTTTCTGTATAAAATCACAAACCAATTTTATTCAATAACTAGAATAGTTCAAAGGATTTTATGAAATTTGGAAGTGATTTTTTTAATTGACATTTCATTTACATAATGTGGGAAATGCGACAATTGCATTCAGTATTATAAACACAGGAGAAACTTATTGAAAATTTTTCTTTCTGTGGCATATCTTGACACAATCTTCTATAAACTCTTCACATCAGATTGTTGTTCCTTTCCGCATTTCTTTTACCATCAGGATTTCTTCTGGAAAAGCATCAAGCACACATACTAAAAGGTTTTTGTATTTGGATCCTCTTGTATGTATTGACATAATGATTGTATGTATTTTGGGAAATCGCTTCAGTTACTTCCATTCTAAATTCCAAAAACGTTTCCTTCATGTTGTTTAAATTTTTTAATTGTATTTTGTTGAGAAAAAAACTTATTTATTCTCAATAAAGATCAGGTCTTTGGTAGAGCTTTGGTAATGATGTCCACTACCTGCTCTTCAGATGGGATTTGATGAACTCTAATTCTTCCTTCATAAAGTTTTTCATGAATAAAGAAACGCTTGATGGCTATATGTTTGGTTTGGTGATGAAATTCTGGATTCTCTGCCAACTTCACTACTGCTGAATTGTCAATTCAGAGAACTGGAATTTCAGATAGTCTTGTTGTTTCTCTGAATAGACGGATTAACCAAATAATTTCCTTGAGAGCTGCATTTGCAGCAACTAGTTCAGCTTCAGTTGTGGATGTTGCTACCATGGTTTGTCACTGACTTAGCCATGATATCGCCCCTCCTGCATAGTTGATGACTGCTCCAGATGTTGATCTGCCTGTTTTTGAGCAGCCTCCAAAATCTGCACCACTGTAGCATTCCAAGTTGTGCTCTTTCCTCTTGGGCAGCTAAAACAGAAATAAGGTTTTTGGAAATTTTTGGTACATACCAGACATCAGTTAGGGTCAGCTCTTCACATCTGCTGCCAACTGTTGACAGAATCTGAATTGATCCTCTTTCTGTTGCTTCTAGAGACTCCTGTCCAACAGCCTTTATACAGCAGGGATTGTTGAATGTTTCAAAGCTGATATTGTAATCAGGACTATTTGCCATATGTTTCGTTGCACCATTGTCAATCCACCAATCGTATACATCCACTTCTAATAAACAAGCCTCACCGCAAATAGTAAACAATACTACCTTCATTACAACAGTTTTGTCCATGTTTTTCTGCACAGTTGTAGTTTTAGCTGGTCTTCCATCAGCAATCCACTTCTTACAATATTTGATCCAGTGGCCCAGTTCTTTGCAATAGTTACATTTTCCTTTAACTTTGAATTTGTTAGTTTTTATTTTGTTTTGTACACCTGATTTGACTACTAATGCCTCTTGTTTGACTTTGTCACTACTCTTTGTAAAATTTCCCTCAAACATGCACAATTGTTCCTTTAATTAATCAAGCATTTTCTCATCATCTTTTGTTAATAACATCCAACTCGATTTAAAGGAGTCAAAGCTTGCAGGTATAATGTGTAAAACTTTACATACCAATATCAGATCAGGTAGCACAGTTTCTCCCTGTGCTTTAAGCCCATTGTTCAGTTCATTTCACAGACTTGTTAACTTCACTATGTGTGTGGAGATGTCTTCTCCCTGAGTCCAACTAAATGCAAAGAAATCTGAACAAATCTTGAACAGCTGGTCCTTTTATGATGCCTTGAAATTCTGCTTCAATGCCTCCCATGCTTCATGAGCCATTTCTTTGTCCATGATCTTCTGATACACAGTGTCTGTAACTGCACTTGTAATCATCGACTTGGCATAACTGTTCACTTTACTATAAAAATCTAACTTGGCTTTATGATCCTTTATTGCTGCATCATTAGCACCTTCAGACAGTGGCTCAGGTTTTACTGACTTGCCATCAATTATGTCTAAAGCTCCTTCATGATAGTCAATTAGATCTTGTATTTTTCTCTTCCGCATTGGCCAATCAGTTTCACTATTCAATGGCTTGACATGTTTTACCAGATCCATTTCAACTCAAAAACCAAAAACACATTCGCAAATGCGAGTTAAAAGAAAACTGTATCTGTCACTTTTTGCAAACGTTTTTACATACGTAACTGGGACCCATAACCTATTGTATTTTGTTGAAAAAAAAACTTATTTATTCTTAATAAAGATCAGATGCTGACAATAAGTGGTGAGCTTGGTTTTCAAATACTTAGATGTATTACTGAATCTGGAGGCACTGTTTATACAAGAAGTCACTTGACCAAGGAGCTTCTAAAAACACCTATGAGTAAAAGGGTGAGTGTTATGACTCAAAATAAAAAACAGAGATAAACGAAACATTATGCTCATATATGATGCTGATTAATAATTTAACACAAAACTTCTTTTTAAGTATGTTAATAAAAATAATTTACTTTGACATTTTTATATATAATTAACATGTTGAGTAGAAAGTGATAAATAAGATGGCAAAATACTTTCTTATAATACTTCTTCTGCTGTTCTCATAATAAGAGAGTTCTTGATCAGCTCAGTCAGTGCTGCCCATTGTATCATTACAGTCTCATATCAACTGAAGTTTTGTTATTTTGTTACCTCTCTTTGTTTCCATTACATTTGTTGATGGGTTGTGTATAGTGTAGTGACCCACACAAATTCCCATCTGAGACCCGGGCATACTGTTGTAAGGCATGCCACAGAAGTCTGCAGACACACCTATAAGTTAGAACCATCAGAGGCCACCACACATGGATGTGCATGCATCCTCTCTCCCATCTGTGCACTCTATTGGCTGACCCTCACATGTTTACCTAATGACTGTGTGTTATCAGACAGTCAGTATGCGCCTGGCACAGATAACAGCAGACGCATCATGGCATGGAAGCAGGCTTTGGTAGGTCACTGAAGTGAGTTGGCACCACATCTACAGAGACAAGTCACCTGATTCCCATAAACTCCGTGGAGGAGGCGATGAGCTGTGACGCCACATTCAATCACATCCCAGATGTATTCGATCGGGTTCAGATCTGGCAAGTTGGGAGGCAGAACATCAACTGGAGCTCGCCACTGTGTTCCTTGAACCACTCCATCACACACCTGGCTGTCTGACAAGGCACATTATCTTGCTGAAAACTGTCACTGTCCTCAGGAAACATGATTGTCATGAAGGGGAGTAAATGGTCTGCAACCAGTGTAGGGTACTCCTTTGCCATCATGGCACCTTGAATGAGCAATGGACCCATTGATGTCCACGTGAATGTCCCCTAGAGCATAATGGAGCCACCACTAGCTTGTCTCTGTACTGCTATACAGGTGTCAAGGAGCAGTTCTTCTCTAACCTGATGGACTCGTGCCCTCCCATTGGCATAATGAATATAGTATCGGGATTCATTAGACCATGCAGTGCTCTGCCACTGCACCAGTATCCAGTGCCAATGGTCACATGCCCATTTCAGTTGTAGTTGCCAATGTCGTGGTGTTAATATTGGCAAATGCATGGGTCATTGCTGGGGAAGCCCGTCATTATAAGTATTTGGTGCACTGTGTGTTCAGACACACTTGTACTCTCCCCAGCATTAAAGTGTGCTAGGTCTGCCACACTTGGCCACCCATCCTGTTTTACCAGTCTGCCAAGCCTACGACATCCGACATTTGTAATTAGGGTGTCCACCCAATCCAACAACGTTTGGTTGTGGTTCCACCATGGTTTCGCCACATGTTGAAAACGCCTCAGCACTCCTTGAATATCCGACAACTCGCACAGTGTTTGAAATGCTTGTGCCCATATTCTGGTTGATCACGATCTGCCCTTGGTCAAACTCAGATCACCATCTTTGCTATCCTACACACAGACAGCATGCTCACTTATACTACCTGCACTGTGTGTGTGTGTCTGACTAGCAGTCATTCCTCACCATGTGGCACTGAAATTGCTTGGACGGGTTTGTATCGATAGCAGGTCTGTGGTCATAATGTTCTGGCTGGTCAGTGTAGCTTCATGTGTTTTTTGTTGTGCAGTTGTTTTGTGCTTTTTGTCGAGGCATGGGGTCTCTGCTTCAAATGTTGTTGCAACAGACAGAACTTCTCACAGTTATGCAACAGGCTTTGCTGGTGTTGCTCTCTAAAATTTATCTCTGACCCTGTTTCCTCCTCCGTTCCCATCACCTAAGTAGTGGAAGATTGGGAGGCATACGAACACCGCCCATGGCAGCATTTTCACAGCTTCCACAATGCGGATGCTGAGGTATATTGTACACTGTTTTTATCATGGATTTCTTCCACCCTGTATCAAGTATATTGTGCACTGTTTTTATCATGGATTTCTTCCACCCTGTATCAAGTGTTGTGGCAGTTCGCCCCGTTGCAGGATCCTCCCTTGTTGTCATTTGGCACCGTATGTAGTGTTATAGGCCCTTTGCTGTTCATTATCTATATAAACGATTTGGGAGACAATCTGAGCAGACATCTTTGGCTGTTTGCTGATGACGCTGTCGTTTATCAACTAATAAAGTCATCAGAAGAACAAACTGCAAAATGATTTAGAAAAAAATATCTGAATGGTGCAAAAAGTGCCAGTTGACCCTAAATAACGAAAAGTGTGAGGTCATCTACATGAGTGTGAAAAGGAAGTCGTTAAACTTCAATTACATGATAAATCAATCTATTTTAAAAGCTGTAAATTCAACTAAATACCTAGGTATTACAGTTACGAACAACTTAAATTGGAAAGAACACAGAAAATGTTGTGGGGAAGGCTAACCGAAGACTGCGTATAATTGGCAGGACACTTAGAAAATGTAACAGACCTGCTAAGGAGACTGCCTACACTACGCTTGTCCGTTCTCTTTTACAATACTGCTGTGCGGTGTTGGATCCTTACCTGGTAGGACTGACGGAGTACATCAAAAAAGTTCAAAGAAAGGCAGCACATTTTGTATTATCGTGAAATATGGGAGAGAGTGACACAGAAATGATACAGGATTTGGGCTAGAAATCATTAAAATAAAGGCGTTTTTCATTGCAACGGAATATTCTCACGAAATTACAATCACCATTTTTCTCCTCCAAATGCAAAAATATTTTGTTGACACCAACCTACAGAGGGTGGAACGATCACCTCAATAAAATAAGGGAAATCAGAGTTCATACAGAAAGATATAGGTGTTCATTCTTTCCGCACACTATATGAGATTGGAATAATAGAGAATTGTGAAGGTGGTTCGATGAACCCTCTACCAGGCACTTAAATGTGATTTGCAGAGTATCCATGTAGATGTAGATGTAGATGTAGATGTTTGTTGATGCCTGTTATTGCTGTTACACGCTTGTTGTAGTCATTAGGGTTGAATTTTACCAGTGCAAGAAACGGCCCCATCGGCCTTTCGTGCCTGGGCCACTACCCTTCATGACCTTAGACGCAAGTGTTATTTTGCCACGATCAAGTCAAAAGAGTCATAATGAGAATATCAACGTTCATGATGTTATCCTTCGCTCCACCCCTGATAAGGAAGTTTGGCAACACACCCTCCAGTTAGAGAAACCCTATCCCAGAGATATTTTGTCAGTTACCCAGTTGTATGAGGTCTCACACACCTCTGCTCAGCAACTTGCTTAAAACTGTTTATCATCTCTTTCTTCTTTATATTCAGATTTGAACCTGATGATATAATTTAAAATTATGAAACCGGTCGTGCCTTTAACAAACGATTTATAATAGCTACAGCGGTTTTTATTCAACATTCTATTCACATTTGACTAGTAATCATAACTCGCTTCAGCCGATTCTCATTGTAATATGCCTGGTATGTTTACCTTCCTTCCATGGATTAATTCAAAAGATGAATGACCTGTACTACTATGCAGCGTTGTGTAGAATACAAAAATTACACATGGTACCCATTTGTTCCATGTATTTTCATCCCCTGTCAAAAAGTGTCTCAGGTCCTCTATCAGTGTTCGATGACTTCTTTCTAGTGCATAATTTGATTCTGGATCATATGAAGTTTTGTTTATTCTGCTGATACACAACAATTTACAGACTGCTAAAAAGGTCACTTTAGGAATTTGATCCTCGGTCAGTTAAAAGTGATGACAAAATTCCATATCTTAAAACTATGTGTTCTACAAATCCTTCTGCTGATGTTTCAATGTCTTGACTTTCTATTTCTCACTTGTGCTTGACGCCCCTAATGGGCCTACTATGTGCACTGAATACTTTTCAAATATACTTTTTGCAGTATCTGTTATTTTCAACGGTATTTTTGTCTACACCTGCATAAACTTATAATTTTGGCATGTTGGTCATCTCTGTACATTTTCTTCAATAACGTGTTTCATTCCTTTCCACTGGCTGTACTGCTTTATCTTCTTGAATGTTCTAGGAATGTGCTCTTGCATTCAGTATGTGTTTCTTTTCTTCCAGACTTATTTTATTTTTTGTAATCTATGTCCCTATATTTGCTGCCATCTCATGATCACTCTCTATTTGTAGTATCATTGCCACAGATACTACTACAACGCCGCACCAACACAACATTGGCAGCACGTCGTCTGCCGAGCACAGTGCACTCTAGCGGGCTGTGCAGCTCGATGGAACTGGAGTGTGCCTCGTTCACTTCTTAGCTACATGTCAACCTAGGCAGACGCACTTTCGTAATCGGTCCTCAGCCAGTTCTGTAATATTTGCATTGATTCTCTGAGGAGGGCTGATCAGGCTTAGTCCTTGAGAATATGTTGTATTAGTTCATGGTATTCCATGTTATGAGACTGTCAGTTCATAGCCGCAGCTGCAGTCCTACAAACTACTGAAGATAAGTAATTTCATTGTACTATGTGTTTATTGAATAATAATCCTTCTCTCTAAAAGTGTACCATACTACATATTATTGCAACCTGGACTCCTTCAGCTCCTATCAACTCAGCCTCCTACTTATTTGCATTTAGTAACAAGCTGAAAACACCGACACATTTTGTGCCTCTTAACAGTGAGACACAATAAATAAAATGGTGACGAGTCTGGTCCCTTATTTCTGGGTTCACTAAACTAGCTGCAATTCTGGTTCTTTGCTTCCGTGTTTGTCCACTTAGTTTCACCTAGGTTGGCGATGTGCTTTCGCCATGCGGTCACTTGCTTGCTCACTTTTCTGGTTTGCCCTATCTGCGGTTTGGTAGTTGCAACACGCTTCATGGATTTGCTTGCTTCCTGTTTGTTGCACCATGGCTTTGCAAAGAGAACAACCTTCGCTGCTCGAGCTTTTACAGTTTCAGACGCAACAGATGATGCAGTGGCTTGCAGTGATGCAAGGACTAGTGGCCATGCAGACTACAGTGGCGCAAGCAAACATGCCACTGCTGCCGGCACCCCCGGCGCCTACACCACCAACACGGGCATCGCCATTCTGACGCTTCAATCCTGGCACGGAACATTGGGACAAGTACCGGGTGCAGTTGAAGCACACTATGAGGCCTACAAAATTGCAGTTAATGCACGGCTGCCTTTCCTTATTGCCCATGCTGGTGTGGAACTGTATCGCGTGTTAGTAAAACCCTTCCCCGCCTCCCACCCAGAAGACCAGTTGTATGACAGCGTGCTCCACAAGTTGGATGCACATTACAAGGACAGTGTCAACGTCATCACTGCGCATTAAAAGATTTTTCGCCTGTGGCGTGAACCTGGTCAGACTATCCACTCGTGGATTGCAGACTTGCAAGGACATACATCCAACTGTGACTTTCAGTGTGCCTGCGGACTGTCCTATGTAGATATAACGGTCAGAGATGCTATCACGCAAAATGTGCCTTATCATCACCTCCGGGAACAGATCCTCAAATTTAAGAACCCTACTTTGCAAGAAGTGTTAGATTTGCTGGATTGCCAGGACACGTTGGACAGGGCAAATTCTGTATTTGATGCAATGCCAGGCGCGTGCGCGGTTAGTGCTTCTCACAACAGGCCCACACACTCCGCTTTGCCATGGCCAGCTCTGCCGCATCGCAAGCAGGCGCGGAAACAATTTGCTAACCATGTTTGCGCGCCTAGACTCAAATCTTGCCCTAAGTGTTTTAGTGCTCATCCCCGGGACAAGTGCCCTTCCCATCAGGCTCAGTGTTTTCTCTGTAACAAAACAAGTCATGTTGAAGCCTTGTGTTCTAAACAGAACTCTCACCACACACATGTGTCAGGTTCATGTAATTTACAGAGGCATCGCCGCAACGGCTCTCGCCGTGAAACTGGCTTTGAGCAACCTATTAACGTTAATGCTATTTTTGAACGGGATTTTATGCCACGTGCGTCTCCCACACGTCAGATGCCTCACCACATTTCCTCACTCACTCTCAATCACATTGTGCGCAGTGCACACAAACTGTTTGTGACTCTCCGCATTGCTGGACATGCTGTGTGTTTGCAGTTAGATTCAGGTACTTCAGTTTCTCTATTGAATCACAAGACATATGCATTGCTTGCCTCACCACCTCTCACTTTCCAAGCTGATTGCTTTCACAGGACAAGAAATTTTGGTGCTTGATGTGTGTAATGTACAGGCCACGTATGGTGCCACCATCAGAACACTGACTTTGCACGTCGTTCAATCGCGTGATGCTACAAACATTTTCGGACTGGATGCATTTGAATTTTTGGCCTCTAAGTGCAAGACAGTGTCCTGTCCGTCTCAGCTAGTGACCATAATGACAGTGTTGACTCCCTTTGTGCGTCGTTTAGTGAACTTTTCTCTGACAGCTTGGGCTGCACTTCTAATTTCGCTGTGCATGTTGTAGTTAGAGACGATGCTATACCTGTGTACTGGCGTACTCGCACGGTACCACATGTGCAACACGACGCAGTAGCTGCGGAACTCATGCGTTTGAAAGACGTTGGGGTCCTCGAACCCATGTCTGCCTCACACTGGGCATCACCGATAGTGTGTGTTAAGAAAGCTAATGGTCGACTCTGCATTTGTGCAGATTTTAAGTTCACAGTGAATCCCCAGACTATTGTTGCTACTTTTCCTTTGCCGCACCCTGAGGACATATTTGATAGTTGGATGCAGGAAAGTATTTTTCTATGATTGGTTTGAGAGATGCATACTTCTAGATTCTGCTCGACGACTCGTCGCAGTGCTACTTTGTCATAAACACTCACTTGGGACTGTTCAAGTTTCGCTGACTTCCTTTCGGTTGTGCTTCAGCGCCAGCTATTATTCAGTCATATTTGCAGCAATTGTGTGCTATGGTTCCAGGGTGCTCTAATTATCTAGACGATATTATAGTGTCGGGTCACACCCCTGAAGAACATTTGCAGAACTTGAAAACTTTGTTTAGAGTCCTTTCACAGGCTGATCTCAAATGTAACAAGAACAAGTGCAAGTTTTTACGGACTGAGATAGAATACTTAGGCAATGTGATTAATGGGCAGAGTATCCACCCCTCCCCGTCGCATGCCCGTGCGATCAGAGACTTGCTGGCGCCTACAAACTTGAAGGAACTCCAATCTGTGTTGGGAAACATTACTTATTATATTCGCTTCATTCCTAACACCGCTCAGATAGCAGCGCCTTTGCAACGCCTCCGGCATAAGAATGTGTATTTTGTGTGGTCTCCAGATTGTGATGCTGCTTTCTGCGAGCTCAAGTCTGCATTGCCCAGTGATCGATGTTTGGTTCCTTTTGATCCCTCCTGGCCTGTGGTTTTGGCTGTTGACGCATCTTCGCGTGGCATCGGCATGGTTCTCTCGCACTGCGTACATTCAGTCGATCGTCTGATCACATTTGCCTCCAAATTGCTCAATATGGCACAGCAAAACTACTCTCAGATAGAAAAGGAAGCTCTAGCTATTGTCTATGGAGTTGCCAAGTTCCACAATTTTTTGTACAGTCGGAAGTTCTGTCTGATTACCGACCACAAGCCTTTGACATTGTTGTTCCACCTGTCCAAGCCCGTTGCAGCCCGTATGGCACAGAAATTGCAACGTTAGGCAGTGTTTCTGTCTGACTACAATTATGAAATTTTGTACCGGCCTATGGCTCAACTTGGCAATGCCGACACGTTGTCTCATCTTCCTATTGGTCCGGCAACACCTTTGACTCCTTTGTAGTGTCATGCCTCTATGTTGAGTCGCAAGACGCAGAGTTTGCCAATGGTTTTCCGGTCACCTACCATCGTAGTATTGCTCCAGCGACGGCCGCCGACGCTTCTCTACACCTAGTTTTGCAGTACATCTGTACGCAATGGCTGCCATCTGCTTCACAAATTCCTGACCCCCAGTTCAGTGTTATTTTCCACAACGCCATAGTTTGTCAGTTCACCATGGTGTTCTGTTACTCCGAACAGAAAATGATCAATCCCATTTTGTGGTACATCGTTGTTTGCGGTCGGAAATTCTCTGCCTTCTCCATGTTGGTCACTGGGATATTGTGCAGATGAAACAGCTCGCTCGACGTCATTGCACCTGGATTGGTATTGATTGCAACATTGAAGATTTGCTCGCTACTTGTCAGTCTTGTGCAGAGCATCAATCTGCTACCCGCAAACAGTTCTTTGTGTGGCTGACTCCTAATACACCTTGGCACCGTGTCCATGTTGATTTTGCGGGTCCATTCAGGGACTCCTGCAGGTTGATTGTTATCGATGCTTACAGCAACTTCCCCTTTGTTGTCCCAATGGCTTACACTACCTTGGCAAGTAACATTCGGGCATTGACGTCGATTTTCTGTCTGGAGGGTCTGCCAGAAGTCAATAATTCAAGAACAATCTTAATCGCATTTATTATTGTTATAATACCGCCAACCGGTTTCAACCCAATGTAGGGGCCATCTTCTGGGTGTTTACACCATTGGTTGACTGCTGGTGGTGTGACTTCTGTCTACATAACGGCAGGAGTGGCACCACCAGCAGTCGACCAATGCTGTAAACACCTAGAAGATGACCCCTACGTCGGGTTGAAACTGGTTGGCTGTATTATAACAATAATAACTGCGATTAAGACTGTTCTTGAATTATTGATTAATCATACTAATCGCTGCTTCTCTCCACAACCATGTTGTCCAAAAATCTGCCGGAAGTGCTTGTCTCCGACAATGGCGCCCAGTTTGTCTCCAAGGAATTTGAAACATTTTGTGCTGCCAATGGCATTCGTCATCTTACTACCATGCCGTTCCACCCACAGTCGAACGACGGGGCTGAACGGTTCGTTCAAACGTTCAAGTCACAGATGGCTAAGTTGCACGCTACGCATTCTCGTGAGCGTGCTCTTTGGACCTTTTTGTCGTCCTACCGCTCCCAGTTGCGTGATACTCACTCCCCGGCTGAATTGCTTCATGGTTGTGCCCACAGGTCGCTTTTGAAGTTACTGTGGCCTCCTTCGCCGCTCGCTTCCGCTGCTTCACCTCTGTCCGGCTTCATGCCGCACGCTATGGTCTCCTACAGAGTTTTTACGGGCAGGCGGCTTTGGAAGCAGGGGTGCATCGTTCACTCACTTGGCTGTGCTCTGTATCTTGTTTCTAGTCTGTCCGGGTTGGTCAAGTGGTGCAGGAACCAGCTACGGTTGTGCCGCCCACTTTGCATCCTCCGTCACTCTTGGCACGTGGCCGGCGCGCCCCTCCTGCGCATGCGCCTTAGCCGTTGTTGCTGCCAGCGGCCGCCGTCGCCCGTCCGCCACAGCCTCCATGCCGGCCGACCGTCGGACACTGCCCCCGACGCTGCCCTCGCCACCTCCACCAGCGGCGCTGGGTCCACTGCCGGCTGTGGCTTCCACCTCGCCGGTCACTCCGCCGCACGCCGCCGCTGAGGCGTCGCCCCCATTGTCCATGGACATCGAGCTCTCCCCGTCCCCTTTGGGCCTACCTGGAGGTGGTTTGTGGTCTAAGCAGGTTTTTGCCTCACTCCCTGGTGTGAATGCGGGACCATGGGCGGGCAGTCATCCTGCACAGTCCCTCTGTCCGCCCCCTCAGTTCTGCCGCCCCCGGGTCCCTCCTACCGACGTCGCAAGCCTTATTCCACGACACCACGACATTTTGGGGGGGGGGGGGGGGGAAGGGGTGTAGTATCATTGCCATAGATACTACCACAATGCCGCACCAACACAAGGTTGGCAGCTCGTAGTCTTCCGAGCACAGCGCACTCTAGCGAGCTGTGCAGCTCGACGGAACTGGAGTGTGCCTCGTTCACTTCTTAGCTAGATGTCAACCTAGGCAGACACACTTTCATAATCAGCCCTCATCCAATTCTCTAATGTTTGCATTGATTATTTGAGGAGGGCCCAACAGGCTTAGTCCCTGAGAATATGTTGTATTAGTTCATGGTATTCCATGTTAGGAGATTATCAGTTCGTAGCCGCAGCTGCAGTCCTACAAAATACTGAAGATAAGTAATTTCATTGTACTATGTGTTTCTTGAATAATAATCCTTCTCTCTAACAGTGTGCCGTACCGCATATTATTGCAACCTGGAGTCCTTCAGCTTCTATCACCTCGGCGTCCTACTTATTTGCATTTAGTAATGACCTGAAAACACCCACATGTTTTGTGCCTCTTAACAGTGACACATAATACTATTTCTGCGCTCACCTGTGCCTGTCACATGCTCAGCTGATTACCCCTTTATTTTATGTATATCTCATTCCTGTCAGTATGAATGTGCTCACTAGTTTGTATTCTACTAATGGCACCTGCATTGCTGTTCAGCCTATCCGGCTGTCGATTACCTCATAAACATTCTCTTCAAACTTAAGTCTCCACTTCAGGAGTCTCAAACTAGGATGCTTTACACTGAATATCCATGTTAAAGGTTTATGTTCTGTTACCACCATAAATGGTCATTCATATACATATGGCCAGAACTGCTTCACTTCAAGTACTACAGTCAACAATTCTTACTCGGTGTGACTACATATTAATTCCATCTTATTTAACGACCTGGACGCATATTGTAATCACCCCTCTCCTTCCTTCTTCCATCTTCCATCTATTGTCCACATTAAACAATGCCCAGACCAAGTAAATAATAAGCAAACTCTTTTATGAGAGGAGCAAAGATTAGAATAAACTTTCAAGTTTACTTAGCTTTTCATATTGAGATGGCTCCAGTTCTTCTTGTCTAGGGGTCTGATTTTTGTAGCTGAAAACCTAACATCAGGTCCTCACAGTTGGTTTGAACTAAATAAACTGGATAACTGTTGTTGCATAATTTTTTACATAAATATATTTTCCACTGACTTTCTCACATTTTAGTATATCATACAGTACTTTGATTTTTCACATTAACAAAGCCAAAATTAAATTGTTTGCACTTATTATACAAAAATGCAGCCAATCACATCAGAGGCAAGCTTATGACTCCCACATACTGCGGAAATAACAATGTCCCAAAGGGTTTACAATTTTTCTTAGGAAATGGATTCCTACTAGTTTTCATTACATTAGTAATTAGGATTATTACAATCCAGAAATAAATGTAGTAAACAGTACAGGATTGTGCAATTAATAACAAATTTTTAAGTGTGTAAATAATTTATAATTTCAAATGTTCCTAAAAAAATAATTTTAATTGTACATTCAGAACTAGTACTTCCCGATTACAACATCAAAATTAAAATATTTTATAATGTAATTCCTTTTCAAATTTTAGCTTGAAATATAACATTCTGTGTATAAAATTATATGAAAGTTTTCAGAAAAGCAACTGAGATAATTGTCCAAAATTCAAAAAATAATACTGGTATCGACAATTACTGTTGAGGAAAAGTAATGCTAGAGGAGGATGTCCTGGAGAAGTCTTCACCAGCTTTCTTGACTTGTGACAGAACTGCTTCCAGTTCATGTCTATTGTCACCATGAATGGCTTTGTAAAATGTGGATAGTGAATTAGTAGAAGATTAACCAATTTCTCCTTTAATTTCCTGAAAGCATAGTTTTGCTTTTCATCTGCTCCATTCTTTAGCAAATCTTGAAGTGGTGTCACGACTTTGCTAAACTTTGCAATAAATTGAAAACAGTACCCAACTGAACCTAAAAATGCTTTCAGTTCTTTCGTCGTTCTTCACTTTTTCCACCTATGTCATGTCCGGTAATACTAACGACCCAAGAATCACTTCCTCTTTTATGAGTTCACACCTGGTCGCAAGTTTAATTTGTGCCCTCATAACCTGTCAAGAATTACATGGAGCTTCTCATTACATTCATGCTGGCTTCTTCTGTAACACACTGTACTGTCTAGATACAGGAAAATTTTATCCGTTGCAGATGTGCCAAAACTATGTTGAAAACAACCTGTGGCTCCTTTCAGTCACACTGGCATTCGTTTGTATTTATAATGTTGATAGTTTGAGGTGAACCTTATCTTATGTCTGCCCTTCCTGTCCGTCAATACTTGATGGTACCCTATTGCAAGGTAAAGTGTCGAGACGTACTTTGCCTGCCATAGTTGGTCCAAGTATTGACGGACAGGAAGGGCAGACATAAGATGAGGTTCACCTCAAACTATCAACATTATAAATACAAATGAATGCCAGTGTGACTGAAAGGAGCCACAGGTTGTTTTCAACATAGTTTTGGCACATCTGCAACGGATAAAATTTTCCTGTATCTAGACAGTACAGTGTGTTACAGAAGAAGCCAGCAAGAATGTAATGAGAAGCTCCATGTAATTCTTGACAGGTTATGAGGGCACAAATTAAACTTGCAACCAGGTGTGAGTTCATAAAAGAAGAAGTGATTCTTGGGTCGCTGTATTACCGGACATGACATACGTGGAAAAAGTGAAGAACGACAAAAGAATTGAAAGCATTTTTAGGTTCAGTTGGGTACTGTCTGAGGTTCACAATGATCCTCCACATCTGTTTGCCACTAACATCTCCCTCTTTAGGAACCAGCAATAATGTAGCGTTCCATGCACTCTTGCTTTCAGCAATTACGTCATCTTTCAGCATCATTTCTATTTGCTCTTTTAAAACCTCGTTCTCGGCTTTGGGTGTTCTGTATGGTCTAGTGTGTTCTGGTGCTATCAGTATCACATGTATCACTGTGGATGTATATGACAATTTGCAACATGAAAGACAATAGATCTTCATATTCCGTGCAAACTTCTACTAAAGCATTCTTTTCTTCCACACTGGAGTGATTCACTCTCAGTTGTTTTTGCAAAGTACTAGCAGGACTTCCTGTCATTCCTATGGTTTCCTTACTGCCTTTTCTTTTGCGCACCTTTGGTGATTCTTCCATCACTAATCTGAAGTTTTTAAATTGTGCTTTGTCCTCTGACAAATTTATTGCATTGCCCTATGGACCTGCCATTTCACACTCACACTAATGAATCTGGTACATACACCCTGTGTACAATTTCCTGTTTTGAGATAATTATTTCCCTTTCACTGTCGCTTGGTACCTTACCGTCCACTTTCAATCACATTATCATTTCCTTGCATGCTCCAATTTCCCCATCAGTCTCCTGATGGCCTCGAACTTGTATTCTTTTGGTTCCTCTTCCACTACTTAGGATAATCTAAACACATTACCCACATAGTCTAGTTTGACTTTATGCTACCAATCATCCTGTCATATGGGATGTCTAGTCTTGGCTTACACATATCAAACTTGTGTCACAATTCTTTGGCTGCTTCCAAATTTAGGTGTATTTCCACCAAACCTGATTAACTTACTTTTTCACCCTTCAACTGAAGCCTCTGTGCTTCATCTATTCTAACAGTATAATTTACTGGAATTCTCCTTATTTCTAACAAGCACAAATTTGCCCCTGTATCAATTAACAGCTTTAATTTTTTCTTAATTCTACTCAATATAATACTACCACAGCATTTTCTGTGGTACAGTTTATTTCCTGCATTGATTGGTTTCTTAGTGCAACAATACCGGATGGTGCAGCTTTGTCACTTTTTAGTTTCCCTGAACTACTTTCCCTGTCTTACTCGACTCTAGTGCTCCATCTTTCTTCCATGTATTCCAAGATCCTTAATGTCAATCCTTAGCATTGTGCCTGATTCGTTTACATTTGCAACAAGTCATGCCTCTTATTCTGGTACAGGACACACCACAGTTACACTGTGAGCATCTCCATTCGCACAGTGAATGCAATTCATTTATGTCTCTACAATTCTCTGTTAATATTCTGGGATCTATTGCTGTCACTTTTCTTGCACATGCCATGCATTCTGCATGTGTGTGGCCTAGTTTCTCACAAACATAGGGAAAATATGTGAACTGTTTTCCTTCATAACATGTATCCTCCTCTTGTCCTGTTTCTCCTACAGTTGCTTGCTATATGCCCTCGCACATCACACGTGTCAAATTTCTGTTCCTTTCTTTCCCTAGGTGATCGTACTAGTTCATTTGCACACTCAGTCATTGTTTTTGGAGCTATTTCACTGTCTCTCACTAACATTAGCGTACTTTCTCCCTATACTGATAATTCCGCTACTGTAGCCGATCCAATTTAGTCACTGCTACTTGTACTAACATCTGGATTCTATTGTTACTCAATTCTTGCATGAAACACACTCTTCTCAAAGAGTCAACCTGCTCTAGGGCACCTTTCTACTGCTCTCTACTCATAACCCTGTTTACACCTTCCTGAAAGTCTCCCTGCATTTCTTCAGTCATACGATTATTTATCCACAACTTCTGAGACGTAACAGTAGGCACAATGCAAAGCAATTTATAGCCTTCTAGATTGCATAGTTCCCAAGATATGACTATTCAACTGTGGCTGTGTATGCAACATGTGCTTATTTCCTCGACTTAAAATATATTCCATTCCAAAGTTTAGAGTCAACAGTGCAGTCAACAAATGAGAGTAGTATTACCATCAACCAATGAAAATGTTCGGTGCAAATTGACTGGAAATTAAATTTTGATCTGTACAAACTACAAAAGATTTGTGTGTCAGTAAATGATTGGAAGAAAAGAAATATTCGATATGAAGTGACTGGGAATTGCAAAAGCTGCAATTCATGTCAGTTTGGCAAACCGTGCAACTTTGGGTGCTGCCTCTTTGTATCCCCACAACACCATGATATTCCAAGACATTTAATATTTTGTGTTTGCTTGTTGGTGTTGTGATGTGGAAACCATTATAGCTGTGAATATGCAGATTCCTGGTGAAAATTAGTGTTTGCAGTAGCAAAAACATCATGCATATGTGAAAAACGATTTGAGAATTTGTACTCCCACAAAATCAATATTCGCCATGAAATCTAATATTTTGTGTATGTGGGCCTAATTTGATTTTCTGTTGTGGACCTCAGTGGTTTCAGTGTGGTGAGTGTGTTTTTTTTTCTTCGTTGCATAACTCATACAGAAACTTTCAAATGTGTACCCTCTGTGTGGCTTTGGTGAATATTATAAAAAGCTAATGATAAAAAAAAAAATAGTGGATTGATACTTACTTAACTGGGCATTACTAGTACAAATATAACTGGGATGGATTGTATGTTGTTGTTAATGCTAGAATACCATGTATATAGATAAGTAACATCAATTTATTACTTATCGCAGTTACAATCATAAAGGGGAAAAACAGAGAGAAAAGT
Organism: Schistocerca americana; assembly: GCF_021461395.2. NCBI lineage: Eukaryota > Metazoa > Arthropoda > Insecta > Orthoptera > Acrididae > Schistocerca > Schistocerca americana. The sequence goes on from NC_060126.1 coordinate 46,581,277, forward strand.
ACAAATAAAAAAGTCGAAAAAGTCAAAGCATACTTGTTAAATAGGCCAAAATTGGGGAAAATTAAAGTTTATATTGAAAGGATAGAGTAGTGGGGAATGATGGTGTATTTGACCCGCTAGACCAGAAACTCAAATCCACCAAGCTAGAAATTGAAGCTGCATGTGAGGTTGTTTGGGCAGTACCCAGTATCAGGAATTGGCATAAAATGGTAACTAGATCCTTTTATCACCCACCAAACTCATCTCTGATGTAATGGAGAACATTGGAGAAAACCTCATTTCACTTATATGTAATTTCCCCAATTATATGGCAGTCAACAGGGGAGACGTTAATCATACAACAATCAGTTGTGAAAATTAATGGAAAATCTCATGTAGAGATGTGAAACAAATACTAACAAATAGATAGAGAGGCTGGCCAGTACTTACCTCAGCTCAGTACAGCCGATAGATACACAAAAAAAGAACCGAAAATTTACGTTCCTAGCTTTCGGAACAAATGTTCCTTCATCAGGGAGGAGAGAGGGGAAAGAAAGGGAAGAAGGGAAAGTGGATTCAGTTACTCACAACCCAGGTTATGAAGCAACAGGGAAAGGAAAACAGGGAGGGTAGCAAGGATGGAGTCATGGTTGTCAGAGGGAAGCCAAAGATATTCTACTGTAAGTACTGTGCCAGCTTCAAACCAAAGAGGATGCATACAGAAGTAAAGTGGTATATAGTATAAAGATAAACACAACTATGTAGGATGAAAAGATGCATGAATGACTAAAGAGGAAAGGGAAAGAGGAGAAGACTGAAGAGTAAATGGGAGTGAGGTTGTTTAACGTAGGTTCAGTCCAGGGGGATGGCGGGATGAAAGGATGTGTTGGAGTGCAAGTTCCCATCTCCGCAGTTCAGAGAGACTGGTGTTGGGTGGGAGAAGCCAAATGGCACATACGGTGTATCAGGTTCCTAGGTCCCTAGAATTATGCTGGAGGGCATGCTCTGCTACTGGGTATTGGACATCTCCTAGGCGGACAGGTCGTCTGTGTCCATTCATGCACTCAGCCAGTTTAGTTGTTGTCATACCGATGTAAAAGGCTGTGCAGTGCAGGCATGTCAGCTGATAAATGACGTGTAGTTTCACATGTGGCCCTGCCTTGAATTGTGTATGTTTTACCAGTAGCGGGGCTGGAGTAGGTGGTTGTGGGGGGATGCATGGGGCAGGTTTTGCAGCGGGGTCGGTTACAGGGGTAGGAACCGCTGAGTAGAGAAGGTAGTCTGGGAATATTGTAGGGTTTAACAAGGATGTTATGGAGGTTAGGGAGGGCGATGAAAGGCAACTCTGGGTGGTGTGGGGAGAATTTTGTCAAGGGATGATCTCATTTCAGGGGTTGACTTGAGAAAGTCATATCCCTGGTGGAGTAATTTGTTGATGTATTCGAGACCAGGATAATATTGTGTGACAAGGGGGATGCTTTTGTGTGGTCTGGGGGTAGGAACATTGTTGTTGGACGGGGAGGAATGTATTGCTCGGGAGATCTGTTTGTGGACAAGGTCTGCAGGATAGTTGCGGGAGAAGAAAGCACTGGTCAGGTTATTGGTGTAATTGTTGAGGGATTCGTCACTGGAGCAGAGACGTTTGCCACGAATACCTAGGCTGTAGGGAAGGGAGCGTTTGATGTGGAATGGATGGCAGCTATCAAAGTGAAGGTACTGTTGTTTGTTTGTGGGTTTGATATGGACAGAGGTGTGGATGTGAGCTTCAACAAGATGAAGGTCAACATCCAGGAAGGTGGCTTGGGTTTTGGAGAAGGACCAGGTGAAATTCAGATTCGAAAAGGAGTTGAGGTTATGGAGGAAATTAAGGAGTGTTTCTTCACCATGAGTCCAGACCACAAAGATGTCATCTATAAACCTATACCAGGCCAGGGGAAGCAGCTGTTGGGTCTTCAGGAAAGCCTCCTGCATGCGGCCCATGAAGAGGTTGGCATAGGATGGAGCCATCCTGGTTCTCATGGCCGTTCCCCTGATTTGTTTGTAGGTCTGGCCTTCAAAAGTGAAGTAATTATGGGTGAGGATGAAGTTGGTAGCTAGAAATTGAAGCTGCATGTGAGGTTGCTTGGGCAGTACCCAGTATCAGGAATTGGCATAAAATGGTAACTAGATCCTTTTATCACCCACCAAACTCATCTCTGATGTAATGGAGAACATTGGAGAAAACCTCATTTCACTTATATGTAATTTCCCCAATTATATGGCAGTCAACAGGGGAGACGTTAATCATACAACAATCAGTTGTGAAAATTAATGGAAAATCTCATGTAGAGATGTGAAACAAATACTAACAAATAGATAGAGAGGCTGGCCAGTACTTACCTCAGCTCAGTACAGCCGATAGATACACAAAAAAAGAACCGAAAATTTACGTTCCTAGCTTTCGGAACAAATGTTCCTTCATCAGGGAGGAGAGAGGGGAAAGAAAGGGAAGAAGGGAAAGTGGATTCAGTTACTCACAACCCAGGTTATGAAGCAACAGGGAAAGGAAAACAGGGAGGGTAGCAAGGATGGAGTCATGGTTGTCAGAGGGAAGCCAAAGATATTCTACTGTAAGTACTGTGCCAGCTTCAAACCAAAGAGGATGCATACAGAAGTAAAGTGGTATATAGTATAAAGATAAACACAACTATGTAGGATGAAAAGATGCATGAATGACTAAAGAGGAAATGGAAAGAGGAGAAGACTGAAGAGTAAATGGGAGTGAGGTTGTTTAACGTAGGTTCAGTCCAGGGGGATGGCGGGATGAAAGGATGTGTTGGAGTGCAAGTTCCCATCTCCGCAGTTCAGAGAGACTGGTGTTGGGTGGGAGAAGCCAAATGGCACATACGGTGTATCAGGTTCCTAGGTCCCTAGAATTATGCTGGAGGGCATGCTCTGCTACTGGGTATTGGACATCTCCTAGGCGGACAGGTCGTCTGTGTCCATTCATGCACTCAGCCAGTTTAGTTGTTGTCATACCGATGTAAAAGGCTGTGCAGTGCAGGCATGTCAGCTGATAAATGACGTGTAGTTTCACATGTGGCCCTGCCTTGAATTGTGTATGTTTTACCAGTAGCGGGGCTGGAGTAGGTGGTTGTGGGGGGATGCATGGGGCAGGTTTTGCAGCGGGGTCGGTTACAGGGGTAGGAACCGCTGAGTAGAGAAGGTAGTCTGGGAATATTGTAGGGTTTAACAAGGATGTTATGGAGGTTAGGGAGGGCGATGAAAGGCAACTCTGGGTGGTGTGGGGAGAATTTTGTCAAGGGATGATCTCATTTCAGGGGTTGACTTGAGAAAGTCATATCCCTGGTGGAGTAATTTGTTGATGTATTCGAGACCAGGATAATATTGTGTGACAAGGGGGATGCTTTTGTGTGGTCTGGGGGTAGGAACATTGTTGTTGGACGGGGAGGAATGTATTGCTCGGGAGATCTGTTTGTGGACAAGGTCTGCAGGATAGTTGCGGGAGAAGAAAGCACTGGTCAGGTTATTGGTGTAATTGTTGAGGGATTCGTCACTGGAGCAGAGACGTTTGCCACGAATACCTAGGCTGTAGGGAAGGGAGCGTTTGATGTGGAATGGATGGCAGCTATCAAAGTGAAGGTACTGTTGTTTGTTTGTGGGTTTGATATGGACAGAGGTGTGGATGTGAGCTTCAACAAGATGAAGGTCAACATCCAGGAAGGTGGCTTGGGTTTTGGAGAAGGACCAGGTGAAATTCAGATTCGAAAAGGAGTTGAGGTTATGGAGGAAATTAAGGAGTGTTTCTTCACCATGAGTCCAGACCACAAAGATGTCATCTATAAACCTATACCAGGCCAGGGGAAGCAGCTGTTGGGTCTTCAGGAAAGCCTCCTGCATGCGGCCCATGAAGAGGTTGGCATAGGATGGAGCCATCCTGGTTCTCATGGCCGTTCCCCTGATTTGTTTGTAGGTCTGGCCTTCAAAAGTGAAGTAATTATGGGTGAGGATGAAGTTGGTAAGTGTGATAAGGAACGAGGTTTTTGGAAGATCTTCGGGTGGGCGTTGGGAGAGGTAGTGCTCCAGGGCAGAGAGACCATGGGTATGTGGGATGTTTGTGTAAAGGGATGTAGCATCTATGGTGACAAGAGAGGTTTCAGGTGGGAGAGGAGTGGGAATGGATTTGAGGCATTCTAGGAAGTGGTTTGTGTCTTTGATGTAGGATGGGAGTCTGCGGGTGATAGGTTGGAGGTGTTGGTCTACCAGAGCTGAGATACATTCTGTTGGGGCTTTGAAGCCTGCTACAATGGGAATTTTTGTGGATTTTGGGTAATAGGTTGAGTGAGTAAGTCTATGGAAGCCGTTGTGAGGCCTTGTGAGGGACCTTGGATTTTTAGGATTTTCTGCAGCTCGGTCTGAATGGAGGGAATGGGATCCTGGGTAACAGCTTTGTAGGATGAGGTGTCGGAGAGTTGACACAGTAGGTAGTGATAAGCCATTACTTGGATTGGAATCATACTATGACAGAGACATTATCGCCTATCGTACCTTTCCTTCTGCCACATACTCCACACGGTCAAGTACCACAGTTGTGGAGCCTTTATCCGCTGGGAGGATGACAATAGAGCAGTCTGTTTTCAGCTCCTTAATGGCACGGGATTCAGCTGGGGTGATGTTTGGGGTTGTCGGGATGTTCTTCAAGAAGGACTGGGAGGCAACACTGGATGTGAGGAATTCCTGAAATGTCTGCAAGGGATGGTTTTGGGGGAGGGGAGGAGGATCCCTTTGAGAAGGCGGCAACAAAAGACGTGACCTCTTTAAAGATATTCACTTTGAAGCTGGTATCACTGACAATGACATGGTTGTGGTACCAATGATAGGATAACTAAAATGAGAAGAAAGATATGTATGTTCAGGAAACTAGATAAAAAATCAGTAGTGTCATACCTCAATGAGAAACTTGAAACTTCCAGCACAGGATAAGAGCATGTAGAAGAAGAATGGCTCAAGTTTAAAAGAGTAGTTGGCCATGCACTGGATAGATATGTACAGTGTATTTCCAAAAAAGTCATACAGAGTCCAACCTGCTAGGTCTGCAAAAAAACCATGGCTCACTAAGGGCATCATAGCTTCCTGTCAGAGAAAAAGACAACTCTACATAGCATCAAAGACTTCTAACAACCCTGCTCAGCTAAAACATTATAAACTCTACCGTAAAATTCTTGCCAAAGTAATTAAAAACTCTAAAAGTATGTGTATAGCATCTGAAATTACTAATTCTGAAAATAAAATTAAAACAATCTGGAATGGGGTAAAGAGAGAAACAGGGACTGTAAACTACACCAAAGACAAAAATATTGTTTTAACTGTTGACAACTCAGAGATAACTAATAGTGAGGAAATTGCTGAAATCTTTAACCAACATTTTTTAACTGTCCCAACACAGATAGGTTGCCATGGTTCTGTAGATAAAGCTGCCTGTATAATGAAACCATGAACCATGGACCTTGCCGTTGGTGGGGAGGCTTGCGTGCCTCAGCGATACAGATAGCCGTACCGTAGGTACAACCACGACGGAGGGGTATCTGTTGAGAGGCCAGACAAACGTGTGGTTCCTGAAGAGGGGCAGCAGCCTTTTCAGTAGTTGCAAGGGCAACAGTCTGGATGATTGACTGATCTGGCCTTGTAACAATAACCAAAACGGCCTTGCTGTGCTGGTACTGCGAACGGCTGAAAGCAAGGGGAAACTACGGCCGTAATTTTTCCCGAGGGCATGCAGCTTTACTGTATGATTAAATGATGATGGCGTACTCTTGGGTAAAATATTCCGGAGGTAAAATAGTCCCCCATTCGGATCTCCGGCCGGGGACTACTCAAGAGGATGTCGTTATCAGGAGAAAGAAAACTGGCGTTCTACGGATCGGAGCGTGGAATGTCAGATCCCTTAATCGGGCAGGTAGGTTAGAAAATTTAAAAAGGGAAATGGATAGGTTAAAGTTAGATATTGTGGGAATTAGTGAAGTTTGGTGGCAGGAGGAACAAGACTTCTGGTCAGGTGACTACAGGGTTATAAACACAAAGTCAAATAGGGGTAATGCAGGAGTAGGTTTAATAATGAATAGGAAAATAGGAATTCGGGTAAGCTACTACAAACAGCATAATGAACGCATTATTGTGGCCAAGATAGATACGAAGCCCACACCTACTACAGTAGTACAAGTTTATATGCCAACTACCTCTGCAGATGACGAAGAAATTGAAGAAATGTATGATGAAATAAAAGAAATTATTAAGATAGTGAAGGGAGACGAAAATTTAATAGTCATGGGTGACTGGAATTCGAGTGTAGGAAAAGGGAGAGAAGGAAACATAGTAGGTGAATATGGATTGGGGCTAAGAAATGAAAGAGGAAGCCGCCTGATAGAATTTTGCACAGAGCACAACTTAATCATAGCTAACACTTGGTTTAAGAATCATGATAGAAGGTTGTATACATGGAAGAACCCTGGAGATACTAAAAGGTATCAGATAGATTATATAATGGTAAGACAGAGATTTAGGAACCAGGTTTTAAATTGTAAGACATTTCCAGGGGCAGATGTGGACTCTGACCACAATCTATTGGTTATGACCTGTAGATTAAAACTGAAGAAACTGCAAAAAGGTGGGAATTTAAGGAGATGGGACCTGGATAAACTGAAAGAACCAGAGATTGTACAGAGTTTCAGGGAGAGCATAAGGGAACAATTGAAAGGAATGGGGGAAAGAAATACAGTAGAAGAAGAATGGGTAGCTCTGAGGGATGAAGTAGTGAAGGCAGCAGACGATCAAGTAGGTAAAAAGAAGAGGGTTAGTAGAAATCCTTGGGTAACACAAGAAATATTGAATTTAATTGATGAAAGGAGAAAATATAAAAATGCAGTAAATGAAGCAGGCAAAAAGGAATACAAACGTCTCAAAAATGATATCGACAGGAAGTGCAAAATGGCTAAGCAGGGATGGCTAGAGGACAAATGTAAGGATGTAGAGGCTTATCTCACTAGGGGTAAGATAGATACTGCCTACAGGAAAATTAAAGAGACCTTTGGAGATAAGAGAACCACATGTATGAACATCATGAGCTCAGATGGAAACCCAGTTCTAAGCAAAGAAGGGAAAGCAGAAAGGTGGAAGGAGTATATAGAGGGTCTATACAAGGGCGATGCACTTGAGGACAATATTATGGAAATGGAAGAGGATGTAGATGAAGATGAAATGGGAGATACGATACTGCGTGAAGAGTTTGACAGAGCACTGAAGGACCTGAGTCGAAACAAGGCCCCCGGAGTAGACAACATTCCATTGGAACTACTGACGGCCTTGGGAGAGCCAGTCCTGACAAAACTCTACCATCTGGTGAGCAAGATGTATGAAACAGGCGAAATACCCTCAGACTTCAAGAAGAATATAATAATTCCAATACCAAAGAAAGCAGGTGTTGACAGATGTGAAAATTACCGAACAATCAGTTTAATAAGTCACAGCTGCAAAATACTAACACGAATTCTTTACAAACGAATGGAAAAACTAGTAGAAGCTGACCTCGGGGAAGATCAGTTTGGATTCCATAGAAATACTGGAACACGTGAGGCAATACTGACCTTACGACTTATCTTAGAAGAAAGATTAAGGAAAGGCAAACCTACGTTTCTAGCATTTGTAGACTTAGAGAAAGCTTTTGACAATGTTGACTGGAATACTCTCTTTCAAATTCTAAAGGTGGCAGGGGTAAAATACAGGGAGCGAAAGACTATTTACAACTTGTACAGAAACCAGATGGCAGTTATAAGAGTTGAGGGACATGAAAGGGAAGCAGTGGTTGGGAAGGGAGTAAGACAGGGTTGTAGCCTCTCCCCGATGTTATTCAATCTCTATATTGAGCAAGCAGTAAAGGAAACAAAAGAAAAATTTGGAGTAGGTATTAAAATCCATGGAGAAGAAATAAAAACTTTGAGGTTCGCCAATGACATTGTAATTCTGTCAGAGACAGCAAAGGACTTGGAAGAGCAGTTGAACGGAATGGATGGTGTCTTGAAGGGAGGATATAAGATGAACATCAACAAAAGCAAAACGAGGATAATGGAATGTAGTCGAGTTAAGTCGGGTGATGCTGAGGGTATTAGATTAGGAAATGAGACACGTAAAGTAGTAAAGGAGTTTTGCTATTTGGGGAGCAAAATAACTGATGACGGACGAAATAGAGAGGATATAAAATGTAGACTGGCAATGGCAAGGAAAGCGTTTCTGAAGAAGAGAAATTTGTTAACATCGAGTATAGATTTAAGTGTCAGGAAGTTATTTCTGAAAGTATTTGTATGGAGTGTACCATGTATGGAAGTGAAACATGGACGGTAAATAGTTTGGACAAGAAGAGAATAGAAGCTTTTGAAATGTGGTGCTACAGAAGAATGCTGAAGATTAGATGGGTAGATCACATAACTAATGAGGAAGTATTGAATAGGATTGGGGAGAAGAGAAGTTTGTGGCACAACTTGACCAGAAGAAGGGATCGGTTGGTAGGACATGTTCTGAGGCATCAAGGGATCACCAATTTAGTATTGGAGGGCAGCGTGGAGGGTAAAAATCATAGGGGGAGACCAGGAGATGAATACATTAAGCAGATTCAGAAGGATGTAGGTTGCAGTAGGTACTGGGAGATGAAGAGGCTTGCACAGGATAGAGTAGCATGGAGAGCTGCATCAAACCAGTCTCAGGACTGAAGACCACAACAACAACAACATAATGAAAAATAATTTTCCAGAACCTTTCAGTCAAATAAGTGTGCTTTCCATTACTGCCAATGAAATCAAAAAAATCATACAGTCTTTGAAAAATAAACATTCTGCTGGTATCGACGATATTTCAAGCAAGCTGTTGAAGGCTTGCTGTAGTGAAGTGGCCGAAGTTTTGTCTCACATCTGCAACACATCCATGCAACAAGGAGTGTTTCCATACAGAATGAAATACTCTGTTGTCAGGCCCCTGTACAAAGCAGGGGATGCTACAAATGTGTCAAACTATCGCCCTATCTCTCTATTAACAACATTTTCAAAAGTCCTAGAAAAAGCTCTGTACAACAGGATTGTGGCACACCTTGGTGACCTGAACATCATTAACAGTCAGCAGTTTGGATTTAAAAAGGAAGTTTCAATAGATAACGCAATTTTCTCATTCACAAATGATGTTCTAGAGTCTATAAATAGCAAGAGGCTGCCAATTGGTGTCTTATGCGACCTATCAAAGGCGTTCGACTGTGTAGATCACCAGATACTCTTCAAGAAGGCCTGTCATTATGGAATTACAGGACCTGTAGGGAACTGGTTAAAATCGTACCTCGAAAATAGGAAGCAGAAGATTATTCTAGATGTTTCAGATAGTGTATCACAATATATAGTGGACTCTGAGTGGGGAATTGTGCAGCATGGAGTGCCACAGGGATCAGTGCTTGGGCCCTTGCTATTCCTCATATATGTTAATGACCTGCCTTTATCCATCAATAAGCAGTGTAAATTTACAATGTTCACTGATGATACGAGCATTGTGGTGGATAATGTGTCAACTACTGACTTAGAACCCGAGGTCAATGATATCCTTAAAGAAGTTCTGGGTTGGTTTAGTATTAACTCCCTTTCAATAAACCTGAAAAAAAACCAATTTTATCCAGTTCCAGACAACCCACAAAAACCCAAAAGAAATAGTTATCACACAGAATAATCAGATGATAAAGCAAGTGTACTTATCAAAATTCCTAGGCGTATACGTGGACAGTAGGCTGAACTGGGAACATCACGTTCTACAAACACTAAAACGGCTGACGTCGGCAACATTTGCTTTACGAATTTTGTCATGCTTCAATAACATTACCATCTCAAAGTCAGTTTACTTTGGCTATTTTCATTCAGTCACGTGTTATGGCATCATCTCCTGGGGCAATACACCTGCCGCAAAGAAAATCCTCACAGCACAAAAAAGAGCAATAAGAATCATTTGTGGTGCACCCCCATGAACCTCATGTCGAAATCTTTTTAAACGACTTGAAATACTGACAGCAACATCTCAGTACATATATTCACTGATGTGGTTCATAACAAATAACCCCACTCTGTATGAAACGAATTGCCTACATCATGAACATAACACCAGAAGAAAAGAGGATATCCACTGTGAGTTAAAGAACTTGACACTTATTCAGAAAGGGGTAAAGTACGCTGGAACGAAAATTTTCAATTCCCTACCCAACAGCATCAAAAGTATAAGGAGTAGTACATCAGTATTTAAACGTAGCTTGAAAAATTATTTACTTGGGACCTCACTTTATTCACTAGAGGAATTCTTTCAGAGAAATAAGTAAAACCCAGATTGGAAAGATGTTTTTAAATTTTTTGACACTGTTTACTGTTAAACTAATGTAATAATGCCCTAATGTAAAAATTCCTGTTTCTCTCATTTCCATTTTTGGGTCACTTTTAAACCCAAAGTGGGAAGTTTTGATTACTGTTCAAGGTTAAAATAAATGCAATAATGCCCTAAATATGAAACTGCTATCTTCACATTTATGTTGACTAGTTTTTAAGCTAATAAGTATGACTTTTGTGCACTGTTATTAATACTATAACAATGTCTTTATTCTATGTATTTTATTATGTATATTGACACGTTCCACATCTGAGTGACTTGCTCACAGGTACAGATCTATGGAACAAATATATAAATATATAAATAAATAAATAAATAAAACACAGTATAACAGTTCATAAAGAGAGGGATCCTCCATGGAATACAGTTGCTGTAAGGGAACTTCTATGGGAACAAAATGAAGCCTACTGGAAAACAGGTGTAAAAGAAAGCATAGAACTATAGGTGGGTACTGAATGATACATGTTTGGCTGTCAAGAGAGGTATGTGTGAAACCTTCAGTCATTTGTACTGCTGTTGCTGTTCTATGACTCTATTCAATAACAGAATCTCTAGCCCTGGCTATAGCGTGCAAAACAAGAAGTGTATATGAGAGCTTACAGTTAAGAAATGTAAGAGTTCAGATTAGTGTGTTTTCCTGGTTTATAGGCCTAATCTGTTACTGCAGTTTTAATTAAGTGAAGGCAATGGTCATTAAACAAGTTACTGTGTTAATTGTATGCCAAAAAGTATGACCAGGGCACCTATAATCATTGTTCCACCATCATTGCCATTCTTATTCCGATAAACTTTATCTTTGCTGTGTCACGTTATCTTCTTCAAAACAACCTGAATCTTCTAAGTGTGTGGATTACTGTTTCTTATGGATGACACCCTACTCCTGAGGCTTAATGCAAGGAAAGAAAAAGAAAAATAAAATTTACAGAACTTGGGGCACAAGCAACTTTGGTCAGTGCATCAGTGTTGCCTTCTCACCGTCTCTGATCTTGTTCCTGCTTTTGGCACACAAAACAGATAGTTTCATGTTTTAGTCTTGTTTTACATGTGTAAATCTCATCTACAACATACAGTCCCTGACCAAATTATTAGACGCACTGCACATTTTTAATGTTATTTGTAACAATTGCATGTTGAATACTATACTTAATGTGATTAATTGGAAAATTTATGACAGTTATTCAGGGCACTTATTACATTGTTGAATTTTGTATTTGTTGTTGCTACATGACATTGGATTGTTGACTTATTGTAGGTATCAATGTGCAGAGTACAGCGTAGCATTCTCGCTGTAACTGGTGTAATACTTTACTCGCTTTGACTATAAATTTCGTAATATCGACATCACAGTTGATTGTTTAACAGCCAGATATTACTAATTGTGGGCTTTAAAAACGGGTAAAAGAGGGTACATTTCACCACATAAAAAAGCTGAAGTCAAAGCTTTTATTAATATGAAAATGTATTCCAATCAGGAAATTTCATGAAGGTTGGAAACGTCAGAAACTAGTGTGAGATGCATAAAGAAGAAAATTGATTCAGGTGAAAAACTGAGCCCCATAAGGAAGAATAAACGTGGAAGAAAACCAATTTTCACCCCAAAGTCAGAAAGATTTCTCAAAAGAATTTGCCTAAAAAACAGATTTGCAACAACAAAACAGATAAAACCTCAATGCGAAGAGGCTAATGTGAATGAATCTGAATGCACTGTTCACAGAAAGTTGAAGGATATTGATTTCAAGACCTGTTGACCCGCTAGAAAACCAAAGTTAACAACTTCATTGAAAGCAAAGTGTCTGAAGTGGGCTAAACAGTGGTGCGATAAGGATTTTGATTTCTGGAGATCAGTAATTTAACTTTAAAATTATTATTTATGATATGATATAACCCATGTATGTTTATTCATAGTATATTAACTATGTTTCTTGAGTTTTACAGGTATGCTTCAGCGATGAAAGGACGTTTGAAGTTTTATGTAACAAATCTCAGTATGTGCTGTTGAACAAGAGAAAAATTTCATCCTGACTACATTATTCAGACCATAAAACATGCAGCTAAGGTGATGATTTGGTCTGTCATCTGTGTCAAGGGCACAGGATGTCTTTACTTGGTTAAAGGCATAATGAGGCAAGACCAGTACAAGGAAGTCCTACAAAAACGGTTAGTACCACAGGTTAGAGAATGGTTCCCGAATGGGGAACCATTTATTTTTATACAGGATGAAGTTCTCTGTCACACAACCAGCTCAGTTATATCTTTTCTGAAGGAACAAAATACCCCTCTGTTGGACTGACCACATAACAGTCCTATCATGAACCCCATAGAAAGTGTACGGGAACGAATGAAGAGGGAGGTGGCAAAAGATGTCATCACAACAAAAACACAGCTCTTAGAGAAGATCATCCATGTGTGGTATCATCATCCACAAATGCAGGACAAAGTATAGTCCTGCATTGAGAGCATGCCACGTCATATTAAGGCTCTCACAGCTGCAAAAGGTGGCTCAACAGGATATTAAAACTAATGTTTATACTTTCACAATATTTTAATTTTTGTTGTAATTATTGAAATAAAATATTTTCAACAAATTCTACGTTTTGTTTATTTGTTATATCACCTTAGTTATGAAGCAGACTACACATAATCCTGTTATCACAATTTATGTATTAAAAAAAAAAAAAAAAAAAGTTTCGTTAGACATAAACCAAAATTTGCTTACAAACTGTAGTGTGTCTAATAGATTGCCCAGGGATCGTACATGCAACAGAAATACCTATAGCCCAGAAGCTTGAGCCATCAGATCTTTTTTATGTGCACCTGTGTGCCATGAATCAGTTATCTACCAGTTATCTACAGATGAGTAATTGCCTGCCCTTAATTTTTGGTGTGAGATTCTAGTAATTTGTAATTGTTTGCACATTTAGATAACACATTAGAAACTAACCATCATCACACATGTGTGGAAGAATAAGTTAACAATGGAAACTACAATTTGGAATCTCAACAATATATGGAAAAGGATCAAATACTTGAGGTCACTGTATTTTCTATTGGAAGTGAGACACCACTTCATAGCAGATTCATATGTAGGACAAAATGTGACAGAAGGTGTATGCAGCTGCAAGATTTCATGCAGTTGTGGCCTATCAGCACTTTGCTATTATGTTTCGTTGATCCCATGTGGCTCCACTGGAAAGATCACTTAATGTATAATTGTTTTGACAGTAAATAGAAAGTGTCCTAATCATAGGCCAAAGGTCAGAAATTGATGACATGACACACAGTTTCACAGTAGCTGAAGATCCTGCCATTGAAACATTGCTTTAGAAGCAACAATGAACATCTACCAAATGCTGTAGGCCCGGTGACTGTTGTTTGACACCATAAAGGATAAACTTGTACTATGTTTGATATTTAGTATGATCATATTGCTATTTTGAGAGTACCATACTATTTAGTCTTTATAGACTGCAGCGTAGGGTTTTGCTCATAGTTTATATGTTGTAATATGTGTGTTTTCTGGGAACAAAATGAAGGCAATTTATCCAGACACAATTTGTCCTCATTATGTTGCACTAATCTCTCACATAAGCCTGATGTCATGATTTGCTCTAGATATGCATGGCAGAAAACTCAGTCTTGAGATTCATCAATCGAAAATCCAGAATGGAATGTAACAATATAATGAAAAGGACAATTACTACTCACTATATAGTGGAGATGCTGATTCGCAGATACACACAACAAAAAGACTTTCAGAATATGAGCTTTTGGCCAACAAGGCCTTCATCTGAAATAGAACATACACTCACACAAATACACATCTCTGCAGCCTCTGGCTGCTGAGGCCTCAGCATTTTCTGACAGTCTTTTTGTTGTGCCTATCTGCAAATCAGAAGCTCCACTATATGGTGAGTAGCAACTACCCTTTTCAGTCTCAAGATTCTTAGATATCTCCCATAATCATATAAAATAATTTTTCACTTGCTCTCTTTGCATTAAGCTTGTGACTGAGTGAACAAAAGTGTCAACCGCCAGGAGCCACAATATCTTCTACTGTTCAATGAAACATATCAAAATGATTAGTTTGATATACTTCTTGGTATTGTACATGCAAATGTGTGCTTAGAGCATTTGTTGTGGGACCACTTGTATGTTTTACACATGCAGTCAATCAAATTTTACAAAATATTGCAAATTTTTTTATTTATTTTTTTTAAATCTTTTTATTTTTTTTATTACCAAGATGGAGCATTAGGTATCAATTTCGTCCAGGTTTTAGCAAATAATTATTATTCCTCAATGCACTGAAACAATTGAAACAGAGAAGCAGCAGAAGAAAAATGCTTCATATGAAAGATGTACTAAGTATGGTATAGTTATTCTTTAACAGACTGGCTGATTTGTGCCAATGTGAGTAAATGATTCCTCAATTCTAAAAGTGTTTTCTATTACCAAGTTTTCAATTCTACATAAACCTTATGTTTTGGTGTTCATTTGTACAGGCAATGCAATGAAGAGAATTTTACTTTGAGACAGCATACTTTTCAGAAATGTACTTGTGTAAGACAATAATTCAGTTTTAGTTTAATAATTGTGAACTTTGCTGCTTAACATGGAAAATCAGCTGTGTTTTCGAGAGTGGAAGAATCTTAATCTCAAATTATAGAAACATATTCCCACACAATTATGTATTTGTTACCTCTCATTATCCTCATTGTTTTGTGAAACTTTAATTTCTGCAGAACAGTTTGTCAAATAATAACATGCTGTGTGTAGCAAACACTGCTTTTTAAATGATTCAGTAGTTCTGAAACGTTCTTTAAATGCAACATTTACTCAACAGTTTGTTTAATAGTACATGTTTTTCCCATCCTAAATGACTATGTAATCATAAATGTAGACACTTTATGCAGGATGTTTGTTCAGTCACAGCCCCCAATTCAAATACTATATTGCTTCCAGTTGGTGAGTAAATAGAAGTAGTGCCAACTTCCTCACATGCATTCCCCTGAATTCACCTCTGACTTTTTTCTATGGGAATGCTTAAAGTGTATTCAGTACTCACTACCAGTAATAACAGTAGTTGGTTTTTTTTTTAGTGTATATGTGCATCTTTAATAAACTTGTTCTATAGTAAAACCTAATAACACTTTAAGCAACAGTCGTAAGGTGTCACTAATGCTTCATTAGCACTTAATGGCATTATCAGGTTTATATTTCAATACAGGGTGTCCCACTTATCTTGACCACCTTAAATAACTGTTTGTACAGATGCAAATTACAAAATGCTTCAAGCAAATATTCTTTAGCCATCAGGGGGACATCAATTAGCATGATCGCCTTCATTGTAGCTTTGTTTTTTACAAAGATATGAACAGTGGTATGACTTTTTAAAATGGAACTCTGTATTTTTTATTTGGTAATTCATTTCCTCTCTTAAAGACATACTCAAAAGTGTACCATTCACTGAAACACAACATTATTAATAACATAATGCAACATTGACATTGATGCTCCTAGCACTTAGTGCAGTACTCAGGGTAATGGGACACATCCATGTGCTGATGTTGACTGAGGACAAGTGTAAACATAAGAAGAATGCACACCCATTGTTCTATCAACCATCTTCAGTTGAAGAGTTGTGTGAGCAGAATGTACACCAACGAAGAGAAGGTAGAAATGCTTCTCATCTACGGGGAATGTAAGTTAGCAGAATAGTAATTGCAATACTGTTTTCTTATGTACAGGTACATTTAGTACAGTAGTTTAGTCCTTTTAAATACTGCTGTGTAGAGTAAGCATACAGTAAAGGCTATCCTTCCTACAAACTTCATCAACATAACGTTTCTTTTATTGTTGTTGTTGGAGGTAGGTGAAATGCTATGCAGGCAGCAGAACTGTACAGAAGCAATATCCTGACAAGAACCCACCTTCCCAATGGATACTTTCTCATTTTGTTGTGACACTTCAGGAAATGGGAAGTTTTAACCCACGACAACGCAATCGTCGTAGCATTCGCACAGACGAAGCTGCCGAAGTTACTGTTCTCGCTTCCGTTGCTATGAATCCATTTGTGAGAACATGGCAGCTTGAACGTGAGAGTAGCATTCCTAAAACCAGTGTACTCATATTCTTACACGTCACTGGTTCCATCCTTATCATGTACAGCTACATCTGTCAGTGGGCACAGCAGCAAATCCTCACCAACCCGAACTTCTTCTCCAATGTTCTGTTTACTGATGAATGTCCCTTCTCAAACAATGGACAGGTAAATACAAGGAACATGCATTATTGGTCCAGCAACAACCCACGATGGCTTAGACAGGTGAAACATTGGCGTCAATGGAGAGTTAACGTCTGGTGTGGGATGCTTGGTACTACAATTATTGGCCCTTATTTCATCAATGGTAGTCTAAACAGCACAGCGTATGCCAACTCCTCAGACAAATTCTTCCTCCTCTTCTGGATGAAGTGCCACTAAGAACCAGAATGCTTATATGGTATCAACACAATGGATGTCCAGCACATAATGCCTTGCGTGCACACCATGTTCTGAACCGAAGGTATCCTGCTAGATGGATTGGTCAAGGAGGAACAGTTACTTGGCTTGCAGAGTCTCCCGATTTAAATCCTCTGGACTTTTTTCTTTGGGAATGTGTTAAAGACATTGTCTATCGTGATATTCCAAGACCTCCAGACTACGTGCAGGAACATATCATGCTTGCTTGTAATTCTCTTCAGCAGACAACGCTGGAAGCAGTAAATAATTCTTTCATTCAATGAGTGTACCAGTGTATCAGTGTCCAGGGTCACCACTTTGAGCACCTTTGAATGTTCTACTCCTGGTCAATGATACAGGAGACTCAAAGTCAGTTTTGTGTTATGTTTTTACTTGGTTGTAATTTGTTTCCTGACAACTCTAGCAGGTGGATGAGTTTGTGATCACAGGCTCAAAGTCAATGTTGTGTTATGTAATTAATAATGTTGTGTTTCAGTGATTGGCACACTGTGATATATTTTTGAATAGGTCTGTAGGAGAGAAATTGAATTACCAAATAAAAAATTCAGAGTGCCATTTAAAAAAGTCGTACTGCTGTTCATATCTTTGTAAAAAACAAAGCTACAATGTAGGTAATCATGCTGATTGATGTCCCCCTGATGGCTAAAGAACATTTGCTTGAAACATTTTGTAATTTACATCTGGGCAAACAGTTATTAGGGGGGGTCAAGATAAATGGGACACCCTATACACTGCAAGCATATGAAGACTCATAAGCACCATTCACTATTACAGATGGATCAATATTCTTTGTTGCAAAACGTTTTCATTGGATACATGTTATCTAGTGGAACATTATTCTGCATGTTTACTACAACATCCAAATCAACTCTCGCCAATGGTTCATTGTTTGGCTTAAAGAGGGGGGAAGCGATCAAACTGCTGCGTCATTGGTCCCTTGTTCCTATTAAAACAATTCCACAAGGGTGAGAATAAAACAAACAAGACCTACAACACAAAACTGGGAGAAAGGGAAAAACCATAAGAATGACGGAAGGGAAACAAACACTATAATGGACAAAACAGGACAAGAAAACCACAGAGACATGCAATAAATAGGTAGGAGGGATTAAAACAAGAGAGCAGATGACCGTGGCTGGCTGATCACAAAAATAAAAAGGATAAGCCAGCCACTCTACAGCACATTAAAACCTCCAGCCTAAAAGCACTAAGTTGGAGGACACAAAGGGACAAAGGACATGTGCTAAAACTTAGAATGATAAAACCCACCCTCCTGTATAAAACATAAAACTAAATCAGTTGATGAGCTATTGTCAGCTAAAATTAACGGTAATGAATCTGTTAACCAAAGATCATGTCGTAGGGCAGCCAATGTAGGACAGCACAACAGAATATGGGCCACTGTTAACTGGGCACCGCACTGACACTGGGGTGGGTCTTCACGGTGCAGGAGGTAGCCGTGGGTCACCCAAGCATGGCCAATGTGGAGCCAGCAGAGAACCACAGAGTCACTGTGAGAGGCCCACATAGAAGACTTCCATACATTCATAGTCTCCTTAATGACACACAGTTTGTCATGCATACTGAGGTTATGCCATTCCGTCTCCCAAAGCCAAAAAACCATGTGGCATAATAATGAACACAGGTCAGTTACAGGGATGCTGATCTCCATAAGTGGTTCCCGTGTAGCCTGTTTGGCCAGCCTGTGAGCAAGTTCATTGCCTGGGATGCCAATGTGT
Source organism: Schistocerca americana (assembly GCF_021461395.2). Classification (NCBI taxonomy): domain Eukaryota; kingdom Metazoa; phylum Arthropoda; class Insecta; order Orthoptera; family Acrididae; genus Schistocerca; species Schistocerca americana. The sequence goes on from NC_060126.1 coordinate 46,599,970, forward strand.
CCTGGGGTCCAGACAAACACCACTGAATGACTGGACTGTTCCAGGACTTAGACGGACTTCTGGATGGTCACTACCAAAGGACAGCGAGAATAACGCTGGTCGATAGCTTGTAGGCTGCTCAAGGAGTCAGTACAGCGAAGAAACAACTCACCAGGGCATGAATGGATGTGCTCAAGAGCACGAGATATGGCTGCCATCTCTGCAGTGAAAACACTGCAGCCATCTGGCAAGGAGTGGTGTTCAATGTGTGCTCTGTGAACATAGGCGAAGCCAACGTGACCATCAGCTGTCGAGCCGTCGGTGAATACCACTTCAGATCCCCGCAATATTTCAAGAATCGAGGGGAAGTGGCGGCGGAGAGCCGTGGGGTAACTGAGTCCTTAGGGCCAAGCAAAAGGTCCAGATGGAGTTTTGGCCTAGGTTTACACCGTGGAGGTTTACATGAATGGACCTCAAGTAGAGATGTTAAAGGGAAGGACCCCATTTCAGACAGAAGGGATCAGACAGAAACCACAATCATAAGCCCTGATCTGAGCCGTGAATGCTGGAGATGAACTGCTGTAATTGGGAAAAGGAGACAGTAGTTCGGATGCTCAGGAGAGCTTTATAACTAGCAAACAGTTGTGCATGCCTGATCTGCAATGGAGGGATTCCAGTCTCCACCAGTATGTCGGTCACCGGACTCGTTCTAAAACCTCCCATCATAGTCAAACTCCACAGTGGTGCACTGGGTTGAGTAAGTGCAATGCTGAGGGTGCCACCGAACCATAAAGCAGACTCCCTCAGTCAAGACGGGATTGAACAAGTGCTCTGCAGAGCTGCAGCAGTGTAGAGCAGTGTGAGCGAACACCCAGTTGGTGTTGCTCAGGCAGGGGAAGGCATTGAGGTGCTGCCAGTATTTCCACTTAAGCTGACGAATATGAGGAAGCAAAGTTAAGCAGGTGTTGAAAACCAGTCCCAAGAATAGATACATCTCCACTACAATGAGTGAATCATCATCAAGGTAAAGTTCTGGTTCTGGATGAATGGTACGACGCCGACAGAAGTGCACAATGCACGACTTCATGGCTGAAAACTTGAAGCCCATGACAACACCTTGTGGATGGCTCCCTGTGTATGCATCGCTCAGCAACACCAATACTGAGGGGGGGGGGGGAGGGGGGGAGTAGTAGGAAATGCAGAAGTTATCTGCATACAGAGAATGTGGGACAGAGAGCCTTACAGCTGTTGCTAAACCATTAATGGCCACTAAAAAGAGAGACACATTCAAAATAGAGTCGTGCAGGTCTCCATTCTCATGGATATGGGATAAATTATGGGAGGCATCAACTTGGACATGGAAAGTATGGAGCGACAGGAAGTTTTGGATAAAAATCGGGAGCGGGCCTCGGAGACCCAACTCATATAAAGTGGCAAAGACATGAGATTATCAGCAGTAGAATGACCCTGATGGGAACTGCTCTGGCATGGAGCCAGTAGGCTCTGTGACTGTGGATCCGATTTGGCCCAGGAGCTGTGTCGGGGCAAAGTGCAAGGGCACTGAGGAGCTTCCACCCAGCAAGTGGAGCGTTATAGGGTTCACTGTGATGTTCAGTGAATGAGGGGAGTTTCCTTCCATCCGCCGTTTGAGGGTGCGATAAGCTGGGGGGGGGGGGGGGGGGGGTAATTCTCCAATGCAGAGGCTCGAGCATAGTGTTCAGCAAAGTGCTCAGCAATTGTGTTTGCATCAGTAGGTAACACGTCATTGACGTTAATACCACGGACACCTGTCAACATCTGGCACCCAAACACGTGTCTGATTTTCATCCAGACTTGAGAAGATGAGGTATGGCACAAAATGGTCAAGACATACCTCTCCCAACACTCCTGTTTCCGTCTTTTGATAAGCTGGTAAACGCTGGCACGGAGCCATTTAAAAGCTATTAGGTGCCCCAGGGAATGGTGCTGCTTATGTTGTTGTAGAGGCTGCTTATGCTCTTTAATGGCCTCAGCAACTTCCAGCAACCACCAAGGTACTGTCTTCCGCTGGGGTCACCCTGAGGAATAAGGGATCACTTTTTCCACTGCAGAAACCATCGTCCTGGTGACTCGCTCAACCACCACATCAATGTTACCTTGTGGGGGAGATTCAGTCATGATGGCAGAGGTGAAAGCATCCCAGTCTGCTTGTTTAAAGCCCAGCTGGATAGGCGTCCATGGGTATGATGCCAGGGGAGTGACAGGGAGATGGGGAAGTGGTCACTGCCACACAAGTTATTGTGGGCTTTCCAGTGGACGGATGGGAGAAGTCCTGGACTGCAAAGCGATAAATCAATGGCTGGGTAAGTACCATGAGCCACACTGAAATGTGTGGTGGCCCCAGTATTTAAGAGGCAGACGTCGAGTTGAGACAGCAAAGTTTCGACATCTCTACCTCCGCCAGTAAGCATGGTGCCACCTCACAAAGGGTTATGGGTGTTAAAATTTCTCAAAAGTAGGAAACGTTTAGGGAGTTGATCAATCAGTGCAGCCAATACAGTCAGGGGTACTGCACCATCTAGAGGAAGATATATGTTGCAGACTGTTATTTCTTGTGTCATCCTTATCCTGACAGCCACAGCTTGAAGAGGAATTTGAAGGAGCACACGCTCACTATGTACCGAGTTCAGGACATAGACGCTAACTCCACCTGACACTCTATTATATTCGCTGTGGTTCTTGTAATATCCCCTATAACCATGAAGGGTAGGGGTCCACATTGCTGGGAATCAGGTTTCCTGGAGGGCAATGCAGAGAGTAGGTGCAAAGCTTAACAGTTGTCTTAGCTCAGCCAGGTGGTGGAAAAATCCGCCACAATTCCACTGGAGTGATAAAGGAGGCAGTTTACACCTCAAGGTCACCTGCTGTATTGACTCTGTACCTGACATTTCTATATACATTGTGTCTTAGGGTCCAGAGAGATCTAGGTCCTCAGAGGGAAATGGTGCTCTCATCCTCAGATGCAGAGCTTGTAGGTAGCAGTGGCGTGGGTGCCACCCAAACTACCTTGTTCCTGGAGGTCTTCTTTTTAGATTTCCCTCACTGCTCCTTGGGTTTTTCTGACTGGAAGAGCTTCACTAATTCAGTCTGTGGGACTGAGGAGGATCTTGAAGGCACTTCAGCTACTGGCGGTGTCGACTTTCCCACTTGCATGAACCTGGGAAGGGAGTGACACAAGGGACTCCTTCCTAACGAGAGGAGCCAAAGAAGACTGACCCTTCTCCAGCTGAGAAGTGGGGCTAATGTCCCTGAGATTTGGGGGGGGGGGGGGGGGGAATTGCTCCCAAAGTATATGGTGCAGGAACAACAGGAATGGAAATGCCCCCACCATCAACAGGGCAGGTGTAGTCTTAGGGCACTGAGAGCCAACCATAAATGGCGGAGCTGATGGGGCTGCAACAGTTGTTGCAGTGGTGGCATAACAGGATGTCATGTGCACAGGATATAGCCTTACAAATTTCTGCTTAGCCTCAGTGTAGGTCAGTCAGTCTAGGGTCTTGTATTCCATGATTTTCCTTTTCTTTCTGTAGAATCCTGCAGTGTGGAAAGCAAGGGAAATGGTGCTCTCTGCAGTTGACACAGATGGGAGGTAGGACACACAGAGTATTGGGATGTGAAGGACATCCACAATATCAACAGGTGACACTGGAAGTACAGTGGGAAGACATATACCTGAACTTCTAGCACTTAAAGCACTGCATTGGGGGAGGGATATATGGCTTTACATAACATCGGTAGACCATCACCTTGACCTTCTTGGGTAACATGTCACTCTTGAAGCACAGGATGAAGGCACTGGTGGCAACCTGATTATGCTTCTGACCCCAATGGACCCGCCAGACAAAATGAACACCTCATCGCTCTAAGTGTGCACACAGCTCGTCATCAGACTGCAATACAAGGTTCCTGTGGAATATAATACCCTGGACCATATTTAAGCTCTTACCAAAAAACAGAATACTTGACTAATGATTCAGATGAGCTATACATTGAAGAAAAGAAAATCAAAAAGATAAACACTTTCTGTTGTTTGGGATCCATTTTAGAAATCGAGGGAAAATCAGAGTCAGAAATCAATAAAAGAATTGGTATTGGACGGAGGGTCATTGGGATGCTTAACTCAGTCTTATGGAGCAGGAATGTAATGAGCAGAACTAAAAAATTAATATACAAATCCATATTAGAGAGTGTGGTTCTGTATGGAATGGAGACCTGGACAATTAACATGAAGCACATTAAAAAATTACAAGCTCTAGAGATGGACTTATGGAGAAGATCGGCAAGAATCTCCAGGAAAGAAAAGATAAGGAACACCAAAATAATAAGGAGAATGGAAATAAAAGAAAGAATATATGATGTAATGGAAGAAATTACAGTGGTATGGGCATGTACGATGAATGGAGAAAACCAGAATACCAAAATTGATACTGGAGTGGGAACCGGAGGAGACAAGAAGAAGAGGATGACCTATGACCACCTGGCTCCAAAATGTAGAGCACACAATGAGGAGAATGGGCGCAGAGGAAGAGGACACACAAGATCGAAACACCGGGAGGAATATTTTGAAAATATAGTCTAAGAACGTTTATTGTTTGTATTGTAATTTCCAAGTAAATTATTATGTTGGAGATAAGCCTCTGTAATGAGGAAAAGCTCAAAATAATAATAATAATAATAAATGGGGTGTGATGGAAACAGAAACATCCCACAGCTTGTCACAGGTGAGTAATGCCTATGGGGACAGAGGATGCTGTTTTTGCCAAGACTGACCCAGATCGCATTTTGGACAATCCCTCCACCTCCCCAGACTTGTCCTCTAAATGCTCTACAAAAAACCAAGGCTTTATCAACATGAATCATTCCCCATCAGCTCTTGTACATATGAGGTACTGGAGCAAATAAAGTTCACTGCGATTTATCCAGGCATTCCTCTCATGGTGTGAGACCTTCAGTGCTTAGATATTGCTGGTGTTTGACCACCAGCAACTGATGACATAGCACGCTTTATGGCGTGCCATTTGCCCTGATGCCACCCAGTCCAACCAGGAGCCCTCCCCACAGGCACCATCCAGCCTCAGCAAAGGCCACCTAGCAGTAGATGGGCATCTACTCCTCAGCATATGTAGGGAGTTAATGGTGCAGGAATCAGCAGAGCAATCCCTGTGTAGTCAGAGGGCTACAACCAATAGGGTACATGGCGGCCCCACCACAATGGACTGACTACCATGCTGGATATGAGGTGCAAAGAATTTCATGATTATCGTCGGCACGGAAAAAGACACCGCATAGTGGATGGAGGAAGGCACCCGGGAAGGTGTTCTCGCCCAACAGTTGGAGAATGAGTGGAACTGCAATCCGTGTTGATAAAGTGCACTAAAGATCTCAGTGCATGATGGACATAATGCACCACGTAAGGTGCCCTTCCCAAATTGGCTCGCTTTTCAGAAAAATTTGGAAGAATGGAGGTCAAACCCTACAGGGGACCATCACATAAAGGCTGAAATGTGTGAGTCTTCTTTTAGTCACTTCTTAAGACAGGCAGGAATACCTTGGGCCTATTCTAACCCCGGACCCACAGGGGGATCTTGTCAATGCACCACTTTTTAGCTTTAGGATGGTTATTCCTTTGTATCTCAATTAAGTAATGAGGTACACACTGTTTATTTAGCATAAATGGAACACTTGACTAATAGTGTGAAAGTTGCTTCATTAAACAACAAAAATTGATTTTCACACTCTTTACAAGACTTATCACATTTTTTGTACCAATGACTGTAATACAACAATTACATTACAATGTATAACATTAGCAAGACTGATGAAATGTAGACTCAGTCCAGATGTATCAATATTACTTATCAAAATATTTCATAAGTACAATTATTATTTTATTTCTACATGACACATTGCCTTGCTTGTACTAACTGCATTTTTAAAACATGAAACGTGATAGTATGATGTTTCTGACAAGTCTAATCACCTATAATTTGGTGCAGGGAACAATTCCAGTGTAAAAGGATTTCCAGTTTTTTTAAAACTCATTAATACTCCATAGTATTAATTAATGTAAATGTTCATAATGGAGTGGTTTGATAAATAAATTTCAGTTAGCATCTTAGCAACATTGGCTTGGGGCATACAACACATACAGCTGTATGACATACTTTGAATCAATACAAATTTTGATACAAAAGTTTTCTTGGAGAATGTCAGGAATTTCTTTTCAGTTGGCTTTTGTCGGTGTGGGGTATCAAACCTTTACAGTGTTTGACCATGGCATTCACCCAGCAGTTGTTGGGAAAACATCTCCTTCAAAAACTGACAACAGGGCAACTTCTAGCATCTCTCTTGCATCTGATTTACAATGAAATACAATTACTTGAGGACAGCTCCATGTTGTCAATTACTGCACTTGGATGACAGCATTGGGTCAGTAACAGCAACAAGTTGTTGACAGCATGGAGATGGCAACAAGCATGTGGGTCTGCATACTCTTCAAGGTCTCATAGTGGTAACGATGGTGTACATGCAACAGATTGTACAACAAACATTAGTTTCATGCCATAGTAAACAACAACAATGGGGTCCTGCATGCATTCAAAGGCCTATACATTCATACTACACTGGTGTGAAAGCAACTTTCGCATTATGTGTCACTGCCAAGTAACGTAGCTCGAACAAAGTTGGAACACACATAAAAATTACTTCAATGTAATACAGAAGGTAACTGAAAGAAATATGTAATCAGACAAACAGTAAGTATGCTTTCATTTAAAGATAATAATTGCACTGAAGTCACCATGATTGATGATGGTCCCCTGGATGTTACAAAAATTAGGACATGTTTTTTAATAGGGTGTATGATCACCATAGATGGCAATGCATGCTCTGCAACTTGCTGCCATGTTGGTAACAAGATTGGTAAGGAGTTCTCTTGTGGCAGGATGTTCCATTCCTCAACCAGAGCAGTTGACAACAGCTGGATTGTCGTTGGTATATGTGGACATGCTGCAGTACATCTCCCTACCACATCCAACACATGCTCAATCCAGTTTAAGTCAAGTAAATGGGCAGGCCAGGCCATTTATCAAATATCTACTTGTTCCGAGAGCTCTTGCACCTGCACTGTTTGATGTAATTGCACATTGTGGACCATAAAAATGAAATCAGAGCCAAGTGCATTCCTGAAAAGACAAACTTTGAGAAGGATTAGAATGTTGCAATGATGTTGATTGATGAATGTACTGTGTTCAAAGATTTGGATGATGATGATGATGATTAAGATGATGTTTGGCTTGTATGGCACTCAACTGCATAGTTATCAGTGCCTGTACAAATTTTCAATCTTTGCTCAATTTTATGCCCACCCTTAAAAAAATAAAAATTCGTTAGATGTTGTTGAATTATACTCACAACATATTTTTTAAAGAATTACTAATGTATAGGTAGCATCCAGAACCTGAAAATATCTTTCAGCACACTTTTAGCAACATCACCACACTTTCAAAAATGCATTGTACTAACTTTATCAAAAACCATCAAAACAAATTTAAAAATTCAAATTCGGGTATTGTTGTAGACTTCTACTCAACAAACTTTTTAAAGAGCTGTTGATGTGTAAGACAGGCCATGAATGTAGAAATACAAGAAGACTTTCAGAATTAAAGTTTTTGGTCATTGGCTTTTGTCAACAGTAGACACACATGCGTGCACACCCACCCACCCACCCACCCACACACACACACACACACACACAACACACACACACACACACACACACACACACTACTGCAGTCTCAGGCAACTGAAACCACATTGTGAGCAAGTGCTTTGGAGTAATGAATCATTCTATATGTTGTGGCAATCAGGTGGAGGGTCTTGAGTTTGCCCAATCTCTAGATAATGTTACCTGCCATCATGAGGAGTGCCACCAGAAAAAGTAAAGGGAGTTTTTCATAGATAGTGTGTGGCCCCCTTAACAAAACACTAAATGAGGAAGGATATGGAGACATTTTACATCATTATTTACCACATACAGGAGAGGAAGAGTTTGAAAATGACTGCTTATATCTGGGTTCAACATGTCGTTGTTGTTGTTGTCTTCAGTCCTGAGACTGGTTTGATGCAGCTCTCCGTCCTACTCTATCCTGTGCAAGCTTCTTCATCTCCCAGTACTTACTGCAACCTACATCCTTCTGAATCTGCTTAGTGTATTCATCTCTTGGTCTCCCTCTACGATTTTTACCCTCCACACTGCCCTCCAATGCTAAATTTGAGATCCCTTGATGCCTCAGAACATGTCCTACCAACCGGTCCCTTCTTCTTGTCAAGTTGTGCCACAGACTCCTCTCCTCCCCAATTCTATTCAATACCTCCTCATTAGTTATGTGATCTACCCATCTAATCTTCAGCATTCTTCTGTAGCACCACATTTCGAAAGCTTCTATTCTCTTCTTGTCCAGACTATTTATCATCCATGTTTCGCTTCCATACATGGCTACACTCCATACAAATACTTTCAGAAACGACTTACTGACACTTAAATCGATACTTGATGTTAACAAATTTCTCTTCTTCAGAAATGCTTTCCTTGCTATTGCCAGTCTACATTTTATATCCTCTCTACTTTGACCATCATCAGTTATTTTGCTCCCCAAATAGCAAAACTCCTTTACTACTTTAAGTGTCTCATTTCCTAATCTAATTCCCTCAGCATCACCCGACTTAATTCGACTACATTCCATTATCCTCGTTTTGCTTTTGTTGATGTTCATCTTATACCCTCCTTTCAAGACACTGTCCATTCCGTTCAACAGCTCTTCCAAGTCCTTTGCTGTCTCTGACAGAATTACAATGTCATCAGCGAACCTCAATGCTTTTATTTCTTCTCCATGGACTTTAATACCTACTCCGAATTTTTCTTTTGTTTCCTTTACTGCTTGCTCAATATACAGATTGAATGACATCGGGGACAGGCTACAACCCTGTCTCACTCCCTTCGCAACCGCTGCTTCCCTTTCTTGCCCCTCGACTCATAACTGCCATCTGGTTCCTGTACAAATTGTAAATAGCCTTTCGCTCCCTGTATTTTACCCCTGCCGCCTTCAGAATTTGAAAGAGAGTATTTCAGTCAGCAATGTCAAATGCTTTCTCTAAGTCTACAAATGCTAGAAATGTAGGTTTGCCTTTCCTTAATCTATTTTCTAAGATAAGTCGTAGGGTCAGTATTGCCTCACGTGTTCCAATATTTCTATGGAATCCAAACTGATCTTCCCCAAGTTCGGCTTCTATCAGTTTTTTCCATTTGTCTGTAAAGAATTCACATTAGTATTTTGCAGCTGTGACTTATTAAACTGATAGTTCGGTAATTTTCACATCTGTCAACACCTGCTTTCTTTGGGATTGGAATTATTATATTCTTCTCGAAGGCTGATGGTATTTCGCCTGTCTCATACATCTTGCTCACCAGATGGTAGAGTTTTGTCAGGACTGGCTCTCCCAAGGCCGTCAGTAGTTCTAATGGAATGTTGTCTACTCCTGGGGTCTTGTTTTGACTCAGGTCTTTCAGTGCTCTGTCAAACTCTTCACACAGTATTGAATCTCCCATTTCATCTTCATCTACATCCTCTTCCATTTCCATAATATTGTCCTCAAGTACATCACCCTTGTATAGACCCTCTATATACTCCTTCCACCATTCTGCTTTCCCTTCTTTGCTTAGAACTAGGTTTCAATCTGAGTTCTTGATATTCATACAAGTGGCTCTCTTTTCTCCAAAGGTCACTTTAATTTTCCTGTAGGCAGTATCAGTCTTACCCCTAGTGAGACAAGCCTCTACATCCTTACATTTGTCCTCTAGCCATCCCTGCTTAGCCATTTTGGACTTCCTGTCGATCTCATTTTTGAGACTTTTGTATTCCTTTTTGTCTGCTTCATTTACTGCATTTTTGTATTTTCTCCTTTCATCAATTAAGTTCAATATTTCTTCTGTTACCCAAGGATTTCTACTAGCCCTTGTCTTTTTACCTACTTGATCCTCTGCTGCCTACTTCATCCCTCAGAGCTACCCATTCTTCTTCTACTGTTCTTCTTTCCCCCATTCCTGTCAATTGTTCCCTTATCCTCTCCCTGAAACTCTGTACAACCTCTTGTTTAGTCAGTTTATCCAGGTCCCATCTCCTTAAATTCCCACCTTTTTGCAGTTTCTTTAGTTTTAATCTACAGTTCATAACCAATAGACTGTGGTCAGAGTCCACATCTGCCCCTGGAAATGTCTTTAAATTTAAAACCTGGTTGTTAAATCTCTGTCTTACCATTATATAATCTATCTGGTACCTTCTAGTATCTCCAGGATTCTTTCAAGTATACAACCTTCTTTTATGATTCTTGATCCAAGTGTTAGCTATGATTAAGTTATGCTCTGTGCAAAATTCTACCAGACGGCTTCCTCTTTCATTTCTCTCCCCCAATCCATATTTACCCACTATGCTTCCTTCTCTCTCTTTTCCTACTCTCGAATTCCAGTCAACCATGACTATTAAATTTTCGCCTCCCTTCACTACCTGTATAATTTCTTTTATTTCATCATACATTTCATCAATTTCTTCATCATCTGCAGATCTAGTTGGCATATAAACTTGTACTACTGTAGTAGGCATGGGCTTCGTGTCTATCTTGGCCACAATAATGCGTTCACTATGCTGTTGGTAGTGGCTTACCCACACTCCTATTTTTTTATTCATGATTAAACCTACTCCTGCATTACCCCTATTTGATTGTGTATTTATAACCCTGTATTCACCTGACCAAAAGTCTTGTTCCTCCTGCCACCGAACTTCACTAATTCCCACTATATCTAACTTCAACCTATCCATTTCCCTTTTTAAATTTTCTAACATACCTGCCCGATAAAGGGATCTGACATTCCACTCTCAGATCCATAGAATGCCAGATTTCTTTCTCCTGATAACGACGTCCTCTTGAGTAGTCCCCGCCCGAAGATCTAAATGGGGGACTATTTTACCTCCGGAATATTTTACCCAAGAGGATGCCATCATCATTTAACCATACAGTAAAGCTGCATGTCATCGGGAAAAATTACGGCTGTAGTTTCCCCTTGCTTTCAGCCGTTTGGAGTACCGGCACAGCAAGGCCGTTTTGGTTAGTGTTGCAAGGCCAGATCAGTCAATCATCCAGACTGTTGCCCCTGCACCTACTGAAAAGGCTGCTGCCCCTCTTCAGGAACCACACATTTGTCTGGCCTCTCAACAGATACCCCTTCATTGTAGTAGCGCCTACAGTACGGCCATCTGTATCACTGAGGCATGCAAGCTTCCCCACCAACGGCAAGGTCCATGGTTCATGGGTGGGGGTTATCAACATACCTTATCATAAATCATCTTCTATGAGGGAATGGTTTATAGGCAATAACATTTCTGACCTGAACACAATGGAACAACATCTTTGGGATGAGTTAGAAGATCAACTAATTCCAGATTCCAGGATCTAACATCACTACCTTCTCAGCTTTTGGCTTCTGAGGAAGAATGTGCTGTTATTACTCCACAGACATTCAGACATCTCATTGAAGGTGTACCAAGCAGACTTCAAGATGTTGGAAAGGCAAAGGATGTGCACATTTAATATTAAGGTCCACTAATAGGTTTCTGGGTGCTTTAATTATATGGTATATAACTTCTTCCACAACTTTAAAAAAGTAAATAGTGAAAAGGCATGATAGCTTCTAATATCTGTCCTACTACTTTTCTGAAAGAGGGTATCACCAATTGTGTACATTAATATCTGACATGACATGCAAGTTTCTTGATTTTCTTATAAGGAATAATGCTTTCAATGATGCAAAGGATGATCCTAAGTAAGAAGGCATAATTTCCTTAAAGTCCTCATGATAACCAAAATAGTACTATTACAGAATGCCAACACCATATTGCAAATATATTTGATGACTGTTTCCCTTTTGTTGGTAAATCTATCAACAACAACTTCAATACCTGTAAATGGAACTTCAAGGTCAGTGCCTCTACCTGTACTTACACCATTCTTGTCACTTCAACTGACAACAATGAAATATGGTAAAGACACTGAAAATGTGGCAGTGACACCATATCTTTTTCCAGATACAGAAGTAAAATACAGTAAAAGCCACTGAAATCTATATATATAGACTGAAGTGGTGAGTGAAAATTTGTACCAAGGCCAGAAATCGAATCCAGGTGTCCTGCTTACCAGGCAGGTGCGTTAGCCACTAAGCCACCTTGCATAACGTTTCACATAACTGAACAGACTACCCTGGCATGCCTCCCTCCTCAATCCAAATTCTCACTGCTGCCCCAGTCTACTTTTAAATTCCCCCTTACACATTAACATAATTGCCGAGGCTCTCCATGTTCTGAAATAGCACCTCAGCATTGAACGTAAATGGGGTATCCAGCCTGAAACCCTGGAACAGGTACTTATACAAACAAAATGATAGAGTTTCATAGACTTACTGGTTTCATACAGATATCATTTAAGTATACAGGCTGAAGTGGCAAGTGATAATTTGTACTGAGGCCTGGAATCAAACTCAGGTCTCCTGCTTACTAGGGAGGTGCGTTAGGCACTGAACCACTATGTCACAATGGTTCACACAACTGGGCGTTTCCAACATATTCATATTGACATTGTCGGCTCTCTACCCCCTCTAACGGCTCTTGTTATGTTCTCTAATATATTGACCGAACAACTCGCTGGGTCAAGGTTGTCCCCCTCCCCAATACAATAAACTCAGGTCTCCTGCTTACTAGGGAGGTGCGTTAGGCACTGAACCACTATATCACAATGGTTCACACAACTGCACAGATTACCCTGGCATGCCTCCTCCCCTTTGAATCCTTTGCAGAATCTTCAGAAATGTGTGAAATGAGTTTATTTCCACAGTCCATGTTGGCGTGAGACACTAAGGCTAGTTCACTTGAAGCAATATTATGATGTTCTGATGTAGTCTTTTTAGTTACAAAATAATTCTGCAGTTTCTTTGATTCCACACTACATTTTTTTAAGGTATGTCTCTTACATTCTGTATGTTGGCACAAGTTGTTTCATCTGCTATGGAAAATGCTAAAATCCTTTTTGCCTAAAACACAAAATTCGTGATATTCGTTTGGTTGCAGTTTAACCAAACAAAAGGTATTTTTCAATATCTTCATATACACTTGAGTATGTCTAAATTCTAGTTCTGTCTTTGGGGGAGACTTGTGCGAATCTTCACTTCCACATTCACTTGTTCTAAACTAATTAAAACAGTCATTTTGCTACACTGGTACATAAATTGGCTTGTTCAATACTGATGGCAAAAACATGAGAATGTTTACTTATCATTTGGTCTCACAAGAAAATCAGTGAATCAGAAAAGCATCTTGCTCTGTCTTCAGGTGAATAAAACCTGGTAGATTAATACCAACAATAACACTTAATAATCATAATATGCTATCCAACAATGGTTAGTGACTTCTCTCTCTCTCTCTCTCTCTCTCTCTCTCTCTCTCTCTCTCTCTCTCGGAATATGATTAAATAACACCTTTTGTAATATAATAACTGTTAAATCACTATGGATGTCAGCAGTTGAAAACAATATATTGTAGTCATGAAACTTACCAAACTGTACCAATAAGTCTCAAGCAGAATAGGGGAAAAATGCCTGCTCTAAGTGGAAAAACTGTAATCTGATGCTAGATGCTGTGCATTTATCCTCAAGAGGTGACTGATTGTAAGTGTTATCAACTTGAGGAGAGTGTTCGGGTTGGTTGCACCAAACTACCTCCATTTAGCAGTAGTTCATTTATTAACCTTAACACATACAAGGCTCATAAAGAACTGAACATGGCGGAAGAGACAAAGATAATGCGGAGAGTCCAAAGACGGATGCCTATCGATGTTGGTGTCTATTTCATTGGCACCACATGCCCCCCCCCCCCCCCCTCAGTACGGAGTACTCTTGAGAGGCTGGGGGGGGGGGGGGGGGCGTGATTATAGTGTCGACAGTGTCGTTGGGGAGCTGTGTGGGTAGATGTCGTGAAGGAAGGTTTGGCCACCGAACCTGGAAGTCATTGAAGCGAGCTGGGTGTCGTACTGGGCATGCTGGTCGTGCGGTGACAGGTTCGCCGGCGGTTTGCTGGTGGAACGGAGCGATGACTATGATGTCTCCGGTGGGCATGGGGAACACACGAAGCATGTCCAGGTCGACGTCGGGTGAGAGGGAAACACATTTCACCAAGTGGCAGGGAAAGGCGGAGGTTTTGTCATGAGCACTGGATGAAGAGAAACACATGACAAACAGTGTATAATCATGCAGTATTATTGATATGTCATGGATTATGTCCGGGGGGACAGGCACAAACACCTCGAGTGAGGGCACGTTCAAGATGGGGGGGGGGGGGCGTGAGAAACCTCGACAGGGCGAGGCAGGCGACGGTGGAGAAGTTGAAGGGAGCAGCGAAGGGCCCGGCGGCGAGGGTGTGATCGTGGGTAGGCTCGACGAGGGGAGCATGTGGTCACTTGACGGAGTGCGTAAGACTGGAGTAGAGGGCGAGGTCGGAGGAGAGCTTGACGATTGGAGCTGGAAGTCACTTCATCGAGTGTGTAAGTCCAATGTGGAGGGAGCGGTTGGAGCGTCGTAAGCCATGACAGTGAATGCGGTGGTCGTGGCCTGAAGGGGGGTAGAAAAAGGCTTGACATGAGTGGGCTTAAGTCTGTTGAGAGAGACTGTAACATCTGAATCTTTCATCTTGATTTCATAGGTGTTGGCTGAGCGCCGGAGAACTCGGTACGGGCCGGTATATGGAGGTTGGAAAGGAGCACGGAGAGTGTCATCTTGGAGCATGATGTACTCCCAATTGTCCAGAGATTTCGGGACGTGAACCTTAGGGCGGGAATGGCTGGAGGGCGGAGGGATATGGAGGTTGATGAAGTGGCGTCTGACACGGTCCATGAAGGAAGGTAAGTCAGACTGAGGGAGAGAAGTGGAAGGGCTCACAAGTTCGCCAGGGAGAACAATGTTCTGCCCATATGTGAACTCGGCTATTGTGCCTATGAGGTCTTCCTTATAGATCACATGAATGCTGAGTAGCACAAGGGGAAGGGCATCCATCAAGCGCTCGACTAGCCTGTTACTTTGCGGGTGATATGCTGTGGTATGGATGCGCCGGATCCCACAGATGTTACAAATTTCATTGAACAGGGCCGACTCAAATTGTCTGCCCTGGTCAGTCGTGATGATAGCTGGACATCTGAAACACGATACCCATGACTCGAAAAAAGCTCAAGCAACAGTTTCTGCCGTAATATTGGGGAGGGGGACAGCCTTGACCCAGCGAGTTGTTCGGTCGATAGATTAGAGAACATAACAAGAGCCGTTAGAGGGGGTAGAGGGCCGACAATGTCAATATGAATATGCTGGAAACACCCAGGAGGGGTCGAAAAGGCGCTGAGGGGCGATGAAGTGTGCTTGGATGCTTTGCAGCGTTGGCACGTGACGCAGGAGTGTGCCAATTGCTGGCAGTCCTTGTTGATATTTCTCCACACAAAGTGCTCTGCTATGAGGCGGGCGGATGCACGAACCCCATGATGGGCTAAATTATGCAATGCGTTGAAGACAGCTCAACGTAGCGTGGTTGGGATGAGAGGGCGTAACGTGCCTGTACTGTCGTCGCACCAGATCTCACCAGAAATACCAGTGAAGGTGGTGCAGACGAAGTGTAGTGAAGAAGTAGAGTCTGAAATCAGGTTTTGTGTTTCCTCGTCGGCGGGTTGGAGGTTAGGCAGTTCAGAGAGGTCTAACAGCGAATGGACAGTGTCGACTCATGAAAGGAAATCAGCAACTATATTGTCAGCACCCTTTATGTGTCTGACATCGGTGGTGAACTGAGATATGAAGTCCATGTATCTGAAGTGGCGAGGAGGTGGGTCAGCTGGCGGGTTTGTAATGGTTGCAACCAGGGGTTTGTGGTCCGTTAGAAAATAGAAAGGGTGTCCCTCAACGTCAGCCTTAAAATGCTTGATCGCTTCGTAGACCATGAGCAACTCCCTGTCAAATGCGGAATATTTCCATTGTGCATTGGTGAGCTTGCATGAGAAGAACTGCAGAGGTGAAGTTTGGCCGTCGATTGTCTGGCTAAGGACAGCGCCGATGGCAGTATCGCTCCCATCTGTGTTGATGACAAGCTGTGCATTGGGATGAAGATGTGCGATGGTGCAGGCCTTGGCAAGAAGATTTTTGAGGGCAGTGAAAGAGTCAGTCATAGCAGGGGGGCATGGAATGGGCCGAGGTCCAGAAGTATTGGTGCCTGCCAAGGCATGCGTCAGTGGAGCCTGAATCACCGCAGCCCGAGGTAGATGTCGGCGATAATAATTAACTCTCCCCAGAAAGTGCCAGAGCTCTTTGAATGACAAAGGTCTGGGTAGGTTTAGTATTGTTTGTACTTTCTCAGGGGGCAGTGAAACGCCATCAGCAGAGACCCGAAAACCAAGAAAAGTGACAGCGGGTTGATGTAGTTGCAATTTGTCCTGGTTGGTCTCGATGCCTGCTGCCGCGAGAGTGTTCATAACAGTTTGCACATGTCGAATGTTGTCCTCAAGGGAGGAGCTGAACACAAGAATGTCATCAAGATATGCAAAACAGAATTTTAGGTTGAATAGCACTTCGTTGATGAAGTGTTGCCAGGTCTGGGTTGCGTTTTTCAGACTGAAGGGCATGAATCGAAACTGAAATAGCCCGATCGGGGTGGTGATTGCTGTCTTCTCGATGTCTTCAGGTGCCATGGGGATCTGGTGGTAGGCCCATTTGTGATCAATGACAGAGAACGTAGTCACACCTGTGAGGGAACTGGTAAAGTCAGCAATGTTGGGTATGGGGTAGGTGTCCATAATTGTTCGTGCGTTTAGTCAACGGTAGTCTCCACACATGCGCCAGGAGCTGTCTTTCTTGAGTGTCATATGTATGGGCGTAGACCAGCTACTGGCAGAGGGTTCAATGATGCCAGAGCTTAGTAGTTCAGAAATCTGATTTTTAAGGTCAGAGAGGCGCTCGGGACAAAGTCGACATGGTTTACTGGAGATTGGGGCACCTGGCGTGAGGCAGAGCTTGTGAACCGTGCGGTTGGTGACGAGGGACATGTTGCCGGTGGCACGGGAGGCGATTTGTTTACAATGTGTGGTGGGCGGGGCAGGCGGGGCATGGTCGTGGTGTTCGGAGCCACTCGGCGGATCCGACAGGAGCCGAGGCGGCAAAGTGTCCCAGGAGTCAACGCGACAAGATGGCCGCCGGCCTGAAGCAGTGGTACCGTGATTGGGTGAGCTCGGTAGAGCGGCCTATAGCAGCATGGTTGCGGGCGAAACACTTGGCGTGAGTGCACTGTTTGTGTTGTCAGTGGTGGTCGCACAGCGGTGTGCAGGAGCGGAAGTTGCATAGTTTGAGGTGCTGTCCGTGAGGGGCAGGGTAGGAGCCATCAATTCAGGAACATGTGATGCTCATCGCGCATGCGCACTTGTGTTCGGCCGAGTGTCAAACGCTGCCATGTTAGGAGGGTGTCCCCCTGCGGAAGTGTCAGTAGATGTTATGACAGTCTTTATAGCACAGTTGCGAGGGGTAGCAGGAGGTAAACACATGGAAGCTCGATTGCTGGGACTGCAAGCAGGTTCGGCGCACTTACTGACCTTGATTTGTCCTTGCTGTAGCGTCTGTAATTCCTTTGCTGCATTGGAGAGCTGGAGCTGTGTTTCGTGGAGCTGGAGGGAGAGCTCGAAGTTTTCCTTGTGTAGGTGAGTGACGTGTTCAAGCTCGATAAGTCACTTGTGCGTGGTTTCTTGTAACGTCATCGACAGTGATGAGCATGTACGGATGAGATGAGCCCGGACCGATGTGTCATGGGGGGGTTTTCTCGACGGAGCACAGGGGAAGTGAGTCTTGGATGGATGATGAAACACAGTATTTCGCACTAGGTCCAGTGAAAGTTTGTGGTGTCACAAAAAGCCAATGCCTATTATGTTGTTGTTGTTGTTGTTGTTGTCTTCAGCCTGAGACTGGTTTGATGCAGCTCTCCATGCTACTCTATCCTGTGAAAGCTTCTTCATCTCCCAGTACTTACTGCAACCTACATCCTTCTGAATATGCTTAGTGTATTCATCTCTTGGTCTCCTTCTACGATTTTTACCCTCCACACTGCCCTCCAATGCTAAATTTGTGATCCCTTGATGCCTCAGAAGATGTCCTACCAACCGGTCCCTTCTTCTAGTCAAGTTGTGCCACAAACTCCTCTCCTCCCCAATTCTATTCAGTACCTCCTCATTAGTTATGTGATCTACCCATCTAATCTTCAGCATTCTTCTGTAGCACCACATTTCAAAAGCTTCTATTCTCTTCTTTTCCAAACTATTTATTGTCCATGTTTCACTTCCATACATGGCTACACTCCATACAAATACTTTCAGAAACGACTTCCTGACACTTAAATCGATACTTGATGTTAACAAATTTCTCTTCTTAGAAACACTTTCCTTGCCATTGCCAGTCTACATTTTATATCCTCTCTACTTCGACCATCATCAGTTATTTTGCTCCCCAAATAGCAAAACTCCTTTACTACTTTAAGTGTCTCATTTCCTAATCTAATTCCCTCAGCATCACCAAACTTAATTCGACTACATTCCATTATCCTCGTTTTGCTTTTGTTGATGTTCATGTTATATATAGATTCGTCAATTTTGCACACTAAAAAGTCCACTCGAGTTTGCAGTTTGTGGAGAGTGAGACGACATGGGAAGTTGAACCCGAGCATGGTAGTTTAGTTGAATTCATGGCTTGCAGTGAAGTATGATGAGGGCAGATGTTCGACGACGCTAAGGACGTAGGCAGCAGCGACACATCAGCGCCTGTGTCCACTAGGAAAAAGTATCCCAATGAAATGTCTTTAATGTAAAGTCGTCAGCAATTATCCGGTCATTCCCAGACAGAATGGAGCACTGGGGGGTGACTGTCATATTGTGTGCAGGAGGCGGCACCCGGACCTATCTGTGATTGGCATTTCGGTAGTAGCAGGGTGGTCTGTAGTTCCGTGCCGCCTCACCAAACTGCGTGTGGAAGTAACAGAATGGGTAGTGCGGTTGCATTTCCTGAGGAACGTTCGTTGCCAGTGGCGGTGGCCGAGGTTCGGTGGTCACAGCAGGTTCAGTTGCATGAGGTGGCGTGGTCGTGGGTGGAGCCGGTGACATCCCAGTTGCTTGTTTACTGCTTCCTGGAGTGAGCGGAATGTTCGGTACAGTGCGGCCCCGGCTGTGTCCGACCGCAGGACGATGAGACTGAACCTGAGACTTGTCAGGTAGGCTGTGGCTGGCGAAATAGAGCAGCGATGCATTATGTAGCTTGTCAGCAATTGTCATTCTTTGCTCGACAGGTTCGGGAGACCTCTGAGCCAGAGCAAAGCGGATGTGAGGAGATAGTTTATCTGTCCAGATGGCGAGGAGAGCTGTGTCAGAGAGTAGATCGGCGCTGACCAGGGCACGTACCCATCTCCAGATCTGGGAAGGTTTGTCGTTAACTAGTTGCTCGATGTGGAGCACTTGCCATATTGCTGCCTCAGTTGAGCATGCGAGCCGAAATAGAACTGTCTTTTTGGCTAGAGTGTACCGGGTAGATGAGTCCGGGGCATCGACCAGGTCAGCAATCAAGTCCTCTTGGTCGTGCGGGTGGGTGATGAGGCACAGAAACCTGGTTGACTCGTTGAGTTTGTAATGGTCAAATACTTCATCCACAATTTTGAACCAGGTTGTTGCTCTGTCGGGATTAAATGGCGGCAGCATCGGTAAACGTTGTAGAATGTTCGGAAGAACAGTTTGAGTTGAGTTGAGTTCATCGGGGCACTGCCTAAATCGAGCTGTTGTTGCTGTAGTATTTCAGGAGAGTGTGCCTCCAGGGCATGTGGCAATGATGGCTGTTTGGTTGGCAGCGTGAAGGTGACACGTTGTGGTTGAACGCAATCCATCGCGATGCAGAAGGCCGACGTGGGTGAGACACCGTAATGTGTTGATTGCGGTTGCAGAAGCTCAACACATTGCGGGTGTGTTCGGATTGACGCGTCACAGAAGACCAACGTGGATGAGGCACTGAGATGTGCCGAGAACGGTAGCGGAAGCTCGACTGGAGCCGGCGCGGGGGCGACAGGTGAGAAAAGTTCAAAGTTTTAGAACGCGTGTTAGTCCATGGAAAGCTTGACATATGATCAGAGCCGGGGCCACCTGTGTTGCAGGGAGGCTGTGGAGGTGCGGGCTGTCCAGAAGCACAGTGTGGGAAATGATGTCAAACGTGGGATGGAATGTGTGAATTTTCACCGTTCATAGTCACTCCACTCAAAACGGTGTGCGGATAAGGTGAATGTTGTGGCACAAAACACTGAGACGTAGCATTGGGACGGAGGTAGAGGTCAGGCACAGATAACAAGTTATTGTTCCTGTTGCAGGCTGAGGTATTGTCCTGGTAGTAGTAGGTTGTCCGATGAAGCATTTGCAGAAATCGGCATTGGTCCTGCATTGCACAGAGATCTGTAAGAGGTAACTGTATAGTCGATGAGGGAGAGCACATGTGGCGGGAACAAAGGTGTTTGATACCCGGAGTCATGTGCACTCCTAAACTTACTTATTGTTGCAAGCTTGAAAATATCTGACGAAATCGGCGGAATCATCGAGTGAGAGGCATTGTGTTGCAGTCCTGGCAGGTGTACATCACCCGCAACATGATGCATGTCGATCACAAAATCCAGCGTTAGTTGCTGGGCTGAAGTCATTGTTCAAATGCTGTGTCGATGTAATATACACAAAAATAACCGACGCGCGGAGGTCGCGGACACAGTAAAACGGTGAAAACGGAAGACGTTACAATTCGGGGTCACCAGTGAGGAGAGTGTTTGGGTTGGTTGTACCAAACCAACTCCATTTAGCAGTAGTTCATTTATTAACCTTAACACATACAAGGATCACAAAGAACTGAACATGGCGGCAGAGACAAAGATAATGCTGAGAGTCCAAAGATGGATGCATATCGATGTTGGTGTCGATTTCATCGGCGCCACAAACTCATGTTTGTATCCATCATGAACGTTTATTATATATATATTCATATAAACAGCCACAGTGTGGTTCCCTAGTGTTTAAAGTTCTTCTGAAATTCAGAAAAGTATTTGCATGAACATGAACTTAAAAAAAAAAGGATTATTAGGGACTCTGGGGAGACAGAAAAAACAGAGTAGCAAAAAAAAAAACAAAAAAAACTGGAAAATCATACAACCCTAGTTTAGAATGACACTTCACCACCAGCACTCAACATTTCTCATACAGCACCTGCCCACAACCCCCAACACTACCACTCTCTCCACGCATACCCTGCTGACTGTGCATCTACCAGGCACATTATTTTGTGCGCACTCAATGGCAGGAGTAGGAGTTTAATGTTCAACCTGTACACAGGTCGAGCAAGGAATGATCGACAATTATTGTGACTGTGATTGCAACTGATGCCGCTGTTGTAATCAAGCGTTTCTGTTCAAAAGAGAAGTTATAACAATTTGCGGCAACAAAAATGCAAAGCATCTGAAATTATTCAATTTTATGGTTTACTAAATTTCCCTTGTTTAAGTGAGTGTCTGTCACTTCTTGCAATGTAG
The DNA here is from genome assembly GCF_021461395.2 of Schistocerca americana. Taxonomy (NCBI): domain Eukaryota; kingdom Metazoa; phylum Arthropoda; class Insecta; order Orthoptera; family Acrididae; genus Schistocerca; species Schistocerca americana. Next base: position 46,621,698 of record NC_060126.1, read on the forward strand.
AAAGATCATTTTCTGCATTAAAGAATGTCCCAGCAGACAAACACAGGAGCCCTTATCAGGAAAATTTGTATTTTTATTTATTTATCTTATTGCTTTTAGTGCTGGGAGTCTCTGAAGAGATGTTTACCTCAACTCAGATGCAACTCTTTTCATTCAAGCAGAAAACCTGCATCTTTATGGGAATTGGATTCTGTCTGGGAAGCAATGAATTTGGAAGGGATTGTCTGTGGCCTACAGTAAGGGACGAACCTCAGCACTCGCATAAAATGAAAATGGGAAACCATACAAAACTATTTTCAACGTTTCCAGGGGATGGATACAAACGAATTTGCATTCTGAAGCCAGGGATTGTTAGCTCAGTTGCTCAACACAAAGAGCTACCCCGGTCCTTTAACTGTGCATGTTTGGTCATTGCATAGTGCATGAATGCATGCATATTTTAATAGTTAATTGTGCATGGAATTCCTGTTTTCAGTTACTATAGTATTGCAAGACCGTAAATAGATTTTGGATGAGAAGGGGGGTGGAGCAGAGCTGCAGGGCAGAGCCGGATTGGAAGAATACAAACAGCCCACTGAGAAAATCTTTTAGAGATGAACAAACTATAGAATGTGCTGTCATCACAGACCCCTTCTTCTCTCCACAAATCCATCCCTATCACTTTGAATTGAAAATGGTTTTCATAACTGAGTACCACACTGTTGACTATATTGGGTGATATTTTGCTACTTTGGCTATGAATGAAAGAATATTGAACAAAATTTTTTTAAAGATCTGCAATTATCATCACTTGTATGATGTTTTTGTTGCTCAGTGCAGTTTTTGGGCTGCACAGACAAATCAAAGTGTATTATTATGCACTTATTTTAATTTAACATTATTTGTATTGATATTTACCACTCCACTGCCTCATGAAATACAGAAATATTGCAACCACAAAGGTAGGTAATTAGGCAGTTGTAGTAGTGCATACATATTTTTAAGTTACTGTGACACTAGAGGACAAATCAAAATCATTTTCCTCTTCTTTCCTGTTACAAACTTATCCATAATAAAAAACTATCACAGTAGCACACACACACTTACATTAAAATCAACTGCACTTAAGAACTGAAGTTATTAACAAAACAACATTTGAGCTCAAGTAATGCCAATAATGTATAGTAGTTTGATTTGGCTGGGATTAGTGACAGCCAAAAATGTTATCATTATATAGACAGTTTGAATTTATCATTTGTTCCCTTGACTATCAATAGCGCACATCCCATTTTCATGGTATGACTGAAAATCAAAATATTTTTCAATTTCACTACGCAGTAAAAAGAGTGTTTCATATAGGATCTCTGCCACAGAAGCCCCTAAGTCATGTTTATGTGCTGAGCCCACACCTAACAGAGTTTCAGTCCATTGGCCTCTGTGGCACATGAACACAGTGCCACCATTCAACATGGCCATTGCTCATTGATTGGTGGGAAGATGTCCAATATTGACAAGTGCCACGACGATTGCATAGTCCACTGAACAGGACTGATTTGAACTGCCAGTCTTGATTGGTGGTCATAGACATGAGGCATCCAAACTGGGAAATCCATGAACCAATGAAATCTCTGGCTGCTGATTCTACTGTGATTTCCCTGAGAGGTATGGTGTCTACCCACAACACATGGTCAATGACAGGAAGAATATATCAATCGCCGTCGAACTTGGGGAGAGGTGGTACCATATCATGATACACATTGGAAATGTCATTTTGTGATCTCAAACTGGTCAAGAGCTGGTTGTGCATGACAGTCCACTTGACTCCACAGATATAGATTACATGCACATCTCCACTCTTCACAGTCTTTCTTCATGATTGACCACATAATGCAGTCTGTGACGAGACACGTCATTGGGCAGACGCTGGGATTTGACAAGTTGTACAACTGGTTGAACATGATCCTCTGAAGCAGTTGAGGGACAGGGATGCGAATACAGTTCTGTGACCCATTGCATAAGATCTGTCTACTTGAGTTGGGTGATGTTCAAGTTTGAGGTTAGTAATGGAATCATGGAGAAGGGTTTGTAGTTGCTTGTCTTGCATCTGTGCCTCTGCAATCATAATTCGATTTGTGTGGAGATGGCACTGATCTGCGGGAGACAGCCATCAACAATGTGGTCCACACCCTTTAGTCTAGGTGGCGGAATAACCTTGGGTGCACATCCTTTGACTGATTTTGGACTGAGTCAGCTGTCAGTTGGTGGTCAGTGTGTCTTGTGGTCTACCTTCCACATCATCTTTGAACTGGCAAACTGCTTCATAAACCACTAGACATTCACAGCCATAGGCAGACAATTATTCTGTGACGAAGTTATGGCTGTACACCTGCCACTTCCTGCTGGAGAACCAACCCAGTAGTGAAGTCACTTGTGTCAGATGTAATAGTAATAACAATAATAAAAATAATAATAATAATAATAATAATGGTTTATTTGCCCACAATAACTTTTACAGTCATGGACATAGTCAGTCGGTACATACACGAACAATAATAATAGTTTAGTAGTAGAAATAAAGTACATAAAACACTAAAAATTCTTGATGGAGTACAAACATTTAGCAATTAACAGCTGCTTTAATTTTATTTTAAATATGTTTCCTTTTAACATTTTTATGGTATTTGGCAGTCTGTTGTAAAAAAATCTTCCAGCAGAAAATGGATTATGATCGGTTGCTTTTTATTTCTGAATTTTATGTGGTAATCCTCTTTCTTCCTTGTATTATAACTATGGATATCACTATTTATTATACTGTGCTCCATATTTTCTTTTACAAACAGTATAGTCCTTAGAACATATAATTAATACACAGTTAGTATATTATACTTAACGAAGTATTCTCTACAGGATTGATGTTTACTAACATTCGCTGTTATCCTAATTGCTCTCTTCTGGGCTCTAAAAGCCCTATCCTCATATACCGTTGGTGCCCCGCCCCAAATCTCAATACTGTATTGTAGGTGGGAGTGTATAGTACCAAAATAGATTTGTTTTAAGACTGGTGATGCTATTATGCTAGAAAGGCGTTTTAGCAGGTAGATATTACACGAGATTTTTTTTACACATGTAGCCGATGTGCTCCTTCCATGTAAGATGTTCATCAACTATAATACCCAGGAATTTATGTTTATCAATTGTTTCAATTGATAACTCTGGCTCAGTATCCACTTGTCTTGATTTGTAATTTAGCATTAACTCCATTAGAATTGTCTTTTCCTTATTTAATGCCAATTTATTTTTAGTCATATATTCTGTGATGAGGCTAGTGTTCTTCATATTATTTTGCACTGCTAGCTGTTTTGTAGGGCCGCAGCTTATGAAGGAGGTGCCATCGGCATAATTCACAAGGTCTGCATTTTTTGGAATTATTATATCATTGATGTACACAAGGAACAGAAAAGGCCTAATAATACTTCCCTGAGGGACTCCACAGTTGTGAATAGTGAGTTGAGTGTGAGGAAGTGGGTGTGCCAAAGTCATGGTACGTTCAAGACAGTCTTTAACCAGATCTAAGGTGAGCTGCATGCACAGGATCCAAGCCATCTTATGTTCACCTGTGGTATTCTTGATGATTCTTAGGAATCAGTGTAACTCTTGGAAGTCCTGCAGCAGCAACTGTTGACAGATGAATTCTGTTCACCATGACATAGGACATATGATGGTAGCATTGATGATATGTCCAAGAAGGAAGATCTCAGTTTGTCGTAGTTGCCATTTTTCTTTGTTAATCAGAACACCTTTATCAGCAATGGCATCAAACACTTGTTTAATACGTAATTCATGTATATCCTTGTCTGGAGAAAATATGAGGATGTTGTCTAGGTAGGCACAGCAGATAGGGAGCTTGAACAAAATACTGTCAATGAACTGTTTCAAGGTTTGAGCCATATTCTTGAGGTTGTGTGGCATAAACAGGAAATCAGATAAGCTGAAAGACCATATAACCACTGTCTTGTGAACGTCTTCTTCAGTCATGAGTGTTTGCTGCTATGCTTGCTTCCAATCTAGGACAATGAAAATGGAAATGACTGCAAAGCAGTGGGTAAATGTCAATTATCATATGAGCATTAAGAGCACGTAAGTGTACAGTCCTTTCTATCTTGGCCTCTGTCTTAGTGGGTGAAGACCATGAGCTGTCCACAGGTCTCACAACTCTGGCTTTTAGGTCTTCAGCCCTGCCTTAGGGCCACAAAGCTCATCCAGTGGTAACTTGAGCTATCTATGGTGGACCAAGATGACTTAGTGAGGTGGTAATCATGTGTACTATCCTGTTCCTGTACACCGTGTAAACCACACTCACGGCGAGACTGGGGCTGCAGGGAAACACTGCATTTCAGTGGGAAGCATGTGAGCAGGAGTCACATTACTAACCTTGTGCACAAGTCAGGGCTGTGTTTGACAGAGCCACTTCCTCAGAGACTGCCACTGCTGTGCCGAGGCCAAGTTGTTTCTGATGAATTTGCAGCAGACCCCATGCTGTGGTGAGTTCCACCACTGTCTTGTCAATTGCTTATCATATGGTCTCATTTTCCTGTTCTGGGCATAGGGAATCCACTAATGTTTCAAAGTGGTGCAGTTGGACTTGTTGAATTTTGATGAGCAGTGTTATACAGCCTTGTAGATAATGTAGATAATCATTTTTTGAAGTGCAGCACTGTGTGTTGTCTGAAGGAGAGGCAGCAAGGATATGCTGTGTTGCTGGAAGGGCATGACCAATGATTCCAGCAACAGAGTGGCCAATGTACTACCAGTCAAATCCAGTACTAGTTGGAAATGGCAAAGAAAGTCATTGCTGATAACAACTTCACTGATTTCCTTGATAAGAAAGTTCTATGTGATCACATCTTTCAGATTGAGATCCAGTGATTGAAGTCACTGTCCCAGGCTGGGGCTGGGACGTTAAAGTCGGTGGAGATTGGTCTGGTTTGGCTGGGCTCAGCTGCAGCTAGGGGGTAGGCATGTAGATGCTGTGGTCCATGTGCAATGGTACTGTTGATGCATTTCATTTCATTTCATACATACTTGCTAGCAACTATGATAGGATGGCAGCATATATATTTCTATCTGGCATTCTATTATGCCATAATAAGGCCCTATATCATAACATATTAGCTGAGCTCATAGTGCCAGATAAAATATCATTCAAAATTGAACCAGTATCCACATCAACATATGTAACATGACTATACACCCGTTAGCAATCTGAGTTGCTTCTGGAGTAAATCAGAGACAAAAGAACAGATATTAATTTGTTTATTGCTGGTGATGTATTGATGCATTGTTGGTGTTGGAGTACAGTGAAGATCCAGCCTGCTAATTTGAGTTCTCTATCCCGGATAGGTTAAAGTTAGATATAGTGGAAATTAGTGAAGTTTGGTGGCAGGAGGAACAAGACTTTTGGTCAGGTGAATACGGGGTTATAAATACAAAATCAAATAGGGGTAATGCAGGAGTAGGTTTAATCATGAATAAAACAATAGGAATGCGGGTAAGCTACTACAAACAGTACAGCGAACACATTGTTGTGCCCAAGATAGACATGAAGCCCACGCCTACGACAGTAGTACAAGTCTATATGCCAACTTGCTCTGCAGATGATGAAGAAATTGAAGAAATGTATGATGAAATAAAAGAAATTATTCAGGTAGTGAAGGGAGACGACAATTTAATAGTCATGGGTGGCTGGAATTTGGTAGTAGGAAAAGGGAGAGAAGGAAACGTAGTAGGTGAATATGGATTGGGGGTAAGAAATGGAAGAGGAACCCGCCTGGTGGAATTTTGCACAGAGCATAACTTAATCATAGTTAACACTTGGTTCAAGAATCATAAAAGAAGGTTGTATATATGGAAGAAGCCTGGAGATACTGACAGGTTTCAGATAGATTATATAATGGTAAGACAGAGATTTAACAACCAGGTTTTAAATTGTAAGACATTTCCAGGGGCAGATGCGGACTCTGACCGCAATCTATTGGTTATGAACTGTAGATTAAAACTGAAGAAACTGTAAAAAGGTGGGAATTTGAGGAGATGGGACCTGGATAAACTGAAAGAACCAGAGGTTGTACAGGGTTTCAGGGAGAGCATAAGGGAACAAGTGACAAGAATGGGGGAAAGAAATACAGCAGAAGAAGAATGGGTAGCTCTGAGGGATGAAGTAGTGAAGGCAGCAGAGGATCAAGTAGGTAAAAAGATGAGGGCTAGTAGAAATCCTTGGGTAACAGAAGAAATATTGAATTTAACTGATGAAAGGAGAAAATACAAAAATGCAGTAAATGAAGCAGGCAAAAAGGAATACAAATGTCTCAAAAATGAGATCGACAGGAAGTCCAAAATGGCTAAGCAGGCATGGCTAGAGGACAAATGTAAGGATGTAGAGGCTCATCTCACTAGGGGTAAGATTGATACTGCCTACAGGAAAATTAAAGAGACCTTTGTAGAAAAGAGAATGGCTTGTATGAATATCAAGAGCTCAGATGCAAACCCAGTTCTATGCAAAGAAGGGAAGGCAGAAAGGTGGAAGGAGTATATAGAGGGTCTATACAAGGGAGATGTACTTGAGGGCAATGTTATAGAAATGGAAGAAGATGTAGATGAAGATGAAATGGGAGATATGATACTGCGTGAAGAGTTTGACAGATCACTGAAAGACTTAAGTCGAAACAAGGCCCCGGGAGTAGACAACATTTCATTAGAACTACTGACGGCCTTGGGAGAGCCGGTCCTGACAAAACTCTACCATCTGCTGAGCAAGATGTATGAGACAGGTGAAATACCCTCAGACTTCAAGAAGAATATAATAATTCCAATCCCAAAGAAAGCAGGTGTTGACAGATGTCAAAATTACCGAACCATCAGTTTAATAAGTCACAGCTGCAAAATACTAATGTGAATTCTTTACAGATGAATGGGAAAACTGGTAGAAGCTGCCCTTGGGGAAGATCAGTTTGGATTCCATAGAAATATGGGAACATGTGAGGCAATACTGACCCTACGACTTATTTTAGAAGCTAGATTAAGAAAAGGCAAACCTACGTTTCTAGCATTTGTAGACTTAGAGAAAGCTTTTGACAATGTTAACTGGAATACTCTCTTTCAAATTCTGAAGGTGGCAGGGGTAAAATACAGGGAGCGAAAGGCTATTTACAATTTGTACAGAAACCAGATGGCAGTTATAAGAGTCGAGGGGCATGAAAGGGAAGCAGTGGTTGAGAAAGGAGTGAGACAGGGTTGTAGCCTCTCCCCGATGTTATTCAATCTGTATATTGAGCAAGCAGTAAAGGAAACAAAAGAAAAATTTGGAGTAGGTATTAAAATCCATGGAGAAGAAATAAAAACTTTAAGGGTCGCCGATGACATTGTAATTCTGTCAGAGACAGCAAAGGACTTGGAAGAGCAGTTGAACGGAATGGACAGTGTCTTGAAAGGAGGATATAAGATGAGCATCAACAAAAGCAAAACGAGGATAATGGAATGTAGTCAAATTAAATCGGGTGATGCTGAGGGGATTAGATTAGGAAATGAGACACTTAAAGTAGTAAAGGTGTTTTGCTATTTGGGGAACAAAATAAATGATGATGGACGAAGTAGAGAGGATATAAAATGTAGACTGGCAATGGCGAGGAAAGCGTTTCTGAAGAAGAGAAATTTGTTAACATCAAGTATCGATTTAAGTGTCAGGAAGTCATTTCTGCAAGTATTTGTATGGAGTGTAGCTTTGTATGGAAGTGAAACATGGATGATAAATAGTTTAGACAAGAAGAGAATAGAAGCTTTCGAAATGTGGTGCTACAGAAGAATGCTGAAGATTAGATGGGTAGATCACATAACTAATGAGGAGGTATTGAATAGGATTGGGGAGAATAGGAGTTTGTGGCACAACTTGACTAGAAGAAGGGATCGGTTGGTAGGAAATGTTCTGAGGCATCAAGGGATCACCAATTTAGTATTGGAGGGCAGTGTGGAGGGTAAAAATCGTAGAGGGAGACCAAGAGATGAATACACTAAGCAGATTCAGAGGGATGTAGGCTGCAGTATGTACTGGGAGATGAAGAAGCTTGCACAGGATAGAGTAGCGTGGAGAGCTGCATCAAACCAGTCTCAGGACTGAAGACCACAACAACAACAACATCCAATGATTCACGTTCATGGGTGGTCATGGCAAATTGCTCTTGTGGCGGAAGTTTGACCATCCATAAGCTTTAAAGTGTGTGGTTCAGAATCAGTTGATAATCAACTAATGTGTGCAACACGTGCCAGAGCTGTGATGGAGAACAGTTACCCAGTTGTTCATTGTAAATCACTTGCTGTAGTTGTTCTTCCAGTATGTATGAGAGGCATTGCAGAACAGCTGATTTTGCTGCTATGTACAGATTATTTATGGGGAGCATAAAGTTAATGTCACTTATCAGATCAGCATGCTCTCCTAAGTGACTGAGCAGCATAATAAATGTAGCATAATCGCTAGTGATGTCATACATGGGAGCAGCTGGTTTCCAGGAGCCCAGGAAATCAGTCAGGGATCAGTGGTTCATGTCTTGGAGATAGCAGCACCACCATAAGCTTGGTGTTGGCCATTACAGACTGGACATCATACTACTGTTCAGTGATGATGGGCTAAATCTAGGGGATTTAAATACCACCACCTAAGGCTGATCATTGTGGAAGGAGTCATGATACTGGGTGCGTTGAAATGTCTCAGACATGATCGGTGTTTTAGATGTGGCTATCGTCACTCAGGAGGAGGTCAATACATAAGTAGCCCACCAATGAGTGGTTGCTGCAACAGGTCTCTATCCAGGACTGCTGGTGGAGATAGTAGCCTGGTTATCTCTCTGGACAGGGCTGAGTTTCATGCCACTACAATGCAATGAACTGCTTAAAAGCCATCAGCATATAGTGCAGAAGGAAAGAGAAATGTTACTGTAGTGCCAGTAAGCTTTAAGGAAGGTTCCACCAAGGGGCCTGGGATGTGACTGGGGTGGGGCCTAACCTTCCTCACAATATACCCACCCCCCTTTATGGAACCCAGAGCTGAAAACAGCCACACAACTCAGTCATGAACCTGACTCTGTACCTACAACATCCTTCCTGAGCACCTGACTAGCTATATCCTCGCCCAGAATTACTACTCTTCCTCTTACAAATAAATTTCTGGGAGAGCAATAGGCACCCACGTGACATCATCTCATGCCACCTTATTCATAGGCCATCTAGAGAAATCCTTGTGAAGACACCTTGTCTACATTTCTCCAGAACATTAACATCGCCTCCATGCACTTCACCTTATGTTCCTCAACCCAACACGCCATCTTTCTCAGTGTTGGCTTCCTGCTCAAGGATTGCTGTATTAGTACTTCTGCCTATGAACCAAAAGCAATACCACCACTTCAACAGCTGCCTCCCATTCCATACCTGAAAATCCCCACCATACAGCCTAGCCACCAATGGTTGTAACATCTGGAGTGATGAGCTGTCCCTCTCCAAATATGCCATGGGTTTCACTGGTCTTCATAGACTCAAATTACCCTTCTAGCTTTGTTCAGAAACCAATACCCCATGCTCTGTCCCTCCAGTCACCTACCACCTCCCATATATCCACTGTCCAGCATCAAAAGAACACTCCTCTCATGAATCAGTATCATCCAGGACTGGAGCAGCTGAATTAAATTCTCAGCCAGGCTTTTGACTACCTCTCATCATGCCCTGAAATAAGGAATACTGAACCCACTATCTTTCCCACTGCTTCCACAGTGGTGTTCTGCCATGTGTCAAATCTCTGCAGAATTCTTCTCCATCCCTACTCCACCTGTGCTCCTACACCTTTTTCTCATGTCTCATATCCCTGAGATAGACCTACACCCAAGACCTGTCCCATACATCCTCCCACTACCACCTGTTACAGTCTGGTCACAGGTATCTGCTATCCCATCAAAGGCAAAGCTACCAGTAAAAGCAGCCACAAACAAATTTGCAACCACTGTGGTGGTTTTTATGAGGGCATGGCAACTAACAAGCTCCTCATGAATGGCCACCACCAAACTGTGGCCAAGACACACTGGGACAACTGGTTGCTGAACATGTTGCACAGCATTCTGTGCTTCACTTCAATAACTACTTCACAGTCTGCACCATCTGGATCCTTCCTACCAACATCAGCTTTTCTGAATTCCGCTGGTAGGAACTCTCCCTACAACGTATCTTATGTTCCCACAACCCCCCTGGTCTCATCTTTTCCCCTTCTCTACACCTCTCTTTCACCCTCTTCCCTTTCCACTCCCTCATCCATCCGTATGCTGCAATTCCTCCCTCGTCCCACCCCATACCACCTCCTTACCCTCACCATCCGCCACAGATTGCTGCTTACATCAGACATAATCACAGTCCACACTCGCAGTGGCCGGAGACAGAGCAATTTGTGTATGAGTTATGCTTGTGTACTTGCTTGTAATTTCTATTTCCAAAGAATGACTTTTTTGTCTGAATGCTTAAACATTTAGTAGTTTTCTCATTGTGCCTGTCTACAACTCACCTCCTTCTCTACATGCTGAGTGGCAATCTATCCTTTTCATAAAAATGCTATACAATACAGTGGTTATTTGGCACTGTGAGATGAGAAAAATGGTATTGCATATGAAAGTTGGATGTCTTCTGTTCTGATTTATAAAATCCAGCCTAAAAAGAATTGTGGATTAATAATTGCACATAATAGTACTAACAGAGAAGTGGAACTTTGAGTCCATTTGGGATTCGTACTACAAAGAATCATTATCTATGAGCACCTTCAAAAATGAGCACAAAATTTGTCATATGCATCCAACAGAGAATCTTAATTCCAGTTAAGTTTTTAATTACAAACCTCCCTGTTTAACAGCTTATGGTGTCTAAATTTGTGTATGCGTACAACATAATCTACATATTTCCTTTATTGACGATGTGAGGTACTGCTTTATGGTGCATATGCCAGTGTGCATCTTTACAGGAGTTAGTTTCAAATGTTCTACATAGACAAGTATAAATTTTAAAGGCCTTCAGTCATACTTACTTACTTACTCACTGGTCATACCGGACTCAAGAGTCCATTTCGCAGCAACGTATTTTCGCCATCTGTCCCTGTCTTGGGCTATTTCCCTCCATTCACCTTCAATACCTAGGCTCCTCAAATCAGCCTTCACATTGTCCTCCCATCTTCGCCTCGGTCCCCCCACAGGACATTTTCCTTCTAGGTGCCCTACCAGTACTCTTCACGCTGCCCTGTCCTCATCCATTCGATCTACGTGACCCGCCCATCGTAGCCTACATGATTTAATAATATTGATTATGTCAGGGCTTGAATAGAGTTCGTGAACCTCTTCGTTATGCAGTTTTCGCCACTCTCCGCTAATGTCATCCCTTTTTGCTCCAAAAATTTTCCTCAAAATTTTGCTTTCAAATACTCGAAATGGTTTTTCGTTTTTCACAGTGAGAGACCAGGTCTCACACCCATACAGCATAACTGGTAGAATAATAGTTTTGTATATTCTAATCTTTAAATTCCTAGACAATATCTGTGATGAAAGTAATCTATTCAGTGAGAAGTAGCACGCATTTCCCACCTGTAATCTCTTCTTCAGTTCAGATTAAGAGAAGAAGAAACAGGTATGGTTCATCACGCCATTGCCTGCTCCCCACCGGCTGTCCGCGACTGCTTATTTTTTGCATTCACAGCTACCCTTCATATCTGAAGGCCGTATCCCCTATCCGCAACCTGGGTACGTGCTGTGCCATGGTCGTAGGGGCCCACGAGACAGAAGGCCTTCAGTCATGCAGTATGATAGTATTTTCGCTTAAAATCACTGAAGTAGGAAGAGTGTTTCAGTGCATTTATTATATTTTCCAATAGCAGGAACAGTAACTTACAGTTTGTTATGATCTAGTTAAAAGAAAGGCAGTTTTTAATTGCACATATCTTCAGCCTTGCTGGTATGGTATATATTGTATTTTCATTTTCTTTCAAAATTCATGCAGATTTAAAAGTGCACATGTCTTTAAAGCTGACATAAATCGAGTAGTTTGCTTTTATTTAAAGTAATGTAATAAGACAATTAAAGCCTGCATACATTCTTAACCGTGCTATTACTGGAAATGTGATGTACTGTGTGAAAGTCTATATAACAATACTACAGTGCACATAGTTTTGCAGTTGGAAATAGATGAAATCTTATTTGGCTTTAATCATCAGATAGTGAAACTGTGCATCTAGAGTTTTGTAGAACGATTGTAATTGCTAAAAACACAAAGGTTTTAACTTTCCTTACTAAGTTTAGGTACATTAAATATTTTTGTAGTCACAGCTTTACAAGTGAATGTAGTGAACTATCATTTCACCAAGTTCATGCAGGAAGGTAATTTTGAAACATATGCGTTACTAGATTCACCATAGAAAATTGTGATTCCATTTTGTAAAACTTAATGCATGAAGACAATTCACAACTACTGTCAGGGTTAACATATTTAATAAAAAGCTTTTACAAATTTTCAAAGCTGAAGTTTACAAGCAGTAATGAGATTCTGATAAAGCTAAGTTTTCAGTCTATAGTCAAACAGTGGAAAATCCAAGATGGAATGTAACAATATTAGAGAAGGAAAGTTTCTATTCACCATATAGCGGAGATGCTGAGTTGTGATAGGCACAATAAAAAGATTCACACAATCATAGCTTTCAGTCATTAAGGCCTTTGTCAGCAGTAGACGCACATACACACACACACACACACACACACACACACACACACACACACACACACACACACACACACCGAGCGAGGTGGCGCAGTGGTTAGACACTGGACTCGCATTCGGGAGGACGACGGTTCGATCCCGCGTCCGGCCATCCTGATTTAGGTTTTCCGTGATTTCCCTAAATCGCTCCAGGCAAATGCTGGGATGGTTCCTCTGAAAGGGCATGGCCGACTTCCTTCCCCATCCTTCCCTAATCCGATGAGGCCGATGACCACGCTGTCTGGTCTCCTTCCCCAAACCAACCAACCAACACACACACACACACACACACACACACACACACACACACACACACACACACACACCGAGCGAGGTGGCGCAGTGGTTAGACACTGGACTCGCATTCGGGAGGACGACGGTTCGATCCCGCGTCCGGCCATCCTGATTTAGGTTTTCCGTGATTTCCCTAAATCGCTCCAGGCAAATGCTGGGATGGTTCCTCTGAAAGGGCATGGCCGACTTCCTTCCCCATCCTTCCCTAATCCGATGAGGCCGATGACCACGCTGTCTGGTCTCCTTCCCCAAACCAACCAACCAACACACACACACACACACACACACACACACACACGCGCGCAAGTGTAACTTGCACACACGTCTGCAGTCTCAGAAAGCTGAAACTACAGTGCGAGCAGGAGCACCAGTGCATGATGGGAGTGGTGACTGGGTGGGGGCAAGGAGGAGGCTGGGGCAGGGAGGGGAGGGATAATATTGTGGGAGTGGCGGACAGTGAAGTGTTGCAGTTTAGACAGAGGACAGGAGAGAAAGTGCGGAGGCGGGAGGGGGTAAGTAGCGGAAAGGAGAGAAATAAAAATAAAAATAAATTAAAAGACTGGGTGTGGTGGTGAAATGATGGCTGTGTAGTGCTGGAATGGGAATAGGGAGGGGGCTGGATGGGTGAGGACAATGAGTAACACTCCCATCATGCACTAGTGCTGCTGCTCGCAGCGTAGTTTCATCTCTCTGAGACTGCAGACGTGAGTGCAAGTTGTGCCTGCGTGAGTGTGTGTGTGCGCATGTGTGTATGTGTGTCTACTGCTGACAAAGGCCTTAATGGCTGAAAGCTATGATTGTGTGAATCTTTTTATTGTGCCTATCGCGACTCAGCATCTCTGCTAAGTTTTCAGTCTATAGCTCTCACAGTATTTTAAAAAGTATGAACTTTGAGACAGATTATCTAATGGCAATTACAAGCATCTGTTGTGGCTGTGTGTTCTGTGTTGCTGATATGGAACAAGAATAATGAGGACGGATGTGATGTTATTTAGCAGTGGCCATGGTTCAATGTATCATTGTGTCTTCAGATACGGATGCCTTTTGTGATAATGTAGGTCATGGTTTAAGCACACTGAAACTCTTTCAGCAAATAGTGGGATAGTTATTGTGATAAATTTGACGTTATTATTAGCATTCCTTCTTAAGTGAAGTGATTTCACTATAAAGATTATGATTTATCTAATTAAATTAATGTAATTAATCAGTCCGATGAAGTGCACAGTACTAACTGCTTGGGTAGTCTTGAAAAGATATTGTCATTACAAGTGAAAATAGTTAAGGATTTAACATAGAAGTGTAACAGTAGTTGATGCTACTTTGAATTTTGATAACTTATAGGGGGGGCGGAGGGGAAGAGAGAATAGGGCTATTAGAATCTCAGAGCAACTGTGTGCTTCCTGTCACATGAGATCATCAAGAAACTACTAAATGTCTTTCTCCTTACGAGGAAGTTACCTAATTCTCTCCAGCATGCATGAACAACCTTGCTGCCCATGATGGCTTCACCAGCATTCCCCGCTGACTTTTGGCCCATCATTGTTTCCACCAGGCTTGCCACCGTTTTGCACAAGGTACCGGCAGCACAGTTAATGTGATTGTTGTGGATGAGTGTCAGTAGGCATTCATCCTTTAGTACAAGATGTTGGAAAATACATTTGTCTCTAACTGAGCTCACACCAACACGGTTCACTATGCCACTCTGTCTTCATGACATCACAGGACTTTTCCAAGGTGTTTGACTTGTTACGCCTTGCTGCCCTCCACCCACTACTGAGGGTGCATGGCCTACCTGAGGAATTGTGGATTACATCAAGGAGCGTTATGAGGGCAGCATGACAGTAATAGCAGGTGGCACTGGTGAGTTCATGGCTATGCAGCCATCTACAGGGTCTCATCAGGGTGATACCCCTGCCCTGTCCTTAACCTCATTGACCTGACCATAGATACTGTGTTAAGTAGCTTGCCATCTCACATCGGGGTGTGGAATCTCTGCTGTCAATTCTGCAGCCTTTGTTGACAATGTACTTTTCTTTGCTTCCTGGATGGTCAATGCCCCTGTCACAGAGAGAGAGAGAGAGAGAGAGAGAGAGAGAGAGAGAGAGAGACGCTATTAGTGGCCTTGTTCTGTGGAAAGAAGGAGAAGGTGGATCCTGCCATTGTCTTGAATTGCTGGCTACGCTGCCAGCATCTGTGTGTGAGCAAGTTCTTCTGGTATATAGAGCTGCAGTTCTCCTCTGCTCAACAGTGCCTATTCCATCAAAGGGGTCACTTGGAGGAGTAGCTGACCATCATTAGCTGGTTTCTTGGGTAGGCTCCACAGCACAAGACCACTAACAGCATTTGTCTCTCTCTCTCTCTCTCTCTCTCTCTCTCTCTCTCTCTCTCTCTCTCTCTCTCCCCCACCCCCCCCCCCTCCCCCCTCTTCTCTCTGATCAGTGTACTCGAGGCACAAGACATCTGCATCAGATCTGCCATCAGAAGACACTTACGTCTGCCAGCAGACACACGCCAATACCACTTCCGTGCTCTTACCACTGAGAGGAGGCCTTGGTATTCCTTTGACACAATGGGTGCAACCAACCCTCTGGCACAGCAGTCTTTTGACATTGCAGAAACTCAGGTCAGCCATTAACAGCATGGTCCTGAAAGAGATATGGAGGGATGGAGATGGTGGACTCAAGTGCCACATGAGGAGGGTTGGTCATTCATGGAAATTGTCAGTGCTGGTCAACAATATGTGGGGAGCTTGTCTGCATGTTGCCTTTGACAGAGTAGCCCGGTCAACATCTGTCACGACACCAGAGCTGCACCATTGGGTCCTGTACTCCACTCATTTTCTGTCTGGGTGTGACTGTGTATTGAGCATCTGAACACACACGGACATCTTCCACACAAAGGCAAGGAGAAGTTGTGGGCGGGAGGTGGACACTAGATTCTGTGCAGGGTGCAGTGACAGAGACTGTAGGGCACATCATTCAGTCATGCATCCAGACTCATAGGAACCACATGAAGCCTCACAACGCTTCCATCGAGTACTTCTGACTGGCTCTGTGGGGCTTCTTTGTCACTGTGGAGCCCTGTTCTCCAATTTCAGGAGGAGTCCAGAAGATGAACATTCTAGAAGATGAGGATAGAAGCCGCAGAATATCAACATCGAAATTGTCATTAACTATCTCTGTCTCTGCTGGTGCCACACTAAAAAGGCCGCAAAGCATCAGTAACCCGACTTCCATCATGCTGTCTGGACTTGTGACGTGACGTTGATGAGGTCATGTCATCAATGGGCACCTCCGAATGGCATGGGACCTGTCACCATCCTCAGCAAGGGACCTGCAACAATTTAGATTTCATGAGAGTGAACTTTCAATGCTCAGTTCACACATGCTAGTGAGTATGTGGAGTATGTGTGTTATCCATGGTATTTTTGAGAATATGATAGCCTGATTTAGGCTAGAGAGCTGGACTAAATCTCTTCCTGACACCTGGGGCACTGCAAATACATGCAAGACATTTATGATTGAAATTGGTTGTTTTCCCCTAAAGGTCACACATTTTGTGTGGTTTTACTGTAGTTATAACTTTGTGATACCTATGTAACGATATTTTGGAAAAATAAATTTATGTTTAAGCATCATATCCTAAGAACAATCCTTGGATAGGTAACTTGTTTTTCAAATTTCAAGAAAGGAAAATTGTTCACTTTGCTGAGAGTTCCATGCAACATATTTGTCCATAATGTCAAAACTATTCATGATAGCAAACTGAAACTGAGTTGGTTGGAAAGGTCTTGGGTTTTAGCTTTAATTTGATATGTGACATAATACTGTTGATAAAATAGTCTCCCAGCTGGGGACTACTCAGGATGATGCCATCATCAGTAAAAAAAGAAAAAAAAAGAAGAAAAATAAAACCAGAAAATTAGAAGTGAAAGAACGTAAGATAATGAGGAAAATCCTAGGACCAAGAACTAAAGATGGGGTACATTATCCAAAACCCAATGCAGAAATATATAAAAATATCTCCAAAATAACAGACACAATGCGCATGAGAAGAATCCAATTCATGGGGCACTTAGAAAGAATGGACTCAAAGAGGTTAACGCACAAAATTCATACATTCTTAAAGAACAAAATTACGAGACCGAAGTGGTACAAACAGACGGAAAAAGAACTGAGAGAATTAGGGTCTCCAAATCTACATGATAGAAATTAAATCAGAAAAATCACAAACACACGGGGTTTTGAGGAAGAAGAGAGAAAAACTAACCGACATACATGGTCTATGCAATGAAAGCCAGCCCATTCATTGTTTATGAAGGAATACTGGGCGAAAAGGAAGGCCAACAAATGTTGATTACGCGTGGTCCTAAGTGATCCATCCGCGAAGAAGAAGAAGAAGAAGAAAACCAGGTATTCTACAGGTCAGAGAATGGAATGTTAGATCTATCAATGGGGCAAATAAGTGAGAGAATTAAATAGGGAAATGTATGGGTTGAAGTTAGATATAGTGGTAATTACTCAACTGCAGTGGCAGGAAGGGCAGGACTTCTTCTCACGTCAGTAGAGTGTTTTCAACAAAAAGTCAAATAGAGGTAATGAAGGTACCAGACCAAATAACGAGTGTGGGTATGTTACTATGGGCTACATAGTGAATGCATTATTGTAGCCAAGATAGACACAAAGCCAATACCCAAACCAGTACAAAAGTTAATACACCAACCAGTTCTGTGGATGATGAAGGGATTGAAAAGAATATGTGGTGAGATAAAGGGAATCATTCAAATAGTTAAGGAAATGAAAATTTAATTGTGGAGGGCAGTTGGAAGTTAAGGAAAGAAAGAGAAGGAAAAATAGTGAGAGGATGCAGATTGGGAGAAAGGAATGAAAGACACGGTCACCAAGTTGAATTTAAAACACAGCTTAATTTAATCATCACTGGCACTTGGTTTAAGAATCATGTAAGAAGCTGTGTTCATGGAAAAGAGACTGGAAGGTTTCAGATTGATCATGTAATTTATTTACATTTTTGTGTGGAGTCACCAATATTATGGGTTTTACAGATGTATATTACATTTATCTCTTAGTATTACAGGTAGCAACAAAACACAATCAAAAATGCTTGTCAAAATACATTACAATCTTTACAACAGAAATCCTGAATTTACCACAAACTATGAAATCTATATTTGATAAAAATCATCTTGTTGATTTCTGAAAACACTTGAAATATCATATGTCTAGCTTGCATATATATATTTTTTTCCAATACAACAATGGACTCTTAATCTTTGCTGCTTCTAAAATCAGTAAGTGAATTGAGGCACCTTTCAGTTAAGAATTTTGTTTTTTTAGTTTTGATTTGAATTGTTTTTTAATACTAGTTTTCAGGGACTGTTGCCCTGTATTACACCACATCAGCCCATTAATGCATGGGGTCTGGTCTGTCCTTTTTAATTTAGTTTTTGCTTTGAAGTAGTCACATTTGGATCTAGTGTTGTGGTCATGTATATCATTACATTTAGTTACTTCAGCTTTCTTGGAGATGAAAGAAGTAGGTTAGGTCATAGACATACAAAGAATAGATGGTGAAGTATTTGTGTTGTAGGAAAAGTTGACAGCAAGGATGTTTACAGCCCAGTCCATACATACTCATAAGCCCCCTTTTTTGTATAAACAGTGCTCTGTTAGAGCGTATATCTAAAGAACAACCCCATATTTCTATGCAGTGCCTAAGTTAAGGATAGATTGTCCCATTTCAGGGTGTGACCGAACACCAATTTGGACAACTGGCTAAAAAGACACAGGCCATTGCCAATTTTGTTACACACAGCATTAAAGTGGTTAATCTAGACATTTGCAACTGTTTGCTTCCTCTTCCATTATTCCACTTACCTCATTTGTGCAAGAGTGGTATGAGCTACCAGTTGCAAATATTACTATATATGATTTGCTTACATTGACCTTTAGTCCTTGTGTGGGCACAGAGTGAGGTGGTGCTTTGTTTGGTGCATTGGACTTGCATTTGGAATGATGGTGATTCAATTCCATGTCCGGTCATCCGGACTTAGGTTTTCCATGATTTCCCTAAATCGTTCCAGGCAAATGCAAAGCTGGTTCCTTTCAAAGGGCACAACTGGTTTTCTTCCCCATCCTGGATACATTTCAAGCTTGTGCTCCTTCTCCAGTGACCTTGATGTCAATGGGATATTATACACTGATCTTCCTTCCTTCCTTTTGCATGGAAATACGTTCTTAATTCTAATACACCATTAGTTGCTGAAAATTCCAGTTCCTCACAGTCTTTGCCAAACAAAAAAACTGAGATGTCATCAGCATAATTTACAGTGTGCAAATTAAAGTGGTGTACAATAAAATAAATATACCACAACTGAGATTGCTTTGGTCCAGTTTTTACTGTCTTTTTTTATAAGTGACAAGAAAACAATGGATAGTAGCAGAGAGGAAAATTCAAATATATTTTCTACGGTTGTCAAAGACTCCTACTATCAATTAAAAAGGTGTATTAAAATAAATTATATTTTTCCTGTGGTTCTATATATAAAAAAAATTGGTTCAATGTCAACCACACTTGGGGTAATTTGACCAATTCACAAGCAGAGCGCACAATGTTGGGATCATGGATTTACTTCAGACTTTGCACACCTTTAGTAGACCATTACAACAGCTTAAGCTCCAAGCAGTAAGGTTCACTTCTATGGCAATTCTGAGAAAATCGCAAAAGAAGTTCTACACATCTGTTATGTTGTGGATGTATCTGTGCGTAGCTACTGGACGATAGAGTTCATGGTGGTCAAGTGGTTAGCGTTCATGCTTTGTAATGCAAATGTGTATGAGGCAACAGTTTGACTCCTGCTCAAACTTGATTTTTAATCTTTCTTTTTCTTTTTTATCATTGGTCACATTATTCAGTTTACATGACAATTTGGTAGGTAATATAATTAAAGAAAACCACTCGTACTTGCATGAAGTTTTAGTGAATTTCATGTTATTTGACTACTTACTATTATAAATTAAATTTAAATATTAGAACAAACATATTTATAACTACCAAAAATTAAATGAAGAAATGTGTAGGATTTTCCTGAAATTGTATGCCTACTGTGATCTGCGAAATCCCTCATACATGCAATCTGATAAGGTATCCAGAATTACATTGCACCTTGATGCTTTGAGCTGCAGACACATAGGCAGGCCCCATTTAACATTTAACCTGTGTAGTGGTCAAATGTTGCTAATGTAGCATGAATTTACATTTGTACTGCAAAAATTAAGGTTTGAGTGGGGTTTGAACTGTCGCTGTGGTGTCACCACCAGACACCACACTTGCTAGGTGGTAGCCTTTAAATTGGCCGCGGTCCGTTAGTATACGTCAGACCCGCATGTCGCCACTATCAGTGATTGCAGACCGAGTGCCGCCACACGCCAGGTCTAGTCTAGAGAGACTCCCTAGCACTCGCCCCAGTTGTACAACCGACTTTGCTAGCGATGGTTCACTGACTGCATACGCTCTTATTTGCAGAGATGACAGTTTAGCATAGCCTTCAGCTATGTCATTTGCTACGACCTAGCAAGGCGCCGTATTCAGTTACTATGTGTTCTGAACAGATAGTATTGTGACTCATGTACTGTCAAGAGTGACATTCATCATTATTGGATTAAAGTTAAGTATCAAACTTATTACATCCACTTTCTGAATTCTAATTCCTTGTCATGTTCCAGACCTCATGTCAGTAGAGTCCTTCCCTCCTCACGCCGGCCTGCGTGAGCTAAAACATGTGCATTTTGGCCTCCTCTAGTAACACGGTGTTGGCCCTTCTGCCAACACAACAGTCGCCTCTTACACATTTGTCTTACAAAGCTCAAACACTAACCATTTGAACACCATGACCTCTAACATGTGTCTCCTATGCGCAGATACATCAGTTTTTTAATAGTCTACTAAAGGTGTACAAAGTTTGAAGTAAATCTGTGATCCCAACATTGTGGCCTCCCCTTGTCAGTCATTTTTTCATGAAAAATTGGTAATATAATCATTGGTCACATTATTCAGTTTACATGACAATTTGGTAGGTAATATAATTAAAGAAAACCACTCGTACTTGCATGAAGTTTTAGTGAATTTCATGTTATTTGACTACTTACTATTATAAATTAAATTTAAATATTAGAACAAACATATTTATAACTACCAAAAATTAAATGAAGAAATGTGTAGGATTTTCCTGAAATTGTATGCCTACTGTGATCTGCGAAATCCCTCATACATGCAATCTGATAAGGTATCCAGAATTACATTGCACCTTGATGCTTTGAGCTGCAGACACATAGGCAGGCCCCATTTAACATTTAACCTGTGTAGTGGTCAAATGTTGCTAATGTAGCATGAATTTACATTTGTACTGCAAAAATTAAGGTTTGAGTGGGGTTTGAACTGTCGCTGTGGTGTCACCACCAGACACCACACTTGCTAGGTGGTAGCCTTTAAATTGGCCGCGGTCCGTTAGTATACGTCAGACCCGCATGTCGCCACTATCAGTGATTGCAGACCGAGTGCCGCCACACGCCAGGTCTAGTCTAGAGAGACTCCCTAGCACTCGCCCCAGTTGTACAACCGACTTTGCTAGCGATGGTTCACTGACTGCATACGCTCTTATTTGCAGAGATGACAGTTTAGCATAGCCTTCAGCTATGTCATTTGCTACGACCTAGCAAGGCGCCGTATTCAGTTACTATGTGTTCTGAACAGATAGTATTGTGACTCATGTACTGTCAAGAGTGACATTCATCATTATTGGATTAAAGTTAAGTATCAAACTTATTACATCCACTTTCTGAATTCTAATTCCTTGTCATGTTCCAGACCTCATGTCAGTAGAGTCCTTCCCTCCTCACGCCGGCCTGCGTGAGCTAAAACATGTGCATTTTGGCCTCCTCTAGTAACACGGTGTTGGCCCTTCTGCCAACACAACAGTCGCCTCTTACACATTTGTCTTACAAAGCTCAAACACTAACCATTTGAACACCATGACCTCTAACATGTGTCTCCTATGCGCAGATACATCAGTTTTTTAATAGTCTACTAAAGGTGTACAAAGTTTGAAGTAAATCTGTGATCCCAACATTGTGGCCTCCCCTTGTCAGTCATTTTTTCATGAAAAATTGGTAATATAATGTTGGCACAAAGTGCACTCAATGAATAACTCTAGAGTAGACATTCAAGACCATGAGGAGCAAACAGAACACTAAATTTTGAAAGCAACAACAGGGAATACTGAACTTTAGAAAGTGATGTGTAGATGTACAACTGTGGTATATTTCTCCAGCTGACTAATTCATTTCCAAGTTACATGTTGTACTATGGTAACTATTTTCAAAGGAAATATATCATGTTAAGGATACAGTACAGTATGAGAATGAGCCTTGTTACAAAAATTACTGGAGCTCTGGCACTCGAAAATAACCAAATTTTATTAGTCATGTTGGACTGATAAGACTTATCAAATCCTTGCAAGGATAAAACATTTTATCTTTTTGCACTATCTTTTGGAATAGGATTTTGTTTTTCCCATACAGATCCCTTAACACCCCCACCACTCACGTCAGGATACAGTGCCTGAAAAGATCTAGATGATGGTCTGCCAGTGTGATGTGAAATCCAATGTTCCACCTACTGTGAGATGCTTCAGGTGTATAATGTTTGTACATATGTCTTCCCATTGCACTGCTACCACTATCTGCAGGGATTGTGGACATCTGCTGCACATGAACATTCCTTGTACCCCACCCCCCATCTGTGTAAAATGTGGTGAGCTCCACTCTCACTGACACCATATTGCTCAGTATTTAAGCATACAAGAAAATCCAAGAGTGGAAGACCTTGGACATGCTCACATATCAAGTGGCCAGAAAAAAAAAGTTTGAGCATTTAATTCCCAGACAAATGACGTGATCTCATGCTACAGCTGCAACTTCACAGTGCCTTCCTCTGTTGCATCTCTTCCAGGGGGTGCTCAGAGCAGCCTGCTTGATATCTGCCCACCAGGCAGTCGGGGCCCCTTCTGGTGCTTGCACCACATCCACTTTATGAGCATTCTCCTCCGGCTTCTCTAGCTTCTTCCTTGGTACTCTTCCTTCCATGGTTCCTGCTGGTCCACAGCAAGATACCTGCCTGTGACTGAAGGAACTTTGGATTGCTGCCTGTTGAACTTCTCATTCCTACTCTGCACCCAATTCAGGGAAATCCTCATCTTCTGGTGAGAAGAAGGACAAAACAAACTCCTTGAAGACAGCAGAAACTCTGGTGGCCACCATACTCTGGACTCTGCATGTACACCTGTGCTCAAGGTGGATATCCCGGTGTTCCCTGAGGCACCAGATCTCACTAGACAATGTGCCACAGAACCTATGTCAGTCGATCCCCTAATGTTTCAGTTGGTGGCACTACCTGACCTTCGGTCATAGCCTGCCCCCCCCCCCCCCCAACCCTCCTGGTCGCTTCATGCCCCTGCAGCATTCACACAGTTTTATCCTGCAGTGGAATTGTAGTGGATTTTTCCACAACCTGGCTGAGCTAAAGCAGCTTTTAAGCACGTACCCTGCATCCTGTATTGCCATCCAGGAAACATGGTTTCCATCAACTCTGACCACTGCCCTTCATGGCCACCGAGGTTATTTTAAGAATCATACTGACTATGAAAGGGTATCAGGTGGAGTTTGCACATATGTGCTGGACTCTATGTACAATGACCTTGTACACCATTGGAATTGTGGCTTTTTGGGTACAGGATGTACTGTCTGCATTACCCTCTCAGCTTCTCCACTATTGCTAGTCTTGGGTGTCTTCTATACCCCTAGCCCTTTGAGGGGTGGAGCAATGATCACTGGCCATGGTAAAGACATTGAAACCTTACTAGCACAACTTGATCTTTGCCTCTTGAACTCTGATACCCCCATGCACTTCAGTGTGGCACACAGGATTTATTCAGCCATTGATCTCTCCTTTTGCAGTGTTGATCTTCTACCATCTATCCACTGGAGGATCCACAATGACCTGTGTGGTAGTGATCACTTCCCTATCTTCCTGTCCTCCCTCAACATAGCTCCCCTGGACACCCACCAGGATGGCTTCTGTATAATAGTGACTGGTATGGGTTAACCTCTGCTGTCATCCTTAGGACAAGGCTGTATTGATGTGGCTGTTCAGCATACAATGGCAGCTATTCTTCTGGCAGTTGACCAAGCCATTTTGTCTCTCCTTTTGCAGTGTTGATCTTCTACCATCTATCCACTGGAGGATCCACAATGACCTGTGTGGTAGTGATCACTTCCCTATCTTCCTGTCCTCCCTCAACATACCTCCCCTGGACACCCACCAGGATGGCTTCTGTATAATAGTGACTGGTATGGGTTAACCTCTGCTGTCATCCTTAGGACAAGGCTGTATTGATGTGGCTGTTCAGCATACAATGGCAGCTATTCTTCTGGCAGTTGACCAAGCCATTTTGTCTTCTTCGTCAGAAGGTGGTGCCCTGGTGGACCCCAGAGATCACTGCAGCCATTAGAGATCATAGACAGGCTCTCAAATACCAAAAGCAGCACCCTTCAGTGGAGCACCTCATGACTTTAAATGGCTCTGTGCCAGTGTTCGCTAGTTCATAAGATAATGAAAGCAAGAATCTTGGGAACAGTACATTTCCACCTTTGGATCACGTACCTCTCCATCACAGGTATGGGCAAAGAGCAGGCGGCTCTACACTTTACAGGCTCTACACCTCTACAGGTGTACCAAATACTTCCTTAGATGGTGCCATTTATACTGATCCAGAAGTTGTCACTGAGCATTTTCCTGAGCATTAGGCTCATGCATCTGCATCTAAAAACTACCACCCCACCTTTTGGCTACTAAAACAGCAGGAGGAGTGAATGTGCTTATCTTCTACTACTCACCATTGCCCTGATATGGCCCCAGTGCAAGATCATATCCACAACCAAGTCATGAAACTTCTTTCAGTGGATTGTCAGTGCCACATCTTTGCCCTCTTTAGTCGGATATGGAATAAGGCTGAGTTCCCATATCAGTGGCAAGAAACTGGGTAAGTGCCCACTCGAAAAGGACAGCTGTTGCCCAATCAGCCTTATCGACATTCTCTGTAAGTTGCTCGAATTCATGGTGAGAAAGTTTCTGTGTTGGGACCTTGAGTCCTGGGGCAATTTCGCTGCATCTCAGGGCAGTTTGCACAAAGGCCATTCCACTGCCGATAATTTTATTCACCTGGAGTTCACCATCTGAATGGCATTGCTGTCTTTTCTGACCTACAGAAGGCTTATGACATGACATGCCATCAACACATCCTTACTCATTACATGAGTTGAGTCTCTGGGGTCCACTCCCAATTTTTGGCAATGACTTTCTGTTGCACCGTATGTTCTGGGTTCAATTGAGCACTTCACACAGTACCACCCATATCCAAGAGAATGGGGTTGTGCATGGCTCTGTACTGTTCCCCACTTTCTGGTGCCCATCAGTGGCCTAGCAGTATCACCATCCTTATATGCCAACGATTTTTGTTTTTATTATTGCTCCTCTAGTATGGTTGTTGCTGAGCATTGCCTACAGGGTCCATGGGAAAAGCACATTCATGGGCTCTCACACATGGCTTTCAGTTTTCAGCCACCAAGGTATGTGTCTTGCATTTTTGTCACTGTCATACTGTCCAGCAACACCCACAGATTTACCTAGACAATAAATTACTTCTTGTAGTTGAGACGTACCACTTTCTGGGACTAGTCTTTGATTCCCAATTGATGTGGCTTCCCCACTGTGCTGTAGTTGTGTCCAGCTCTTTGAAAAGCACGACAGGCAGAGTGCTTTCACTTCACGTCTAGTTTTTGCAGTGACGCTTTCGGTTTGGCACACTGCTTGGATCACCACTGCCCTCTGACGGGAGGTGGAGCAAGTGTACGGTCATGTGATGATCGAGGAGTGTGTACTGGGCGGTGACCGGGAGATGTGATGGCACGAACGGGGCCCGGCTGTTGGGGGTTGTCAACTGCTCGCCACGTGCTTTGCCTGACCTCTTGGCTGTCAGGAGCTAAGTTTGCCTTACCCGCATGTATGTGGCCTATGAAGCTTAGAAGCCGTGGTGCAGGAGATCAGCGCATGGGACCGTATGTCTTCTTATCGCCCGTTGAAACCACTGGCAGCAGTTGGCTCTGATGAGCATTTGGAAGTGCAAAGCATTCCTGGCACTGTGGTGGAGTGCGATATATATATTTCTTCACCAGTGCTTTTATTGGGGTCTTCCCACCACAGTTTTCATTTGGCTGTCCGCGGGAATGTGGTAATTGCTTCTTCGTCAGGCCGTTTCATTCACACTTTGATTGGGTGATTTAGGGTCGGTGTCACGTGTCTCTGTGCTTCGGAGTCTGTGCAGGCCCCGCCCTTGCTACATCTTCTGGTTTTGGGTAACTTGTGTCTGTATGTGTGGATGGATATGTGCGTGTGTGCGAGTGTATACCTGTCCTTTTTTCCCCCTAAGGTAAGTCTTTCCGCTCCCGGGATTGGAATGACTCCTTACCCTCTCCCTTAAAACCCACTTCCTTTCGTCTTCCCCTCTCCTTCCCTCTTTCCTGATGAGGCAACAGTTTGTTGCGAAAGATTGAATTTTGTGTGTATGTTTGTGTTTGTTTGTTTGTGTGTCTATCGACCTGCCAGCGCTTTCGTTCGGTAAGTCACCTCATCTTTGTTTTTATACATAATTTTTTATTTTGTTTGTTTGTTCACATTTACTTTTAGAGTTTATATTTCAGGGCGTGATGGTGGTGAGGGAGTGCCCAGGCTTAGGATTGCTCCAGTGCAAGCAGCTTTTGTACTAAATTAAGATCCATGGGATTAACAAGGAGGGCATGGTTCGAGAGCTGGCCGCATGTTTACGAGATTCCTTGCAGTGGCCTGTTGTTGTTACTGAGGAAGTCATTGGTGGTCTGCCGGCCAGTGTAGCCATGGCCGTTGAGGTGGTGGGTGAGTTTGAAAAGCCTCTTAGTTGGTTTTCAGTAGATCAGCCTAACCGGAATCCAGAGCAGTAGTAGACTACTGGCGTCTTAATGAGAAAGTGATTTTGGAATCAGTACCCCTTCCCAACCTCCACAACTCCTTTACTTGGTTTGCTGGTGCTACTTGGTTTACTGTACTTGATTTGAATCAGGCCTATTATCTTATTCCTTTGACTGAAAATTGTAAGCACATTACTGCTTTCTGTACCGATTGGAATCTGTATGAATTCAATCGCGTTCCATTCAGTCTTGCTACTGGGACTGCTGTTTTGACCCATTTATTAGAAAATGTGTTGGGTGATTTAAAGTTACGTTGCATCTGCAATTATTTAGATGATCTAGTTATTTATAGTCGGTCATTTGAAGAACATTTGATTCATTTGCGTCAGGTGCTGGCTAGGCTCCAGATGGCCGGTCTAACAGTCAAACATCTAAGGTTACACTGGTGAAACCGCATATTTCCTTTTTGGGCCTTATCATTTTGGGGCAGTCAGCCCAGATTGATCAGGATCGTATAAAAGCCTTGCGCGCCTTGCCCCCTCCTAAGGATAAGCGGGGAGTGGCAAAGTTCATTGGTATGGTGAACTATTTTAGGCGTTTCATACCGGATTTTGCCTCCTTAGCCACACCTTTGAATCAACTCCATAAGAAGGATGTTCGTTTTGTTTGGGGTCCCACTCAGCAGGCCTTTGGGCAGATTAAGATGGCTATTGCCAACCCGCTGGTTCTTGGGGTTCCCGACTTTGACAAACCCTTTGTTGTGCAAACGGACACGTCAAATGCTGGAGTTTCAGCTGTTCTACTACAAGAGTTGGAGGGCCATAGAAAACCTTTGGCTTATGCATCTCGCAGGCTAAATGACACTGAGTCAAAGTACTCAGTGTATGAGTGCGAGGCGTTAGCTTTTCTCTTTGCTTTGGAGAAATTTCGTTTTTATCTGGAGCATAAGCCTCTCCAGCTCGAGACTGATAATCAGGCTTTAAGTTGGGTCCTGACCAGACCATGAAAGATGGGGCAGATCGCCCAGTGAGCCGTGAGGATCTCGGCTTTTAAGTTCCCGGTGAAACATTAGGGGTACCGAGAATGTGGTGGCGGACGCCCTTAGTCGAATGTTTGACCAGCAGCTTGGGGGTTTGGGTGACGGACAGGATTATTCACAAGACGTTCAGGCCATGGTCTTGGGCGAGGTACCCCAGCCGTTCGGGGATCTTGCTGAGAATCAGGATCAGGATTCCCAAATAGCACGTTTAAGCAACAGGTGAAGTCGGGCGAGTTAGTTTGGGGATATAGTATTAGGAAAGGAATTTTGTGTAAAGAAGTGGGTCGAGATCATCATCCCAGGATCTGCTTCCCCCAAGTGTTGATTCAACCCTTGTTTCAGTATTATCATTGCTCCTTGCGGGGGGGGGGGGGGGGGGAGGGGGGGGGGGGAGTCACTTGGGCACATATAAAACTATTCATAGGATTAAACAGTATGTTATGTGGCCTCAACTTGAACTGTATGTTGAACAGCTGGTAGCTAAGTGTCATTTATGTCGGGCTGCTAAACCTAACAATGCCATGTGGCCCTATGGACCATTTACATATTGATTATGTGGGTCTGTTGCCTTGGTCCAAGAGAGGCATTCTATATATATTAGTCATCATTGATGCTTTCTCTAAGTTTGCGTGGCTGGTTCCTAGCTGGAACGTTACTATCAAAGTCACTATCTCGCATCTCACCAACATCTCCTCTGTTTTCAGTCCACCTAAGAGTTTGGTCAGTGATAATGCTCCCACCTTTGTTTCGGTGAAGTTTAAGGCCTTTTGTTTTGGGAATGGTGTTAAACATATAACCACTACCCCATATTACCCTCAGGGATCTTTTGCAGAGACCATGAATAGGAACTTTAAATCAGCCCTTATCATTGCCATCAAGGTAGTCCGAGTAGGTGTGATTCCAATTTACTGTGGATCAACTTCACAATTAATACAGCAGTTCACAAGGCATTGGCCTATCCAGTCAATTCCCCCTTGTCAAACTTCTGGCAGATCCAAGAACTACTCCCCAAGCTGGTAACCCCTTGTCAGATTAAGAAGAATTGGAATCAGGCACGCTGGAATATTGCTGCCACTCATGGTAGACAAGCTTTGAGATATAATTGCAATCGGCAGCCTTATAAAGGAAAACCAGGCGATCAGGTTTATATCAGGAATTTCTCTGGCTGGGGGAGGGGCAAAGGCAGAGTAAGCAAATTTACTCCCCGCTTTTTGGGCCCTTGTACCTTCCTTCGGATTCTGGGTCTGGTTAACTTGCTGGTTAGGCATAATCAGTCTGGTAGGGAGTACTGAGTCCATTTGAGCCAGGTTAAGTCTGGTTAAGTTGGCTTTCAGTTACCAGCATGTGGTCACCTTTGGGGGGTGGTTGGGGTGGGGGTGGAGGGGGGGGGTGGAGGTTGAGCCATAGTTGTGTCCAGCTCTTCAAAAAGTGTGGCAGATGGAGAGCTTTCACTTTGCATCTAGTTTTTGCAGTGGAACTTTCAGTTTGGCGCACTGTTTGGATCGCTACTGCCCCCTGACGGGAGGTGGAACAAGTGTACGGTCGCATGACGATCGAGGAGTACGTACTGGGCGGTGACCAAGAGAGGTGGTGGCGCGGGCGGGGCCCTGTTGTTGGGGGTCGTCAACTGCTCACCACGTGCTTTGCCTGACCTCTTGGCTGTCAGGAGCTAAGTCTGCCTTACCTACATGTATGTGGCCTTTGAAGCTTAGAAGCTGTGGTGCAGGAAATCAGTGCATGGGACCATACGTCTTCTTATCAGCCACTGAAACCACTGGCAGCAGTTGGCTCTGACGAGCATATGGAAGTGCAACGCGTTCCCAGCACTGTGGTGGAGTGTGAGAAGCTGAGTACTGTTTTTATGTAGCAGAGTCAGTTATATTTTTCTTCACCAGCGGTTTTGTTGGGCTCTTCCCACCACAGTTTTCATTTGGCTGTCCGCAGGAATGTGGTAATTGCTTCTTCGTCGGGCCATTTCATTCACACCTCGACTGGGTGATTTAGGGTCAGTGTCACGTGTCTCTGTGCTTCGGAGTCTGTGCAGGCACCACCCTTGCTACATCTTCTGGTTTTGGGTAACTCGGGGAGGTGGTGGCTTGTAGTGGAAGTTTTGGGGCTGTTCTGCTGTGGCCCTTTAGACCACCAGCAACTATTCCGTCTATTGTCATTTGGGCCCTTTACACATGTCACTCCCTCACTGAACTAAGGAAATTTTTTTTGGGAACTGCCTTTAATGTGAAGGTTTGTGTGCTGGCTTATTCACATTTATCTTGTAACAACTGACAGGTGTAAATTAAGTTATTTAACTGGCGAGAGATAACTATTTTAGCTTTAGTACAAACTAGCTACTTAAAGGTGTTTTTTTAAGGAATTGTTCTCATATAGATATAACAAGTTTAAAATCTTATTGTAGGGAGGTTGTTAATGTCATATCTTGCAATATCCTTTACATAGAGAAAATTTGTCAGCTATTTAAAAGAGTTTTTTAATTGTTGTCTTATATATACAAACATCAAGTTAAAATCTTACTATTGGGAAGTTGTTAACATGCTGTGATTTACCAAATGAGAAAGATTTGGTAGACAGACACAATAAAAAACACACAAACACACACACAAATTTCAAGCTTTCGCAACCCACGGTTGCTTCATCAAGAAGGAGGGATGGGGAGGGAAAGTTGAAAGGATGTGGGTTTTAAGGGAGAGGGTAAGGAGACATTCCAATCCTGGGAGCGGAAAGACTTACCTTGGGGGGGAAAAGGGACAGGTATACACTCGCACACACACACATATCCATCCGCACATATACAGACACAGAAAGACATATGTAAAGGCAAAGAGTTTGGGCAGAAATGTCAGTCAAGGTGGAAGTAAAGAGGCAAAGATGTTGTTGAGTGACAAGTGATGTACAAGGGGCGGCAACTTGAAATTAGCGGAGGTTTAGGCCTGGTGGGTAACGGGAAGAGAGGATATATTGAAGGGCAAGTTCCCATCTCCGGAGTTCTGATAGGTTGGTGTCAGTGGGAAGTATCCAGATAACCCCGACAGTGTAACACTGTGCCAAGATGTGCTGGGCATGCACCAAGGCATGTTTAGCCACCAACAAACACTGTCTGCCTGTGTCCATTCATGCGAATGGACAGTTTGTTGGTGGTCATTCCCACATAGAAAGCTCCACAGTGTAGGCAGGTCAGTTGGTAAATCACGTGGGTGCTTTCACAAGTGGCTCTGCCTTTGATCGTGTACACCTTCCGGGTTACAGGACTAGAGTAGGTGCTGGTGGGATTTTTACATCGGGGGCGGTTACAAGGGTAGGAGCCAGAGGGTACGGAAGGTGGTTTGGGGATTTCATAGGGATGAACCAAGAGGTTATGAAGGTTAGGTGGACAGTGGAAAGACACTCTTGGTGGAGTGGGGAGGATTTCATGAAGGATGGATCTCATTTCAGGGCAGGATTTGAGGAAGTCGTATCCCTGCTGGAGAGCCACATTCATAGTTTGATCCAGTCCTGGAAAGTATCCTGTCACAAGTGGGGCACTTTTGGGGTTCTTCTGTGGGAGGTTGTGGGTTTGAGGGGACGAGGAAGTGGCTCTGGTTATTTGCTTCTGTACCAGGTTGGGAGGGCAGTTGCGGGATGAGAAATCTGTTTTCAGGTTGTTGGTGTAATGGTTCAGGGGTTCAGGACTGGAGCAGATTCATTTGCCACGAAGACCTAAGCTGCAGGGAAGGGACCGTTTGATATGGAATGGGTGGTAGCTGTCATAATGTAGGTACTGTTGCTTGTTGGTGGGTTTGATGTGGACGGATGTGTGAAGCTGGCCATTGGACAGATGGAGGTCAACGTCGAGGAAAGTGGCATGGGATATGGAGTAGGACCAGGTGAATCTGATGGAACCAAAGGAGTTGAGGTTGGAGAGGAACTTCTGGAGTTCTTCTTCACTGTGAGTCCATATCATGAAGATGTCATTGATAAATCTGTACCAAACTTTGGGTTGGCAGGCCTGGGTAGCCAAGAAGGCTTCCTCTAAGTGACCCATAAATAGGTTGGCGTATGAGGGGGCCATCCTGGTACCCATGGCTGTTCCCTTTAATTGTTGGTATGTCTGGCCTTCAAAAGTGAAGAAGTTGTGAGTTAGGATGAAGCTGGCTAAGGTAATGAGGAAAGAGGTTTTAGGTAGGGTGGCAGGTGATCGGCGTGAAAGGAAGTGCTCCATAGCAGTGAAGCCCTGGACATGTGGGATATTTTGTATAGGGAAGTGGCATCAATGGTTACAAGGATGGTTTCCGG
The DNA here is from genome assembly GCF_021461395.2 of Schistocerca americana. Taxonomy (NCBI): domain Eukaryota; kingdom Metazoa; phylum Arthropoda; class Insecta; order Orthoptera; family Acrididae; genus Schistocerca; species Schistocerca americana. Next base: position 46,654,191 of record NC_060126.1, read on the forward strand.
GGGTAGCAGATTGGGTAAGGATTCCAGGCGTTCAAGAAAGTGGTTGGTGTCTTTGGTGAAGGATGGGAGACTGCATGTAGTGGGTTGAAGGTGTTGATCTACATAGGCAGAGATATGTTCTGTGGGGGCTTGGTAACCAGCTACAATGGGGTGGCTGGGATGTTTGGGTTTGTGAATTTAAGGAAGTAGGTAGAAGGTAGGGGTGTGGGGTGTTGGTGGGTTCAGGAGATTGATGGAGTCAGGTGAAAGGTTTTGTAGGGGGCCTAAGGTTCTGAGGATTCCTTGAAGCTCCGCCTGGACATCAGGAATGGGATTACCTTGGCAAACTTTGTATGTAGTGTTGTCTGAAAGCTGACTCAGTCCCTCAGTCACATACTCAGGATGATCAAGTACCACAGTCGTGGAACCCTTGTCAGCCGGAAGAATGACAATGGATCAGTCAGCTTTCAGATCACGGATAGCCTGGGCATCAGCTGTGGTGATGTTGGGAGTAGGATTAAGGTTTTTCAAGAAAGATTGAGAGACATGGCTGGAAGTAAGAAATTCCTGGAAGGTTTGGAGAGAGTGATTTTGAGGAAGAGGAGGTGGGTCCCACTGTGATGGAGGATGGAACTGTTCCAGGCAGGGTTCACTTTGGATAGTGTCTTGGGGAGTTGGATCATTAGGAGTAGGATTAGGATTATTTTTCTTTGTGGCAAAGTGATATTTCCAGCAGAGACTACGAGTGTAGGACAGTAAATCTTTGATGAGGGGTGTTTGGTTGAATCTGGGAGTGGGACTGAAGGTGAGGCCTTTGGATAGAACAGAGGTTTCGGATTCGTAGAGAGGTTTGGAGGAAAGGTTAACTACTGAATTGGGGTGTTGTGGTTCCAGATTGTGTTGACTAGAATTTTGAGGTTTTGGGGGGAGTGGAGCTGGAAGTGGGAGATTGAGTAGATGAGAGAGACTGGGTCTGTGTGCAGTGAGAGGAGGTTGAGGTTTGTTGGAAAGGTTGTGGAGTGTGAGTGAGTTGCCTTTCCAGTGGTGGGAAACCAGGAGACTGGATAGTTTTTTTGAGGTGGAGGGTGGTATGTTGTTCTAATTTGCGGTTGGCCTGTAGGAGGATGCTCTGAACAGTCGGTGTGGATGTGGGAGAGGAAAGATTGAGGACTTTGATTAAGGATAGGAGTTGACAGGTGTGTTCATTGGCTGAGTTGATGCGTATGTGAAGGATTAGGTGGGTGAAGGCTATGGATTGTTCAGTTTGGAACTGGTATAGGGACTGATGGAAAGAAGGGTTACACCCAGAGATGGGAACTTTAAGTGTGAGGCCTTTGGGGGTAATGCCAAATGTCAGACAAGCCTGAGTAAATAAAATATGGGAGTGTAATCTGGCTAGGGCAAAGGCATGTTTGCGGAGGGAATGTAAATAAAACTTAATGGGGTCATTGTGGGGATGTTGTGAGGGTGACATGGTATTAGAAGGTGGAAAATGTAACATGAGGCTAAAGTGAAAATAAAAATATATGGGGAGAGATAAAGGTGAACTAAAAAGCAACTGGAGTTCTGGTGTGAAAAAATTCGAAAATGTGTTGGTTTAAGCTGATCTATGTTGATCCTGTGGTGAACTTAGGTTGGTAAACAATGATGTGTACAAAGGTTAGGTAGTTGTGTTGCCTCAAAAACACGTTAAAGGGTGGAGTAATTTGGGAAAATTTCGAAAAAACTGCATGTAAATGTATTAAAAGGACTGATTATGTGTTGGCAGATTATGAAAATGAGGCTAACAATTGTCTGACGATGAAATAATAATGTTAAAACCTATGGGAAGCTGCTAAAAATGATCGGTTATGTGGGAAAAACGGGATTGGAAATAAAATGAAAGTTGTTAGAACTAGCTGAAATGGTGGTTTAATACGTGAAAGGAACTGAATTGTGAAACAGTATTCACGAGGTTACACGAGAAATGTTTGTAAACTGGGAACGGTGGATTTTATAGCAGCAGTAGTGTTGAAACCGTTAAAAATTTTTTGGTTATGGTTTGGAAGTAAATTACGTATTATTGAGTATATATAGGCAGGATAAATTGTATGGTAGATTACAGAAAAAAGGGAAGGTGAATACAAAGTGAAACTACTTGCACAAACAAAAAGAGAAAGTAGGATGACAGAAAAGATTTCGAAATGCAACAATGACAGTAACAAACGTAATTGTTGGGTTCAAATTAATGATATGAATATAATAGAAAGAAACATTCCACATGGGAAAAATATATTAAAAAACAAAGATGTTGTGACTTACCAAACGAGAAAGCGCTGGTAGATAGGCACAATAAAAAACACACAGGCCACCAGGATGCTTATTTTGGAAAGGAGGGGTCCCAGAATGAGACATTCAGTCGTTTATATGCCATTGCTTGCTGGAGGTCTGGAACTCAGAATGGTCTGGCCTGATCTCCTCAAACAAACTGAGGTCAATTAAGGACACCATGACTATGTGAAAGTCTTTCCTGCATGTTTCTCACAGGGGATTCATCGTCCTCTGTGGACTACACATTGGCCACACTTGTCTGACTCATGGCCACTTTCTCAGACTGCCCACTGCCAATGCAGAGCCTGCCTGAAGATGGTGGCCCACTTACTCAAAGACCACCCTAATTTGGTTGCTTTGAAGCAGCATCTTAATCTTCCAGACACACTCCCACTGGTGCTAGCGCATGACGCCAACTTGGCTGACCCGTTGGTTCATTTTGCCCGCGAAGGCGGTTCCTATTCATCCCCTCCCCCCCTCCCCCCTCCTCCATGGGGCCCTTCGTGGCCCTTGCTGGGTGGCTCAGCCCTTCCCACCATTTTATTCTCTTTACCATTTATTATTTTTTGGTTTTAATGTTTTGTCTTGAGTGGTCTTTTGATGACTTTTCTGTGCTGTCTTTTTCTCAGCTTTATCTCTGTTTTTTATTGTGTTAGATACACTTAAGCTTTCCAGGATCTTCTTCTGTCTCCTTCCCTTGGTGACATCTCCTGGTATGCCACTTAACAGATGAAGGGACTGATGACCTTGCAGTTTAGTTCCTTTTATTCCAAACCAACCAACCAACAATATTGCTTCATGAAACTAACAATGTTCTAGACCATTCTTCACACATTATGAAAGTATACTGTGTTGTTTACTCCATGCTAATGATGCAATTTTAACAAGAAAAAAATTTTTAAGTGTTTTTCCAACCAATGGGTGAAAGTTACCCTCAAAGGGCCAAAGTAACATAGCTTACTGTATGCTAGAAAAAAGAAAGGTCCAAGAAATGAGCCTTGAGTGCCTTTGTGTGTCAATGTTTCAGTTGTGGAGTTGAAAGCTAAAATCTTATCGGTTTTAGATATAAGTTTGGTACACTGTTCCCAAGTCATCAGGCACATGGCTAGAAGTTTCACTGATGTGTTGTTGATAGTGTGTACCCTGTTTTTTTTTTTAAAAGAAAAGCCCATGGGTTACTGAGTCAAAGGCATTTATCAGATCTGGAAATATTCTGGCTGTGTGCACACACTGCTCTGTATTACTATGTAATTCATGGAAGAAACTGGCTGTGTTTAGGTCCATCCTAAATCCATGCTGTGATTCAGTAATCATTTCAAGTCTTCAGAAAAGGGCTGTTAGTTGTGATAGGATAACTGTTTCAAGTATTTTAGTGAAGATGAAGGTTAGTGATATTGGACTGTAATTAGAAACTACTTACTTACTTTCTCTCTTATGGACTGACCAAATTAAACTTATTTTAAGGCACTTGTGTGTTTTCATTAATACTATAATTGATATGCTAGGCGAGGAGTTTAGTAATTTCATTAACATATTTCTTTAACACCACATTTGAGATACCATCCCATCCAGATGAGTGCTTGTTCTTTAGCATCTGTATTGCATTAAATATCTCCTGTTGATTCACCTCCACTAATTAGAGCCCTATATCATCAGTGATATTATTAGGTGTGTGAGCCTGTAGATCTATAATAGGAGCTATTTGGTCACACAAACAAATTAAATTGCATTTGGGTATTTCACTAGGCAGTCTTAATGTCTAATGCTAACTGGTTCATACAGCACCTTGCTGACAGTTTTACAATGTTTATCAATTGGTCTCCAGGATACCTTAACTATGCTCTATTGCATTATTGTTTATCTGTTTCCTCAGCTGTAAAAGGTCTACCTTTAAAGTTCTTTGGCATGATTGTACTGCTCCTTAAATATGTATAGCTTTGTTTCTTTATAGAACTGTTCAACATCATAATATTCTGCCTTAACTTAATTAGCCTAGGTGTTAGTTTCAGTCTACTATTTGTTTCAATATTACAGGTTGCTAGTACCCTGGTTATTTCTTTGAAAGGGCAGCAGTAGTCAGAAACCCTTAGCACTGATCTATAAAATTTACCTCATTTGTTTTCTGATCCTTTAGTTTGGTAAATGGTGTCCCATTTCTTCTCTGTCAGCTTAGTTTTGTTGACACTGGTGTTGGTGATATCCAGAATCCATTTCTTCTCAAATATTTTAATTGTGTTTGTTATAGCAAAGCTTAAGTACCTAACAAGTGACAACAGTGATCAGAATTATTAAACTCAACACTTCAGCAACTGACATAGTCTTTTACATTGCTGTTGACTATTGCATAATCTATTTTATAGGAGCTTGACTCTATTACCGTAGTGTCAGGGCTTTTTGAATTTGTGAGATTATGTGAATTTAATATAACTGTTAGTTTAATTTTGGTTTTACTGCAGGAGTTCATGTCAATATTCAGGTCTCCAACTATAGTGAGATCAGTGAGGCCTGTTTGCCCCACATATCAGTGTATTCCAATAATTCTTTGTTTAGCTAACCTACTTGAATGAATGCTTATATGGATGACATCAGCCTTTCAGTTGTTCCTTCTTTATTTCTTCAGTGTGCTGTGCAACAAATGAGATTCTTTTAAATGTAAGATGTTCATTAACAAATATTGTGACTGCACACACCTTTGTATTGTTGCCTGTGGTAACTATCTGCTGCAAATTGAGCTTGTTTCTAAGATACTGCAGAATTAGTTGCATTATCCTATTTTTGTTTATCTTTTGTTCTGTATAAATCATAACAGTTTGAGGTATGATTCTGATAAGTAAAATCGTTACACAGGTCTTTCACACTGCACTGAACTGACAGTTGATTGGCTTCCAAGCTGCTTTCCCTGCCTTGTTAACAGGGTTCTATCACATCCGGGTGTTTAATTCAATACATTCACATTTCTTCTTGTGCATAGTGGAGCCCGTGTATGGTATATTCTTCCCACTCTATTTTGTCTATATCTAGAAGGTCCACATGATTTCATTTTTACATGGTTTCTGTAGCTGAAGTTGTGGCACTCAATTTCTCTGTCAACAGTCAATCACTGAAGGAGCAGTATGTTTATTAAGGTGACATTTCGAAGTTACTAAATAGTGATATTTAGTAACTTTCCTTGCAATACATCCTACGTTTCCGTAACCCTCCTGGTCTCAACCTTCGTTAGTCACTGTCCTCACCCATCCAGCCCAATCCCCGTTCCCATTCCAGCACTACACAGCCGTCATTTAGCTGCCCCCAGCCTTTTAATTTCTTTTTATTTCTCTCCTTTCCACTACTTCCTCTCCCCCCCCCCCCCCCCCCCACCTCTCTCCTGCCACTGTCTAACCTGCAGCACTTCACTGTCTGCCAGCCCCACTGTACTATCCCTCCCCCTCCGTGCCCCAGCCTCCTCCTTACCCTCACCCATCATGCACTGGTGCTGCGGCTCGCAGTGTGGTTTCAGTTATGAGACACTGCAGATGTGTGTGCAAGTTGCGTTTGTGCGCGCTTTTGTGTGTGTGTGTGTGTGTGTGTGTGTGTGTGTGTGTGTGCGTCAATTTCTGACAAAGACCTTAATGGCCGAAAGCTATAATTGTGAGATTCTTTTTGTTGTGCCTGTCACAACTCAGTATCTCTGCTATAAGGTCAGTAGCAACTTTCATTCTCTAATATTGTTACATTCCACCTTGGATTTTCCATTGCTTGATTTTTGCCTGATGGCTTTTCTTTGATCCTAACCCTGTGCTATTTTCCTTTGTCACTACTTTCTTTTGCAATGCTACGCTCAATGTCCATCCTTCTTTCTTTTCTTTCTTGTATTTCTCTTGTTACCTTACAAACCGCACTGCACGCTCTACTTATGAGCCACACTGTGTCAACCATCTCGGTTGCGTGCAACAGATGGCCTCAAGACCATGCTGATTGTTGGTGCAGCATCTTTTGTCCCACATTACTCCAGCCAATATAATTAATCCAATACTTTCAAACTAATCACTCTCCCTGCATCAGTTTCCATATTTTTGCACCTCTACAACAACTACCAAACCTCCCCCCTGTCCCCTCATAGCTGACAAATTCTGTCTTGAAGACCTACTACACATATCCCTCCCTCCAAAACTTCCTCCCACCACCACACAGAACCTAAACAGGCCCACAACACAGTCATTCAGTTTATTCAGTATATTCACCATTGAACAGGCCCACAACACATTCAGTTTATTCAGTATTCAGTTTATTCACCATTGATCACTTACAGCGGAATAGGTCTGAACATTAAATATACAATTAACAATAACTTTACAGTAAAGTTTTTACAATTTAATTCCACTTCTTTCAGGAATATTCTTATATACTAATGCCAATGATTATTTCAAAATATTCTGTTATCTTATTAAATGGGTGTTTGAGTAACCAGTCATAAATCTTACGTATGAAAATATTACTGGTCAGTGACCGAGCAGATGCTGGAAGTTTATTGAAGAGTTTTAAACTCATTATTTAGTGTGAGTTTGCAGTCTTTGTGAGTCTGTGTCTTGGTATGTTGAAGTCCAGTTTGCCTCTGGTGTTGTGGTGATGTATGTTCTCTCTGGTCTCCAACTCATTTAAGTTGCTTTTGACATAGAGCAGTGCTGTGTAGATGTATAGATTCACAACAGTTAATATCATGTGCTTGATAAAGAGGGGGCAGCAGTGTTCCTTGGGCTTAACTTTGCTCATTATTCTGTTTTTTTTTTTTTTTTTTTTTTTTTTTTTTTCCACTGACAAAGCAAGAATGTCCCCATTCCAATATGCCGTAGGAAATGTGTGACTGAAACAGGCCAAATATACCACTTTTAGATACTCATCAGTGACTCCATCTGTCAGTCTCCAGATGGGATAACACACTCTTGCTATTCTCTTGCAGATATGACTAATATGTTTCTCCTAGTTTAATTTTGAATCAATGTGGAATTCTAACAATTTTACTGATTTGCTTTCAACAGCTGTAGTTAAATCTAGAATTAGTTATTGTGTTTTATTAGGATTACATAGGAGTTCATTAGAAGGAAACCAATTCATTACTAGTTCTAGTTTTTCCTATGTTGCCTGATGCAGTTCTGTTGTGTCATGGTGTGTATTGAGCAGTGTTGTGTCATCTGCATAACACACAATTGAATTTGCTCCTACATGGTAAGGTAAATCATTAATTGCAATGATGAACAGAAAAGGATGAACCTTTCCTCCAGAAGCCTTAGTCCCACAGAAATATCAGTCTTTTCCAAAGGCCTCACCTTTTGCCCGACTCCCAAATTCAATCATGCAGAACTTGTTAAAGACCTTCTCTCCTTCTCCTGGTCTCTACAGTGGAAACACTTTTTCGCCACCAACCCGGCCAGCCAGACTCAACCAAAGACCAATATTGAACCTTGCCTAACCCAGTTCACTCCTCTATCCAACTGTGATCCACCCCCACTGGCTCCAAGCCACCCCCTGTTCACTTTCCAGAGTTTCTTAACATCGAACCTTGCCGCACCATCATTCACCAAATCCCTCGACATGCAAACTAACCTCACATCCACATAAAAGAACCGCAGTCCACCCTCTAAAAATGGATCCGACTTAATAATACTACCTGCAGACAAAGACTCCACCACCGTTGTTTTGAACCGCAAGGATTACCTGGCGGAAGGACTCCATCAGCTGTCAGATACTTCCACCTACAAACCTTGCCACAGTGACCCCATCCAGTAATCCAGCAGGATCTCCAGTCACTACTCAAATCCTTAGGCCCATCTCACAACCTCTCCCCAGAGTCCATCTCTCTACTTACCCCTAACACTCCCCGCACCCCCACCTTCTACATGCTTCCTAAAGTCCATAAACCCAACCATCCAGGACGACCCATTGTGGCGGGTTACTGTGCCCCCAAATTAGAGAATCTCTGCTCTCATAGACCAACACCATCAACCTATTATCTGGAACCTATCCTCCTATATAAAAGATACCAACCATTTCCTCCACCGACTCTCCACAGTTCCTGTCCCTTTATCACACAGTACCCTGCTCATCACTGTTGATGCCACCTCCCTGTACACTAACATTCCTAATGCCCACAGCCTGACTGCTATTGAACACTACCTTTCCAGATGCCCTATAGATTCAAAACCAACAACCTCTTCCTAGTTACAATGCCCAACTATATCCTCACCCACAATTACTTCTCCTTTGAAGGCATTACCTACAAACAAATCCGGGGTATGGCTATGGGCACCTACATGCCACCATCCTATGCCAACCTACTCATGGGCCATCTAGAGGAATCCTTCCTAAAAACCCAGAATCCCCCCCTCACCTGGTTCACACTCATTGATGACATCTTTGCTATTTGGATTGAAGGTGACGACACCCTATCCACATTCCTCCAGAACCTCAACAACTTCTCCCCCATTTGCTTCACCTGGGCCTACTCAACGCAACAAGCCACCTTCCTAGATGTTGACCTCCATCTCAGAGATGGCTACATCAGTACCTCTGTCCATATCAAACCTACTAACCACCAGCAATACCTCCACTTCGACAGCTGCCACCCATTCCATACCAAGAAGTCCCTTCCATAAAGCCTAGCCACCTGTTGCCATTGCATCTGCAGTGACGAGCAGTCCCTTTCAAAATATACCGAGGGTCTTACTGAAGCCTTCACTGACCATAATTACCCTCCCAATCTTGTACAAAAACAAATCTCCCATGCCTTACCTTTCCAGTCTCCCACCACCTCCCGAAGTCCCACCGTACAGCCACAGAGGAGCATTCCCCTCCTAACTCAGTACCACCCAGGACTGGAGCAACTGAGTTACATTCTCTGCCAGGGTTTTTATTACCTCTCATCGTGCCCTGAAATGAGAAATGTCCTGCCCACTATCCTTTCCACCCCTCCAGACAGGCCGTCCACTGAACTTTCACAATATACTCATCCATCCTTACACAACCCTTGCTCCCAATCCCTTACCTCATGGCTCATACCCCTGTAATAGACCTAGATGCAAGACCTGTCCCATACATCCTCCTACCACCACCTACTCCAGTCCGGTCAGTAACATCACCTATCCCATCAGAGGCAGGGCCACCTGTGAAACCAGTCATGTGATTTGCAAGTTAAGTTGCAACCACTGTGCTGCATTCTATGTAGGCATGACAAACAACAAGCTGTCTGTCCGCATGAATGGCCACTGACAAACTGTGGCCAAAAAACAAGTGGACCAACCTGCTGCTGAACATGCCAAACATGATATCCCTCATCTCAATGACTGCTTCACAGCCTGTGCCATATGAATCCTTCCCACCAACACCAGCTTTTCTGAACTGCGCAGGTGGGAACTTTCCCTGCAGTACATCCTATGTTCCCATAACCCTCCTGGTCTCAACCTTCGTTAGTCACAGTCCTCACCCATCCAGCCTAATCCCTGTTCCCATTCCAGCACTACACAGCCATCATTTCACCGCCGCACCTACTCTTTTAATTTCTCTCCTTTCCACTATTTCATCCCCCCCCCCCCCCATCCTCCTCCCCGCACATCTCTTCTGCCCTCCGTCTAAAATGTAGCACTTAAGATCAAATTCATCACACATAGTCACTACATGACCAACTAATATCATTTATGAATTTCAGATTCATGTCTGCACAACTTTTGTGTAATCAGAAGTTGCACTTCATATACTGGACATCCTTCATCATATGCTTTTTGCATTCTTTACATGAAGAGTTATTATAAAATTGCTTTTTAAATGGGGCTGAAGTAGCACAGCACTGACCTACCTGTGCCATCTTGAGATTTTCAATGTGGAGCTGCCCCATAGGAACCGATGCAGAAGTTACAAGGGAGAGGAAGAGATAGGGGGGGGGGGGGGGGAGAGAGAGAGAGAGAGAGAGAGAGAGAGAGAGAGAGAGAGAGAGAGAGAGAGAGAGAGCTGCATATTAAAACTGAAGGAACTGAAATAAGGTAGGAGACTGTACCTGGAAATATTGTTATGACTGTTTAAGTTAGTTGAGAGTTTCAGAAGGAGCATTAGATGATTGACTGAAATGGGAAAGCAATACAATAGTAGATGAGTGGGTAGCTTTAAAAGACGAAAATGTGAATGCAGCAGAGAATTAAAAAATATCCAGTAGGATCTCTTCAATTATATGTGAGTTATTGAATGTAACTGATGAAAGGAGAAAATATAAAAATGAAGCAAGCAAATGGGGATATTGCGGTCAAAAAACTGAGACTGACTGGGAGTACAAAGCAGCAGACTTACCTTAGATTATAAATTAAACAAAGGCAAATCTACATTTATAGCATTGGTAGGTTTAGAGAGAAATTTTGACAGTATTAACAGGAATACTTTCTTTGAAATTATTAATGCAAGAGCAGGAAGCAAAGAGTATTTACAACTTCTACAGAAACCTGACTGCAATTATAAGAACAACATGAAAAGGAAGCAATTGTTGAAATGGGAGTCACACATCATTGTATCCTGTCCCAGATGATGTTCGATTTGTACATTGGACAAGCAGTAAAGAAAGCCAAGTGGAAATTTGAAAGTTGAATTAAAATTCAGGGAGTAGAAACTGAAACATTAAGGTTTACTGGTGGCATTTTGATTCTGTCATGGACAGCAAAGGGCTTAGAAGAGAAGTACAATGAAATGGACTGTGTCTTTGAAGAAAAAAAAAGCTATTATATGAACATCAACAAAAGCAAAACAAGGGTAATAGAATGTGGTTAAATTAAATAAATGATGCAGAAGGAAATGAGAGACAAAAAAGCAGTAAAAGAGTTTTTCTTTTTGGCCATAAAAATAACTCATGATGGCTGAAGTAGAGAGAATATATGTAATCAGAAACAGTAAAAGAAGATTTATTATAAGTCAGTCTGCACAGTTAATATGTAATGGTTTACACTCAATGGTGGATGGCAATAACATACACAAATGATAAAACAACAAAAACATCTGAAAAATGAAAGTTAACATAAAAAACAAAGTACTGCTGCCTTAAAACAATTTATTTATTTATTTTTCCATCCGTAGACAATAAATATTGTATGGTTGTTGTCCAAAAGTACATGTAAATTTATGGGAAACAATTTATGGAAAAGGAACATACAAAACTTTACGTTAAGTAGTACAAAGAATAGAACATACAAAATTGTACAAAAAACATACAAAGAATAATACTTGGTCATACAAGACACATTAATACAACTTTTGTACATGTATACTGACAGTATTGCAATTGCATAGTCCGTTTGTCCTAAGGCTTTACTTTCGTCTTCCCTAAACAGGAAGCCCTTATAATCACTGCAATAATTCAATAAAGATATTACCAAACTCAACAGCTGTCAATCAGAGATACAAAATTAATGGAAACTTTAGGGGATGAAAGACAGTATTTTCAGTTTTGCCTCAGTATAAACATTATCAGAATTATTTATTGGCCTAAATAGTCATTTACCAAGTAAAACCATTGTTCAAGTAGAAATTCTTTTAATACTACTTTAAATCTGTTTTCATCGTCTAGCTTTCTGATGTTGGCTGGCAGTATGTTGTAGAGTTTTGCACCAATATGGCTCACATGCCTTTGTGTGCATGCTCTTTTTGTTCATTGGGTATGGAGTGCTGTGCTATTTTGGGTGTTGTAGTTATGCAAGTCGGCATTTGTCTGAAAATCTGCAAGGTGGGCCCTAACATATAACACATTTGTATGTACACTATGTGATCAAAAGTATCTGGACACCTGACTGAAAATGACTTACAAGTTTGTGGCACCCTCTATCGGTAATGTTGGAATTCAATATGGTGTTGGACCACCCTTAGCCTTGATGACAGCTTCCATTCCCGCAGACATATGTTCAATCAGGTGCTTGAAGGTTTCTTGGGGAATGTCAGCCCATTCTTCATGGAGTGCTGCACTGAGGAGAGGTATCGATGTCAGTCAGTGAGACCTGGCATGAAGTCGGCATTCCAAAATATCCCAGAGGTGTTCTATACGATTCAGGTAAGGACCCTGTGTAGGACAGTCCATTCCAGGGATGTTATTGTTGTGTAACCACTCCGCCACCGGCCATGCTTTATAAACAGGTGCTCAATAATGTTAAAAGATGCAATCACCATCCCCGAACTGCTCTTCAACAGTGGGAAGCAAGAAGGTGCTTAAAAAATCCATGTAGACCTGTGCTGTGATAGTGCCATGCAAAACAACAAGGGGCGCGAGCCCCCTCCATGAAAAACATGACCACACCATAACACCAACCCCTCCAAATTTTATTGTTGGCACTACAGTTGCTGGGAGATGACATTCCCCGGGCATTCGCCATAACCACACCCAGACATCGGATTGCCACATTGTGTACCGTGACTCGTACACGTTTTTCCACTGTTCAATCGTCCAATGTTTACGCTCCTTACACCAAGCAAGGCGTCGTTTGGCATTTACTGGCGTGATGTGTGGCTTATGAGTATCCGCTCGACCATGAAATCCAAGTTCTCCCTGCCTAACTGTCATAGTACTTGCAGTGGATCCTGATGCAGTTTAAAATTCCTGTGTGATGGTCTGGGTAGATGTTTGGCTATAATACATTATGGCCCTCTTCAACTGTCAACGGTCTCTGTCAGTCAACAGATGAGGTTGCCTTGTAAGCTTTTGTGCTGTACGTGTCCCTTCATGTTTCCACTTCACTATCGCATCGGAAACAGGGATGTTTAGGAGTGTGGAAATTTCACATACAGACGTATGACACAAGTGACACCCAATCACCTGACCATGTTCGAAGTCCGTGAGTTCTGCAGAGTGTCCTGTTCTGCTCTCTCATGTCGTCTAATGACTACTGAGGTTGCTGTTATGGAGTACCTGGCAGTAGGTGGCAGCACAATGCACCTAATGTGAAAAATGTATGTTTTTGGGGGTGTCTGAATACTTTTGATCACATAGTGTATACGAAGAAGGTATTGTTAGAACTTTAAGCTTGTCGAATAAGGGTTTGCATGACTGGACTGATGACCAGCCACGGAAATTTTAAAAAACATCTACACACAATGGGTATAACAGAATAGGACCCTAAATGTAGGATCTGTGATAAAGGTGAAGAAACTGCATCACACCTAATCTTCAAATGCATGGCACTGGAGAGTAAAAGATACTGAATCTTTGGGACAACTAGACCTGAAGAAATTGTGTCTATTAAAAAACTAGTAGAGGGACTCCTTGCACAATTTAAGGGCACTGGTTGGCTTTACTAGATATACAGGGAGCGATACCGCACAATAAACCTAGTTTCCCTGCGGGCAGTGGCAGGTCACCTAAGCTGTTTTAGCTTCCCTGTTAAAATCAATCAAATCAATCAAGTGTTTGCATTGTGTCTGCGGATGACTGTGTGTTATTATTCAAATAGCCCTCTTCTGTAACAGAAAGATTTGTTTTAGATGGCAAGTGGTGGAACCCCAAAATATTATTCCATATGTTGCAAGAGACTGAAAATGTCAAAATATGCCAGCCTGTCATCCTGTGCAGTACAAACATTTGCAGTAATTCTAAGAGCAAAACAGGCTGAGTTAAGTTTCTTCACAAGTTTCATTACACGGTTATTAAAATTAAGATTTTCATCTACATGAATCCCCAGCAATTTTGTTGATGCCACTCTGTCTATGGCCTTGTCACCCACCAGCAGATCAAGATTTACATTTTGTCATATTTTCCCAAACTGCATATAATTTGTTTTATTTGCATCTAATATCAACTGGTTTGCATTGAACCAAGTGTAGACATTCTTTATTACTTGATCAGTAGTTGTTTGCAGCATTTGCTTTAGTGCACCTATTATCACACTAGTTTCATCTGTGAATAGTATGGCCTTTGCTGCTGCATCTGAGGTGTGTATGTCATTTATGCAGACAAGGAACGATAAGGGATCTAGAATACTGCCCTGTGGCACTCCTGTTTCCACTCTTTTTGCCTCTGGTATTAAATTTATTTTGTGGTTGGAATAATCTGACATCAGTCCTACAACCTGTGTCCTATTTTGTAGGTATGATTCAAACCACTTTTTCCCTGTCCCATGAATACCTAATGCTTCCAGTTTTTCTATAAGAATGCCTTGATTGACAGTATCAGATGCTTTGGAGATATCTAAATTTATTCCTATTACACAGTTGTCTTATTCTAGATTTTTGATTATTTGTTCAGTGTAGCACATTAGCGCTGTTTCTGATTTTTACGTGCCTGGAAGCCACGCTGATTTCTATTTAGTAGCTTACGTTCATTTAGATATTTGTTGATTCTGTGCTTCATTAATTTTTCTATTATTTTGGAAAATGCTGGAAAGAGGGATAGTGGCCAATAGTTTTCTACCCACCATACCTCTCCTGCTGTATGGGTGTCATACTGTTTCAGCATTGTTGGTTCATGGCAGTCACCTCCCACTGAAGTTCCACACTACGAGGATGTGGAGGAGAGGGGGAGAGGGTATGCGGGAGAGGGACATTGCAATGCAACATATCAACCTCACAGACTAATGGCAGTGCTCTCAAGCAGGTGACCTTTTGAACTGAGAGTCTGCTGGAGCTGGTTCTATCGCTGGCTCTTGTATGGACGTTATCTCGTTCTGTGGTTACTTGTGTAATAAAGAGAGTACTGTCTCATACCAGGATGTTATCTACAACCCTGATCCCATCCCAGAGTAGGACATAAAGATATACAATTATACACTTTAACAGTATTCTCACTGCTTCTGCTGTATAAACATTTTATTTACTTTATGTGCAGAGCCTCAGAAGATAATTCCATAACAATGGAGTGAAAATATGCAAAACTAGCCAACACACTTGTCTATATGTCAACACAATGAGAAATACTTCTATTCACATATAACACTAAACTGAGCTTCATGATCAATTTATCTATCTGTCAACTCCATTTTAACTTGTTAACCATCTGGATCCCGAGAAATTTTACAGTGCATTTTATTTAATACATGACTACTGATGTCTCCTTATAGTGCTAACAGCTCAGTAATGACTATTTTAAATTTGATAATATGAATTTTTGTGATGTTAAGACTTCTGTGTGTCTTCAGCTATCACTGGAGCTCTGTCTGCTGAGGTTGGTTTGGGCCCTTTATTAGTATGTCAGCATTACCAGCAAACATTAGTTTTTGAACAACCATTTAGTCATTGTAACATCATTTATGTAACATAGACATAAGATTGCGCCAAGTGCCAATGCCTTTGGCATTTCACGTGTTATGTTCCCCCATTCTGACATTTGTTTAATGCCAGAGACATTTTGTCAATGAGACCCTGTGTGTTCTGTTATGTTTGTTCCATAGACCATTTGAACAATTCTTTTATCAAAATGATGTGGAATGAGTCAGTTTAAAGGATATGTATACACAATTAGTGTTGACATTAATAAACACATTATTTTGTTAGTCCTGCTCATACAGCTTCCTGCTACATATTATTCTTACTGCTCACTTTTATGCATTCAGCACTTTCTTTCTCAATGGTGAGCTACCACAGAAAATTATTGCATAAGATATTATTTAGTAGAAATATGCAGATATGTCAGGAATTTAATTCATTTATTTCCAAGATTAGAAATAATACAATGTACAAAGGTAGCTAGCTGTTTGACAAGCTCAGTATTTTGCCTTTTCCAGTTCAAGTTTCCATCAATACGAACAAACAAAAAAATTGGAGCATTCTACCCCATTTAATGGCTCCTGCTCATGTGCTACCTCAATTGTTGGTACTAATGTGAAGGTAGAATTCCATCCATGTATGAAAGATCACAATAATGCCATAAGATTCACATTCACTTTAGTGATCTCATATTTCTTTGGGCAATCATAAGTTTTTGATTTTATTTTGCTATGGAAATTTTACAACTGCACAAGAATATCTCAGATTTAAACTTAAAGCTCTTCCTTCATACTGCTGTTCTTCACTACATGCGGTATAGCACATATCCAACAAAATATTCACAGTGGCATTTGTTTTAGCAATTTCGAGAAAAGCTCCAACATGACCATAACAGATTTTGATTAAACTTGATATGAATAGTCACACATGTTCCCACAATCAACATCAGCAAAGTTTGACTTTCCACCAATTTAATATTTGAGAGATATATTTAGCTCCAACGTGCAGTTTTCAAGAGTGCGCCCTTCAGTTTTTGGC
Source organism: Schistocerca americana (assembly GCF_021461395.2). Lineage (NCBI taxonomy): Eukaryota > Metazoa > Arthropoda > Insecta > Orthoptera > Acrididae > Schistocerca > Schistocerca americana. Next base: position 46,670,712 of record NC_060126.1, read on the forward strand.
AACTTTCGAGACTTTATTTCTTTGACAATATTTTCATGAAAGAAACAAAACTAGGCTATCTTGTACAATTTTTTGTGTCCTCTGGTGTGAAATTACATTAAAACATTAAAAAAGTTTAAATGAGCAATTACCATATAGAAAGTCGACATAAAAGTTTTCTGGGTGTGGTTGTTGTTGTGGTCTTCAGTCCTGAGGCTGGTTTTATGCAGCTCTCCATGCTACTCTATCCTGTGCAAGCTTCTTCATCTCCCAGTACCTACTGCAACCTACATCCTTCTGAATCTGCTTAGTGTATTCATCTCTTGGTCTCCCTCTACGATTTTTACCCTCCACACTGCCCTCCAATGCTAAATTTGTGATCCCTTGATGCCTCAAAACATGTCCTACCAACCGATCCCTTCTTCTAGTCAAGTTGTGCCACAAACTTCTCTTCTCCCCACTCCTATTCAATACCTCCTCATTAGTTACATGATCTACCCACCTTATCTTCAGCATTCTTCTGTAGCACCACATTTCGAAAGCTTCTATTCTCTTCTTGTCCAAACTAGTTATCGTCCATGTCTCACTTCCATACATGGCCACACTCCATACAAATACTTTCAGAAACGACTTCCTGACACTTAAATCTATACTTGATGTTAACAAATTTCTCTTCTTCAGAAACGCTTTCCTTGCCATTGCCAGTCTACATTTTATATCCTCTCTACTTCGACCATCATCAGTTATTTTACTCCCTAAATAGCAAAACTCCTTTACTACTTTAAGTGTCTCATTTCCCAATCCAATTCCCTCAGCATCACCTGATTTAATTTGACTACATTCCATTATCCTCGTTTTGCTTTTGTTGATGTTCATCTTATATCCTCCTTTCAAGACACTGTCCATTCCGTTCAACTGCTCTTCCAAGTCCTTTGCTGTCTCTGACAGAATTACAATGTCATCGGCAACCCTTAAAATTTTTATTTCTTCTCCATGGATTTTAATACCTACTCCAAATTTTTCTTTTGTTTCCTTTACTGCTTGCTCAATAGACAGATTGAACATCAGGGAGAGGCTCCAACACTGCCTTACTCCCTTCCCAACCACTGTTTCCCTTTCATGTCCCTCGACTCTTATACCTACCATCTAGTTTCTGTACAAATTGTAAATAGCCTTTCGCTCCCTGTATTTTACCCCTGCCACCTTCAGAATTTGAAAGAGGGTATTCCAGTTAACATTGTCAAGAGCTTTCTCTAAGTCTACAAATGCTGGAAACGTAGGTTTGCCTTCTCTTAATCTTTCTCCTAAGGTAAGTCGTAAGGTTAGTATTGCCTCAAGTGTTCCATCATTTCTACGGAATCCAAACTGATCTTCCCTGAGGTCCACTTCTACCAGTTTTTCCATTCGTCTGTAAAGAATTCGCGTTAGTATTTTGCAGCTGTGACTTATTAAACTGATAGTTCGGTAATTTTGACATCTGTCAACACCTGCTTTCTTTGGTATTGGAATTATTATATTCTTCTTGAAGTCTGAGGGTATTTCGCCTGTCTCATACATCTTGCTCACCAGATGGTAGAGTTTTGTCATGGCTGGCTCTCCCAAGGCCATCAGTAGTTCTAATGGAATGTTGTCTACTCCCGGGGCCTTGTTTCAACTCAGGTCTTTCAGTGCTTTGCCAAACTCTTCACGCAGTATCTTATCTCCCATTTAGTCTTCATCTACATCCTCTTCCATTTCCATAATATTGTCCTCAAGTACATCGCCCTTGTATAAACCCTCTATATACTCCTTCCACCTTTCTGCCTTCCCTTCTTTGCTTAGAACTGGGTTGCCATCTGAGCTCTTGATATTCATACAAGTGGTTCTCTTCTCTCCAAAGGTCTCTTTAATTTTCCTGTAGGCAGTATCAATCTGACCCCTAGTGAGATAAGCCTCTACATCCTTACATTTGTCCTCTAGCCATGCCTGCTTAGCCATTTTGGACTTCCTGTCGATCTCATTTTTGAGACATTTGTATTCCTTTTTGCCTGCTTCATTTACTGCATTTTTGTATTTTCTCCTTTCATCAATTAAATTCAATATTTCTTCTGTTACCCAAGGATTTCTACTAGCCCTCATCTTTTTACCTACTTGATCCTCTGCTGCCTTCACTACTTCATCCCTCAGAGCTACCCATTCTTCTTCTACTGTATTTCTCTCCCCCATTCCTGTCAATTGTTCCCTTATGCTCTCCCTGAAACTCTCTATAACCTCTGGTTCTTTCAGTTTATCCAGGTCCCATCTCCTTAAATTCCCACCTTTTTGCAGTTTCTTCAGTTTCAATCTGCAGTTCATAACCAATAGATTGTGGTCAGAATCCACATCTGCCCCTGGAAACGTCTTACAATTTAAAACCTGGTTCCTAAATCTCTGTCTTACCATTATATAATCTATCTGATACCTTTTCGTATCTCCAGGATTCTTCCAGGTATACAACCTTCTTTTATGATTCTTGAACCAACTGTTAGCTATGATTAAGTTATGCTCTGTGCAAAATTCTACAAGGCGGCTTCTTCTTTCATTTCTTCCCCCCAATCCTTATTCACCTACTATGTTTCCTTCTCTCCCTTTTCCTACTGACGAATTCCAGTCACCCATGACTATTAAATTTTCGCCTCCCTTCACTACCTGAATAATTTATTTTATCTCGTCATACATTTCATCAATTTCTTCATCATCTGCAGAGCTAGTTGGCATATAAACTTGTACTACTGTAGTAGGCATGGGCTTTGTGTCTATCTTGGCCACAATAATGCGTTCACTATGCTGTTTGTAGTAGCTAACCCGCACTCCTATTTTTTATTCATTATTAAACCTACTCCTGCATTACCCCTATTTGATTTTGTATTTATAACCCTGTAATCACCTGACCAAAAGTCTTGTTCCTCCTGCCACCAAACTTCACTAATTCCCACTATATCTAACTCTAATCTATCCATTTTCCTTTTTAAATTTTCTAACCTACCTGCCCGATTAAGGGATCTGACATTCCACACTGCGATCCGTAGAATGCCAGTTTTCTTTCTCCTGATAACGATGGCCTCTTGAGTAGCCCCCGTCCGGAGTTCCGAATGGGGGACTATTTTACCTCCGGAATATTTTACCCAAGAGGACGCCATCATCATTTAATCATACAGTAAAGCTGCATGTCCTTGGGAAAAATTACGGCTGTAGTTTCCCCTTGCTTTCAGCTGTTCGTAGTACCAGCACAGCAAGGCCGTTTTGGTTAATGTTGCAAGGCCAGATCAGTCAATCATCCAGACTGTTGCCCCTGCAACTACTGAAAAGGCTGCTGCCCCTCTTCAGGAACCACATGTTTGTCTGGCCTCTCAACAGATACCCCTCCGTTGTGGTTGCACCTACGGTACGGCCATCTGTATCGCTGAGGCACGCAAGCCTCTCCACCAACGGCAAGGTCCATGGTTCATGGGGGGGGGGGGGGGGGGGCTGTGGTACTGCATCATAATGTATAAAACTACTGCTCCTGGAGGAAAACCAACATTTTGGCCACACTTGCAGCAGCATTCTTCTGGGTCTGTGTCTACGTCTAATAATTTTATGTCGACTGACTATGGCCGCAGAAACCTACGCAATTACGAGGGCTATCCACAAAGTACATTACGTTTTGGGATTAAAAATAAATAAAGTATTGGAATTTTTTTTATTATATACAGATGAAAGCCACACTTAAATACTAATTTTCTACATAGTTGCCATTTAAATTAAGGCACTTATCGTAGCGATGGACGAGCTTGGAAATTCCTTCGTCGTAAAATTCGGCCGCCTGATTATTCCTGAATAACATACGGTTTTTCTGTTGAATGTGGTAGTTCTAATTTACTTGATTAGGAAAAAAAAAATAACAAACAGCCATTTGCGGTCCAATTTCAGTCATTTTCTACTAATAATATATTTACATTTTTGCCATGTTGCTCACTTGACCCCCATTTTATTTCTCCTTCGTCTTCATGCAGCCCCCTCCCCCTCCCCCATTTCCCAGCCCTTCATTGTCTCCCATCCCCCCACCCCCTCCCACTACAACCACGCTACCACCCTACACACCCATGAGTGTGGTTATGCTATGTCTTCCTCAGGATGGCACATACATTTTTGGTGCTTTGTAAAAGACAACTTTGAGGTATGATGTCTTTTACCTGGGACATCTTACAAATGTTAGAAAAAGTTGTTTGATCTTCACGTAATTTGTAAAAATTGTTACGATGAAGTTTTTATGCTTGTAGAGGGTCAGAAGTGATGAACATTTTTAATTTCCTATTGGTTTGGTTTCTTTTAATGCTAACACTGTTGTTCTCATTAAATGATTTTTATGTGCCAACACGACATACAACTTTGTAATACACACAGCATGTGGCGTTGCTGTGTTTTGCTGTTCAATGAATTTAGTTTTTGGTAAAGGTTTGAAAAGTATTTTAATTTATTGTTGATGTGTATGGTTATTGTATTAACTATTGTATTCTTAATGGATTGAGAACATTTTTACACACAAAAAAGGTTTCCTATAACCATCCTTCCCGAGGTTTCCTTAAGGCAGTGGAAGGAGTAAACTGCCTGTTATCTGTATGCACTGTAACTGTTCATTGCACGTTTTTGACACGGTTTTCACGTCCTTGGAAATACCATTTTTTACTATGTGACATAAGTCTTGGAATGATATTTCCAGTGTTTCTGGCATACGCTTGAAAAAATTTGCTAATACCTATTCTATACATCAGTGTAAATTTGGTTTTCTGCCCTGTAAAATGATTTGAAAATAGGTCTTGGCACAAAACTAGCTATCAAGTGAATAAAAAAGTAAAATTTGCAACTCTGAACTCGTTTTTCATTGTTCTGATTAACAGAAGTTGCTGACAGCTACTCCAGCATACTGGAGGTTCTTAAATATGTGCCATGTCAGGAATTAAGGGATGCATGTGTGTATGTGTACAGAAGGTTGAAATTGGCAAAGGCATGTGCGAAGATACGGTTAAATCAAAGATATCTCTAGAATGGTAATGTTCTGAAGTATGCAAGGGTAATTGTCAACAAGTTAGGAAGTGCAGTGATGGTGTAAAGGAAGGCAGAAACCATGTGTGGGTTAGGAGTGAGATTAGGATAGCCCATGGTTCAAAAGACAAACTTAACAAAGACCTACCTTTTGTATTTGAGATTGGTAGCATGTATTGGATATTACAATTCTTACTTTGTAGCAAGGGGTCAGGTTGTTCACTTCGGCTACCTATGTCTGAGAGCAATGTTGCAAATTTGATTTCTGAAGTTAAGGCAGCATGCACATAAGGAAAATTGGATTGCCTTGAGGGGACGTTAGTTGCCGTCAAACACAGGCTAGCTAAGGAGTGTCTCACTGCTTAGGGCAATAGGGCCAGGGATAGTGAGAAACAGGTTTTGGCTGGCATCAATTGTAAATTAAATAGAGAGAAGATGTTAACAATAAAAAACAATAAAAGAAATACATTAGTCGTCTTATCAGAGGTAATGTAACAGGATAAAGTCCTGGATTTTTTGATAAATAACGGTATGCAACAATTGATAGGATCCAACAATGTGAATATAGCTTTAAAAAAGAAAATTTATGATTTGCAATTCTTGATGACACCAAGGGAAAAAATGGGAGTCTGATATGTATGAATCCAAATTTGCCTGTATAAATTCTCCAGTAATTATAGTGTACCAAATAGTGCAGTTTTCACGGCTGAATGCCAGAAATTTAAAATGACAGATGATATGGTAATAGCTTCTTCTGATATTCTGAATTTGTACAACAATACCCCAATCAAAGAAACCCTTTCCCTTATAAAGAATAACATTTTGCATAATGCTACTATGAGTTGAGGAGCTAATTGAGTTTCTCCATCTCCTCTGGTTCAGTCTATCATATAATTACTTTGGTTTTCATAATATGGTCTACCAACAGCCAGATGGCCTTGCTATGGGCAACTGCCTCTCAGGCTCATTGGCTGACATTTTTATTAATAATTTGGAGACTAGAATTTTGAACTGAATCAGGATCTCTGTGATGAAATTGTTTTTTTTTTTTTTTTATAAAAGATATGTTGTTGATGATTTCATGATTATGAAGGGCACTTACGACAAGGTGGTATACATTTTTAATTTATTCAATGAGCACCATCCGAAGATGAAGTACATGTTGGAAGTTGAAGTGGATTGGAAATTGAGTTTCCTGAATTTAATTATTGCAAGAAATGATGAGAGCATCGGCTTCTCAGTTTTTCAGAAGTCTACGCAATCTGATGCCATAATATGCAACGATTCCAATCATCCCATCAGACACAAGATAGCCTCATTTTGTACTATGGTAGCATGACTGTTGAGTTTGCCTCTAAATGAGGATGTAATTAATAAAGAGTTAAAAATTTTGAAGTGGGTTGCTCTGGCTAATGGCTATAACCAATTGCTGGTATCTGGTTTGTACAGGAAGCACAAGTGGATGAAGCCACTAAGGACAGATGTTATAAAAAAAGAACCTAATGTTGAAATATAGGGGACCAACCTCCAAAACGTTGGCCTGCTCCTTCCCGAAAAGATTTTAGGGTAGGATTCCGTACAAGTGGCCAACTAAGGCTATAAGTTGACACACAGGCTTGGCAATAAGGGAGTGGGTCATGGAGGTGGCAAATGTAATTCATGCAGTGTATGTAAGTTGCAATGCCAGTCCTGTAACCATTATATTGGTCAAACAGGTAGAAATTTTGTCGCTTGTTTTAAAGAACATGTAGGTCTTTCTAATAGGACTACATTTGGACAGCATTTAAAAAATGAGGGTCATTGGGTTGGTACTATACTTAAGGTTTTGCATCACACATCAAATAGTGTCTGTTGGAAAATTTGGAAGAACTTGAGATTTTTAAGAGCAAAATAAAGGAGCTGGATAAAGCATTGAATGAACAAGTCCATTTTCAGTTTAGTCAGTTTTTTGCTCTGTTCCAAAAATTGTGTTTAGTTTATACTCTCTCCGTCTACCACCAATACTACTGTTATATCCGCCAACCCCTGGATCACGAACTCCTGTATGCCTGAGATTCGCCCCCCAACATCCCCTTTCCTTCCCCCTTTTCTGCCCCCCCCCCCCCCTCCCGCTGACATCCACTCAATTTCTAATATTCTCATAGTGACATTTTGCTCCCTGGGTTCATTGTCATGTACTGAGTTCAGTTTCCAGCTTTTTCATCTATCTGACTATTGGCCGCATATCGTACGTCCCTGTAGAGTAGGTCTACATAGTACGAGGTGTTGGTTACCAAAAAGTCTTTCAAGCCCTATTTAAACTGAGCTTTATCTGAAACAAAGTGTTTAATAGACAAGTTTTTAATAGTTACTGGCAATTTATTGAAAATGTGAGTTCCTGAATATTGGACCCCTTTTAGGACCAAGGATAGTGACTTTGTCTTATTCCTAGTATTGATACTATGTATGAGCTATTGGATGGAAACAGAGACATATAATTTGCAAAAAATTTCATTAAGGAATAAAATATTGAGGAGCAGTGGTTAAAATACTGAGTTTCTTGAAAAAGCTTCCACGTGATGTTCTTGAATTTACACCCCAAATGAGGCTTGTTACATGCTCTTGCTCACTTTGACAGGTTATCTCAAAATATGATCCCATTTGACGTAATAGAATGAAAGCAAGCAAAATACGCAAGGTTGTGTTGTGTGTTCCCTCCTACATCTGATATCACTCACATTGCAAATACGGAATTGTTTAGGCACTTCAGCAATTCTTTGGTTTGCCCTTCCCAACTGAATTTATTATCAAGTTGTAATCCCAGAAATTTAACGCTGTCAAAATCTTATCTGCATGTCTTCAGATATTATACACATGATGGACAGAAATCTCTTACAGATTCTGAACTGCATATAGTTGGTCTTGTCGAATGACAGTGATCATCTTTACACCATTTACTAATGTCAATGAAACTTTTATTTGCAACCATTTCTAAATCTGTACTTGACTTGCTATTTATTGGAATGTTTGTTTCATCTGCTAACAGAATGAACAGAACAAAATTAGCATCTGGCAATGTAATAGACAAGGTGTCATTAATGTACACTAGAAAAAGCAGTGGACCCAAGACAGAACCTTGAGGTGCAACTGGTACCAACAATGTCAGTGGACAACAATAATGTTGAATCTGGCAATGGAACTTAATTCTTGGGTTTTCCATAACTTAATTCAACTAGCACAATATTCAGCAAAGTATATATTATGGTCAGATCAATTAGGAATGTTACAAACACGAGTACACTGATAATAATGTATTATGCTCTTTTCTCACACTGCCCTAGTAAGGGAATTGTTTTTTGGGTCAAAGTTCTGAGTCAGTTGAATTATTTTAACTTCAAAAGAAAATAACCAGAATAATTTTATTCAAACTTTCGTGCCAATACATACTAGCAATATGACCTTCCACTAGGACAAGCATTAACAAACTTGACAGAAATATGGACAAACTTGACAGAAGTATGGACTGTCACCATCATGACAAGATCATAAAGCTTATTTATGACTAATTCCCCACTCAACAAACATGTATAGCAATGGTGTTAAATGTATGGTAATAAAATTATGCAATCACCTTCCAGCATCAATAAACAAAATTCAGGAAATAAATTGTGCAATCCTAAAGCATCGACTGCACACCAACTAAAGCAGTGCCGTGAAACAGCAGCAAGCAGGCACCAACTCGCGCGCCATGTTCAGCGCCCCCATCAATGATGATTTAACCAGCCACCCATTGCTGGTAGATACATATCCGTTGAGAGCATCCGTATGGAGTAATAGGAAGCTGATACTTAGTCTGCAGTCTGTCAGCAGTAATAGTAGCTAAAGTACTTGCAAGCAGGAGGCACAGGAGCCACTTCATAAAGAGAAGTTACATTTATTTCCTTTTCAGAAATGAAGTATTGCGATAATTTAAGTTTAATGTACAGATCATTTTGGTTTCCTGCTCTCCTCCTTTGTCTGTGTCAGTACTGAATTCCACAGTAGTTGATACAGCACAAATAAATTTTAAATGAATGTAAAATCTCTCTAAATAAAATACTGTAATTCCATGATCCAGGAAATTTTTTGACTCTGACCTGCCCTAACAAAAGTATACCAAAACAGTCATCATATAAGACATTTTCATGTGCTGCTTATGCTATCTATAGAAATAAAAGTAAATGAAATGAAAATGTTACTGTTTCAGCATACTCGTCTTGTAACCCAATCGTGTGTCACACAGGAAAACAAGATAATGAACTACATAAAGCTGTAGCTGTTAGAACGTGTGCTATATATGTAAAATACCAATATTATGATGTTCCTGTCTGCTGTTCATAAAGGGCCTTTAACAAAACTCGGTGAAACTTTTGTTTGATATTTGTGTTATATATGTTTAATATGTATTTTTGTACTGACTTAACCCATGTAATATGTATTTTTGTTTTCACTTATCCCATATCAATTGTAGAAGCTATGTGTCTGATTTTATCCATGGGACAAATAATGATAAATAAATACAATCTTCCAGCAGCCACAAAAGTCTTATGATCTGGGGTAATTACAACAGGCAACATGCATAATTAACCTTCCAATACAAAAAGAAATTAATTAAATCTTGAGGGCCTAATTTTGAAAGTCTGTACATTTGTTTAAAATTCAATTTATAAAAATTCAGGTACAAAAATCAATGAAAGGCTTCACAATGCACAACAAGACAAAGGTTTCAAACACTTTGCTGTTCTATCTCAACATGAACATCCATATCAACCAATTCAGCAAATACAACAGAATCTTTATTACCCTTCCTGCACGTCCGAATCAGAGTTGTACATAACATGGGCTGAGGCATAATAACCAAGGGTTGGAACGACTACTCACAACTCTTTAACCTTCAGCATTGTTTTTATGTTTACTGTTCCTTGATCCGACAACCTCATGTTTCAATTAACTCTGTCAGCGCTATGTATTGAGGCCTACGTATATGTTTATAGGCTACCATAATTGTGTCTGCAATCTTTTTATTCAACAGGCGATCCACTTCTTAACGTTTATTGTGAATATGATTTCCGCAACGTGGAATTAAATGACAGAATCAAAAAACCAACATAAAACCTTGATGGAAGTTTATGACTGAACTCCCGACCAAATAGAATGAGGTAGTAATATCAAATCGTACTTAATGGGTTAACCAGAAGTAGTGCACGGCCTACTTCTTCTCGTAGACAGAGTTAGATTACTACAGACTACTTTGAAAATTTCTAGTCTGCCACGTTTACATAGGCTACTGAATTGGAACTACTTCACGACAAGAAGAATATTGTACACCTGTCAAACTTCCGGACACTCTCATGCATTCCCTGTCATCTTTCAGAAACAAATGCTACCCTCGATCAAAGATATCGTGCCGAAATGCATTCTGGTAGTGCTGCCACGTAATTTGTGACGTGTAGTTACTTCCGTTGATAACAAGTCAAGATCATATGTGAAGCTATGTGATAAAACATGACTTTCAAATTGGCGTTAGGATTAAAATTGTGATTGCAGAGGTGGTCGGTGTGTATATTTTCTGCCCGTTGTGTAGCCATTTCGATAGAAGTCGGTCCTATTCTTACATTTAATCCGCATGTTGTAGGAGTTGGCCGGTTTGATGAGATTGCAGATCGTGGTAGCTTTCATTTCGTCTGTCAATGTAGGAATTGTAATCTTACTGCTGTGTATTACTGTAGCAGAAAACACAAGATAACACATTATTCGTTGCGTAGGATTGCTTGCTGTTGTTCCTAATACTGTGATTTAGTTTCATGACATGACATACTTATTCAAGGTTATTTTTTTCATTGGTAATGTAGTGTTTCGTATATAGTGATTTAGCGTTTCTGCTACTTACAGGAGGATTATTGTTGTTTATCAGAGTTAAACACATTTTCACTATGTAATCTTTGAGCTAAGTGTGTTTCATGCGCTGTGTAGTAGTGTAATTATTGGCTTTAAAGCTATTGTAGTATCAGCTTATGTAATTCCCTTTTCAGTACTGCAGTTGAACAAGTTCAAGTAGCAAAATAACAATGTCTCAACAAACAGGGTATACGGATACTACACCTGTCATTCCAGGTCAGTGTTTGTCTCGTAATGTTCTCGTCGATTCACTTTAGGGCGTGTATTTTTGAGTAATGTAAACAGTAATTACAGGACTTGGTGCTTCACCAGTACCTACGCTAATACCAAATGGTCAACCTCCTCAATGGACAAAGCCACCAATTTCGTATTCTGCGAAACAGCAGAGACCACCAGTGAATGGGCAGCGGCCTCAAAGTTCAAGTAATCCATTTGCAGCTAATGGAACACAGACACCTCAAAACCCTGGTATGTTATTACTATACTAGATATTACATATTATGTTCTGCTTAGCTGTTTTTGTTGGGGTGCTTTCGTGACTGTCACAGAGCTAGAAATCAAAAGAGTAACTTCATCAGCCTGATTTTTAAAAAAAATTCTATATTTCTTTCTACCTCTGCCATTTTAATTATGTACAGTATGCATCACAGTTCTTAGTTTACTGCAATAGAGTGTGATTGACGTGGTTATGTGCATATAGGCCTACTGTGTTTCAAAGCCAGTGCAAGAAAGAGGGATGAAGGAAAATGAATTGTGAGGTTTAGAGAATGGGCAGAGTCATGGAAAAGTTGCCGAGAAGCCAAGGTCAGAGGAGATTTAACAAACGGAATGGAAGGAACCAACTCGGAGTGCACAGATTTTGTTTGTTCATTTTTATTAAATTTCTGTGTTATGTAGATCCTAACACGAAGGTGAACATACACAGATGTGTAACTAGTAAAGCTATATACTAATAAAAAGACAGCTGTTTGAAACAAATTCTGTTCCCAGTGATTCATATCAATAAACTACTCAAGCCCGTCAACTATTTGTGCTTACATAAGCTAGCAAAAAGACTATGACTTTAGGAGAAAAGTTGCCACTAATACCTCACATATACTTAAATGTTTGCAGTTATACCAAATAGATATTTATGGATTATTGCTAGCCTAATATTTAAATGTATTTGTATTGATTATCATTACCTGTGAAATTATTAGTAGAAATTTTAAGTAGTTTGCACCTAGGTAATCGTGTAAGTTGGAGACACAGCTACAAATTTCAGTGTTGGATCATTCCATGTCAAATCACCCAGGTCATGTCACCCACCATCTCATATTTACATGAAATTTCATTTGTTTGCATACACTTCTAACCTAAGAACTTCTGGAACTTCCTTTTTGGTCTCAGACTAAAACTATTTTTTTAAGTATTGATTTTTCGGTATAGTGATGATCCGATAATTTCACTGTGCGAGAATGTCCATGCAAAGTTTTACTTATTTATAGAAACTCTCATAACTCTGGCACATATTAAGCTTTTGATTTGGATTTTTTTTTTTTCAGAAGTTAAAAGAGGTACATTGTTAACAGAAACACACCTATTTAAACCATAAAGTTACAAAGAAAATTACAAAAACATATTAACATAGGTCACTTTCAAATTTCTAGAAGAATTACAAGGATGTTGAAAAACATTTACGTCACGGTTCTCCAAGCTGCTGGTGATCTAGTTTTGGTCTTAAATTGTTCCCAAGATTGTAGGCTTTCTAATAAAATTAAAATATTAACACAAATAAATCAAGACTTTATTTTGATGAAAAATGGGTCATTCCTAATGAGTGCATGTGGGTCCGATGCCCACTGCCTCAAATTTTCATGAAATATTTTTACTTATTACTTTTGTAATGGCAAAAAAAATTTCTTCTGTATATTTCACATAGTTTTTGAAGAAGATGTGGCAAAGTTTTCGGAAAGCTTACATTGTGTCAGAAGCTTCCATTTTGGATTGCCTTACTTTGGAAAAGAAACAGAGCTTAGCTAATTTTCAACAAATCACCAATATTTTTCCACATACCAGAAAAAATTTATCTTTATGGGAAAAAATAGTTAACTGTCTCGACTTCTGGTAATAAAGAAAATCAACTTAAATTCTTATGGCTCAAATAATAGACCAGTTCTTTTAACTGAAATTCAAATATGATGTGTTTAAAAAACTAAAAAACAGCATGGATTCTGACAAACATAGGATTTTCCTTTTCACTTTCAATTTATTGCGCATAATGTGTAATTTTACATGCATGTGCATTTTCGGCTAAGTGTGAAGTTTTTACAGTTACAATTTTTTAGTTTACATTTTTCTTATTACATTATAATTCATGATAAATTCAAGTTATAAGAGCATTTTTGGATAAGCCATTACTTGAATTGCTTTTTAAAAGTATCCCCTGTCAATATCTTAACTTTGTTTGGTGGTAAGTTATTAAGAACAGCTTCTTTGACGTAAGTGCTTTTCGCTGTTGAAGTTATTCTCATGTTAACCATATGAAAGTCTTTCCTATGTCTTGTTTCATAGTTGTGAATATCCATGTGTCTTTTTGTGAACTTAGTGTCTTCTCTCACTAGCATTATAGTTTCTAGTATATACATGGCATAAACTGTGAGAATATTGTGTCTAATGAATAGGGTTTTGCAAGACTTTCCTGGTTTTCCATTTGCTATGATCCTCAAGCCTCACTTCTGAAATATGAAAACTCTTTTCATATTAGTTTGGCATGTTCTACCCCACAGTACTATTCCATTAGACGAGAAATGATACACTAATCCATAATATGCAGTCCTTAAGAGAACTAAGATATGGAGATAATCTTCTTAAAACATATAGACCGGGTGTTATTTTTTTTACAGACATAATCATCTTGCTGCTTCCATGAAAGTTGATCATCATTGCATAAACCGGGACTAGTGTAGCAGGGGATACAACCCGTCGGCTTTGGACATTGACGTCACAAGTCGCCAATCGAGAAGCGATTCTTCTTAGTGTTGTAGCTCTCTTCAGTGGCCGATAAGTGTTTTTTGGCTTTTTTTTAAAAAAAATCTCACGAGATAGAATAAACAGATCCACTTTATTAAGCAATCGGTAAAAAAACGAAACTGAAACATAACAGCAAAAGCGAAAATGGTAAACTGCTATCTGGCGACTTGTGACGTCATTGTCCAAAGCCGACGGGTTGTATCCCCTGCTACACTAGACCCCATAAACCCAAGAATTTACAGTCTGTGCAGATTTTTGGTAGAATTTCACCAATCACAGTATTTTGTCTGTTTGTACCACATGGTTTAAAATGGATAATATTAGTTTTTTCTATGTTTACTTTTAGGTTTTCTCTTTCAAAGTGAGCTCTTGCCTTTTCAATAAAGTTACGGACCTCTTCAACTAGGGTCAGCTCACTGTCTGCACAGCAGACACAAGATGTATTGTCTGCATACATAGTGATCAATTACTTATTGTTAAGAGATCTTGGGGAATCATTTACATAGCATATGAATAGGAATAGACATAAATGGAACCCTGAGGGACACCAAAGTGTGTATTTCTTATACTTGACCTTCTCCTCGCCAATATTTCTCCATCTGAGGATATAATTTTCGTGCACTGCTGCCTACCCTTTAAATATGTTTTTAGCAATTGCATGAGTTTTCCAATTTTCTCAATTTTTGATAGGAGAATGTCATGATGTACTCCATCGAAAGCCGTTGAGAGGTCCAGGAATAATCCTGTTGCTTAGGATGTTTCATTTATCATTTCAAGTACTTGATGGACAAATTGTACTGCTGCTGACGCAGTACTTCGATCTCTTCTGAAACCATGCTGGAAATCATCTAGTATGTCAGCATTGTCTTAATGTTCCAGGATTTTTTAAATATTATTTTCTATATCAGTTTGTTGAAAGTTGAGATTAGGGCAATGGGTCTGTAGTTCTGTATGTGTTTCATTTCACCCTTTTTGTGTATTGGTTTAACTACACCTAGTTTCAACTTGTCAGTGATCAGTGTCCTTGAGAACACATTTCATTAGATGAATTAGTGGTTTCATTAGTTTGTGCTTGCATTACTTCAGTAGATATGGAGAAATTTCATCTAATCCTGCTGATTTTTCATTTTGGCGGCTATCAATAAGCTGCAGTATGTCCTATGTGCTTATTGCGAGTAGTTTACTGCAGTTATGTTTGTTACTAGACTCAAATGTGTGCTGTATATCATGTTTCATAGATACATTATTTTCGACAGTATGTATGACATAATTATTAAAAATATTCCTAACTATAAGGGGATCAGAGATATCATTATTCACAGTTAATTAATAATGTACAATTTTAGTTTCTGTTTCATAGTTTCTGATTTTATTTAAACTGAACGGTAGGGCTTTGAAATATTAGCTGAACCTCCTATCTGTTGGCTGATTCTTTCTGCTTTTAAATCTCCTGTCTTCTTTGTTCTGCTTATATTTGTACTGCTTGTAGAGTTCTTTATGTAACTCTGAGTTAGTCAGTATGTGTAGGCTATACATGTTTTCCATTTTTTCTTTCAGATGTTTTGTTTAAAATGTAATGGCACAGGTTTTGATTTTAAAGGTTGATTTTTTTTTGTGGAAACTCACTTTTTTAAATGACATGGCTCTATTTAAGTGCTCAGTCAAAATTTCTGTGAACATGTTCCATTTGTTGTTGACCCCAATGGTAGTAATAACTGATTCCCATAATTCCTGGCTTAAACTATGTCTTAGTGTGCCCGCCACGCTAGCTGCATGGTCTAACACGCTGCTTCCTGAGCGGGAAGGCATGCTGGTCCCCAGCTCAAATCCGCCCGGTGGATTAATGTCGAGATCTGGTGCCAGCCAGTCCGCGGATGATTTTTAAGGCAGTTTTCAATCTGCCTCGGTGAATGCAGGCTGGTTCCCCTTCTTCTATCTCAGTTACACTATGTCGGTGACTGCTGCACAAACTATGTCACCACATACATGTACACCATAATTACTCTACCATGCAAACATTTGGGGTTACATTCATCTGGTATGAGACGTTCCTGGGGGAGGGGGTTTGTCAGCTGGGGGCTGAACCACACAATAACCCTGGGTTCGGTGTGCAACAGTGACAGGGTGGGTGGACTGCTGTGGCCTGTTTTGGGGTTGTGAACCGCTGAGGGCCAAGGCAGGATGAAGCGTCTTCATCGTTTCTAGGCCCCCAGTTTGCATACACAATACACACAATGTCTTAGTGTTGCAGTGTTGTTTGCAAATAGTATTTGCCTGTGCTCATATATTTTTGTTGGTTTGGATTTAATATTACATTTTAGCACTAGTGTTTGGCCTAAACGGTTTGAGAGGTGACAATTTAAGTCTGTTGAGATGATGTGGCCATAATTTGTGATAGCATGATCATTTGAACTACTGTGTGTGTTAGAGATACTAGTCCAAGAAGATCTTTAGCCCCATAAGAAAGGATACATAGCCCATATCAATTCAAGCAGGCTAGGAAGAGAATCTTACCTTCATAGTCTTGAATCTTATTGAATTTAGCATATGTTAGAATGAAGAACTAAGTAAGGAACATACTTTTTTTTTTGTTTTCTCCCAAAAAGTTTCTGCTTAACAGCCCTCCAAAGATGACACTGCACATATAATTTTGAAGGTGCAAATTTTGAAAAAATTTTAAAATGTTGTATCTCTATAACAGTTCTAGACATTTTTTTTAATATTTATTTTGAAGATAATTGCTTTATGATTTGGACTTATCTGTCAAAGTTCTTGTACTATACCATTCTGAAATTTTTTTATAATTCATGGAAAAAATGTTTTTTTCAGAAATGAGAATCGATAAATTTTGATAAATTTTTTTTCTGTTGGTTAGTACCATATAGTTCTACATTCCATGAAAAAGAGAGCTTCCACTTTCAAGTTGAACAGGTTTTGTAAACAATTGGAATTTTTGCCATACATAAAACCTGTTTTATTACCACATTATCACATAACAGGCTCATAAAAATGAAAACGTAGCATTATATATCTAAAATCAAAGATGATGAGACTTACCAAACAAAAGCGCTGGCAGGTCGATAGACACAGAAACAAACACAAACATACACACAAAATTCTAGTTTTCGCAACCAAAGGTTGCTTCGTCAGGAAAGAGGGAAGGAGAGGGAAAGACGAAAGGATGTGGGTTTTAAGGGAGAGGGTAAGGAGTCATCCCAATCCCGGGAGCGGAAAGACTTACCTTAGGGGGAAAAAAAGGACGGGTATACACTCGCGCGCGCGCACACACACACACACACACACACACACACACACACACACACACACACACACACACACGTATCCATCTGCACATACACAAGCAGACATTTGTAAAGGCAAAGAGTTTGGGCAGAGATCTCAGTCGAGGCGGAAGTAAAGAGGCAAAGATGTTGTTGAAAGACAGGTGAGGTATGAGCGGCGGCAACTTGAAATTAGCGGAGGTTGAGGCCTGGCGGGTAACGAGAAGCGAGGATATACTGAAGGGCAAGTTCCCATCTCCAGAGTTCTGACAGGTTGGTGTTAGTGGGAAGTATCCAGATACCCCGGATGGTGTACCACTGTGCCAAGATGTGCTGGCCGTGCACCAAGGCATGTTTAGCCACAGGGTGATCCTCATTACCAACACTGTCTGCCAGTGTCCATTCATGCGAATGGACAGTTTGTTGCTGATCATTCCCACATAGAAAGCTTCACAGTGTAGGCAGGTTAGTTGGTAAATCACGTGGGCGCTTTCACACGTGGCTCTGCCTTTGATCGTGAACACCTTCCGGGTTACAGGACTGGAGTAGGTGGTGGTGGGAGGGTGCATGGGACAGGTTTTACGCCGGGGGCAGTTACAAGGGTAGGAGCCAGAGGGTACGGAAGATGGTTTGGGGATTTCATAGGGATGAACTAAGAGGTTACGAAGGTTAGGTGGACGGCGGAAAGACACTCTTGGTGGAGTGGGGAGGATTTCATGAAGGATGGATCTCATTTCAGGGCAGGATTTGAGGAAGTCGTATCCCTGCTGGAGAGCCACATTCACAGTCTGATCCAGTCCCAGAAAGTATCCTGTCACAAGTGGGGCACTTTTGTGGTTCTTTCGTGGGAGGTTCTGGGTTTGAGGGGATGAGGAAGTGGCTCTGGTTATTTGCTTCTGTACCAGGTCGGGAGGGTAGTTGCGGGATGCGAAAGCTGTTTTCAGGTTGTTGGTGTAATGGTTCAGGGATTCCGGACTGGAGTAGATTCGCTTGCCACGAAGACCTAGGCTGTAGGGAAGGGACTGTTTGATGTGGAATGGGTGGCAGCTGTCATAATGTAGGTACTGTTGCTTTTTGGTGGGTTTGATGTGGACGGACGTGTGAAGCTGGCCATTGGACAGATGGAGGTCAACGTCATGGAAAGTGGTATGGGATTTGGAGTAGGACCAGGTGAATCTGATGGAACAAAAGGAGTTGAGGTTGGAGAGGAAATTCTGGAGTTCTTCTTCACTGTGAGTCCAGATCATGAAGATGTCATCAATAAATCTGTACCAAACTTTGGGTTGGCAGGCCTGGGTAACCAAGAAGGCTTCCTCTAAGCGACCCATGAATAGGTTGGCGTACGAGGGGGCCATCCTGGTACCCATGGCTGTTCCCTTTAATTGTTGATGTGTCTGGCCTTCAAAAGTGAAGAAGTTGTGGGTCAGGATGAAGCTGGCTAAGGTAATGAGGAAAGGGGTTTTAGGTAGGGTGGCAGGTGATCGGCGTGAAAGGAAGTGCTCCATCGCAGCGAGGCCCTGGACGTGCGGAATATTTGTGTATAAAGAAGTGGCATCAATGGTTACAAGGATGGTTTCCGGGGGTAACAGACTGGGTAAGAATTCCAGGCGTTCGAGAAAGTGGTTGGTGTCTTTGATGAAGGATGGGAGACTGCATGTAATGGGTTGAAGGTGTTGATCTACATAGGCAGAAATACGTTCTGTGGGGGCTTGGTAACCAGCTACAATAGGACAGCCAGGATGATTGGGTTTGTGAATTTAAGGAAGTAGATAGAAGGTAGGGGTGCGGGGTGTCGGTGGGGTCAGGAGGTTGATGGAGTCAGGTGAAAGGTTTTGTAGGGGGCCTAAGGTTCTGAGGATTCCTTGAAGCTCCGCCTGGACATCAGGAATGGGAATACCTTGGCAAACTTTGTATTTGGTGTTGTCTGAAAGCTGACGCAGTCCGTCAGCCACATACTCCCGTCGATGAAGTACCACGGTCGTGGAACCCTTGTCCGCCGGAAGAATGACGATGGAACGGTCAGCCTTCAGATCACGGATAGCTTGGGCTTCAACAGTGATGATGTTGGGAGTAGGATTAATGTTTTTTAAGAAGGATTGAGTGGCAAGGCTGGCAGTGAGAAATTCCTGGAAGGTTTGGAGAGGGTGATTTTGAGGAAGAGAAGGTGGGTCCCGCTGTGACGGAGGACGGAACTGTTCCAGGCAGGGTTCAATTTGGATAGTGTCTTGGGGAGTTGGATCATTAGGAGTAGGATTAGGGTCATTTTTCTTCGTGGCAAAGTGATATTTCCAGCAGAGAGTACGAGTGTAGGACAGTAAATCTTTGACGAGGGCTGTTTGGTTGAATCTGGGAGTGGGGCTGAAGGTGAGGCCTTTGGATAGGACAGAGGTTTCGGATTCGGAGAGAGGTTTGGAGGAAAGGTTAACTACTGAATTAGGGTGTTGTGGTTCCAGATTGTGTTGATTGGAATTTTGAGGTTTTGGAGGGAGTGGAGCTGGAAGTGGGAGATCGAGTAGATGGGAGAGACTGGGTCTGTGTGCAATGAGAGGAGGTTGAGGTTTGCTGGAAAGGTTGTGAAGGGTGAGTGAGTTGCCTTTCCGGAGGTGGGAAACCAGGAGATTGGATAGTTTTTTTAAGGTGGAGGGTGGCATGCTGTTCTAACTTGCGGTTGGCCTGTAGAAGGAACAGTTGGTGTGGATGTGGGAGAGGAAAGATTGAGGACTTTTATTAAGGATAGGAGTTGACGGGTGTGTTCATTGGTTGAGTTGATGTGTAGGTGAAGGATTAGGTGGGTGATGGCAATGGATTGTTCAGTTTGGAACTGGTATAGGGACTGATGGAAAGAAGGGTTGCAGCCAGAGATGGGAACTTTAAGTGTGAGGCCTTGGGGTGTAATGCCAAATGTGAGACAAGCCTGAGAAAATAAAATATGGGAGTGTAATCTGGCTAGGGCGAAGGCATGTTTGCGGAGGGAATGTAAATAAAACTTATGGGGTCGTTGTGGGGGTGTTGTGAGGGTGACATGGTATTAGAAGGTAGAAAGTGTAACATGAGGCTGAAATGAAAATGAAAATGAAAATATATGGGGGGAGATAAAGGTGAACTAGAAAGCAACTGGAGATCTGGTGTGAAAAAAGGCGAAAAAGTGTTGGTTAAAGCTGGGCTATGTTGATCCTGTGGTGAACTTGGGTTGGTAGACAACGACGTGCATAAAGGTTAGGTGGTTGTGTTGCCGCCAAAACACGTGAAAGGGTGGAAAAATTCGAGAAAATTTCGAAAAAACTACGTGTAAATGTATTAAAAGGAGTGGTTTTGTGGTGGCAGATTATGAAAATGAGGTTAACAATTGTCTGACGAAGAAATAATGATCTTAAATTCTGTGGGAAGCGGCTAAAAATGATCAGTGATGTGAGAAAAACGCAAATGGAAATAAAGCAAAAGTTATTAGAACTAGCCGAAATGGTTGTTTAATAGGTGAAAGGAACTGTTTGTGAACTACAAACGGTGGATTTTATAGCAGCAGTAGTGTTGAAAGCGGAAAAAATTTTTTTGGTTATGGTTTGGAAGTGGGTTACGTATTATTACTTATTATTGAGTATATATCGGCGGGATAAAATTGTATAGTAGATTACGGTAAAAAGGAGAAGGTGAATACAAAGTGAAACTACTGGCAAAAACAGAAAGAGAAAATAAGACGACAGAAAAGATTTCGAAATGCAACAGTGACAATAACAAACGTAATTGTTGGGTTCAAATTAATGATATGAATATAATAGAGGGAAACATTCCACGTGGGAAAAATATATCTAAAATCAAAGATGATGAAACTTACCAAACAAAAGCACTGGCAGGTCGATAGACACACAAACAAACACAAACATACACACAAAATTCTAGCTTTTGCAACCAACGGATGCTTCGTCAGGAAAGAGGGAAGGAGAGGGAAAGACGAAAGGATGTGGGTTTTAAGGGAGAGAGTAAGGAGTCATCCCAATCCCGGGAGCGGAAAGACTTACCTTAGGGGGAAAAAAAGGACGGGTATACACTCGCACGCGCGCGCACACACACACACACACACACACACACACACACACACACACACACACACAAGCAGACATTTGTAAAGGCAAAGAGTTTGGGCAGAGATCAAAGGCAGAGCCATGTGTGAAAGCACCCACGTGATTTACCAACTAACCTGCCTACACTGTGAAGCTTTCTATGTGGGAATGACCAGCAACAAACTGTCCATTCGCATGAATGGACACAGGCAGACAGTGTTTGTTGGTAATGAGGATCACCCCGTGGCAAAACATGCCAGCACATCTTGGTACAGTGTTACACCGTCCGGATTATCTGGATACTTCCCACTAACACCAACCTGTCAGAACTCTGGAGATGGGAACTTGCCTTTCAGTATATCCTCTCTTCTCATTACCCGCCAGGCCTCAACCTCCGCTAATTTCAAGTTGCCGCCGCTCATACCTCACCTGTCTTTCAACAACGTCTTTGCCTCTTTACTTCCGCCTCGACTGAGATCTCTGCCCAAACTCTTTGCCTTTACAAATGTCTGCTTGTGTATGGATATATGTGTGCGAGTGTATACCCGTCCTTTTTTCCCCCCTAAGGTAAGTCTTTCCGCTCCTGGGATTTGGATGACTCCTTACCCTCTCCCTTAAAACCCACATCATTTCGTCTTTCCTTCTCCTTCCCTCTTTCCTGACGAAACAACCGTTGGTTGCGAAAGCTAGAATTTTGTGTGTATGTTTGTGTTTGTTTGTGTGTGTATCGACCTGCCAGTGCTTTTGTTTGGTAAGTCTCATCATCTTTGTTTGTAGATATATTTTTCCCACGTGGAATGTTTCCCTCTATTATATTCAAAACCTAGCCTTATTCAGAATAATCTTAGTTTTGAAAGATGAATAAGAGACTCATTTTTCAAGCATTTTAAATGGTTCCAAAATGTATGTGAAAGGTCCAAAGACTTAAATGTTTCAATGTATACAACTTCTGCACATTTTGTTTTGTACTGAAATTAACCAGTCAATGAACTAAGTGTTTCACTGCTTCAGTATCTTCCTTTAATATAGAGTTATTCCTTCCTGCTGAACCAGTAGGAACTGGAGCACTTACAATCTTCAAAACATTGTGAACAGGAAGTGAGCACTGATGGCGTTGTTGCTGTCCTTCAGCTGGAAACCTATATCTAGCAGCTGGTCCATGTGGTAACGTAAAGTTCACTACAGTTTCGTTTAACTTGTAACTGGTGTCTATAATCTCTGCAATCCGCCAGACACAGTCGTACACACATGCCACAAACATCCCCCTTCTCAGGTTGTGAATCTGAATATTATCCTGCTGTTTCTGAGGAGTTGGCCAAACAAATGAAATTTCTTCTTTCTTGCTTTTTAAAATGCGTGAAATATGAGTTCATCCATCACTTTCAGTCCAAAAATGTGTCTTCTGAATTCCTTTCACAGGAGTAGTTTGTTTGGACCATTCTTCTTTTTCCTGCTCACGGAATTCTTCGATTTCCGCTTTGGACAAAAGAATGAGGGCTGTGGATGTGTAAGATTTCATGACTTGTAAAATCCTCAGCATTCTGAATCACAGCTGTATTTGGTCTGGAAAGATTGCTTTGTGGCATGGTGCTTTAGCAGACCCACACCATCATAAGGCCTGTTCCTGCGACCAGTAGGACTGTATACCCAGTCGTTTGGCACAAGTTACTTACTCCATTCAAAAAGTTGATAACAATTTTTAAAATGACTAGGAGTACCATCAGAAATAATGATGATCTTCTCTACCCCCGTTTGCAGTTGAAGAGTTTCGCACATTGCTAGCAAAGCATGTGTTGAGTCATGTCCTGTGTCATCACTTATAACTGCAACACTTGTGGTATTGTATTGAAAATGTCACTCCTGTAAAAACTGAAACCTGGTCATTACTCCAATGATACTTCTTGTGGGAGAATTACAGACCAGTTCTCAGCAAAATCACAGTGAAGCACTGAACATAGTTATTTAGCCTGTACACATGATTTCACTTTTGCAATCTGTTGTTGCAATTTCTTCAGATGCTGGTATGTCACTACTTTCACTGACCATTTACTAAGTTCATCAATGAAACTGTCAAATGCAACAGTTTTCTTAATTAGGCCTAGTATATTTTCCTCCCATGTTGCATGTGTAATTTCTGCAGAGTTATCTGCTATGTCTTCCAGGCCAAGTGTCTGTAAAGATGGTCCTCCTTTTCCAGGACAGTCACCACATTCTTGAAACAAACAAGTCTCTCGCTTTACATCACAGACTACTAATGACTTCACACGCCCAACCGAGGGTTCATGTTATGTGCTCCAGCAAGTTCTTCAAAGTTGCTGCACAAACTTCAAAATTCGCACAGTACGCACATTAACGGACGTCTCTAGGTGGGTGTGGAACCACCCACTTCGGTCGTAGAGCGTAAAATTTTGATCTTCCAATATGTGAAGTTGTATAGTTGCTCTTATAAATTGCAAAAGTTTCTTTAATACGGCAGTCGTGTACCTCCTCACTTTCACAACTTTTTGTCCTTTAACTGTTACAGTTATATTTTCATTTTTGTTGGCACTCTATTGAGAGCAGTCCCATTAATCTTCCAGATACAATGACTGCACTATTTAAACTTGAGCTCCTTCTACAGAATGACCATAATAGGTATCTGGTCTTCCAAAGTCTCCTTTTACAGACCTCACATTTCTTGATTTGTCTACCATGTTCGTCAGTACTGATGGAACGTGGTTCAAAATTGTTTTCTTTCGAAAATCTCTCGGGAAAAATAGTTAAAACTTGCACCTTTTCGCTGTAGGATGCACAATATTCAATAGCTGAATTGACATTTGTGAAAAATTCCTGCCAAGAGGTGCAAGAGTGCTTTGGTTCATTTTCCTCTGAAGATGGAATTTGTACTTTGAAAAGTGTGGTGAGTTTTGCTGCAGTGTATTCACCCGTAGCTTTTGTAATGTTTTTGCGCTTTCTTGATGCATAAAGCATATGACTTGACTTCGGTTTCTTAACAGGACTAGCACCTACCTCTGTAGTTGACTGATTCAGGGTATTTAATTCTTCCTCTATTGATGCAAAGTCTGCATCATCTGCACCATGGGAGGCTTCACCTTGGTCAGATACTATCATGGTTGTTATTCTGTGAAAACATTTAGAACACAAAAAGTCGTCACTGGAAACTTCTTCACTTTGAAACAGAGTCTTCAAATGAGAACTCTTATTCCCAACCTGAACAAAGTTCGTTTTTTTGTGGATATGCAAATATGACCCCAATCAGAAGTCATTTCAGACAGTCCTTTTCACAAAACACAGTGCAACTTTGTCAACTGGTAAATTCCTCACAAAAACGCAAAACTCTCTAGATAGTCTCAGATTTCTTAGAAACTTCTTCAGTAAACAAATTAGCACTGAGCAACTACAATACAGAAACCTGCAATGAAGAATCACGACAAAGAAACTGACAAGAAACTACAACAAATTGTAAGAAATATCTGCAACAATGAAAGTGAAAAGAAATAACTGCAAGAAAGACAATCGAAGTAACAAAGAAATTACCAAGAAACAACTTCAGTGAAGACATAAATTACCCTTGAATGTTAAAAAAAAAAAGATTTTTCAAAATAAAACTTGTCCAACTTAAAAGTGGAAGTTCTCCTTTACAGAGAATATAGTACTACATGGTATTAACCAACAGAAAAAAATCTAACTTTTCTGGATCGGCATTTGAAAAAAAAAAAAAAAAAAAAATAAAATAAAATAAAATAAATAAATAAAAATCCATAAATTATAAAAATTTCAAAAGGCGACAGTAAACTTTGACAGGTATGTCCAAATGGAGGATACCATTGTAATCATAAAGCAATTATCTTTGAAATAAAAAACCTCTAACAAAATACCTAGAACTGTTACAGAGATACAGCACTTTAAAAATTTTTCTTAAATTTGCATCTTCAAAATGGTGTTCAGTGTCATCTTTGGAAGCCTGTATCTTGGGGCAGGAATTTTTTTGGAGCAAACAAAAAATACGTGTTTCTTATTTACTCCTGAATTTTAACATATACTAAATCCAATAACATCCAATACCATGAAGGTAACCCCCTGCCTGAAGTGATACGGATTATGCCATTTGCTTTCCTGACCATCATGTAAAGTTTTGATATTCAGATCTCCCAGTATGACAAAATTTACACTTCTACAATCTGACATTAATTTACTTAAAACTCCACCAAGTGATTTCAGAAAAGCATCAAAATTTGCACAGGGGGCTCTATATGTACCTATGACATAGAAAGGAACAGTGCAAAATGTGAGTTTAAGAATTGCAGTTTTGAAATCTTTGTCAACACAGAAATTGTTCCCCAATAGCACTTTTTCTGTGGTGGTTATGAACTTACATTTTCTTGAGTACAGTGGAACACCACCACCTTTATTGTGTGTTCTACAACAGAACGTACCTAGGTTGTAGCCTTCTAATTTCCAACATTGAACGGTGTTCACTGTTTTCAGATGTTATGTAACTATTACTCCATGTGGAGATAGTCTTGTGATAAATGATTCAAAAGCATCTATTTTGTTTCCTAAACCCTGTACATAATGCAAAATTATTGTTTCACTGACCTGGCATATCGTCATTTGTTCTCCCAAGAATTCGTTATTTTTGCCCTTGAGAGGGATGGCCTCTGTAGCACAACTTGGTATATTCAATTTGCCGTTTACTACTTCTTGGGTACCTGTTATAACTAAGTCCTTCCCTAGTCTATTGAGATGTAAGCCATGGGATGTGTGGAACCTTCTTCCTGCGCAGCTTATGTTGACAAATGTAGCATTTTTAAATTTCGTGCATATATTTAGGATCTGTCTATTTGCACTTCGCACTTTTTTATTTACACACAACCAGATTGGCAAGTTGTGTTGATGTAAAACAGAGATGATGATATGTTTGAGCTTCTCTGCTCATGTTGCGTTCTTTTGAGAGAGATCACTAGGTCATTTCATTTCTTGCTACATCATTTGGTCCCGCTAAGAACATGAAAAAGTCATTATTTGTTGTTGCTGTTTTCATATCGTGGTTCATGGAAGTCACTGCTTGAAATTTTGCACCTGGTTTCACTATGCTAGTTATTTTGTGATTGCATCTAGACTGAAATTCGGCTGCTATGTTCCATGCATGATTTTCTGCAAATAAGTTTGTTTTACACATTTTTGCTGGTTGATGGTAACTATTTTTAGGCCTGCCAGTACTTGGGTGTTGTGTGGTGGCACTGTTTGTTTTGTAGTTTTTGTCCACAGTAGCTGATAATCCATCTTGAGGGACATTTTATTTTGGTTCACTGTCGGTGACTACAATCACAGTTGAATTTTTTTTTTTCCTTTGGTTGAAAGCAGCTCTGTCGTTCTTTGTTTTTGATGTCCTTTTTCTTCCCACGTGGTTCTACACAGCTCGTTGAGATATCAGTTTACAGTTTGAAAGTACTTCAAATGGGTTTTCGTGCACAATGAGTGTGTCACTGGTATGTTTGCTGTTTACACGATTTTGCAGGCCTTGCATACTGTTTTTGTAAATGATTTTAGTCCACTTTTTGCTAGCAGTCATGATGCTTTGTGGAACTTGTCAGATATTCAGCTCACTTGTTCCAAGCTGAAAATTCAAGATATCCACTTTCAGAGTACTGATTGTAAAATGTAAGCTCAACACAGGTTCCTATAACTTTGTGATTTTTGTCTTTGCAATTTGTATGCACCTTCTTTTTAACAGCAAAATTAACTCTTTCCGCGGAGAAACGTGTCGAACTTTTGTATTGGCCGCCATGTTGTACCTGTGCCCCTTTATATATTAAAATATTTGTAACATTGTTCAGAATGTCTTTTAAAGCATATTATGTAGACTGCTAAGCTTTAGTACATGTCTCACATTTTGTTAAAATAATAAAAGTAGAGAGGCAAAAGTTATAATTTTAATTGAAATACTAGGTCTACAACTTTGCTTCCACCTTTTTTTCTGGAAGTTCGGGGCTTTATTGTGAAAAACTTAAAACTTATAAAAAAATTAAGATTCATAGTATTGCCCATCGCTGGCCAATACATTCTCTCATCTATTGGATAGCATACAAATCCCGTGGCGGGAGAACTGGGCGTCTTTTGGGGGGATCCATGAATCAATTCACCGTATGTACTCTAATCTAAGCCGCACTCGAATCTTAAGCCGCGCCTGAAAAATGAGACTCGAAATCAAGGAAAAATTTTTTACCGAATCTAAGCCGCACCTGAAATTTCAGACTTGAAATTCAAGGGGGGAGAGAAGTTTTAGACTGCACCTCCAAATCAAAACAAAGTTGTTCCATTGTAACATGAGACACAATTTAGGTTGAATGGATGAAGATACGGCAACAGTAGTTTGGTTCGAGTTGTAAGCTTAACAGTTAAGCTTTACCAAGTAGCCATTTCTATGTGTCAGGCGCTCCATCCGTATTTATACGGGTACCCTTCATTTTTCACGTGCTTCATCTGGTTTGAATTGATTGCTTATTTTGCTTTGATCTGATAAGTGCCGTTCTATTTGTTATAGGTGTTTACATCACTCTAAGCTGAAAATGCATTATTGTACTGTGACATGCATTGTTTGTCGCATTCTGACAATAAGTGTTTACGTCCTGTCGCCCGCTCGCGGCATGGCTTGCTTTTGTGCGCGCTACCGCCGCTTGCAATTAAAAAAAGAGAGGAATTGTCTCATTAGCGAAACAATGGCAAGAGACTGCTATTTGTTGTTACTTACACTGGTGCTTTTTTTTTATAATGATCAACAAGAACCAAATGATAGACTGCGTATGATAGCAGATGTTCTGGATGAGAGTTTACCGAAAATTTTTCTCCGTTTGAAAATCTTTGCAGACACCTCTTCAGTACATTACATTCTGCACAGAAACTAGTCATCTTAAATTTAAAAATCTAGTCAGTTGCTGTGCTTCATTTCTGACTGTATCACTATTCAGCATAAGTTTAATACGAATATAAACATGACATGATATATATATTCTTCGCGTTTGCTGTTGTCTCACTCTAGTTTCGTAGTTTATTAGGCAGACAGGATTTAAATGAGGTAGCAGCAAACACGAAAGAATACATGGCATAATGTTTACATTCCTCTACCTTGTCTATTAATTTACTTACTGACACAGAGGTTTTGGCGCCAGTATTTATCTTTGTGCCTCGAAAGCATGCCTTTGTAGCGTCACATATATTCGACGGCAGAAGTTAGTTGTGCCGGCACCTACCAACATTTTTCAGAACTTCCGCTTACTTTGCACTCAATTCTAAGCCACAGGCAAATTTTTGGATTACAAAAACCAGAAAAAAAGTGCGGCTTACATTCGAGTAAATTTGGTCAATTTTGCACTTGTTCTTATGATCGGAAGTACTGGTCAGACGGACTGTATGCCACTCATCGAAAAAGGTATCACTGTATTGTGGCTGTTTATGTATCAGTGCTGGGCTCGAACGCATCAGTTGCTTTCGATAATGACGTCCTGTGACTGTTTTTGTCTGTTTCAGTAGCTACGAAAGTGTTCTGTCTTCCACGTCCATGCCAGTCTTTGACATCAAAATCAGCGTTCTTAAGGCATTGAAAACATTCTCTGCATGGTTTCCACTGATAGTTCCCTCACCATTGTTCTTACCCAGCATTTTAAGAGCCACAGCCACAGATTTCTTCATATTAAAGCAGAAAATTAAACTTCCCACAAACTGCGAAAAATGGGTACGTAAGTTGACGTACTTAACCGAGAATAACCTTATCGTGCAATCACAAATCGACTAATATTTTTATGGCCTTATGTTGACAGATGCCTAAGTTTATTGTATTACACCTATGACAAACCACCCGAACCCCACTTGCCGCTACTACCGTCTATTGTAAAACGGCAGAAGCAAAGTTGTAGATCTAATATTTTCGTTGCTGATATTAACGTTATTAAGGGTAGCAAATGAGCATGTTTAAATCACAATTATTCTATGCAGACAAATGTTTAAATTTAAAACTTACATGTTCAGTGAAGATCCTTGGAGTTCTCAGGTGAAAGTTGTAATAACGTGTCTGTTTTGAATACACTGTGAGAAATTAGATTCTGTTGACTTAATATCATTTTCATTAAAATAATACACTCTTACTAATGTGCTTAATTCAGGTGCACCAACAGTACATACAGTGTTTCCAAAGGCACAAAACAAGAATCTTCCTTCTCAGACCAAAAAGAATGACACTGACAGTCCAAATAACAATTATTGAACTATATGAAATAAAATAACCGTAACTTCTGAACAGTTAGCATCAGGACGTTCAAACTGCACTATTGGTCGCAGAGCATGATGGGAATTGGCATGCACACACACTTTGTTTTTGTTGGCCATTTACACATGAAAATGTCATGGTACAGCGTGCCTTAGTGTATAATGCTTGTGAAGGCCTCTTTGCGAGCACCAACAGCCCTACTGTGGCTCAAAGGAAGTTTGCGACTAAGTTCAAGCTGAAGGCAACTGGTCCAAGTGTGCTAACAATCAAGAATTTGATCCACAAGTTTGAGAGAACAGGTAGTGTTCACCATGACAGTGTTGGCCATGTCTTTCATCTAAAAGGGTGAAAAGTCTGAAAACATTGAGAGGACATGCACCGTGTTTCAAACCAGCCCCAGGAAATTGATCAGACAAGCTGCACAGCTGGTGGGAATCAGTTGGGAGACACTGCGACAAATTGTCGTTGAAGTCCTACATCTCTTCCCATACAAAATTCAAACCTGTCATCTGTTAAGTTGCAGAGCCATAGAACAGTTGTTGTATTTCACCAACACTATTGTTCACAGAATTGACAGGACTTTGATGTGGGTATGGGTTGGATTAGCAACGAAGCCCACTTTCATTTGGATGGTTTCGACAATAAGCAAAATTCGCGCATTTGGGGGACTGAGAATCCATGTTTCACAACCGAGAAGTCACTTCACACTCAGTATGACTATGTGGTGTGCAGTGTCCAATCACAGAATAATTGGTGCGATATTCCTTGATGGCATGGTGACTACTGAATGGTACATGAACATTTTTGAAGATGATTTCATCCTCATTATCCAAAGTGCCTGATTTCAGCAAGATTTGGTCCATGCAAGATGGAGCTCAATTCCATCAAAGCAGAAGCGTGTTTAATGCCCTTGAGGAGCACTTTGGGAAGTACATTCTGGCTATGGGTTACAGAGGGGCCACTGGCATGGGCCTTGATTGGTCGTCTTATTCTCCGGATTTGAACACATGTGACTCCCTTTTGTGGGGCTGTATTAAAGACAAGGTGTACAGCAATGATCCCAAAATCATTGTTGAGCTGAAAACAGCCATTCAGGAGGTCATCGACAGCATTGAGGTTATGACACTTCAGCAGATCATGCAGAATTTCGCTATTCATCTGCACCACATCATCACCAATGATGGCAGGAGTATTGAACATCTCATAACCTAAATCTGAATATCTGTAGTGGCGTTTACATATTGAACAAAGTGTGTCCATGCTTGAGTCGGTAACTAATTTATGTCCCCCCCCCCCATGTAATTCAACACTTGTTGCCCTGTAGTTTCTTGAATGTGTTCTTCTTCGAAAAAAGAAGTTTTACATTTTGGTGGACACCACAGACACACACTGAATGAGTGCCTGCTGTACCAGCTCAAATACACTACTCTGGTCTTAGAGAACAAAATTTAGAAAAAAACAATGTTAATGTTTGGGTTCTCGCATTTAAAACAATAATATAGCTCCTTTCG
Source organism: Schistocerca americana (assembly GCF_021461395.2). Lineage (NCBI taxonomy): Eukaryota > Metazoa > Arthropoda > Insecta > Orthoptera > Acrididae > Schistocerca > Schistocerca americana. The sequence continues at coordinate 46,701,778 of NC_060126.1, forward strand.
GCTGCAGTGGATAAATCTTTGTTATATATAGACATTCTTCTGAATGCTAACTTTGTTTTTTGTTCCTGGTTATGTTTGAGTACATTAATCATTTTGCTAAAATCAGTGACAAATTTTGCAACTTCATCAGTGATCATTTTACCGCTTTTTGGCTAAGGAATTGGTAAAATACCTATTCTGTTTTCAGTTTCCTTGCCTGTCGAACTACATACTTTGTAACAAGGAATTCTGACATTTTTCCCTTTTGATCAAGAGGAAGGAGCTAAAGATAAAACTTGAGTTTTCCAGATCTCCCTACGCCAGCAGCTCATTCTTTCATTAACAATGCCGTGGCATCAAATTCTTTGTTTTTCTTAACAATTTCATCATCCATTTTTTCCTCTACCTGTCAAGAATTTCTGTACTGCAATACAATGCCTGTTACACCTTTTCTTTAAAATGTGCTTCACTTTTTGTAGTTTCAGTTTGCAATATGGGGCATTGGGGTGAATTTGGAATGGAATGAAGTTGGGAAAGCACCCCAAATCATCCCAAGTTTTATTTGCATCATTGATACTTTCACTTTCTAACACTGACTCTTGAGTTGTCACCTCTGGGTCACTGGCATCACTGTCATTTCCATCACTGGTCTAATTTTTTTGTTCACAAATACTGAAACATGTTGTACAGATTTTTGCTTGGTTTGACATCGATTCTCTTAGCATTTAATGATTTAGACAAAGGCAAACTTATTTACCTCAAGGACTTTTTAACTGTCTGTCTGTATATTTGGAAATGATGAGAACAAATTATTTGCTGGGTTTCAAAAACCTTTAAGTAATAGTAGCTGTCATGTCCACATATAGTTCTTCCTTGATCATCTGGAAAGTTTATATTGGACCATAACTCTGCCAAATATTCTTGGTCTGCGCTGTTTGAAGACTTTTTTACCGAGGTGTAGGTTGTCAAATTACATGGTATTGTAATTAATTTTCCTGCATTACTCAAATTCATATTTTCCGTTGTAAGTAACTGAGCACTGCATCAGTTAAAAATGCACTACATTACTGCACAATGAACAAATATGACCCGCCGCAAAGGAAGATGAAACAGCAGGGGCCAAATGGACTGATTGTTGCATGTCAGTGATGTTCAACAATATATGACAGTGATTGTGGCAGTGTTTTCATTTATGTGCAGGTTTCAAGCAAGCTACTGCAAACACATAGAACACTTTATCACTGTGAGCTGTGGTTAGCTGCATAGATAAATGCGATAGATTATATGCATCAAGAATCACTTAGTTAATATAATGAAATAAATTCTTCACACTTAAGAACAATTAGTCTGCCTGTAATAATTGATATTTAAGTTGCTAATTTGAGACCCCTGCATCTGAGTCATTGGTTGTCAGACCTGGCTGAACTTAGTTGTAATGACTAGTTTTTTGTCACAGTCAAATTTTTTGATTTCAGATTTATTTGTTCATTCACAGAACACCCATTAATATTTTTATTTTATTAGAAAGCTTACAAACTTATGAAATATTAACGCCAATACTAGATTCCAAGCAGGTTGGATAAACATGTTTTTCCTGTGTCCTTGTAATTTTTCCAGATATAAGAAAGTGACTGATATTAACATTTTTTTATAATTTTCTTTGTAACTTTACAGCTGAAATAAATGCAGCCTCTCTTAACTTCTGAAAAAGAAAGAATCCAAATCGAAAGCTTCATATACATATAAGTTATGAGTACTTCTATAGATAAGTGGAAATGGAAGAGAATGTAGATGAAGATGAAATGGGAGATACGATACTGCGTGAAGAGTTTGACGGAGCACTGAAAGACATGAGTTGAAACAAGGCCCCGGGAGTAGACAACATTCCATTGGAACTACTGACGGCCTTGAGAGAGCCAGTCCTGACAAAACTCTACCATCTGGTGAGCAAGATGTATGAGGCAGGCGAAATACCCACAGACTTCAAGAAGAATATAATAATTCCATTCCCAAAGAAAGCAGGTGTTGACAGATGTCAAAATTACCGAACTATCAGTTTAATAAGTCACAGCTGCAAAATACTAACGCGAATTCTTTACAGACGAATGGAAAAACTGGTAGAAGCCGACCTCGGCGAGGATCAGTTTGGATTCTGCAGAAATGTTGGAACACTTGAGGCAATAGTGACCCTACGACTTATCTTAGAAAATAGATTAAGGAAAGGCAAACCTACATTTCTAGCATTTGTAGACTTAAAGAAAGCTTTTGACAATGTTGACTGGAATACTCTCTTTCAAATTCTAAAGGAGGCAGGGGTAAAATACAGGGAGCGAAAGGCTATTTACAATTTATACAGAAACCAGATGGCAGTTACAAGAGTCGAGGGGCATGAAAGGGAAGCAGTGGTTGGGAAGGGAGTGAGACGGGGTTGTAACCTGTCCCTGATGTTATTCAATCTGTATATTGAGCAAGCAGTAAAGGAAACAAAAGAAAAATTCTGAGTAGGTATTAAAATACATGGAGAAGAAATAAAAACTTTGAGGTTTGCCAATGACATTGTAATTCTGTCAGAGACAGCAAAGGACTTGGAAGAGCAGCTGAACAGAATGGACAGTGTCATGAAAGGAGGATATAAGATGAACATCAACAAAAGCAAAACGAGGATAATGGAATGTAGTCGAATTAAGTTGGGTGATTCGGAGGGAATTAAATTAGGAAATCAGACACTTAAAGTAGTAAAGGAGTTTTGCTATTTGGGGAGCAAAATAACTGATGATGGTCAAAGTAGAGAGGATATAAAATGAAGACTGGCAATGGCAAGGAAAGTGTTTCTGAAGAAGAGAAATTTGTTAACATCAAGTATAGATTTAAGTGTTAGGAAGTCTTTTCTGAAAGTATTTGTATGGAGTGTAGCCATGTATGGAAGTGAAACATGGACGATAAATAGTTTGGACAAGAAGAGAATAGAAGCTTTCAAAATGTGGTGCTACAGGGGTAGATCACATAACTAATGAGGAGGTATTGAATAGAATTGGGGAGAAGAGGAGTTTGTGGCACAGCTTGACAAGAAGAAGGGACTGGTTGGTAGGACATCTTCTGAGGCATCAAGGGATCACAAATTTAGCATTGCAGGGCAGGGTGGAGGGTAAAAATCGTAGAGGGAGACCAAGAGATGAATACACTAAGCAGATTCAGAAGGATGTATATTGCAGTAAGTACTGGGAGATGAAGAAGCTTGCGCAGGATAGAGTAGCATGGAGAGCTGCATCAAACCAGTCTCAGGACTGAAGACAACAACAACATAGATAAGTACTACATTGCATGGACATTCTCACAGGACCAAATCATCAGGACATTGTTATGTAGAAAATTCAGTATAAAAAAGTTTTAGTCTGAGACAAAAAAATGCAGATGTTCTTATGTTATAGGTATAAACAAATACACAAAGTTTCATGAAAATCGGAGAGTGCGGGGTACAAATTCTAGAATTATTGGGAGAACTGTCATGGATTGACCCTTTCGTGTTTTGAATCTGTAAATATTTAGGTTAGGGTGTGATACTGGACAACCACCTCCCCCCTTCTTCCACCCACATGAAATGTTGTTTGTGGTGACACAGTTCTGTAGCATAGCCTGAGGTCTTTGTTTGGTTGAAAAGTAATAATTTAGTTAGGAGTTGGGGAATCAATGAAAATGAATGCCAAATAAAGGCTATTGTAGTTGAGTGACCTTTAGTGTAGCTTAAAATTTGTTTCTGCTGTATTTAATTGCACTTTACCATATTTAACACACTTTTTATGATAAAAACTATAACTGCAAGGTAAGTCTAGAAACCATAAATTAGATAATGAACAAATCTCAAGACTATTTTGTTCCATATGATGCACATATATTGTACATAAACTATAAAAAATGAAAGGCTCGTCCACATTGTAACTATTATTCTGCGTTATTATTTCTATCAATGTGTGTACTTTTGGCTAGATAAAGAGGAAGAGCCAGAAAACTATTTGAATATGGTTTTGTGTGTGTGTGTGTGTGTGTGTGTGTGTGTGTGTGTGTGTGTGTGTGTGTGTGTGATTTTTGACTTCAGTCAATAACTTGAGTAGTGTACCGTAGTGTTATGTAATAGCCTATAGTATTTGACTAAATATGGAAGAGACAATTGCTTCATTTTAAAATATGTTGTCGGTCGAACGGCTAACACAGTGATAAGTGGTGTTGTCATACAGCAGTGGTACATTGAAGAGCCAAAGAAACTGATACACGTGCCTAATATCACATAGGGCCCCCGCGATCATGCAGAAGTGTTGAGTTGTGACATGGCATGGACTTGACTAATGCCTAAAGTAGTGCCAGAGGGAATTCAAACGATGAATCATGCAAGATGGAGATCTCTTCTGAACAGCACATTTGCAAGATGTCCCAGATATGCTCAATAATGTTCATGTTTGGGAAATTAGGTGTTGACAGGCCCAGGCGAGGCATAAAGCTTTGTGTCGTGCAGTCATCAAGCGTACATGAGTACCGGATTCCGGATATTCACGGTACACTTGTGAAATGGTCATAAGGGAAAATCCCCATTTCATCACTACCTCAGAGAGACTGTGTCTCATTGCTTGTGCACAGACTATAACACCACGTTCAAACTCGCTTAAATCTTGATAATCTGTCATTTTAGCTGCAGTAACCAATCTAATAACTGCGCCAAATAATTTTGTTTTATATGGGCACTGCCAATCGCAGTGCAGTATTCTGCCTGTTTATGTATCTCTGTATTTGAATATGCAGGCTTGTACCAGTTTATTTGGCACCTCAGTGTATAAATAAACAATGAGTCAAGAGAGAAAAAAATTAAGATTCGTGCAAGAAAATGCTCCAGATTCTGAGCTAGCAGCACAATCCCACAATGAGATGCCTTCAAAATAATTAGCAGGGTGGCGACCCATCTGGAAAACTTGAAATTCTTGTGGATTTATATTTTATCATGAAAAATCAGAGAATTTCGTAAAACCTTAGGGAATTCTGTATTTCTAATGTAGCACTGAAATTTAATTTTATTGTGTTTTGTAAATCACTGGTTTTAAAATACTTAACATTTCAGTGTTTGTTAATAATATTATCCCATATAAATCATCATTTCCTCCACCCCTGTCCTGTTAATTTTCCTGTAGCTTCTTGACATCCTCTTCCTCCTCAGACTTGAGATTCTCAGGAACCTGAGTGATACAATTTAAGTTTATTTTATTGCTGTTTAATTAAACTAGGATTTGAACTGTGATTTAGCTCATAAATATTTATCTTGGTAACATACAGAAGCTACTCTTTACGTGTGTACAAAGTACAGTCCGTGCTTGCTTGTGTTACAAAAAAAACGACGTGCCCACTTGAAAGTTAACTAGGCTAATTTGACATTTATTTAGTCATTCATTGGCATTATATTGTTTTCAGTCTCCCTCTTTGTTCTCATTGTTGGTTATAAAGGCAAACTGAATTATTGAAGCGTTGTTGATAAATGTGATAAATGTTTTTCGTTGTACATGAAATGATTTTATTGGTGAGCATTATCACTAATTTTATACATGACCACTCGTGTCGTCGTGTGTGTGTGTGTGTGTGTGTGTGTGTGTGTGTGTGTGTTTGTCGCCAAAAATTTGCATGTTTAGTAGTCTTTTTCTTGCGCATATGTGTGACTCAATATCCCTGCTGTACGGTGAGTAGCAGTCTATCCTTTTCATAACAATGCAGGAAAGGACAGATTGTTACTTACCATAAAGAAGATTCTCTCTCTCTCTCTCTCTCTCTCTCTCTCCCCCCCCCCCCCCCCCCCCCCCCTCTCCTGATGAAGGTTGTGGGCGAAAGCTATATGAGTGTGTCTTTTATCATGCCTACCTGTAGCTTGACGTGTAAGTAACAATCTCTCTTTTCCTACATTGTTGATATTTGTGCCTGAGTTTCCATTGTTTGCTTTGATCTTCCATTGTTATCGAACTAATAAGAATTTATTTGAATCTAGTTGGGTAGAAAAGAAAATTATGACACAGCTTGACTAAAAGAAGGGATTATTTCATAGAACCTTTGCCAAGGCACAAAGGAATCATCAATTTGGTAGCGGAGGGAAGTGTGTTGGGTATAAATTGTAGAGAGAGAGACCATGGGATGAATATAGTAAGCAGGTTCAAATGGACGTGCGTTGCAGTTGTTGCGCAGAGATGAAGAGGCTCGCGTGGGATAGAGTAGTGTGGTGAGGTCCATCAGATCAATTTTCAGACCGAAGGCAACAGCAGTAATTATTATGATTCGAAATTTTTATCTTCATCTTTGCTTTTTCCATCAAAGAATGATCTGACTTCATATTGGCTTTGTGTTTGGCTGACACATTGAGAGTCTACATTTGGAAATATTTTGTTCCTTTCATCTGGTACAGTATTGCTTCCTTCCATATTTGTCGGTTCAGTGTGTATTCTGCCAACAAATGTGCATCCACTACTGCACTTTCAAATCATTCTGTCTCTTATTGCATTTTGTTTATTGTTAGTGGCAGTGACATTAGAAGCAGACCGAGCGAGGTGGCGCAGTGGTTAGCACACTGGACTCGCATTCGGGAGGACGACGGTTCAATCCCGTCTCCAGCCATCCTGATTTAGGTTTTCCGTGATTTCCCTAAATCGTTTCAGGCAAATGCCGGGATGGTTCCTTTGAAAGGGCACGGCCGATTTCCTTCCCAATCCTTCCCTAACCCGAGCTTGCACTCCGTCTCTAATGATCTCGTTGTCGACGGGACATTAAACACTAACCACCACCACAACCACCACCACCACCACCACCACCATTAGAAGCAGTCAGTGAAGTATTGTTACCACAGACATGACAGATAAGATTGTGTTTAAATCATTTACATGAATCGTGAAGTATGACTTCCATGAACTAATGTTTTAAGTAACTGCACACAACAACTGTTGCTTCAGTAATTGTGTATAAGGTAGTATAGCTGGTCAAAAGTCACTACTTCCATAATTTTGGAATTTATTCTTTTAGGTTATCTTTTTAGTATAGAGTATGTATGGTTTTGTTTCTTTCATAGATTTTAGTTTAAAATCTTTTAATTTAGAAAGTTAGTCACCAACACTTGTTTGTTACTACTTAAAAAGTCAAGTCTGCAAATGGAATGAGTGTGAAAGTGCTGGAAAATGTGTTAGGATACTCAGTTCACTGCAGTCTGTTCACCACTACTTTTCTAATTCAACAGTATTAAATTTTACTGGTATTGGTGCTTTCTTTATTTTTCATTCTATCATACAGTTCAAATGCAGGGTGACGTAGAGGAACCATGGCACAAGTAGAACTAATAGTTGACCAAGCACAGGGTAGACATGTATGTAGTAGAGCAGTTTATGATGGGAGGGACCATTCATTGTACACAGTCACTTTGAATAAACAGATAGTACTTTATGTAAAACTAAACGTAGGGCTGTACACAGGAAGATGCTGAAGGGAATGGGTTTGGCTGTCAAGAGGGGAATATGTGAAGCTATCAAAGACTACACTAGCAGAATATTATTGAGATACCTGGCACAAGAATATTATTGAGATACCTGGCACAAAACCCAAAGGAATCCTGTGAGATGCAAGAGCAGTTACTGGCCCCAAAGTTAGTGTCTCGACATTTGGGGATGACAGAGGAACTGAAACTAAGAGGAGAAAAGCAAAGCCAGAAATAGCTAAGTCTGTTTTGATATGTTCCTTTGCAAAGGAAGGTACTTAGGTACTGCCCCAGTTTAATTCTCATACTACTGCAAAGTTTAGTGATATATGAGGGTTCAGTGAAAAGTTACGCACCACCTTTGTTTCTTGTGTTTTGATGAGAATATGTTAATAAATCAGACACAGAAATAACCTATAGGATGTTCTCTTTAATATTCGATACTCACTTCAGCACATTATCAGTGGACTACTGAATACACTTCTGTCGGCAGTGAGTTTTCTGAAGTCATCACAGTATGTTGATGCAGGAATTCTTATTATTCCATGATTACCGGTTGCGATGAAACTAAAGCCGCCATCATTGTATCTAGGGAGGACAGAAAACACTATAAAAGTGGGCTTGGATTCCACTTATATGACATGTATACATATAAATTTATTTACATACCTTAGGACATATACAGTTTACAACATAAAGTGGTGATATTAATAGTTGCCTATAACACGCAGGCCTTACAAAATTGTCGTACGTAGCACATAGGCGTCCAAGAGAGATGACATAAATGTTAAGTGTCTCCATCACAGAGAAGCGTACGCTAGGTACTACCACAACTCCGGCTCTGTTTTTACACCACAGGCTGTGTCGCGAGATGGTGCTAGCAGAAGAGGCGCCAATGAATGTCCCAGCTTGCGTCATAACAGGCTCTGCGTGTGTGGTAACACTACATCATTAGGGCTTGTACATAATTCTAGATATTACTGTATCACATAAACATATACAAAACTTACGAAAGCAGCAGACCTACACAATTGCACATCTGCCTGCTCACATACACGACCTATCGAGAAGCAAATGCAAATTTCATGAGAAGTGCGGAATTACAAAAATGTAAATCTATCTGGTCCTATACGTAATAAGATGCGATCATACACAGATATTTTATGGGATCTGCAGGGTTATACACTGCACATCAGTCTGGTGATATATAAAATCTACCAAGAGTATATACAAAATTTTAAGAACATTACAGGCTTACACAGTTTGTACCCATCTGGTCATATATAAAAATGCCAATAAAACGCACCTTGCGTATGGGCGCAGATTTTTCCAGTCATATCAAATGCACATCTGCCTGGTTACATATACAAAACATACCAAAAAGAAATGCAAATTTTTTGGGACTACAGAGTTACACAAGTGCACATCTGTCTAGTCATATATAAAACCTACCAAAAGTCATACCCCCTCTCCGTGCTCAACTAGTTGGAACATCTCTAAAGCAGACTGGGGGCTCTTCTCTTCCAGGGCGACCTTTCGGGATCAAACCTTCGCAAGCTGCGATAGCCAGGTCGCACACCTCACGGAAGTCATTCTCACTGCTGCTGAATATTCCATCTACTTCTTCTCCACGTCGCGTACCGGTCCCCTGGGGAACCACAGCATGTAGAGACACTTTACGTGCTCGTCAACGTGCTTTACGCACCTTTAAATGCCACCCTACGATGGCAAATTGTATCAATTATAAACGATTACGTGCGCAGTGTCAACGTGTTATTAAAGAAAACAAGAAAGCCAGCTGGGCTGCTTTCACAAGCACCTTCAACAGTTTTACTCCTCCTTCTGTTGTCTGGGGTAGCCTGCGCCGGCTATCTGGGACTAAGGTCCACTCACCAGTTTCTGGCTTGACGGTCGTGAATGACATCCTTGTGGCCCCTGAGGATGTCTCCAATGCCTTCGGCCGCTTTTTTTGCAGAGGTTTCGAGCTCTGCTCATTACCACCCTGCCTTCCTCCCCTGAAAACAGGCAGAGGAGGCAAGGCTACCTAACTTCCGCTCCTCGACTCGTGAAAGTTATAATGCCCCATTCACCATGTGGGAACTCGAAAATGCACTTGCCCGGTCACGTTCCTCTGCTCCGGGGCCTGATTCTATTCATATTCAGATGCTGAAGAACCTTTCTCCTGCGGGTAAAAGTTTTCTTCTTCGTACTTATAATCCCATCTGGATTGAGGGTCATGTTCCCACATGCTGGCACGAGTCTATTGTTGTCCCGGTTTCTAAGCCGGGGAAGGACAAGCATTTGCCTTCCAGTTATCGACCCATCTCCCTTACCAGCTGTGTCTGTAAGGTGGTGGAGCGAATGGTTAACTCTCGTTTGGTTTGGCCGCTCGAATCTCGACACCTACTTACCAATGTACAATGTGGATTTCGTAGGCGCTGCTCTGCTGTTGACCATCTGGTTACCTTGTCGACCTTCATTATGAATAACGTCTTGCGGAAGCACCCGACCGTGGCTGTGTTCTTTGATTTGTAGAAGGTTTACGACACCTGTTGAAGGGCGGGCATTCTCCGCACCATGCATACATGGGGTCTTCGCGGTTGCCTTCCTCTTTTTATTTGTTCGTTTTTAATGGATCGACAGTTCAGGGTACGTGTGGGTTCTGTCCTGTCGGACACCTTTCGCCAGGAGAATGGGGTGCCACAGGGCTGTTTTGAGCGTCGCTCTCTTCGCCATAGCGATCAATCCAATAATGGATTGCCTCCCAGCTGATGTATCATGCTCCCTTTTCGTGGACGATTTTACCATCTATTTTAGCGCGCAATGTACGTGTTTCCTGGAGCGCTGTCTTCAGTGTTGTCTTGACCGTCTTTACTCCTGGAGTGTCGCCAATGGCTTCCGTTTTTCTGCCGAGTAGACGGTCTATATTAACTTCTGGCGCTACAAAGAGTTTCTCCCACCGTCCTTACGACTCGGTCCCGTTGCTCTCCCATTCGTGGAGACAACAAAATTTTTGGGTCTTACATTTGACAGGAAACTTAGCTGGTCTCCACGTGTGTCATATTTGGCTGCCCGTTGTACCCGTTCTCTAAATGTCCTCCGTGTTCTCAGCGGTATGTCATGGGGAGCGGATCAAACCGTCCTACTTTGCCTATATTGGTCGATCGTCTGCTCAAAGCTGGATTATGGGAGCTTCGTATACTCCTCTGCACGGCCGTCCATCTTGTGCCGCCTCAACTCTATACAACATCGGGGTTTACATCTTCCGATCGGAACGTTCTATACTAGTCCCGTTGAGTCTTCATGCTGAAGCCAGTGAATTGCCACTAACCTACCGGCGCGATGTACTGCTTTGGCGGTATGCCTGTCAGCTATTGTCAATGCCTGACCACCCGTCTTATCGTTCCTTTTTTGACGACTCTCTCGACCGTCAATACGGGTTGTATGTCTCTGCCCTGCTACCCCCTGGAGTTCACTTTCGTCGACTCCTTCAGCACCTTGATTTTTCACTCACTGCAACCTTTCAGTGGGCGAGAGCCACACGCCACATTGGCTCCAGGCTCAGGTTTGCGTTCACCTTGACCTCAGCTCGCTCCCAAAGGAGGTTACCCCAGTTTCGGTATACCACTCCCGTTTTGTCGAACTTCGTTCGAAGTTCATTAATATGATCTTCATTTATACAGATGGCTCTAAGACCAATGACAGTGTCGAGTGTTCTTTTATTGTCGGGGCACACAGTTTCAAATACTGGCTCCATGGCCATTGTTCGGTCTTCACAGCTGAGCTATTTGCCCTCTACCAGGCTGTTCTTTACATCTGCCGCCACTGACATTCTGCTTATGTCATCTGCTCTGATTCCCTGAGTGCCATCCAGAGCCTCAGTGATCCGTATCCGGTTCACCCTTTTGTGCACCGGATCCAACGCTCTCTTCAGCAGCTGGCGGACGACAGTTCTCCGGTTATCTTTATGTGGGTTCCTGGCCATGTCGGTATCCCTGGGAACAAAGCTGCAGATGCCGCGGCCAAGGCTGCAGTCCTCCAGCCTCGGACAGCTTCTTGTTGTGTCCCTTCTCCAGATTGTAGCAGGCTCATTTGTCAGCGCATTTTATCACTGTGGCATGCCGATTGGTCTACACTTACTGGAAACAAGCTTCGGGCCTTGAAACCTCTCCCCACGGCTTGGACGACCTCTTCACACCCTTCTCGCTAGGAGGAGGTCGTTTTGGCCAGGTTACGAATTGGACACTGCCGGTTCAGCCATCGCCATCTGCTGACGGCTGCGCCGGTGCCGTTCAGCCGATGTGGGCAATTACTGTTGGTACGCCACATTTTAACGTCCTGTCCGAATTTTAATACACTGCGCTTTGATCTTGGCCTGCTGTGTACTCTGGATGCCATTTTAGCAGATGACCCAGGAGCAGCTGCTCGCGTTCTTCGTTTTATCCACTTGACAACCGTGTCTAAGGACATTTGATCATGCTTTTTTTTTTTTAATCGTATGCCTGCTAATGTCTTTTATAGTGTTGTCCCTTTTAGTTGCTGTTTTAACCTTGTGCCTCGCGGTGCATTCCTAACTTAGTCTGGGCGCTAATGACCATTGTAGTTGTGCGCTCTAAAACCACAAAAAAAAATTTAGGGTGTGAAACAAAATTTGTGATGAGATTGAGGATTTTATAAAATGTCAAATGAAAGATGCATTCAGCAGTCTATATTTCCACTTTTACTTTATTTTTGTGACCAACTTTATTGTTTCACTGCATCAGCTTATGACCCCTCAACTGATTTGTAGGAAAAATCGAACCTCATGTGAAATTGCAATAAGGGTCAGCATTCAGTAAGTGATATCTTTAGAGGTCTTTTTAACAATGTGTTCACTATATTGATTCCAGTGTGCAGTTGACGGATGATGAGATTGTGTTGTTAAAAAGAAGTCTACGGATACCCGTTACTGAATGCTGGCCCCTATTTTGATCATGCCTGAGGCCCAATTTTTCGTACACGGGACCTGAAGATGGCACAGTGAAATGCTAAAACAGGTTACACAAATAAAATAAAATTGGAAATATAGACACCTGAAGATAATTTTGATTTGACATTTTATATTGAATATACTAAGTCCCACAACCGTCCTGTATAAAGAGGAGCTTACAGAGCCTTGAGGATTTTGTGGTAGGGAAGACATAGCATGTAATCACAGATGTAGAGTCATCAAAAGAAGTAGAAGTAGCTTCAGGTGTGCCAGAGGGAAGTGTGTTGAGCTGCTTTCTGTTTGTAACTCTTCAGGCTTTCCCGGCGAGATCTTGACATGTGGAATAAACGGGTCTACTGCCGGATGTTTGTGTCGCTCTGGCACAATATTTTGGCCACGTAACTTGTTGCCTTCTTCAGGTGCTACCTCAGACTGCCATGTTGGGGGATCTTGTCCAGTATTTATGCCCAGAGGGCACTGGGTGCTGTTTGTTTTGTGGTAGATAATATTACTACTAACCACAGACTTTTTGCAGTTAATGCAGTTATCTGTACTAAAGAAAATATTCACAAATATCTTTAAGATTTCAAAGTGGTATTAAGATTGGTAAGTTGCTTTAAATGTATGCAATTTAAAATTGAGCTTCACAAAATGCTATAAAATTGTATCATATGGCTAAAAGTTTCACTGTGTCACGCTTGGAACTGGTCAACTCGAATAGAATGGTTTGTAGGGATACGAAATGGGATTACCGCATATGCTTAGTTGTAGGCAGAATGGGTGCAGATGATTTGTTGGCAGTATTTGGGGGAAATGTGATTAGTCTACAAAGGAAATTGCTTACAAAATGCATGCGTCCAATGTTAAAGTATTGGTCAGATGTGGGGGACCCATTCCGAATAGGACTAACAGGCACACAAATGGTGACAGTCAGTTTGGCCCACAGGAGAGTGTTATGGAAATGTTGAGAAACCTGAATTGGCTGATGCTTAAAGATAAGTGACAATTATTTTGCAAAAACCTATTTACAAAGTTTAGAGAACCAATATTAAGTGAGGCATATGAAGATATACTTCAGCCACTTTTGTATTGCCACCATATGGATGGCAAGACTAGGTAGAGTAACTACAATGCACAAAGAGCCATTGAAGCATGGAAGAAACCCTAAAGTGTGATATAATACTAAGTACCCTTTGCTATACACATTAGTGTTTTGCAGAATACATGTCTAGATGTAGAACTGGTGAAAATATGACATAAAACATGCCACCATCAAGGATGGAGCAAGACAATGCTGAAATTCAGATACAAGTATTCTGAAGCACAGTATCTCCCACAGACATGCAGTTAGAGTTCAGCTGCAAGGAGATGGTACAGGTACACTCCATAACTCACTGAGATCGAAAGTCTTGACAAAAGGGGGAAAATTAATATCTACATAACCACCTGCAGTACTCAGTTCTGATCTACAGCTTCTGTAGAGTTGGATAGAAAGCATCTTAACATTTTTTAAAGAAGTGCAATGAGGAGATTCTTTGGGATCTGTTAAAGATGGACAGTGGAAATGTGAAAACCAAGCACTGTTTCATAATTTTGTATTTGATACCGGAGAAAGAGCATAAGAATATTCTTTGTCTAACCTCGCTGCTCAGATAGTGCACTTTGATTTTAGATTAACAGAAAATTGTTATATTTGTACTGTTTTGTTGTAGGTAGTCTGTCTTCACAATCGTCAAGGGATCCTTCGCCGGCACCGTCAAGTGCATCTACCCTATCGTCTTCTACTCCAAACCTCGCGTCCCTCGATAACACTGGGCGGCAACCTGGAAGAGTGCCTGTATTGCCTTCTAACCCGTACACCCCTTTGCAGACTGGATCGGGGTCACCACTGAGAATAGCACCACACGGTAGCAGCCATCCACATCTCTCAGCAGGTGCTTCATCTGGCCAGCAAGTGCAGCCAGAACAGAGGTTTGTTATAAGCAATAAGCAAACTATTTCTATTGTGTTCCACATAGTCATTACTTTCCCAGATGTACTTAATCCAGTTATCCTAATTTTCGCAATAAGATATGCTACTATAGTGCAAGTTGTTTTTTAACATTGTTACCAAAAATCTCAAAGTTGTTGACTGATTTACTTCAAATTTTTACACGACACTCTAATAAACATTCAGACAGATGTAGGTTGCATATATTTTTTAACTGATTCTGAGAAAGATAATTCTGCACTATGCTGTGCTGCAAAAATGTACAGTTTCATTTTCTTGGACAGAAAGGAGGGAGAAGGAGATTAGGACATGTATCCAGTTCCCATATAAATATACACCGAAGAGCCAAAGAAACTGGTACACTCGCCTAATATCGTGTAGTGCTGCTGCAAGCTTGCAGAAGTGCCACGGCACGCCATGGCATGGACTCTAGTGATGTCTGAAGTAGTGCTGGAGGTAATTGAAACAATAAATCCTGCAGAGCTGGCCATAATTTTGTAAGAGTACAAGGGGGTGGAGATCTCTTCTGAACACCTTGTTGCAAGGCATCCCAGATATGCTCAATAATGTTCATGTCTGGGGAGATTGGTGACCAGCGGAAATATGTAAATTCAGAAGTGTGCCCCTGGAGCCACTCTGTACTGGAATTGCCCAAATCTGTCGCAATGCACAATGGACATGAATGGATGCAGGTGATCAGACAGGATGCTTACATAAGTGTTACCTGTCAGAGGCATAGCTAGACACATCAGGGGTCCCATATCACTCCAATTGCACACGCCCCACACCGTTACAGAGCATCCACTAGCTTGCACAGTGCCCTGCTGACAAGCATGGTTCATGGCTTCATGAGGTTGTCTCCATACCCATACACATCCATCGGCTTGATACAATTTGAAATGAGACTTGTCCAACCAGGCAACATGTTTCCAGTAATCAACAGTCCAGTGTCAGTGTTGATGGGCCCAGACAAGTTGAAAAGCTTTGAGAGACAAGGCATAAAGCTGCGTGTTGTGCAGTCATCAAGGGTACACGAGTGGGCTACCAGCTCCAAAAGCCCATATTGGTGATGTTTTATTGAATGGTTCATACGCTGACACTTGCTGATAACCCAGCATTGAAATCTGCAGCAATTTGCCGATGGGTTGCACTCCTGTCATGTTGAACAATTCTCTTCAGTCGTCGTTGGTCCCATTCTTGCAGGATCATTTCCTGGCTGCAACGATGTTGGAGATTTGCTGTTTTCCCAGATGCCTGATATTCACGGTACACTCGTGAAATAGCCATATGGGAAAATCCTCACTTCATCACTACCTTGGTGATGCTGTGTCCCATTGCTCATGCGCTGACTATAACACCACATTCAAACTCGCTCAAATCTTGATAACCTGCCGTTGTAGCAGCAGTAACTGATCCAACAACTGCGCCAGACACTTGTTGTCTTATAGGTGTTGCCGACCACAGCACTGTATTCTACCTGTTTGCATATCTCTGTTTTTGAATATGCTTGTCTATACCAATTTCTGTTACTTCAGTGTACTTAGCAATTGTAAAGCTCTGTTGGATTCACTAGCACATTTAAGAGAGCGTACAATATCAAAATAGGAGCAAGATCCCTTAGTCTTTTGTCCAGTGCCCTTTAGTGGTGTGTGAACTCTAGCCCTCCCCCCCCCCCCCTCTCTCTCTCTCTCTCTCTCTCTCTCTCTCTCTCTCTCTCTCTCTCTCTCTCTCTCTCTCTCTGTGTTTATGTGTGTGTGTTGTCTCCCAATATTGTAGCCTGGCTGCTTAAAAAGTTTGCATGTCCTTTTTTTATGTGCTTGTTTACTGCTAAAGATATCATATGTTTAGTAAAACATCATTCTGTCCTCTCATATGACATATATTCGATGGTGGGTTTCCTTTATTGCTCATTTAAATAACATTTGAGAGAAAAGGGATGGCTCTGCTTATTAGCTACCAAGATGTAACATTTGGAGAATGGATAAGCCCTGAAGAATATTAAGCCATTCATATTCTACAAAGGTAATGTTACTTGTGTTGCAACACAATTTGACCACTTAAACAGAAGACAATTTTTTTTGTCCAGGAAAAAACCGCGAAAAATCCAGGAATTTTTCATTGTTTTAATCTTGAGTTAAATTTTTGTAATTTTGACTGGTAAGAACTGATAGTCTAACAAAGAATTTTACTGTACCCACTACTGGAGAATAGTACTGCAGCAATAAAATGTAAACGAGAGAATAAAACCAAAATAAAACTTACAATAATAAAACTTAAGTTGCAAAAGGTAATGCGCCATTTACAACAACAAAACACAGTGCACACACAAGTGCCTGTCAAAAGCAAAATGTGTCAAAGGCCTTGGGATGAAGACAGTGGAATACTTGATAACAGCAAAATACTTCCAATGAGCCTGACATCATAACTGTTTACATTAAGTTCGGTTTGAGCCAGCGGGCTCATGCGCATGTACAGTTGAGTTGTGTATGAGCAGTACCTTCTGCTTCTGGCTACTTGAAGAGTGGCTGCAGCATGACACGGGGAAGTTATGGGACGCAGAACAATTTTTCTGGTGCGCCTAAGCTGCCAGATTCGTGCATGTACAGAGCAGTCTGGGTTGTATTGGGGAGGGGGATAGTGACCAGTGTTTACATTTAGTGATTTTGATGCTTTCTCTTCATTTACATTTCATACGACAAATGAAAGCAAAATGGATTTCTGTGGCTGGAAGCTATCAAGGGAATTAAAATATAGTCACATAATTACAGAAGGCTAAAATGTGTCACTAGTTTCAATTTTCTGATTTTATTTTATTTCTATGTTTTTGACAGTCAAGCATTAATCGCCTTGCACAACAACGAAGTTATTTTTGTCGATTTTCTACATAATTGTGGGTTTTATTAATCTTTGCCACACATGCAGTCAATTTATAAGAAACAAAATGTTTCATTCCACACTATTGGCTAGTTTCAAGTGTTCACTGAATTTAAAGTGCACATTTTCATCTTCTGGCACGTATGACATTTTGTGATAATAAAGAATCAAACATGAGACAACACAGTACTGGTACTCCAAGAAAATTTGCATCCCGAAAAGCACAATAAAAAGCTCAGTGTCAGGTTGTGGCCTACTTCATTGTAAATCTGGACATAAGAATGTGTCCTTTAAGCTGAATTATGCATTTTAGTGTGGTTTACAAAATTCCTATATTCTTGAAGTATTCTCTGATGTCCTATTTCCTTTATGATGATGTGTAAGGACTCACTGCCATATGTGAATAAACATATGGGCTACCTATATCACCGTAGCTGCCCACGTGCAGTTACATCTGTTTTCTGGTGCTCTCGGGCAGCTGCTGAAACAACCCATTTCAAAGAGGTCGCAGGAGAATATTGCGAATGGTTCTTTGAGAAGCGTTATTTTCAAAGGAAATTACCTTTTATGCAAGATGAATTATGTTATGTGTGAGAATGAGCAATGAATTTTTTTAAATCGTAGAGGATTTGACTCTCATTTAAAACTTAACAATTTGAGTACCAAACCACTTGGAATAATTTCGAGTTCAGAAGACCAGACATTAATGTCATTGTTTGAAATTTTACTGGCACATTTGTGTGTTGTATCTTAAAGTATAACTCTCGCTAAAAAGACTAGTGTTATATGTGAAAGCTTAACTTTTCTTGTAGTTTACTAATCCTCAAGATCAGTATTATTCGTGAATGCTTAGGTTTTCATGTTGCTGCACTACATACATTAATTTAAGCCATTAACTTTTCCTTTTTGTGTGTTCACACTACTTAACAGTGATGTTGCTGCTGGGTCACTACATCATATGTCATGCTCTATCTGCTGTCATTGGCTGACAAGATCACATGAGATGAGCTATGATTGACTTGCAAAAGTGCATTGCACTCTCTATTTCAATTCTTTTGAAATTAATGTGCTGTGTTTGATGGAATTCAGATTTGTACTTCTGTAATATGAAAATATGCAGTGTATTGTAATATGAAAATATGCAGCGTATGTGTTGCTGCACATCAAAGATCTTTCCAAAATGTGTCTTTTCACCAAGTTTCGTTTTCTAAACTGCTGGGAAGTTCTATGCTGGTGTATAAAACCTTTACCATTCAAAGGATTGTTGTTCTTACTGCTCCGAGGGAAACTACACTGTTGCGTATCATGGAAAAAGTGTATTTTCACCTCGGAAGAAGAGTATTTTCACGTGGGGAAAAGTTCGTTTTTAACCAAGAGCCCCGGAATTTTTCTTTTTTCTTGTCCATGTATACACCCTGTAAAAGTTTTAATAAAGCAGTTTCCAATGCTACTAATTTTCTGTAGTCCTGTACCACCTGCATGAATCTGTGTAGCAATGATACATTTTTGGGAAGCATGTTCTTGCTCCCACTTCAAATGGTGGCCCTAATAACTACTTTGAAACTCTAGGGCACACTATAGTAATCTCTCTTCTGTTAAGACATTGTGAAAGCAAATGTGCTGTTTGTTTTACGTATAATTCCACACATGTTTTATTTACAGGTACAGTCCAGCTGTTCAGCAGATGGGCTTCTCATCTCCACATATAAATGGCCCAAATGTGGGGATTCCTCCCACTTCGAGGATTGTGCGAACTAATATGGAAGGAACTGTTGCGAGGAGTGATGTGCAGGATGGCTCGGAGCATCTCGACCAGTCACCAAAAAATCAAGAACTGCAGAGACAGATGCCTTATGCACAACCTGCTGTAACACAGCAGCAAAGCAGTGGACAGGTGCCTTCTTACCCCCAGCAACAAGGCCAGAGAATGCAAGGGGACCACCAGGTTTCAGCTCAGTTCATGCAGCCTGGTCAGCATCAGTTACAAGGCCCCCCCACTTTGTACAGTGGTGTCAGTCCTCAGAAGATTCAAGGAATGTCTAGTGTTCAGCAGGCATCACCAGTCCAGGCTGCTTTCCAGACTGTGAATCCAATTTTTAAGCCACAGGTGACTGGTCAGCAGCACATGGATCAAAGTTCTCCCTCTCAGCAACTTTTAAATCAGAGGAAGCCAGTCGATAGACCTCAGCCCCAAGGGCTTCAGTCACAGACCCCTGCAGGCAACCAGTATCAACAGAGCGTGAGTGTCTACGAAAACCAGGGAGCGAATCCACAGGTACAGCAGGCACCGCAGCTAGCGAGGACAAACTTAACACAAACACCAGTGAATCGTTTGCAAGGACAGAATCAGTTTTCCTCTTCTACGACAAACCAACGACTGGTGAACTTGCCGGAACAAACTTTTGTTCAGCCTCGAGCCCAGGGTCCAAGTCAGATAATGCGTCCACCACTTAATCAACCTGTGGGACAAGCTTTCACTTCTGAGCCTCCCAAGAGTGGTACGCAGTTGCATCCGACAAATCAGTTTCCACAGCCTCCAAATCAGCTCTCAGCTGGTGCTCCCACTCAGCAACCGTATACCCCAAATACTTACGGACAGGCCAGGAACAATCCACCCGCGAATCAGTTCTCATACGCTTCGAGTCAGCCGTATCCCCAGAGTTCAGATTCACATGTAAACTCATCTGCCAGGCAGATGCAGGAGCAGCAGCAGCAGCACATTCCAGGTCAGTTCCCTCCACAGCAGCCAGCTGGTGCCTCTTATCAGTCTGGAATCACTGGTCCTGCTTCACCAGGCTACCCAGGACAGAACATTGTGACTCAGATGGGCACACAACAACAGCACCACCACCACCACCACCAGCAGCAGCAGCAGCAGCAGCAGCCACAGCCACAACCAGTACCTTATAAACCTGGAGCATCTGCACCAACATTAACACAGTTCGCACCATCTATTCCAAGGAGTCAAGATCAGGGCCCTTATTTGCCAGCCTCACAGGGACCACCACAAATGACACATCCTCCACAGCTACAGCAGCAGCAACCACAGCAACAGGTGCCTCAACAACTACAGCAGCAGCAACACCAGCAACAATTGCTTCAACAACGTCAACAACAGCAGCAGCAGCAGCAGCAGCCGCAGCCGCAGCAACAACTGCTTCAACAACAGCAGCAGCATCCGGTAGCTCCATGGCTCAACACGCAAGTGACACCCATTCAGCAGCAGCAGCAGCAGCATCACCCATTGGTCAAAAGGTATCCACAGCAGGTATGTAAATAGTACAAAAATGTGAAAAATGTTAACTTTGAGAGAATAAAAGCTGACTGCAATTATATAAGCACTTTTTAGGCTGCAGATTTTCAATATCTTGGATTCAAAGTTCCATATTCCAGTGGTAGAGAGAATAGATGGAAATTGAGTGGAATGAAACATAACAATGATGTACAGCAAATGGATTATGTAGATAAAGGCAGCAGAGTGTTGCTAGAATAGGGATCATAGTTGATGTAAATGGTTTGCTTTCAGTCAGAGCAGCCTACTGGTATGAGTTGTAACAGAGTTAGTAAATGTTCACAAATAGTAGTGTGTCATAACAGCTGACACAGGGTGTGGAGTTGTGCCCAGCAGCTTGTTTTACTGCTAGGTAGTAGATTGTTAATTATTGGCTGCAATATGGCAGCCACCGTTTATTTGTGTAGACAGATGGTTGGTTCGGCACGTTATTTGCATACCACATTCATCAGGAAATTGCAGAATGTAGAAAACTTGGAGATCCATTGCATAAGTGCTGATTGACCAACTAAATAATTATGGAAAGCATGAGGATGCTCTGGCAAAGGCACGGAGTAGGTGGAAGAAATTAGGCAACGAGACATCTGTGAGCTTTTATGGGAGATAGTAGCTCCTGAATTTGAATCTGACCAAAATGTTAGCACTGTCAGGATGACCTTACTGTGTGTGTCAAGGTACCCATGGTATTCTAATCTCTGCAGTTAGTGTTGTAATCTGGTTTTATATATGAGTGATATAACTCTGCATCTATATCTAAATGCCGCGCGGGATTAGCTGAGCGGTCTAAGGCACTGCAGTCGTGGACTGTGTGGCTGGTCCCGGCGGAGGTTAGAGTCCTCCCTCGGGCATGGGTGTGTGTGTTTGTCCTAAGGATAATTTAGGTTATGTAGTGTGTAAGCTTAGGGACTGATGACCTTAGCAGTTAAGTCCCATACGATTTCACACACATTTGAACATATCTAAATCTATACTCTACAAACCACAATGAGCTGCATGTCAGAGGGTATGTCCCATTTTACCCGTTTCTAGTATTCCTTCCCATTCCATTCACATGGATTGTGGGAAGAATGATAGTTTGAAGGCCTCTGTGTGTGCTGTAATTATTCTAATCATGTCCTCATGACCCCTATATGTGCAATACATAGGGGTTTTAGTATATTTCTAGAGTCATTTAAAGCTGGTTTGTGGAACTTTGTTAATAGACTTTCTCAGGATAGTTTGCATCTACCGTCAGGAGCCTTCCAGTTCAGTTCCTTAAATAGCTCTGTGACATACTCCCACAGATCGAACAAACATGTGACCATTCGTGCTTAAATTGTTTGTATATGTGATTATCCCATGTTTGTCCTATTTTGTATGGGTCCCACACACTTGAGTAAGGTTTGAATTGAAGTTTGTGTTAGGGTGGACATTGGACTTAGGTAGTCTATGCACCTGTATTAGCCCCAACGATACAGTGGCATAATGGCTGGCACATCTGTCTAGTAAGCAGGAAACATGGGTTCAAGTCCCAGTCGTGGTACAGATTTTATTTCATTCTTTTGGGTTCTGTCCTTACCATATTTAAATGGCTGAACATTTAAAGCAACTTGTCAATCTTTGCACCACTTTGATCAAGATCTGACTGACTATTTATGCAGCTTCTTTCAGACAGTACTCCATTATAGATAACTGCATCATCTGCAAAAAGTCTGAAGTTACTAATAATATTGTCTTCATGGTCATTAATATACTTACAACATGAACAGCAAGTGTCCCAACCCTCTCTTTTGAGGCACACACAAAGTTACTGCTACATCTGACAATGACTCTCCATCCAAGATAACAGGCTGCATCCTCCCTACCAAATAGTTCTCGGTCCAGTAACAAATTTCCCGTGATACCCCTTATGATCGTACTTCCGACAATATATGTAGGTGTGGTACAGAGTCAAATGCTTTTTGGAAATAAATAAATACTGCATCTGCCTGACTTCCTTGATCAAAAGCTTTCAGTTGGCACGTGAGAAAAGTTTGAGTAGGATTTTGTATGATGGATGTTATCGGTATATATGCTGGTTGGCATGGAATGGGTTATTCTGTTGGAGATACCTTAAGATAATATGTTCTAAGATTGTACAACAAATTCATGTCAGGGGTATTGGATGGTAGTTTTGTGGATCACTTCTATTACCATTCTTGTGCACATGCTTGACCTGTGCTTTCCTACAACTACTGGGCACGATTTCTTGTTTGAGGGATCTACAATAGATTATAGTTAGAGAGGGGCTGGTTCATTATAGTAACTGATAAGGATACCATTAGGCCCTGTAGCTTTGTTAAATTGTGACGGTTTTAGCTGTTTCTCAACGCCACTGACACTAATACCTCTTTCACTCATCTCTCCAGTGGTACGAGCGTTAAATTGGAGCTAATCTCTTGGGTTTTACATTGTAAAGGAACATTTGAAAATAAGAGTTAATAATTTCAGCGGTTGCTTTGCTACTCTCAATTTCAGCTCCTGTCTCATTCACTAGGGACTAGACACTGACTTGGTGCCACTAACTGCCATTACATATGACCAGAATTTCTTTGGGTTTTCTGAAATATCATTTAACAACATTTTGCTATGGTAGTCATTGAAGACATCATGCATTGCTCTCTTGACAGGCAAATGTGTTGCATTCAGCACCTATTTGTCTATAGTCCTACGCATTGTTTTGCATCTATTATGCAATAGTCTGTTTTTTCTTTAGAAGTTTCTTTACAGTGGCTGTATACCATGAAGGTTCCCCCCTATTATGAACTGTCTACTTGGTACCTATATATCCAGTGCATGGTCAACTATTCTTTTAAACTTTAGCTATAGTTCCTCTACATGTTCTTGCCCTGGGCTGAAAGTTTGAAGTTCCTCATTGAGATAGGACACTGCTGAATTTTTAGGTAGTTTACTAAACATATGAGAGTTGGAACTTTAATAGTGACAACTATTTATTTACAGCTCATACAAAATAGATGTTGTTGTTGTTGTTGTTGTTGTTGTTGTGGTCTTCAGTCCTGAGACTGGTTCGATGCAGCTCTCCATGCTACTCTATCCTGTGCAAGCTTCTTCATCTCCCAGTACCTACTGCAACCTACATCCTTCTGAATCTGCTTAGTGTATTCATCTCTTGGTCTCCCTCTACAATTTTTACCCTCCACCCTGCCCTGCAATGCTAAATTTGTGATCCCTTGATGCCTCAAAACATGTCCTACCAACCGATCCCTTCTTCTAGTCAAGTTGTGCCACAAACTTCTCTTCTCACCAATCCTATTCAATACCTCCCCATTAGTTACGTGATCTACCCGCCTTATCTTCAGCATTCTTCTGTAGCACCATATTTCGAAAGCTTCTATTCTCTTCTTGTCCAAACTGGTTATTGTCCATGTTTCACTTCCATACATGGCTACACTCAATACAAATACTTGCAGAAATGACTTCCTGACACTTAAATCTATATTTGATGTTAACAAATTTCTCTTCTTCAGAAACGCTTTCCTTGCCATTGCCAGTCTACATTTTATATCCTCTCTACTTCGACCATCATCGGTTATTTTACTCCCTAAATAGCAAAACTCCTTTACTACTTTAAGTGTCTCATTTCCTAATCTAATCCCCTCAGCATCACCCGATTTAATTTGACTACATTCCATTATCCTCGTTTTGCTTTTGTTGATGTTCATCTTATATCCTCCTTTCAAGACACTGTCCATTCCGTTCAACTGCTCTTCCAAGTCCTTTGCTGTCTCTGACAGAATTACAATGTCATCGGCAAACCTCAAAGTTTTTATTTCTTCTCCATGAATTTTAATACCTACTCCGAATTTTTCTTATGTTTCCTTTACTGCTTGGTCAATATACAGATTGAATAACATCGGGGAGAGGCTACAACCCTGTCTCACTCCTTTCCCAACCACTGCTTCCCTTTCATGCCCCTCGACTCTTATAACTGCCATCTGGTTTCTGTACAAATTGTAAATAGCCTTTCGCTCCCTTCAGAGTTTGAAAGAGAGTATTTCAGTTAACGTTGTCAAAAGCTTTCTCTAAGTTTACAAATGCTAGAAACGTAGGTCTGCCTTTTCTTAATCTTTCTTCTAAGATAAGTCGTAAGATTAGTATTGCCTCACGTGTTCCAACATTTCTACGGAATCCAAACTGATCTTCCCCGAGGTCCGCTTCTACCAGTTTTTCCATTCGTTTGTAAATAATACGCATTAGTATTTTGCAGCTGTGACTTATTAAACTGATAGTTCGGTAATTTTCACATCTGTCAACACCTGCTTTCTTTGGGATTGGAATTATTATATTCTTCTTGAAGTCTGTGGGTATTTCGCCTGTCTCATACATCTTGCTCACCAAATGATAGAGTTTTGTCATGACTGGCTCTCCCAAGGCCATCAGTAGTTCTAATGGAATGTTGTCTACTCCCGGGGCCTTGTTTCGACTCAGGTCTTTCAGTGCTCTGTCAAACTCTTCACGCAGTATCTTATCTCCCATTTCATCTTCATCTACATCCTCTTCCATTTCCATAATATTGTCCTCAAGTACATCGCCCTTGTATAAACCCTCTATATACTCCTTCCACCTTTCTGCCTTCCCTTCTTTGCTTAGAACTGGGTTGCCATCTGAGCTCTTGATATTCATACAAGTGGTTCTCTTCTCTCCAAAGGTCTCTTTAATTTTCCTGTAGGCAGTATCTATCTTACCCCTAGTGAGACAAGCCTCTACATCCTTACATTTGTCCTCTAGCCATCCCTGCTTAGCCATTTTGGACTTCCTGTCGATCTCATTTTTGAGACGTTTGTATTCCTTTTTGCCTGCTTCATTTACTGCATTTTTATATTTTCTCCTTTCATCAATTAAATTGAATATTTCTTCTGTTACCCAAGGATTTCTATTAGCCCTCGTCTTTTTACCTACTTGATCCTCTGCTGCCTTCACTACTTCATCCCTCAGAGCTACCCATTCTTCTTCTGCTGTATTTCTCTCCCCCATTCCTGTCAATTGTTCCCTTATGCTCTCCCTGAAACCCTGTACAACCTCTGGTTCTTTCAGTTTATCCAGGTCCCATCTCCTTAAATTCCCACCTTTTTGCAGTTTCTTCAGTTTCAATCTGCAGTTCATAACCAATAGGTTGTGGTCAGAATCCACATCTGTCCCTGGAAATGTCTTGCAATTTAAAACCTGGTTCCTAAATCTCTGTCTTACCATTATATAATCTATCTGATACCTTTTCGTATCTCCAGGATTCTTCTAGGTATACAACCTTCTTTTATGATTCTTGAACCAACTGTTAGCTATGATTAAGTTATGCTCTGTGCAAAATTCTACAAGGTGGCTTCCTCTTTCATTTCTTCCCCCCAATCCATATTCACCTACTATGTTTCCTTCTCCCCTTTTTTCTACTGACGAATTCCAGTCACCCATGACTATTAAATTTTCGTCTCCCTTCACGACCTGAATAATTTCTTTTATCTCGTCATACATTTCATCAATTTCTTCATCATCTGCAGAGCTAGTTGGCATATAAACTTGTACTACTGTAGTAGGCATGGGCGTTGTGTCTATCTTGGCCACAATAATGCGTTCACTATGCTGTTTGTAGTAGCTAACCCGCACTCCTATTTTTTTATTCATTATTAAACCTACTCCTGCATTACCCCTATTTGATTTTGTATTTATAACCCTGTAATCACCTGACCAAAAGTCTTGTTCCTCCTGCCACCGAACTTCACTAATTCCCACTATATCTAACTTTAACCTATCCATTTCTCTTTTTAAATTTTCTAACCTACCTGCCCGATTAAGGGATCTGACATTCCATGCTCAGATCCGTAGAACGCCAGTTTTCTTTCTCCTGATAACAACGTCCTCTTGAGTAGTCCCCGCCCGGAGATATGAATGGGGGACTATTTTACCTCCGGAATATTTTACCCAAGAGGACGCCATCATCATTTAATCATACAGTAAAGCTGCATGTCCTCGGGAAAATTTACGGCTGTAGTTTCCCCTTGCTTTCAGCCGTTCGCAGTACCAGCACAGCAAGGCCGTTTTGGTTAATGTTACAAGGCCAGATCAGTCAATCATCCAGACTGTTGCCCCTGCAACTACTGAAAAGGCTGCTGCCCCTCTTCAGGAACCACATGTTTGTCTGGCCTCTCAACAGATACCCCTCCGTTGTGGTTGCACCTACGGTATGGCCATCTGTATCGCTGAGGCACGCAAGCCTCCCCACCAACGGCAAGGTCCATGGTTCATGGGGGGAGGCAAAATAGATATTGGTTTCAAAGTTTCACTGACCTTCAAAGTAGTCACCAGCATTGTGTATAACACATTGCCAGTGATGTGGAAGTCGTAGGTTACTCTTAACAGTGCCAGTTGCGTTGACAGTTCAAGCAGCACAGTCTCTTGCCTGACAATTGTAGCAGTTCTGAAGTGAATGCCGTGAAGTGTTTCCTTCAGTTTATAAATCGAGTTGAACTCCCGAGGGCTGAAGTCAGGGGAGTGCACTTAGCAGCTCCATCAGTGAAACAAATCAGTAACTGTATGGTCTTGAGCATTGTCCTGCAAAATGATGGTCAGGTCCTGCAAAAAGTGTCATCACTTCTGTCTCTGTGCTGTTCATTTTGGAACACAATCTACGACCAGCTTAGACACAGAAGTGATGACACTTTCTGCAGGACCTGACCGTCATTTTGCAGGACAATGCTCAAGCACGTACAGTGCAAGATGTTACTGATTTGTTTGACTGATGGGGCTGCTAAGTGCTATACCACCTACTGCATTCCCCTGACTTAAGCCCTCGTGAGTTCAACTCGATTTATAAACTGAAGGAAACACTTCACGGCATTCGCTTCAGAACTGCTACAAATTCGTCGGGCAATAGACTGCGCCACTCAAACCTTCAACACAACTGGCACTGCTAAGAGTATCCTACGAGTTCTAAATCGCTGGCAACGAGTTATACACAATGCTGGTGACTACTTTGAAGGTCAGTAAAACTTTGAAACACACATCTATTTTGTACGAGCTGTAAATAAATAGTTGCCGCTATTAAAGTTCCAACCCTCATACATGTGTTTCTGTTTGTTTTAATTGTCGTTTCTACTTTGGTAATCGTTGTTGCCACAATCGCGTCATGATCACTCATACCAGTTTTGGTGTGGACATTCTCAAAGAGGTTTTTTTTCGTCACGAGTGGAGTCCCTAACTAGATTTTCGTGGTAGTTTCCAGAAAAGGCATTTAGTAATATCCCACAAGATGTCTTTATCACACCCACCACTAATAAAACTTTTACTTTCCAAATTAATTGTTGGTTGATTAAAGTCTGCACCAGTGATTGGGGAACTTACATACAAGTGAACTGAGGTTTTCTCTAAAGTTTTCTGTTACATCTGGAGATGAGTCTGGTGGACAATAGAAGGATCCAGGTATCATTTTATGCCCACTCCTGATACTGAGTCTTGCCCAAAGTCTCACATGCAGCTTCAATATCTACCTTGGTGGATTTGAGTTTCTTGACAACTGCAACAAATAGAGCACCTACATTTCTCGTTTTCCTATCCTTTCAATACACACTCACATTTTCCCCAAAAATCTCACAGCTATCAGTTTCAGATTTCAACCAGCTTCCTCTACCTATTTTTATTTGAGCTTCACTGCCTTTCAGGAGTGCTTCAAACTCTGGCTCTTTGTTGCGAATGCTTTGGCAGTTAACCAATAGGATTTTGATACTTTCACCTGTGGGGGAATCATTTCTATCAATCTTACACTGATTCTTCTTGGTTTCCTACAGCTGTCAGTATCTGGATTGAATGAAGAGTGTACAGTTCTCAACCATATGGCACAAGTTCAGGAAGTCACGGGCTACCTTGTCACAGAGCCTTCGAAGTCTTTCCACTTCACTCTGAACCAAAGGGCTACAATTAGTTCTGGGGACAATCCTGCAGATTGTGAGATTCGTTTAAACTCCATATGCAAAGCTGATCTTCTCAATCTACTTTGTCAGTCACGGAATGACAAGTATGACCCCGGAGCCCAAACAACAGGCATCATTTGTTCCTGCATGTGCCACAGTCTGCAGTTGATTGCATCCTGTTCGCTCGAGGCCGAACGTTTGAACCGCCAATGTTAATAGATCCCGTATCCTTTTGTGTTTACCTGTGCTTGACAACTACAAAACAGGTTTCCCCAGAAAGTTGAAGTGAGTCCCACTGGCTCAGTTTCAGTGAAAGACAGCAGCTCGAACTTGTTGGTTAGGGGGATCAATACACCACTTGAGTCTTTCCTCATCCCTGTCCATCCTGTACAGGATGCCAAGATCTATCATTGACATGCCATTTGCGGTAAAGTGGATGAGCAATGACAGATTCTATACTTTCTGCAGAGGAGATAGGATCCGTAGGAGAGAATAGTACTTGAGTTACCTCTGGTGCCGGTTCGCAGAAGCTCTTCCAACACACTGATTTGCAGCAGATGCCTATTGTTTGACAGTAGGCAGGGCGATTTCCAGCTTCTTACGTATGTCAACCAATTAACGTAGTTGCAGTGTCAGATTGACTCATTTTGAACATTAGTTTTTTCTTGTTGTGCTTCTTTTTGTTATTTACAATAGCTTAATGCCTTTTCTGACAGTGTTACCACAGTCTTATCATGATTCTTGCACCATCCTCCTCAACTCTGCCTGCTGGTGATTAAGATGGTGGTGAGGTGGATGCCGGCTTGTAGATATTCAGTGAGAAATGGTCAGTTTTGTTCATAAGAACTGGTGTAGTAGAAAATGGTGTAATTTGAAGGGGGAAGGAGAGGGGAGATGTGGGGAAATGTAGCTTTGAGATAAATTTCAGATGCTAAGGAATGCATGATATTTTTTGTTCCTTTCTCATTTGTCCCTGTCCTATTGCAACGGAGGATGATACTACTTGGATACTTTTTAAAAGTTAGTGTATCGAATGGTTTTTTAATTAGTGATGCATGAGTAAAGTGTTGCTCACATAGCAAGATTGTTTTGTAGGTATCTTGCTGTTACATGCTTCTGCCGTGTGTGTATTGTTACTTCCTAACTGTTTGCAAAGATTGATTGCATTGTTAGCTGTAACAGGTAGAAAATGCAATTTTGACTGAGAGATACACTGATGCAGCAGTGTTCATCTTCAGCATGCCACTGTAGAAGTTGGCACAGAAACAGCTGAGTAAAAAATCGGTGCAGTTCACACATTTATTTATTATTCAAAACAACTTTAGAGTTCATGTGAGACAACTTGTGCAAGATGTGTGTGCAAATTTGAAATTCTAGATTCACACATTTTACTGTTGGCGTCGCTTCTGTATATTCTTTCATTGATTGTATCAATACATATTTGTATTGTGCTATATTGTGAAATTTCTAACACTCCTACTGCCATGGTAAACTTGTACTGTTGTTGTCAATTGTAGCCTCAAATTTAGCGCTCTTTCAAAATTTTTGAGATCGGTAGGCCTACCTTCATTCAAAACAATCTTTCTCTAATTCCATTGTACACCTATGTGAGAAGCAGATCTTTTTTGAGAATTTTTGGACACTTACAAAACTATTTTTGTAAATTATTGTTACGAGTGTTTTGGATAATTCATTTGATAGCAAATCAACGTTTGTGATTCACAGTTACTGCCAAATAATAGATCATCACATATTTCATTGTATATCAGTACAAATAAATGAGCATTTTTGAGAATTTTCAGAAGGTAGCATTGTTCTGTGCATAATCTAATTTGTTGTAAATTGACATTTATGATTTAGTTCCTGTAGCAGATATTGTAACTAACACATTATGTTAAAACTTGTTTTCCTTTAAAGAGAACTGTATATTTGTTACATATACTGTAGATTAATTCTATTTTAGGGTTTGCTAACAACTGCAATTAACCTCAGAAAGTTTTAGGAAACAAGTAATTTTTACCGTGGGTTTTTCAGTTGCATTGATTGTAATCTTTGTTTTGTGTATTTGCTTCAGTTCTTAGAGAAAATTAGTAAGTTTCTAGCCTAACTTATTAAAAGATAATCAGCAGGCTTAGTTTTAAATTATTTATTCACTGTCCTTTTATACATTGCACCAGCCAAAATGCAGCCACACTCTAAATGCTGTTCTTGAACATGGAATGAGTTGGGTGACATTTGTAGGCAACTGGAAATCACACTGACTAATGTCAAATGATTGGCAGCTGCTGTGAATTTCTGTGCTGGAAGAGCTCCCAAGAGTCATGTACCTATGGTACACCTCAAGTACTGTCCTCTCATGTGGGTCGTATCTCCTCTGCAGGAAGTATGGGACCAATTATTTCTTGTCCACTTGACTCGGAGTGGTGTTTCAATGGTAGGGTAGGCGCCCTATAGAGGGTTCACGGGGACTAGGGAGGACTTGGATTGTTACACCAACTCGCTAATAAAAAATTCTGATGTGTTGTCTTTCACTCTAACTGAAACTGAGCCAG
Organism: Schistocerca americana; assembly: GCF_021461395.2. NCBI lineage: Eukaryota > Metazoa > Arthropoda > Insecta > Orthoptera > Acrididae > Schistocerca > Schistocerca americana. Next base: position 46,732,854 of record NC_060126.1, read on the forward strand.
TGGGACTCAATTCACCTGTTTGGGGGAAACCTGTTGTTTCTGGTGTCAAGGGGAGGCAAACACAAAAGGGGAGGAGTCTATTCATCGTTGACAGTTCAAACGTATGGTGAATGATTGAACCCCGTAGGGAAATGGCAGTAAGGTACAGGAAAGGACACCAGGTGCACTCTTTATGTATGCCTGGGGTCTCATTCCACATGTTGAAGAGGCTATTTGCTGTCATCTTGGTTCAGAAGTCTTACTTGGAGCATTCCATCGACTAGCAGAGAAAGTTGAGAAGACCAGCCTCATGCATAAAAATTCAATGAAGCTCACATTTTGCAGTATTGCCCCCAGACCTGTCATGCCCCTTCACTTCTGCATGGAGTGGAAGGATGGAACCAGAACCTTTGAAGGTTCAGTGACCAGCTGGGCTTCAACTTCCTGGACTTTTGCAATAGTGTTGAGAACTTTTTCTCCCTAATCAGGCCTAACCAGGTTTCGGGGTACACTGAAGGCTTTTTTTTTTTTTTAGGTTAGGCAACTCTCCATCCAATCCAGAAAACAATGTTGTTGTTGTTGTGGTCTTCAGTCCTGAGACTGGTTTGATGCAGCTCTCCATGCTAATCTTTCCTGTGCAAGCTCCTTCATCTCCCAGTACCTACTGCAACCTACATCCTTCTGAATCTGCTTAGTGTATTCATCTCTTGGTCTCCCTCTACGATTTTTACCCTCCACACTGCCCTCCAATGTTAAATTTGTGATCCCTTGATGCCTCAGGACATGTCCTACCAACCGATCCCTTCTTCTAGTCAAGTTGTGCCACAAACTTCTCTTCTCCCCAGTCCTATTCAATACCTCCCCATTAGTTATGTGATCTACCCACCTTATCTTCAGCATTCTTCTGTAGCACCACATTTCGAAAGCTTCTATTCTCTTCTTGTCCAAGCTATTTCTTGTCCATGTTTCACTTCCATACATGGCTACACTCCATACAAATACTTTTAGAAATGACTTCCTGAAACTTAAATCTATACACGATGTTAACAAATTTCTCTTCCTCAGAAATGCTTTCCTTGCCATTGCCAGTCTACATTTTGTATCCTCTCTACTTCGACCATCATCAGTTATTTTGCTCCCCAAATAGCAAAACTCCTTTACTACTTTAAGTGTCTCATTTCCTAATCGAATTCCCTCAGCATCACCTGACTTAATTCGACTATATTCCATTGTCCTCGTTTTGCTTTTGTTGATGTTCATCTTATATCCTCCTTTCAAGACACTGTCCATTCCGATCAACTGCTCTTCCAAATCCTTTGCTGTCTCTGACAGAATTACAATGTCATCGGCGAACCTCAAAGTTTTTATTTCTTCTCCATGGATTTTAATACCTACTCCAAATTTTTCTTTTGTTTCCTTTACCGCTTGCTCAATATACATATTGAATAACATAGGGGAGAGGCTACAACTCTCTCACTCCCTTCCCAACCACTGCTTCCCTTTCATGCCCCTCGACTCTTATAACTGCCATCTGGTTTCTGTACAAATTGTAAATAGCCTTTCGCTCCCTGTATTTTACCCCTGCCACCTTTAGAATTTGAGAGAGAGTATTCCAGTCAACATTGTCAAAAGCTTTCTCTACGTCTACAAATGCTAGAAACATAGGTTTGCCTTTCCTTAATCTTTCTTCTAAGATAAGTCATAAGGTCAGTATTGTGTCACGTGTTCCAACATTTCTACGGAATCCAAACTGATCTTCCCCGAGGTCAACTTCTACCAGTTTTTCCATTCGTCTGTAAATAATACGCATTAGTATTTTGCAGCTGTGACTTATTAAACTGATAGTTCGGTAATTTTCACATCTGTCAACACCTGCTTTCTTTGGGACTGGAATTATTATATTCTTCTTGAAGTCTGAGGGTATTTCGCCTGTTTCATACATCTTGCTCACCAGATGGTAGAGTTTTGTCAGGGCTGGCTCCCCCATGGCCGTCAGTAGTTCCAATGGAATGTTGTCTACTCCGGGGGCCTTGTTTGGACTAGGTCTTTCAGTGCTCTGTCAAACTCTTCACGCAGTATCGTATCTCCCATTTCATCTTCATCTACATCCTCTTCCATTTCCATAATATTGTCCTTAAGTACATCGCCCTTGTATAGACCCTCTATAAAACAATAGCTGTAGAAAACCCGGAAATATCAATGTAAGATCGAAAGTAATGCCTCCCACAGATAATAATAGTTAACTGACGAAGCATTTGCAACAAAATGCCAGAGTTCTTGCTCCTGAAAAGGAGTGAAGCACACATAATATGAGGAGCAGAAAGCTGTTTGAAACCTGAAATTGATAGCAGTGAGATTTTTGGGGAGAATTTCAGTGGATATTGAAAGGTGGGGCAAATGGGAAGTGGAGGTGGTGAATTTGTTGCTGTAGACAAGAAAGTCAAATCCATGAAGACAGAAATTGAAGCTGCATGGGAGATTGATAGGGTAAGACCCAGTATCCCGTGTGGGCATAAAATGGTCTATTGATATGATTGAGAACTTCAGAGAAAACCTCAGTTCACTATACGTAAGTTCTGCAATGATATAGTAATTGTCAGTGGAGATTCTAATCGTCTGCCAATCAATTGGGAAAATTAAAGAGTTTTGTTAAGCCATCCTGTGAAATGTTACTAAATGCCTTCTCTGAAAACTATCTAGAACAGATAGTTAGGAGTCCCCAGTCATGATGGAATTGTATTGGATCTAATGTCAACAAATAGACCTGATGTCTTTGAGGATGTCCACATCAAAACTGATAACAATGTCTGTGACACTGTTGTGGCAGCAATGAGTACAAAGGACAGCTCAAACAAGCAGAAGCATATATATGTTCAGCACACTAGATAAAAAATCAGTAGTGTCATATCTCAAGTGAGGAACTAGAAACTTTCACCACAGGACAGGAGTATGTAGAGGAACTGCGGCTCAAGTTTAAAAGTATAATTGATGATGCAGTGGATAGATATGTACCCAGTAGAACACTTCATAATGGGAGGGAACCTCCATGATATACCGTCACTTTGAAGAAACTTCTAAAGAAACGGAGATTACTGCATAACTGGTAGCATAGGGCTGTTAATAGAGAAATGCTAAATGCAATGCATTTGGCTGACAAGTGAGAAATGACTATCGTCTCAGGATACTGTCAAATGATCTTCCACAAAACCTAAAGAAATTCTGGTTGCATGTAAAGGCTGTTAGTGGCAGCAAAGTTAGTGTCCAGTCCCTAATGAAAGAGACAGGAACTGAAATTGGGGGTACCAAAAAGGAAGCTGAAATGCCTAACTCTATTTTAAAATGTTCCTTTACAAAGTAAAACCCAGGAAAATAGCCCCAATTTAACCATTGTACCATTGAAGAGATGAGTGAAATAAGTCTGTGTTAATGGTGTTGAGAAACAGCTGAAATAGTTAAAATAGAATAAAGCTCAACGCTCTGGTGGAATCCCTGTCAGATTATATACTGAATTTGTGGCTGATTTAGCCCCTCTTCTAACTATAATCTTTTGCTGTTTCCTCGAACAAAAAACTGCCAAGTTCTTGGAAAAAGGCAGAGGTCACACCTGTCTACAGGAAGGGTAGTAGAAGTGATCCACAAAACTGCAGTCCAATATCCTTGATCGATTTGTTGCAGAATCTTAGAACATGTTCTGAGCTCAAACATAATGAGGTATCTTGAACAGAGTGTCGTCCTCAAAGCCAACCAGCATGGATTTCAAAAACATCGATCATGTGAAACCCAACTCGCACTTTTCTTGCATGACATACTGAAAGCTTTGGATCAATGCAACCAGGTAGGATGCAGTTTTCCTTGATTTCCGAACAGCATTTGACTCTGTACTGCGCGCGCGCGCGCGCGCGCCCACACACACACACACACACACACACACACACACACACACACACTTATTGTCAAAAGTACAATCATATGGGGTATGAAGTGAAATTTGTGAATGGATTGAGGGCTTTTTAGTCAGGAGGAGGCAGCATGTTATCTTTGATGGAGAGTCATAATCAGATGTGGAAATAACTTCGGACGTGTCTCAGGGAAGTGTGTTGGGACTCTTGCTGTTCATGTTGTATATTAATGACCTTGCAGACAATATTATATTAACAAATGTTCAGAAACGTAAAATTGCGCAATTCACAAAACAAAAAACCATGGTATTCTATGACTATAATATCAGTGAGTCACAATTGGAATCGGCCAACTCGTACATATACGTGGATGTAACATTTTGTAGAGATATGAAATGGGATGATCACATAGGCTCAGTCGTGGGTGAAGCAGGTGATAGACTTTGGTTTATTGATAGAATACTGAGGACCTGCAATCAATCTAGAAAGGAGATTGCTTATAAATTACTCATTCTAGTGGTTCTAGAGTATTAATCAAGTGTGTGGGACCCATACAAAATAGGGCTAACAGGGTATACTGAATGTGTACAGAGAAAGGCAGTATGAATGCTCACAGTCTTGTTTGACCCATGGGGGTGTCCCGCAGAGATGCTGAAGAAACTGAACTAGAAGAATCTTGACGATAGATGTAAACTATCCCAAAAAGTCTGGTAACAAAGTTTCAAGTACAGTTTTGAAGTGATGGCTCTAGGAATATACAACAAGCCCCTATTGATTGTGAGGATGAGATTAGAATAATTACAGCATGCACACAGCTGCTCTCCATATGTGAATGGAATGGAAAAAAACCCTAATTACTGGTACAGTTGTACATGGCCTGTGCCATGCACTTCAGTGTTTTGCAGAGTGTAGATATAAATGTATTTATAAATTGCTTGTGAAGCATAGTATTTTATGGGTAGTTATGGATGAGTTTCAAAGTGGGATATGGAGAACCAACATTATGATGTTGCTACATGGGAGAACCTTGAATAGTGTCCATGAGACTATTGAAGATTATTTTCTCGTCTGATGGACATACCACCTCATGCATACTTCAACGATTTTGTGTAATTTAAAATGTCTTAGGACATGTGAGGCAGATGTCAAATTTGGATGAAAGTTTTGACAACTTTACCTATATTTGGCGACATCAGCTATGTGGTTGTCCCCATATAATTTCTACAGCTTTTGTTGCCTACATTTCTGTCCAGCTTTCGTCAGAGGAACTGTTGTTTCTGAAACTATGTAACTGTGACACTATCTTTGTCAAGTTTCAACAGCATTATATGCCATTAAGAAGTTAATCTTCTGTGTCCCTTTGGTATGAGAATTCATTTTAAACATGTAAGTAATTTAATTTACTATCACTGATTTTTATATAACAATTTGTTATGCCTCTGCTACAGTAGTTCTACATTGTTGACTAAATTTTTTGCAGCCTGATTATCAGCCTACCAGCCCAGATAATCTCAGTCAGATGATGTCTGGAATGTCAGTTGCTCAACAAGGTTTCAACAAATTGTGGGTAAGTATATCTTACAATGTAATTGAGTCTCTTGCCTGTAAGAGAAGTTCTTGCTTTCTTCTGCTATACCCTAATTTTTCTGTCTGAAACAACAACGTAAAAATTTGTGGAATATAATTGTTAGTGGGTGGTGTTCTTTTTGTAGTGTAAAGAAAATTTTATAACTGTTCTAGAGTAAATTTATCTCCAAATAGTGTGCTAGAGGTGGCATTGATTTGTCAACAAACAGTGCACTACATCTGGTGTGTTTTATCAGATTTTTCTCAATTCTGAGGGCTACCAGTTTCCAGTCACAGGAAGCAAAGCATTTTATTCTGTTGTGATCAGCTGTGTTCTTTCATTAAATAAGCTAAGAATGTTGGTGTCTAGCAAACTCCTACCACAAGAGATATATAAAGATCTGTACAAGATGTAATAAGCAATAAAAAAGGAAATGTTGAAGTCGGGTAATGTAAGATCGTTCCCAAAGATCAAGGACATCTTGCAAAGAGCGGCCTACCTGAACTGGCAATGGGCTGGCCACATTGCTAGAGGCAAACATGAGAGGTGGGCAAAACTGGTGATGCAGTTGAGTTCAGGAAGCAGATGAAGGTCCAGAAGAAGACCACCAGACTGGTGAAATAAGGACAAGATCACACTAGTGCTGGAGGAACCTGCTAAAAGTGCACCTGAATGTTTGACTTGAAGAGCCCTTGCCATTTTGTGATAGAAATGGCTGATCATGATGAAGCTAAAGATATCAGACAGTGATTTTGCATGTTTTTACTGGAGTAATGTTTTCAATTTTGAATTGTTCAGTAGAGATACTTCTGCAATGTTTAGCTGTTTTTGGTAACACTAAATAATTGTTCTGAATTACCTGTATTAATGTGGACGGCATCTGAAATTTTCAATCTTTTTTTTTATTCGGTCTGTTGGTTGGGTATTGGAAAGATCACCACCAGGTATTCAGCCAGGTTGCCAGGTTGCGTCATCCAAATTGTGTGATACTTTGCCAAGACATGTAGGCATCGTGAGGCCATCATGATGCCTGAATATCTTTCTGTGAGTGCCAACTTGTAAATCCTCTCCATGTTATTGAGGAACAAACAGTGGCCATACTTGCTGAAAAGGATGGGAAATCTGCCACTGGAACATGACCTGTGGTTTGTGAGAGACTGCTGAAAACATGTGTGTGGTGTCATTCCAGCACCTCAGTTGGTGTGGCATATGCCATACTTTTAACAGTGAAGACACAGTCTGAATAAGAGTATTCAGTTATATTAAATAGTACATTATTATGATGTACAGTCAAGATCAAACTGTATTTCACCAATTTCGAAAATTACTAGTTTTGACCTGTGAACATATTATGAAGACTAGTGTCTGCTACCAATGAAAGCCAATGGGAGTATCTACATATTGATTTGTTAGCCATTTTTTTTACATTTTGACATATTTATTGTGGACCATTGTAGTAAGTATAGACAGTGTTCCATGATATTGTCTTCCTGTTTGTTAAAGAACATTTTAATCAATAATTAGTCTTTTAATAACTACATCATCATCATCATTTATTTTGCTGGAGATATCTAGGACCATGTTAAGTCTTGTTACATTTGGCAGAGAACTAAGCTTTCTTTGAAGCCTAGATATCCTTCATGCTTTGTGAATGGGCGTGATTGCTCTCCATCATTCAAGGGGCAGCACATCTTTTTATTTCCTTCAGCTTGGTTTAGCCATTCCTCAACATCGACTTCTGGAAGAGATTCCTGTAGCAAGTGACTTTGGGTTTTATTTGTTGGAGTTCAAGGATTTTTTTATTTCTAAACTAGAGAATTGTGGATTTTGGAGTTGAATAAAAAAGTGGAAGATCTTCTTGGTTAACCTGTTCCTGCCTATTCTTTTGAGGTACCTTAAAATTGTTACACATATTGTGCAGGTTGTCTGTAATTCTCTCTGTTTTGCGATGGATTCCTTATTGGATCAAGTTTGCTGGATGTTACTCATGTAATTGGATGCCATGGATGGTGGTCTAATGATTCTGTGCTCTTTTTCTCCAGTTCTTTGACAAGCCTTTTGTGTGCCTTTAGGGATCGGGTTGTGGCTCCATACATAGCTATTGGCTTCAGAAGTGTTTCATAGTGATGTATCTTAGTGTTTTGTGAAAAGCATTTCTAGTTTTAGATCGTGTGTGATGTTCGATAGGCTATTTCAACTTTATGCTTCCTTGTCCAGTCTATTTTTAGGGTTCTTTAGTCCAGTCGGTAAAAATGGAACCCCCAATAGGATTGTTTTGTTGTCTACGTCTGTCTGTCAGACTGTTCAAATCCCTTTTTCTCAGGAATGGGTTCCCCCAGGGGCTCACTGTTCTTTCATGAGTTATTGCGCAGCACACATTGGGCCCTGAGCTATTGGAGCCCATTCTTCATTCCCAGGCTGCATTTCCTTCACTGTGACCCTCGCTCCTCATCCTCACTCCTACTCTGCTGACCCTTCCTTCCCTTCTCTTGGCATTCTTATCTATGTCAATCTAGCTGTCCATGTGGTTCCCTGTATTCCTAGCGGTTTTGTTCCTTTTGCCTATTTGATCTCCACTTCTAGATTTTCTGTCTTCAGTGTGAGCCATTTGAGGAAGAATTCCCTCCCTAATGTCCACGCTGTGGAGCCCTGCCCTTTCTGCCCCTTGCCCCCCCCCCCTCCTCCCCCTTCCTTCCTTGCCATAGCCCCCCTTCTGCCCTGCTAGGTCACCAGCATGTGTTAAAAGTCTGTGTGGTGAAGCTGTTATGTATCTGTCAGGCTGAGCCCCTTGACAACAGAGGTATCACACTACTGATACCTGAGCTGTTGCTTCCCCATGTATGCCAAGGAGTGGTTGCTTGTCATCCTGGAGCATCAGCATCCCTGGCAACAGCCACCATGCCGGACGACACGTACTGTGGCTGGGTAGCAGCCATGGGGGAGAGCCCCTGCTCGGAGTGGGTGGTATCAGGGTAGATGCTTGGTGCATGAAGTGGATCAAGCAGCAAAAATCTGGCTGTTCTCAAATGGCTGTCTTGGGAATGGTACCGGATCATTGACTACTGCTTTATATGACCCTGAAACCTTCCCTTTCCGGGTCACACCCTGGGAGAAGAGCCGGGTTCGCCATCTTAGGATGAAACACTGTCCACACTACCTGGTCTGTACTGGGATGGGTGAAGACACATTCACCACCACAAAGCCATCGTTTTTTTGTGGAGAATATGAAGGACAAGTTTGGTGAAGTGGAGTCTCTCGGCATGATGTGGTTGGATCTCCAGTTAATCAAAGCTGCTTCAGCCACCCAGTCTGCAGCTCTTCGTGCTTGTGATCATCTTGGCGATCTCCTGGTGTTTATTGCTCGTCATCAGCCTCTGAATATGGTCCGGGAAGTGATTTGTAATTGGAACCTCATACTTCAAATTGATGAGTAACTCTGGGCTAATCTGAAACGACACGGTATTCAGTTCATTAGATGTGTGCAGAAGGATCATAAAGACTAATGCATCAATACTGGTGCCTTTGTTTTGGCTTTTGAGGGGGTATCCTCCTAGAGAGGGTCAAAGCAACGTGTTACCAATGTGGTGTGAAGCCATACGCCCTGCTACCCACAAGGTGCTTTTGGTGCTTGCGTTTTGGATATATGTCTTCGTGCCGTAAGGCAGACTCGCTGTGTGGTGACTGGACACCCATTCCATGAGAGAAGTCGCTGTGTTTTGCCACCTGTGTGTGTGCAAATTGTCATGACCACCACTCTCCCTGCTCACCAGACTGCCCTGCTTATAAGTAAGAAAAGAATAGACAAGACTGTAAGTCCGTGGATCGTCTATCTTATAGTGAGACTCGTCAGCAATATGACTGACTCCACCCTGTGTCAGTGTTTTCTACTTTTGCCTCTGTTGCATCCTTTCTCCCTCCTATACTTGGTCCTGTCCCCCATCTCCTGTGGTTCTCCCTTCCCTTTCCTCCACCCCAATCGATCTCATCTCTTCCCCTCAAGAAACTGCTCCTCCTCCTCAGCCAGAGAAGAAATCCTCTCCTCTGGCTCTTGCTTGGGACGGGGCTCCCTCTTGGAACACCCCTCCCTGGCATTCTCAAGATAGAAAGCCTGCAACCTCGGCTCGCACAAGGGAACCACAGTCAAAGGTCCCAAAGCATGTCGCTCTCTGTCCAATCCGAACATTGCTCCCACCCTCTAACGGAGGAGGAGAGGAGGAGGAGGAGAAGGAGAAGCAGTAGCAGTGCAAGTCCAAGGATGAGGCTTCCCTGGCATCCTAGGGAAGCTCCACCCCCTCCTCACTCCAAATCAGATCCAGTTTTTATGGATGTCACCCTATCCTCGTGTGTGTGGTGACCACTGACCCGATGACATGATGTCCGCTCGGCTTCTTTGTGTCTAACCTGGACTCTCACCACTCGATAATCCAGTGGAATTGCAATGGATATTACTGTCACCTACTGGAAATACAACTAGTTTCCTTTTTTCTCCATTCTGTCTTGCTCTTCAAGATATGCACTTCCGTGATGACCACTCTGAAATGTTTGATGGTTATCGGACGGTTCTGTCAGAACTGTGCCGTTACCGAGATAGCATCTAGAGGGGTCTGCACTTTTGTGACATTAATGACTGGATTCCCCTTCTTACCAAACTGGAAGCAATAGCGGTATGAGTGCAAATGATCCCCAGCAATCACTATTTGCAGTGTCGACCTCCCTCCAGGTAGGCCATTTCCTAATGTTGAACTGCCTACCTTAATACAGCAACTCCCGCCCCCATATCTCCCCCTTGGGAACTTCAGTGCAGACCACCCCCCTGTGACTAGAGATCTTCTAATTGGCCACCTTATTACAGACTTTGATATATCTCCTCAATGATGACGCTCCTACACACTTCAGTGTTGCTCATGGCACCTTTTCTGCCATTGATCTCACGATCTCCTCCCCTGCTCTCATGGCTTCACTACATAGGTCTCACCTCATGATGAGCTTTGTGACAGTGTCCACTTTCCTGTGATTCTGTTGTTCCCCTAACACCGCCAGGCAGACCGTCCCCCATTTTGGGCATTCTGTAGAGCCAAGTGGCCCATATATACATTTGCTGTGCACTTTGTCAACTCTCTCTTAGATTGCATTGATGTGGTTGTGCAAGACATCTCTGACACTATTCTTAATGCCACTGGCACTGCTATCCTGCTATACACACGTCCCCTTCATGGTCGAGTGGTACCATGATGGACCGAGGATGTAAGAGTCGCAATCCAGGACCACCAATGGGCACTGCAACAAATTAAATAACACCCTCACAGACTAACCTTATCGCTTTTAGGTGTCTCCGTGCTAAGGTTTGCTACATTATTAAACAGAGTATAAAAAAATACTTGTTTCTTCTCGGGGGATGTAACCCTCTTCATTGCAGGTTTGGTCCAAGGTCTGTAGCCTTCTCAGCAGCCAGTGACTTTCAACTGTCCAGGGTCTTATCCCACAGGGTGTTTTGTGTATTGATCCATCGATCCTTGTAGAACACCTCGCGACAGCATCGGTGTTCTCATCCTATCCCACTACCTTTCTCTGGCAGAAATGATGAATTGTAGAACCCACCTCTGTTTCAACCCCACCAAGCTGAATCTTGTAATGAACCCTTCACTGAGTGGGAACCCTGGTAGGCTCTTACTTCTTCACATGACGTGGCCTCAGGCCCAGATTCCACCCACAATTGTCCTTAAATCAGGGAATAATCCAAGGTCTCTTGACAGTTACCGGTTGATTAGCCAGACCAGCTTACTTTATAAGTTGATCAAGAGGATGGTTAGCTTCTGATTATGTTGGGTGCTTGAATCTTGGAGCGTTTTGTCCCCGTATCAGTGTGGCTTCTGGGAAGGATGATCTACAACTGACCATTTACTCAGATTGGAAACAACAATATGACAGGCTTTTGCTAAATGCAGACACCTTGTTGCAGTCTTCTTTGACCTACATAGGGCATAAATTTTAGTTACCTTCCATGACTGGGTATTTCACGACCCCCTTCAGATTTTTATCTGCGAGTTTTTATCCCACTGGCCTTGCAGGCTAGACTTGGCATTTCACTCAGCACCCCTTGATCCAGGAGAATGGATCTCACAGTGTTCTTGTATTAAGTGTCACACTCTCTCGATGCCATCGATAGGCTTGTAACTTGTGTTGGAGTTCTGGTTACTCTGGCATTATATGTCGATTTTTGCAGCTGGAGCAACTCCCACTTGATAGCATCTGCTGAACGCTTGCTCCAAGGCGCCAGTTTTCTCCCTCCAAAACTCGGGTCATGCATTTTGCTGTCAACCCACAGTACATCCCGATCCAGAACTTCATTTAGGCAACCACTGCCTAGATGTTGTAGCACAGTCTTGTTTCTTGGGCCTTATATTTGATAAAAAAAAACTAACATGAATGCCCCATATTCACCACCTGAAGACTACCTGCATGCTGGAGCTTAATGCTCTCCGCCTCCTGGCTCACACATCTTGGAGTGCAGACAGCACCACTTTTCTCCATCATTACCGTGCTCTGGTCTTGTCCAGACTAGATATGGTAGCCAGGTTTATGGCTCAGCGGCACCTTCCACTTTGAAACTGCTTTACTCCTGTTCATCATTGTGGGGTATGTCTGGCTATTGGTGCATTTCACACTAGTTCCATCGACGCCCTCCTCACAGAAGTGGGGATTCTCCCTCTCAAATATGATGGAGCCACCTCCTGGTTTCTTATGCAATCGCCATTCGCCAATTCCCCGACCATCCAATGTACCCTGTCTTCTTTGCAACGAGGGATGTCTCCCTCCTGACACTTGCCCATGGGTGGGATTGCCAGCTGGCATGTGTCTCACTTCCCTCTGTCAGGATCTCCACCTCCACTCACTGAAATGCACCCCGTGTCTTCCCTCCTATAAACCCCCCCCCCCCCCCCCCCTTTTGGATGGCGCCTACACCACAGATTAGGACTGATCTGTTCCAGGGTCCTAAGATCTCTGTCGCCCCTATGATTTTTCTGGTGTCTTGTATGTGCCATCCTTGCAGAGTTCCAGGATGTCACCATCTTCTACACTGATGGTTCTAAGAAAATTGATAAGGTGGGATGCACTTTGTCTCTTACTGGCATGGAACGCCATATACTGCCGGAATCATGTAGTGTGTTCACAGCAGAGCTGCTAGCCATTAACAGGACCCTCCATTTTGTTAAAGAAATCTGGAATAAACAAGGTTTCACAGAACAATTAAGGGGCAAAAAATCAGAACATTGTTAATTTGTGATTATATCATGCGAAAAAAAACTTCAGTATTTGTTTGCTATTCAAACTTCAAATATTCTCAAAACTCTTGGAATTCCTGGGATCAACATGTTGCCAATATTGATGTTGATAACAGGCAAAAATCGTCGAGATTTTCGATTCCTGGGATGGATGAAATGTTTATATGCACAATTAAATTTGTATGGAACCCTCAGAGTGAACTCCCACTCGCACCTGGTCAGTTTCTTCTTGATGATCTTACCTAGGTATTTAAATTTTTCTACCCTGCTGATGTCTCTGTATTTCATTCGGAGTTCTTGGGAAGGCCATCTTTGATGTTGATCATCGCTTCTGTGTTGTCAAATTATATGTACAGTCCAGTTTGATTCACGGTTATGTTAGCAGTTAGAGTTGAATTGTAGCAGTTTGTGTCATTTGACAGTATGGCTATATCACTGGCAGAAGTTACAGACTGTCATGATTACCTTGGATTTACTTCCCATTCTCATTAGGTTGTTGTCAGGTTCCATCAGTCTTGGTTACCAGATTCTGGTCCCCCCCCCCCCTCCCAAGAACACGACTGAAAATCATTGGAGATAGCCGTGTTTTGATATTGGAGGAATCTGAGAAGAATTCTGCGTACTTTATCTTGTGGTATATGCATGTCAGTGTAACTCTAATTAATGCCAGCAGTTTGTCAACCCCAAATTCATTAAGGATGTTGAACAGGATTTTGCCATCTATTGAACCACAGGCATTCTTGAAGTTAAAAAAGACTGACACACATTGTTGTGAGCTTAGAGTGTCATTTGATGATGCTTTTGAGGTTACAGGACTGTTCAGCTGAACAACCTTTACTGAAGCCCTCTTGGTACTCCCGTACTTGATGTTCGGTTTGGGTTTCTAAACGCTCCAGTATGGAAAGTGATAGAATTTTATAGGTTATCAGTAGCAGGGATATTTCTTTGTAATTGTCATTTTTTGTGCTGCCTTTCTCGGGCAGTGGATGGATTAGGGCTGTTTTCCAGCCTTCAGGTAGGTGCCCTCTGTCTAATTTTTTTTTAAATTTACTGTTACAAGATTTTAACTGATTACTCAGGTGCACACTTTAACAGTGTTTTTGAAATTACTGAGTCTTCTGTAGGTACTTTGTTGTTTTGGAGACAGCACTTGATTAGTTTTTGTCATTTCGTCTGTACCCGGAGCACTGGAGAAGGTCTTTGTTGGCTTTGATTGGGCTTATGAATTTTTCACAATTTACTAATTTCTTTAAGTAATCTGCTAGAATGTTACAACTTTCTTCATTTGAAATTGCCAAGCATAGTGATAGTCGCTTATAGACCAGGAGTTCCTTTTAAAGATTCTGTGATACAATCGGGTTTCATTTCTCATAACGTTTTGGTGTAAAATTTCGATAAGTGATTTTTTTTTTACCATTGTAGCAATTTGGGCCCATTGGATTTTGTGGTTTTCCCAGTCAGTTTCCAGTTTCTTCAGGTAATACTGTTGCCATACAAAGAGTCTTTCCTTGAGGACTGATTCACTGATAACGTTTCACAATACAAGATTTTTGTCTTTTGACTTCTGCCAGTTCTTTTGCCTCCTCAATCATAGCCATATTTATTTAGATTTAGTGGCTTTTTAAATACTAATTGGTAAGTAATTTTTGTTTGTGAATTTCCCATTTTTGTATGGGATAATTACTGTGACTGGTGTTTAATGTAATACATAACACCATAGTGTATAAGAGAGTATTTTATCACATATGTGATAATAGCACTATCCAGCAGCAGCAACACATCTGTATAAAAGGGTAATGATATTAACAAGGAATTAGCACATGTACTTGATACCTGCATCATGGTCATGACAAGATACTTTGATACAAAGATAACACTGAATTTGTATGTTATGTTTTATATTTGTGTGTATTTTATGTGATTGTTTAATTTCTCATATGTGCTGTTCTGTTTCCATAACAGAAACTAAAGAGATATCTACTGGACAATACTAGTAAATAGGAAAGCATGTGCGACATAATTGAAATCTTAACTGTATATTATAAAATACGCTTTATTCTTTCTTTATAATCAAATTGTGTAGCTGAGGTTCCACCAGTTCCTTTTGGAATGCCGGGAACAGGTGAATACATTCTGGGACTGTCTTTCATTGCCATCTGACGAATATTTGAGAGTAATTCAAAATAATCACTCTTTGAAAGTGTGAAATCTCTCAAATTCACCACCACTTGTGAAGCTGAATGAAAAGCTAGGGAAGCTTGGTGGAACTTTTACTAAAGTAGACAGAAAGTAGACTCTTCTGTGCATTGTGTGTTGCTTTTTCAAAATAATGTGTTACAACAACTGATATATACTTTGTGGAAAACCACATGAATGGGTGGAGTAATAACAAACAACTTATGCTAAGTCTGGTTTGTTGCAGGGACATGAAAGCTGTGATCTTCTACAGAACCGAAACATACTACCTCCTGAGAAAATTGAACCACCAAAAATTAGATTACACCAAGAATTTTTGGATAGTGTTAATTGTAGCCCAGAGTAAGTGAAGTTTTATTGTAGTGACTTGCTTTTGTGTTTACTCTTGTGTATGATTTCATGTTTGGCAAAAAGTTCTTTAAGGCTAACTCTGTTGTAAATCTACATTTCAGCATTTTTAGGTGCACACTTACCAAAATACCTGAAACGAGTTCTCTTCTGCAGAAATCAAGATTACCTTTAGGAATACTTATTCATCCCTTCAAGGATCTTAATGTAAGTTCAGATTGATCTATCTGATCTTATTTTAGTCTTTCCTTCTTATCCCATCCAGTAAGTCTTCCTGGACCTGGGGTTCTGGTTGACTTTTCCAAAGTCTACCCCTTTTCGTAAACTTCTTACTGTTCTTTCCCTTTACCCCTCTTCCTTCCCCTACAACCGTTTGCCAAGAGAAGAAGCTGCTGGCTGTGAAAACGTTTTTTTTTTATATGTGTGTTCTTCTGCCCCTGCTTGGTGTGTGTGTGTGTGTGTGTGTGTGTGTGTGTGTGTGTGTGTGTGTGTGTGTAATTTAATGTGACAATGCCAAATGCAACTTGAAATACAAATAATAGAATGACTGAAGATAACACTTTACAGAAGAGGTACTGGTGCTGTGTAAATAAAGTAGTTGTTAAACATTGTAGTTTAGCTTTTGAATAACACAGGTTTCTGGATCTACATAATGTATTACAGTTGGTTAGTTCACTAAGTACTACACAAAGTCCTGTTCCTTTCATTATGCCTGCCTTTTGTTGCAGCACTTGCCTGTTATACAGTGCAACACCATTGTCCGCTGCCGTTCATGTCGAACTTACATTAATCCATTTGTGTATTTTGTGGACCACAAACGATGGAAATGCAATCTCTGCTTCAGGGCAAATGAATGTAAGTTATTTCTTGCTCTTCATTTCTTAAGACAGTAAATATTAAACTTAAATAAAAGTCCAGTATATGAAATTTGCTGCCATGACCAGTCTCATTCATTTCTCTTTTCAGTACCAGAGGAGTTCCAGTTTGATCCTGTCAGCAAATCCTTTGGGGATCCGTCAAGGAGGCCTGAGATAAAGTCTTCAACCATAGAATTTATTGCTCCATCGGAGTATATGGTGAGTGGAAAGTTGATGATCTGCTGAAATGAGTAACTTGATGATGATGATTGTCTCATTTGCCTATTTATGTAATATTCACAGTACTGGACTGTTACAACATTGTTTTAAACTTTGATTACATTTTTTAGCTACGTCCACCGCAGCCGGCTGTGTACCTCTTTGTGCTGGATGTAAGTGCTTTAGCTGTCGAGTCTGGATACCTTCAGATATTTTGTGAGACTCTGCTGGAGGAACTGGATAAACTGCCAGGTGATGCAAGAACCACTGTGGGCTTCATCACGTTCGACAGTACAATTCACTTCTACAGTCTCGCAGAGGGCCTCAGTCAGCCACACCAGATGATTGTTGTGGACACTGATGGTCAGTAACGCAGCCAAATATAAACATGTAGCTAAGTTGCACATTTTATTGCCTCTGCTTGCAAGAAATTCTCGGGTTTTTTAGTTTATCAAATTTCTCCGTGAAAGTTGATAAACAGTAGTTTTGTAGTAATATATATTACCTTAATTGCTACTTTTTTGCTTGAGTAATTTTTTTAATGGATCCCTAAAAAAAAGTTGCAGTTCAAATCTCAGAAATTTTTTAGGTTTTTGGAAGTGTGCGTGTGCACTTTCATCCAGTTGCAACTACATGTAACAGTTTCCCCTTCATGGTATCTAATCATTTCCCACCTTTTTAACTTTATGATTCACCAAGTTTGTGGTCAGCTATTGAGAAAGCTCTTCACTCTGTTAAGTTGAACTACAGACAGGACTTCAGCAACCGTGCAACACACTCAACAATGCTCTGTCACTAACAGTAAATGCAAAGATCATTTCTTTGTAAGTGTGACAGTAGATGCCCCTTTGCCAGCTTGTATATCAGGTTTCTTTAAATGTGACATTGATGAGTAAATGGTGTAGTGTAGTCTCTGACATCAGATTTGGAGATACTTCTGCTCAACAAAGTGCACTAAGAAGAAACATTTTTGAGATATATTTAATGCAGTGCATCAATTAAAGCACACTTCTAAATAAGAAAACCACCAAATAAGGCACTTCAGCTTAGCAAACATGTAAATCAGAATGGCATCTGCTTTGTTTTCTTCTATCAGCCAATCAAAACACATTGTATGTGAAGTCATGCAGACATCATTCTCACTGCACAGGGATCAGAAGATTCTAAACCACGTTGCACAAGGCGTATGACAATTCTTATGGAACCAAGTTAATTGTTTTCAAAAAATCTGAACCAAATTATCACCTTTGCTCCTAACTGGACGTATGGCTGTGCAACAGATCAGGCTCTCCACAAACTTCACTCACAAAATGATGTGGAACAAATGTATTCATTGTTAAGTTTTTTCACCATAAAAACTGCATGGTGTTCAGTACCCTGTGCTGTGACTGGCTGATAGAAGTGCCTCAATATGTGGTATGTTGATTTATGTGCTTGCGGAGCTCAAATTTATGGCATTTCTGCTATTTTACTGTATGACTGATAAGGAAATACGGCACATGCCATAACCCGATCTCCCAAAACTTTGCTCATTGGAAGAGGGGCGAGAATAAGCAAACAAGTATCTTTGGTTATCTGTATATATTAAATTGTTTCTGTGTTGTTGTTGTTGTTGTTGTTGTTGTTGCTGCTGTTGTTGTTGTTGTCTTCAGTCCAGAGACTGCTTTGATGCAGCTTTCCATGCTACTCTATCCTGTGCAAGCTTCTTTATCTCCAAGTACCTACTGCAACCTACATCCTTCTGAATCTGTGAATCTGCTTACAGTATTCATCTCTTGGTCTCCCTCTACAATTTTTACCTTCCGCACTGCCCTCCAATACTAAATTGGTGATCACTTGATGCCTCAGAATGTGTCCTACCAACCGATCCTTTCTTCTAGTCATGTTGTGCCACAAATTTCTCTTCTCCCCAATTCTATTCAGCACCTCCTCATTAGTTATGTGATCTACCCATCTAATCTTCATCATTCTTCTGTAGCACCACGTTTTGAAAGCTTCTGTTCTCTTCTTCTCTAAACTATTTATCGTCCGTGTTTCACTTCCATACATGGCTACACTCCATCAAATACTTTCAGAAAGGACTTCCTGACGCTTAAATCTACATTTAGTGTTAACAAATTTCTCTTCTTCAGAAACAACTTCCTTGCCATTGTCAGTCTACATTTGATATCCTCTCTACTTCGACCATCGTCATTTATTTTGCTCCCCAAATAGCAAAACTCATCTACTACTTCAAGTGTCTCATTTCCTAATCTAATTCCCACAGCATCACCTGATTTAATTCAACTACATTCCATTATCCTCATTTTCCTTTTATTGATGTTCATCTTATATTCTCCTTTCAAGACACTGCCCATTCCGTTCAACTGCTCTTCCAGGTCCTTTGCTGTCTCTGACAGAATTACAATCTCATCAGCAAACCTCAAAGTTTTTATTTCATCTCCATGGATTTTAATTCCTACTCCAAATTTTTCTTTCCTTTCCTTTACTGCTTGCTCAATATACAGATTGAATAACCCTAGGGATCTCTCCCCCCCCCCCCCCCCCCCAACCACTGCTTGTCTTTCATAATCCTCGACTCTTATAACTGCCATCTGGTTCCTGTACAAATTTTAAATAGCCTTTCACTCCCTGTATTTCACCCCTGCCACCTTTAGAATTTGAAAGAGAGTATTCCAGTCAACATTGTCAGTATTGCCTCACGTGTTCCAACATTTCTACAGAATCCAAACTGATCTTCCCCAAGGTCAGCTTCTCCCTGGTTTTCCATTCATCTGTAAAGAATTCATGTTAGTATTCTGCAGCCGTGACTTATTAAACTAATAGTTCGGTAATTTTCACACCTGTCAACACCTGCTTTCTTTGCGATTCGAATTATTATATTCTTCTTGAAGTCGGAGGGTATTTCGCCTGTCTCATATCTCTTGCTCACTAGATGGAAGAGTTTTGTCATGGCTGGCTCTCCCAAGGTCTAATGGAATGTTGTCTACTCCTGGGGCCTTGTTTCAACTTGGGTCTTCCAGTGCTCTCTCAAACTCTTCATGCAATAACATATCTCCCATTTAATCTTCATCTACGTCCTCTTCCATTTCCATAAGATTGCCTTCAAGTACATTGCCCTTGTATAAACCGTCTATATACTTCTTCCACCTTTTTGCTTTCCCTTCTTTGCTTAGAACTGGTTACCATCAGAGCTCTTGATATTCATACAAGTGGTTCTTTTTCCTCGAAAGGTCTCTCTAATTTTCCTGTAGGCAGTATCTATCTTACCCCTAGTGATACATGCCTCTACATCCTTACATTTGTCCTCTAGCCATCCCTGCTTAGCCATTTTGCACTTCTTGTAGATATCATTTTTGAGACGTTTGTATTCCTTTTTGCCTGCTTCATTTACTGCATTTTTATATTTTCTCCTTTCATCAATTAAATTCAATCTCCCTTCTGTTACCCAAGGATTTCTACTAGTCGTCTGCTGCCTTCAATTGTTCCCTAATGCTCTCTCTGAAACTCTGTACAACCTCTGATTCTTTCAATTTATCCAGGACCCATCTCCTTAAATTTCCACCTTTTTGCAGTTTCTTCAGTTTTAATCTACAGCTCATGACCAACATATTGTGGTCAGAGACCACATTTGCCCCTGTCTTACAATTTAAAACCTGATTCCTAAATCTGTCTTGCCATTATATAATCTATCTGAAAACTTCCAGTGTCTCCAGGCCTCTTCCATGTATTTAACCTTGTTTCATGATTATTAAACAAAGTGTTAGCTGTGATTAACTTATGCTCTGTGCAAAATTCTTCCAGGTGGCTTCCTCTTTCATTCCTTACCCCCATTCCATATTCACCCACTACTTTTCCTTCTCTCCCTTTTCCTACTGTCGATTTCCAATCCCCCATACTATTGAATTTTCATCTCACTTCAGTATTTGAATAATTTCTTTTATCTCATTGTACAATTCTTCAATCTCTTTGTCTTCTGCGGAGCTAGTTGGCATATGAACTTTTACTGCTGTGGTAGGCGTGGGCTTTATGTCCATCTTGGCTACAATAATGTGTTCACTATGCTTTTCTTAGTAGCTTATCCACATTCCTATTTTTTTTATTCATTATTAAAGCTACCCCTATTTGATTTTGTGTGTATTCACCTGACCAAAAGTAGTGTTCCTCCTGCCACTGAAATTCACTAATTTCCACTATATCTAACTTTCACCTATCCATTTCCCTTTTTAAGTTTTCTAACCTACCTGCCCAATTAAGGGATTTGACATTGCAAGCTCCGATCCGTAGAATGCCAGTTTTCTTTCTCCTAGTAATGACATCCTCCTGAGTAGTCCCCACCTGGAGATCCGAAAGGGGAACTATTTTACCTCCGGAATATTCTACCCAAGAGGACGCCACCACCATTTAACCATACAGTAAAGCTGCATGCCCTCGGGGAAAAATCACGGTGGTAGTTTCCCCTTGCTTTCAGCTGTTCGCAGCACCATCACAGCAAGGCCATTTTGGTTACTGTTACAAGGCCAGATCAGTCAATCATCCAGACTACTGAAAAGGCTGCTGCCCCTATTCAGGAAACACATGTTTGTCTGGCCTCTCAACAGATACCCCTCCGTTGTGGTTGCACCTGCGGTACGGCTATCTGTATCGCTGAGGCACGCAAGCCTCCCCACCAATGGCAAGGTTCATTTTTCATGAAGGGGAGAGTTTCTGAAATAACAACAAATAAAGTTTTTGAGTAAATAGTTCAGTTGAAGCAGTGGCATGGTGGTTAGTATTGCAGCATTACACTTTCACACCCCATGTTTGAAACCTAGTTATTATCTTTATTTTTGTTTTTTATTTATATACCTGTGCCTGTAGATTACTGCATGAATATTTCCCATTGTATATCAGAATAATGGTGTCCTCCTTCATCTACTAATTATGTGTTTGGTGGATGAATTTAAAAAAATATATGGAATAATTTTTTTTGGTTAAATTACTGTAGTGAATCTTGATTGATAATCAGTTGCAGGTGCCAGTTTTCAAAAAAGTGACCCATTACGTGTGGTTTGCTGTGACATTATTGCAGACGTGTGAAATAGTCATCAATGTTAATATTTCTTTCCAGAGTAAGACCGTACAAAGCAATGTCACTGTGGCAAACCTGCCTTCGCGTGGTGCTTGTGGTGTACAGAATTTCTATGTTTAGAATGTATCTATGATTTGTATCATCCAAGGGAATGCAACAAATCTCCCTGAAGTATAAGCATAAAAATAAAATATAAGAGTTAAGAATTGATAAAAGAATAAGATATAAGAATATGAAAAAAAAAAAAAAAAACCCTGCAAATAGCGCGCGCACACACACATTTATAATAAATGTATGACACAAACTGTGAAACCCAGTTGTAATTTTACAATAAATATAATGCCCTAAGTTGATAAGAAGCATTCATGTAGTAACCTTCTATGGGCATGGGTAGGTAAACAAAAAATAAAATAATAGACAATAATTGGGTTTCAAGAACAGAATGCAAAATTTGGAGGCCGTGACGCTAGTCACTGTGCCACCAGTTTGGCTGAGCTTATCACATGCTGAAAGGCATCTGAATTACGTCTAAAACTTTGATGCTCCTGTCCTTAGAAACGGTAGAGTATCTACAGATAAGCTGGAACACTTTCACTTATTTTGGCTCCTTTTCCACTGAGCGAAGTTTCTGGGAAATTGGGTTATGCCACTTGCTTTGTTCTCCTCTGGAGTTAATGGAAGAAATTTCATTCATAAGTTCGCTCATGTATTTAAAAAAAAATTAATCTTCCTTTTTTATTTTTTGTAAACCAACTGTATTAGAAATCTAATATAAAAATCCCCTGATGCAGTCAATGTTCCAGCACAAAAGTCATGATTAAGGCTTACAATTTGGTATCTGACCAATTTAATTCACTGCTACAATCAAATACTGCTGCTATCTGTGACTAATAAAGCAAGGAAGACTTAGACACAAATCTAAGAATAAACAGTTCTCCCAACTTCAACGCTTGCTAATGAAAAGAAAACTCCGCATATCACATAGCTACTCATTTCTGATTGTCAAAGATTGAAAGTTGAACTAAAAATCTGCATTTGTTCTGCAAAAACAATAAAATCACTATGCCTCATAGTAAGAGCTTGCTAATATTCTTTATATGGAAATAATTCAGTAATCCTGGGCTGGCCCAAAGAAAATCAATGTCTGTTGAAAAAGAATAAAAGGCAGACTGAATACAATTAAATTTTTATTCTTCATTCATCACTGGCTGGTTTTCATCACTGTGCCTCTTGTTCCTTACACATTATTGTGCTCTTTCATTCCATGTATGTTGGATTTGATTTAATTTTGGGAGAACTGAAGGGTGATCTGCTTAATTGTTAAAAATCATTCAACATCCAAAATCACATAAAATATTTATTTTTTAATCAAGCCATCTGGTTTCAACAGACTATGCTGTCATCTTCAGGTCTTAAAATTTTTTGTTGTAAAACATGTTCATTTTACGCTTTTCTGCGTACTCTGTCTGTTGTGTTGTGATGCTGCCTACTAGCCACTCTTCTTCGATCGCTCAATAAAAATTTTTAATGTGTTACTTTAGTTTTATATTTTGAGTGAATGCTGTGCTGAGGAATAAAAAGATGGATATAACTGGACTTTGAAAGTGTCATATTTGGTGTTTACACACACACACACACACACACACACACACACACTTACTTACTTCCCTACCACGAAAATAGTCTTTTTCTTCTTCTTGTTTATCCTGGCTTCTTGAGATCTCTTGTGAAGAGACACGATACAAGAAGTTCCGTAGTGGTGTAGGACAATCAATGAAGTTGTACAACTGTTAATAGTTTAGCTTTTGAAACTACCAGGTTATTGGCATGTATGGGAAGAAAGGCATATATGGAAAGAAAAACACTCTCATACTCTCATGCGGTCAGCAAGCTTTGTGTAACATTTTGTGTATGTAATGGGCCTTACTACGTCATAAATAGTTCTAATGAATTAAGCTGCTTTACAGTGTTGTTAGGCAATGTGATCAACAAGGTGATAAATGTCTCAGTTAAAACTAGACCTCGATATTTTGAATAAACTTTCGGTTAATTTTTTAAAATCAAAATCAGCACTTCTCTCAAAATTAATTTCCAACTTTGTGCATTAAGTCCAAATGCATTTGCAACTATTGTACTCGATTTACTGGACAGCTCGATCATGCTTTGGCATGTAACGTATTTCAAATTGAGCATGCAGGTTTCAGTTTTCCCTCACGGGCTAAACGATTCTTTTGTAATTAAGAGTTTGAAGATTGCGTTATTGTGAGAAAAGGAATTTTTGGTGTTGAAACCAGCAAGATTTTGAGAAGTATGATGGGACAAATACTTTGTCAGAACAATGAAACACCATGCGTTGTACCTTCATACTGAACTAACAGCTTGTATGACCACAGATCTGTACAATTCTGTTCACGGTCCAAATTTCTTATTTCAGACAGGGTGATAATGATGAACTTGAGTGAGAATGATCAGAGTGTAGATTTGCTTAAGGGATACAAATTCCCTTTAGAACTTAGTGGTAAAGCAATTTTCATGCAAGCAGTAAATGTGGACATTGTCAAATGTCTACAGTTGTACTGAATGCAGTTTGTCCTCAGTTTTCAAATATAGTGTGTTTTCAGACAATAAAAAAACTGTTGCCAGATTGTCAGCATGATATTCCAGAAGAAAACTTTGTAGTTATGGCAATCTTTCCTTTTGAAAACCTTTCAAATGTATGGTTATAGAATTTTTTTCTTTAATTGGGTTCATTTAATAGATTTGATATGTAAATGTTTCTTTTTTTCCATTCTTCTTCTTGTTCTTCTTTTCTGAAATGTTTCTGTACATAAATGTGATGTACCACTGATAGGTAAGTTTTTGACATTCAACATAAAACTGAAAAATGAGGCAGTAATGCCTTTAAATATTTAAAGACAATCAGTAAATAAATAAATAAATAAGACAAAAATGGATGACTTGTGTGTTTCAGAAATAAATGGACAGCAATCAACACAAAAATTAGTGGAAAACAAAATTCAAATTGGCCTTAAAGTAAACCAATTTTGCCTTGTTCCTACATATAACATATCTCCTCTCAAATAATGTTCTGATCCTGTGGATGGATTTGCCACAAACAGTGCCACACTTCTCAGTGCTGTAGACGTTACTGAATGCAGAACACTGGTGTCAAATTGTGATCCAGCAGTGTATGTTACTTACAGTCATTTTTGGTCAAATGCTGATGATGAAAATTTCTTTCATCACCTAGATTCAAACTGCTTTCATCAGAGTAGAGTTTGTTTGTGTTCTCAGCTGTTGTGGTAGGTATTTTTGATATGCCTTCAAAGCATACTTTACTTTGTTTTTGGTCAACCAATATTTGTTAAGATTTTTATGACAAATCAATTTTTCACTCCTGAGTGTGTCACACTTGTAACAACCGACATGATTGAAGGTTTTGGAGGGATTATTAATTACAGTTAGTTATTGAGGCTGTCTCAAAGCAATTCATCTTCTTTTTCACGATATGTTTGTGTTCTTAAGTATGTAAACGGCATGAAATTTATGGTTGCAGATGTTTTCCTGCCATGTCCTGACAATCTGCTCGTCAACCTTGCCGAATGTCGAGAGCTCGTGAGAGACCTGTTGCAGCAGCTGCCTCAGAAATTCTCGGTGTCTCATGACAGCCAATCAGTGCTGGGTGCTGCCCTGCAGGCTGCCCACAAGTTAATTGTAAGAAACACATACAAGTTAGTCTTTCTTCTGGGTGTAGTTCTCTGCAAAAGCGTTTGTGCTGTCATGTATATTACTGTCAATTAGTGTACGTTTGATACTTGGTGGCTGATAAAATATTCAATTTTGTTGTCAGAGTATTGTTTCAATGCTCTGGAATTGATTCCACAAGTTTGTGGTGGTGAAGTGTGTAACCTTCGATATTTGTTTTAGCCAAACAATTGGAGTACAAAAACCACACATTATTTTCTATTGGGTATTAGCTATTTTTAAAAAAAGTGACTGAAGTAAAGTTTAGCAGAAGTTAAGACAAGCACATTCCATAGAGTAATTTCCAACTTTTATAGAATGGCAGGTGTGCTGATGCAACGACAAGGCCTTGTTTTTGTGAAAATCACTTGCTTTGTATGCTGCCATTATAGTGTGTCTGTGTGTGTTCACAGTTCTTTCAACATTCTCATCATAGTGCCAATTTAAATTTTTTGTTACTTGCTTAATCAGTGGAGTATGCTCTTTACAAACAGATCAGAAAGTAGTAAAATACCTCTCGAGCAGTAACCAGTTTTCTATCAACATTGCCACTGGAGCAGTTGCAACTCTTAATTTTGCACAGTGTGTTTAGTTTAGATTCTTTGCTAATGCGTCTACTAAGAAATGAAAGTAGATAGTTTTGACTATGAAGAATTCTGATGATGTGTAGATTTCTTTACTTATTTTGTTATGTAAAAGTGATGGAAACATACGGACTTCGCTGTGGTGTAAATTTTAGCACTACACTATGTGATAAAAAGTATCTGGACACCCCCAAAAACTTATGTTTTTACTATTAGGTGCATTGTGCTGCCACCTACTGCCAGGTACTCCATAACAGCGACCTCAATAGTCATTAGGCATCGTGAAAGAGCAGAATGGGTCACTCCACGGAACTCATGTACTTCGAACGTGGTCAGGTGATTGGGTGTCACTTATGTCATATGTGTGTATGCAAGATTTCCAAACTCCTAATCATCCCTTGGTCCAGTGTTTCTGATGTGATAGTAAAGTGGAAATGTGAAGGAACACGTACAGCACAAAAGCGTACAGGCCAACCTCGTCTGTTGACTGACAAGAGACCGCCGACAGTTGAAAAGGGTAGTAATGTGTAATAGGCAGCCATATATCCAGACCAGCACACAGGAATTCCAAACTGCATCAGGATCCACTGCAGGTACTATGACACTTAGGCAGGAGGTGAGAAAACTTGGATTTCATGGTCAAGCAGCTGCTCATAAGCCACATATCACGCTGGTAAATGCCAAACGACGCCTCACTTGGTGTAAGGAGTCTAAACATTGGATGATTGAACAGTGAAAAACATTGGGTGGAGTGGCAAATGTGGCGATCTGATGGCAGGGTGTGGGTATGGTAAATGCCTGGTGAATGTAGTCTGCCAGCATATGTAGTGCCAACAGTAAAATTCGGAGGCGGTGGTGTTACGGTGTGGTCGTGTTTTTCACGGAGGAAGCTTGCACACCTTGTTGTTTTGTGTGGCACTATCACAGGACAGGCCTACATTGATGATTTAAGCTTCTTGTTTCCCACTGTTGAAGAGCAATTTGGGGATGGTAATTGCATCTTTCAACATGATTGAGCACCTGTTCATAATGCATGGCTTGTGGTGGAGTGGTTACACGACAATAACATCTCTGTAATGGACTAGCCTGCGCAGAGTGCTGACCTAAATTCTATAGAACACCTTTGGGATGTTTTAGAACACTGACTTTGTGCCAGGCCTCACTGACCGACATCAATACCTCTCCTCAGTGCAGCACTCCGTGAAGAATGAGCTGCTATTCCACAAGAAACCTTCCAGCATCTGATTGAATGTATGCCTGCGAGAGTGGGAGTTGTCATCAATGCTAAGGGTGGGCCAATACCATATTGAATTCCAGCATTACCGATAGAAGGCGCCACAAACTTGTAAATCATTTTCAGCCAGGTGTCCGGATACCTTTGATCACATAGTGTAGGAGTAGGTTTCTTAGCAGTGAACTGCCAGTGCTTTCCCATGCATCTTTATTGTTAAGGAAAGCAGACACACCTGTGTCTAACTAGAATTTAATTGATTTTGAGACCTTTTAATTAGATTAAAAAATTGTTCTGCTGCCTGTGTTCCATAGCAGCAGATTTCTGCGACACGGAGATGCGAACCTTCGCTCGTGCGGGCTGTAATGGTAATGTTGACAAGACATGCACTTGTTGGTAGCTTTGGTATTGCCATCCACCTGACAAAATATATGAATATGACATTGCCTACCAGACTGGAAACATTGTGCATCATGGCAAGGTGAAGCTTATGTATCATACAATGAGAAGCACTGAGAACGAGACATCCTGACTGCACGTGTAGAACACTGCGAGCACCACGAACTGAAAGTTATTACCTCTGCGTCTAGAATTAGTTTCAGTATGCCCCCCTTATCCCTTCTGAGTAGGCCTCATGGTTCATTACTCTAATACACATTTCTATGTATACCATAATTAAGTATCTTCCGGTAAAGCTATAAATCTATTTTAAACTTCACATTCATTCTTTAATATATCATTCACTCCCTAGAGTCCTCCTCTACTTATCAACTTCTATACTTTCAATAGATATTACGTCTATATAGACTACTTACGTCCCACTATCCTTAAATTCATCAGAGACTTTATTGCACTGACGTTGCTTAATGATCAACCTGACTAATTCTACTTTAGTTTTCTTTCTTTGGTCATGCCTCTCTTTTACTTATCCATTACTCATTACTACTTTATATCTAAAAACGAAGATGATGTAACTTACCAAACAAAAGTGCTGGCATGTTGATAGACAAACAAACAAACACAAACATACACACAAAATTCAAGCTTTCGCAACCAATGGTTGCTTCATCAGGAAAGAGGGAAGGAGAGGGAAAGACGAAAGGATGTGGGTTTTAAGGGAGAGGGTAAGGAGTCATTCCAATCCTGGGAGCGGAAAGACTTACCTTAGGGGGAAAAAAGGACAGGTATACACTCGCGCGCACACACACACACACACACACACACACACACACACACACACACACACACACGTATCCATCCACACATACAGACTGCCCAAACTCTTTGTCTTTAAATATGTCTGCTTGTGTCTGTATGTGTGGATGGATACGTGTGTGTGTGTGCGCGAGTGTATACCTGTCCTTTTTTCCCCCTAAGGTAAGTCTTTCCGCTCCCGGGATTGGAATGACTCCTTACCCTCTCCCTTAAAACCCACATCCTTTCATCTTTCCCTCTCCTTCCCTCTTTCCTGATGAGGCAACCGTTGGTTGCGAAAGCTAGAATTTTGTGTGTATGTTTGTGTGTCTATCAACATGCCAGCACTTTCGTTTGGTAAGTTACATCATCTTCGTTTTTAGATATATTTTTCCCACGTGGAATGTTTCCCTCTATTATATTCATTACTACTTTATAATCGTTCATTATGTATGTGCACCTCTTCTTATGTATATTCGATGTAGGATCGTCATAACTCCCCATATGTGTGCGCTTAATACCCTATGTACACACATTTTCCCCTACACCACCTGGCAGTTCTCACATCATGACAGGCTATGTCTTATATAATTTAATGTTTGTGTAGAAGTGTATATTTGTGTATATGTGGATGTGTGTTTGTGTAATCTGATTGGAAAAAATAGATGTGGTTGTTAGGGTTGAAGAAGAGAGAGAAGATAGCCCCCAAAGACAGAAAAACCCTTCCCACCCCCTTTCCCCAGGCTCCCTACCTCTCAGGTACTTGAGTGAGAAGCTGGAGGAGTTTTGGTGTTAAATCATCTCCTACAGAACGGACTTATCCCACCTTCACTCTTTGAGGTCCCTGAAGGAAATCCTAGCAGCCCTACGGAAACGGCAAATGAAGAAGAATCAGGCACTTGTTTGTGAGGGTTGTTTGAAAGGTGTGATGTGTGTTTTGTGTTAGTCATGATTTATCTGTTCTTTTAAATCAAGCTTTTAGCTACAATACCCACCTCTTTCAAAATTTATACAAACCCTCCCATCTGTTTCACATCTCATAAAAGGTATAAAATTCTCTATACAAAATAGAAAAGTTATACACTTCGGTACAATTGTTCAGTCAATCACATCATATTATATCTTCCACAAAAGTAATACTGTATTCAATTTATTTTGTCTAGACATCACTTTCTTTTAAGCAGTATGATTATAGGATAGTTTAGATTTTAAAGGAATTTGGTGCAGGTAAACTGTCTTGGAGGAAACTTTTGAATACTCCACACAATCATCAATAGTTCTTTTTAGGTATCTGCTTTAATTTAGTTCCTGCTTATTTAGGCTTCAGCTAGCAAAAGCTATGGTTCTGTGTTCTACATTAGTCGGGTCCCATTACTCTCCTTGGAAAAGTTCGGCAGTAATACCGTAATCAGATGCATCTGTCAAAATTTTAAACGGTTCGCCCATAACTGGATGATGTAATATGGGTGCCTCAAGAAGTGCTCTTGTAACATTTTCAAATGCATCATTTGCACCTTGAGGCCAAGTCCACGGTACTCCCTTTTTTAATAAACGTATAATTCTTGGGTCATTTAACTCCTGCCCTTGTACGGACTGTCGATAGTATCCGGCCATACCTATAAATCCTTTTAATTGTCTTACATTTCTGGGCTGCGGACATTCTTTGATAGCTTTTATGCATTAAGGGTCTGATTTAATTCCCTCTGCCCCTACAATGTGCCCTAAGAACTTAAGTTCTAGGCACGCAAAAAACGATTTTGACAGCTTCCCCGTAATACCGTTCTCTTTAAATTTTTTCAGAGTGTTGCACAAAGTTACTCAGTGTTCCTCCCAAGTAGCTGATATTATTAGGATATTGTCTACATATATTATCAAATCCTCCAATAAGTTTCTCCCTAGTGCTTCATCTAACACACGTATAAATACGGACACAGAGATATTAAATCCAAATGGCAATACATTGAAATGATATGATTTTCCATCAAATAAAAAGGCTGTATACTTTTTGGATTCTGGGTGTAATTTTACCTGCCAACATCCAGCAGTCAAATACATTGTGCTAAAGAATCTTGCCTTTTCAAATTTGGATAACAGTTTGTCGATATTAATCGGCCGGTCCCTTTCCATCTCTATATGTCAATTCAATGTATGAGCATCTAAGACTAATCGTAGCCTGAAGCTTTCTTCACCACTACCAGAGGATTATTCATTGCACTGGAATTTCGTTCTATAAAATTATCATCAATCATTTTGTTAATCTCATCCTGAACTGCTTCCTTCAAACTCACTGGTTTTGGATACATTTTGCAAAAGAATGGAGTGTCATCTTTGATTTTGAACTTACAAATATAGTCGCTGATATTCCCTGGACAATTGGAAAATACCACTTCGTACTCCATTAAAATTTTATACAAATCTCGTCCTTGTTGATCGGTTAATATTAGAGTGTTATTAACGATGTCTTGTATATCAGTTCAATGTGTTCCTTGATCAACATTATCAATTTTTAGCGATAATTGTGCTGTAGCTGTTAATCGCAGATACTGGCGCTCTGTTGTTTGTTCCTTAAAGCGACTATTTGTCACAAAAAGTGTCCAGCATCTACTGTCCCCTTTACCAAAACAAAGATGATGTTCATCAAAGCTTAAGATGACTTTAAACTCTAACAACCAATCTAAACCAAACAGTATGCCTCTATTAATATTCTGTACCATCAACAGCATTTGACAAAATAACATATTTCCAATACTGCAGTTCACTTGAGTTTTGTATTTTAGAAGTTTACTTTTTGTTCCAGTTATCTCGATTATGTATACTCCAGTCACTGGCAATAACAGTAAGTGCTGTTTATTCTGTATTGAGTTAAAAAATGTGTTTGAGATGAGTGATACCTCACTTCCCAAATCTATAAATATGTTAACCTTGGAATTTTTTACTGTCCCTGCTATTACAGGTTTTGGGTTATTAGTAGCTAAGCTTGGATCTTCAAATAACAACCTCCTTTGTGGGTATTTTGTGCATAAAGTTAACATACTTATATGGAATACGGCCTCCTAATGTATTTCCATGACCTGGGCGCCGGTCCTGGATCCAGGTCGAACGACGTTTTCCTCATTACTACTAATTACGGGTTGGTTACCGCAACAAGGTACTACATTCCATTTTGTGTTTTTTGGTTACTTGGTACAAATTCTTGAGAAGTTACTGGATCTAAATTTGAATGTGGATGCTTCTTTTGATAATTACCGTTACAACTTTTCTTATTACACTGGTGTACTTTTGCTAAGTTTGCCTCATGCCTTTTAAAATTATTCCTGCTATTCTTTTTATAGTTCGAACTTTCACTTTGGTATAAAGTTTCGTTGTGGTCATTAGTTAATGCATCAACAGAAGACAGCAACTCTTCTACCATTTTCCTACCACTATTATAAGATGTCTTTTCTCGCATAGATGGGCAATCGTGTAATTAAAATATATACCAAACCCTGTTCTTCCATTGGCTTATCTAAATACTTTGCTTGTGTTAAATGCCAATCGAAATATTTCCTCACAGTACCCCAAGTATTATTGTAATATTTTGTGTCTCATATATCTGATATCAACTTTTCTTGAGCACTGGCAGACCAGAATTTCTCTTTAAATTAATTTTGAAAGTCCTCCCAAGAGGAAAAATTCTCAATATTTACTGTACCCCATTCTGAGACTTCCCCTAGAAGGTACCTCACAGCAAATTCGATCTCCTTAGTATCTTCCCAATTTTTTGGTAATGTTTTGTTAAACCTTTTTAAGAAATGGGTCGGATGTACATCTCTGTCTGGCTTAAATTTAGGCAATTGTCTAGATAACCCTGAATTAGCTTCGCTAGTTAATACAATGTTAGGTGAAGATACCCTTTTTTCTACTTTATCTTGGATAAGCTTAATCTCTTTCCACAGGTCATCCATATCCTTCCTGGTATCGTTAAGTTCAGAAGAAGGAATAAAGGAATAGGCGATACATTCCCAGATGTTATTCTATCAGTAACTTTTTGATCTATAATTTCCTCAAATTGTTCCTCCAAACTAATTACATTTACATTATCAGAGTTAGCTATTTTTTCTTTGAAATTTCTTTCTTCCTTCATTATCTACCCATTTATTGACACCTTCAAGTTGTGATTGAATGACTGGCATTAACTCATTCTGTTTATCTACTCTCTCTTACAAAGTATACAACCTGTGCCTTACATCATTATCCTTAATACTGTACACTCTTTCAAAGGATCTCAACTTTTGGATACATTCTGATCCTACACTATTACATTTGTTCTCAATGTTAAGTTCTAACCTGTTTTACAAATCCTGAAAGGTATCATTTTGTTTCTGACCAAGGCCGGTAAACGTATGATTTATGTGAGTAGTCGAAGAGTTTGTCAACTCATTCTTTAGATCTACCTTTTAAATCCTCTACTTTAGTACTTATAGCGTCGAACTCAGTCATCAAAGCGCCCATGCCTTCACGCAGATTACTAAATTCTTCACTTTGAGAGTCGACCTTGGACTTAAGAAACCTAAATTTGTCATTTGAATATTTAGAGTTTCCCTCTGAGCATTTAAAGCTTCATTCTGAGTATTTAATTGAGAATTTATTAAGTGTAGTTCTTTACTTAGTCGCGCTTTGAGCTTTGATTAAATTTACCAACTCAGCCCAGTCAAGCACTTCTTTGCTAATTTTCATGGTCATAGCTGGGTCTTGAGTTTCCCCAGCCTGTTGTATATTTTCCACGCTCTTGTATGCTTTAGCTCTCGTAAGCATTTAAAGCCATCTTTAAATATGATAACAACACAAATAAAGTTCACTCAACAGTATCTTATACCACTTCGTACTTACTAAAGTAATAAAGTTTTGTATCACGCTCACCCGGCGTAGAATTCTCATAGTGTAGGTGAGCGGATTTGGAGGCAGGTCAGCATGCGTGAACAGTAGTTGGTGCCAGCGGCATCGGATTTAGTACATTGGTTTCCGCATCTGCGTCCCCGCGACATGTGTGAGAGCAGTAATTCCCCGCACTGGATCTTCTTGGTTGAAGCATTCTATGCGTATTTCTCATAGACAAATACGTCAAAATCTTCTTTGCTGTTTAATCATTGTGAATTTTTCATGTCTTCACCATTTTTCATTCAAATTTTGCTCCATTAGATACTTGAACATATTCCAATGTCTCAGAGTAAATCCCTTTTCGTATTATGTTTGGTTGCTAGGGCAACATGCAACAGCAGCTTTTCTTGTTTTTGACTGAAAATTCCTGTTTTTTTCCCACACAGGTTGCCAAGTTCCAATGTTTTGATGAGTTAAAGTGTGAGTGTGAGGGTGGGTCTGGGTTATACTGATTTATTTCCCCAAATGACATTCCACTTCTTTACAAGATGGCTTACTTGGGGTTTGCAGCCACTCTTCTTTACTGGGTAGCCGGCTGCTGAAAATTCTCTTGATTTCTTCTCCATTGAATAATGCTAGGCACAGGAACTTCAAAGTCTCTTTCTACTAGTGAAATAAGTAGCTATACAAACTTTACATTTAGTCAATCAACGATGTATTTGACTTTCAAGCACAATAAAATTTATCAGTTTCATCATAATATGTAACTTCAGTAATTCTCTCAAACAGTAGTATGTTGGAAACAAATTGATTTACATTCAAAAGAAAATTCGCTTAGACACCATGACTTTCAGAAAAGGAGATTGAAAAAACGTCTTGCCTCTAACAAGACTGAGTCAAGAGTCTATATGAGCAAATTTTCAACTGTTCTTGTTTCACATAACAATAGTCAGGGATACAATAAGCACAAAGCTGCATATAGATTCCATGATTATTCCATACACACTCACTACCACATCTGTGGATTGCCCGACAGGTACTTGTTGGTGCCGTTCGACTGCCGCGTCTAGTTTTTTCCCGCAACTTATTTTAAACCTGCACACACACAAACTTGTGATGCGCAGTAGGTAGGATTTAACCATCCCACACTCGTATCTAGAATACTGTGTGTTCGAGACGGTAGAAGGCTGAGTGGTACTAGAATTTACATAGAAATTCTCAAATCACTACAACAGTCACATGACTCATGCGGTGCTTGTGCAAGAGGTGCACAATTGGCCAGGAAACTATGAACTAGCAACCACAACAATCTGCTGCTGTGCTTAAAATTTGACAATTTAGTGAAACACGAGGATGTAACATTAAGTTCTATCATCTTGTAAACTATTGTTTGCAATAACAGTCGTCACACATGTATGAATACCATATACAAACATTTATGATGCTTCTGAAGTAAACATTTTTTGATTGAATGCAGGTCAATATTTTATTTGGTTATCGGGGAAACTGTAATGATTTACCAGTTGGTTTGCAAATGAGAAATTTGGTCACTGTTAAAGTATTATAGTACCGGGTTAAAACAGGGTGACCTTTTAATCAGCTATATAACAAGGTGATGGCATTCAGGTGAAGCAAGAAACAACATTAATCCAGAATTAAATGTCTAAATAATTAAATAAATTGTATTAAACTGACTGTAATTGTTAACACCAGAAGAAATTACAGCTGCAAGACCAGTTGTGGAGATGATGCTGAAAGACATCACTACATCACAGGATGAGCAGAAGTTTGAGAACTGAACTGAATTGTGATCTCTTATTTATGTGTTAGTTGGCATTTTCACACATGATTGGCACCGTAGAAGCTATTGCAGTCAGTATTTTTCAGTTGCTCAAGCACAGCACTGCACAGGTGTTGGAGGGGAACAGTGACATCAGCTCAGCTGAGAAGCAGGGAGAAGGGAGAAGTGACGAAAGCAAATTTCGTCCTGTTGGCAACCAAGGGACTCTGTATCACACACTTTGGCTTTTTATGAACGTACACCACATTCAAACTACAGTTTGTCTGAACCCATTTGAGTTGACTTTAAAACCGAACAAATGTGCAACAATAGTATACATTTCTGCAGGAGATGGTAAACATCTAGATAGGGGCCAGTAGTGTACATAAGTGTTCCCTGCAACAGTGTTTCCTATGCTCACTGTAATGCTTGATGAAATGAAAGGGGGTGGGTCAGTTGCTGGTTCTACACAGCCACTGAGAGTGAAGTGAGCAGACAATATGTATGAAAGCAAGAAACATTGTAACATTCTCACGTCAGTATAGAAGCGAAATCTGATATATTTGACAAAAAACACCTGTGTTTTCAAGTCCCACTGTAACCACTGCTTCAGAAATCTTAGTATATTCAGAGGGAACAACCAAATATTTGTGACAACAGAGATATAAATTCACAATTGGATTATTAGGAGGGTGGTGATTAAAAATAGTTATACCCCATATGATAAGCTTAAAGGTGGTGGAGATAAAAATTAATGTTAACCATTTTCTTTGTTTGTTTTATTTCTCACTGTGTTATCAAATTGTAGGCAATCAATAAATGGCCTAAAGCTAGAAAAGGTATAATGCTAACGTTTTAGGCAGGTACTTTATGCCAGTAAGACAGTTTGTAATTTTGATTAGTCAGAATTTGTTACAAATAAATTTTTCTCAAGGAACCTCATAAAAAGGGGGCAGGGTTGTCTTATATTCAGAGTCATCTTATACTCAGGTAAATACAGTATGTTGAAATGCCAGGCTGTGAAGGCATAGAACAATATTTTCTTTGAGAGCGCAGGTGTGAAATGAGATGTTTCCGTGATTTGTCTTGCTGGAAACCAGTGTCTCAGTCGAGCAGGTTGTCTGCCGATTATATTTCCACAGCTCCCTTGGCCATTGAATCCCAGTAGGATGAAGCTGTGTCTAGTACCTTAACTTTCCTGTTATGTGTGGAACAGTCAATGGAAATAGTGTTAAGCCGCTGCAGATTTCTTGGTCTATAGTAGAAGTGTGTGCTGCTGGTGTTCAGTGCAGTGTTTTTACAATGCATGTTGTTTGTCCTATGTACCTTTTATTGCACTCCCAAGGAATTTCGTTCATACCCACCTTTTGTAAAAGCTGATCATTCTTCACGGATCCCAAAAGAGCTGCTATCTTGGCCAGTGCGAGGTTTTCTTAGTCAGTGGAAGGTAGATCACACCAATTTTATGCTGCTCCAGTACACTCTGTAGGATGTCCGTGTCAGACATTACATGTGCCCTGTGTGCTAAAGTTTTAAGTACACTCATAATTTGCAAAGTATAATGGCAGCCTATAAGTATAAATTGCTATGAGTGGGCTACAGTAAACACCATGTCCTAAAAACCCTGCTTCCTTTCATCATAGTAATACATCACTAGTAGCATTGTATTAACACTGGCCATTCTGTGGACAACAGGAAAACTAAGGTACTGGCCACAGACTCGTAGTACTGGGATTCAGTGGTCAAGGAAGCTGTGGAAATATAATTAGCAGACAACCTGCTCAACCAAGCCAAAGGTTTCCAGCAAAACAAATCATGGAAACGCCTCATTTCGTGTCTGCGCTCTCAAAGGAAATGTTGTTATAAGTCTTCACTGTCTTGTGTTCCAACATATATACCCTCTGCAGTAAGCAATCAAGTAGATCGCAAGGACTGTAGATTTGCTGATTCTGCCCATGCTTTGTTTTGTTAGAGGCATAAGGTCTTATCTCTAACTGATGCTCTTGTTTCCAACAGTGTTATCTGTGATGCATGCATGTTTAGTCAATAGTGTAAAGTGCTTTAAAACTGTTGCTAGTGACTCACCTTCAGAACAGCTAAAAGGTTGTCAGCCAAAATATCACTATAAGAGTTAATACTATCCCAGATGCACTCCCAAAAGATGATGCAATATCATACGTGTAGTCATCGTTTTTATTCTTGTAAATACATACTGTACTTCAGTAAATCATAAAACTTATACAGTGATTTGTCTCAGATTTGTCAGACACACAAGCATAGCAGATTGTTACTGCTTGTTCCCAAGTTACCAAAACTGTGTAGGCCTGTGAAAGTGGAGGCTAAATGCAAAATAGGATTGGAGAAATAAAAGCATTGTTAATATGTGACTTGCTGGTTTAAGGCTCAGTTATCAATCTTATTTATGATTGTAAGTAATGTAATGAGTGGAGGTAACAACTCACTGTGTAGTTGAGGTGTTGAGTTGTCAATGAGCACGTAAAAAAGGCGGAGAATGTTGCTAAGCTTATGGTTGAATCCTCCTTCAGAGTTAACTGTAGGCAAGTGTGAGTGTGTGTGTGTGTGTGTGTGTGTGTGTGTGTGTGTGTGTGTGTGTGTGTGCGCACGCACACACACACCGCAGGAGACTATATACTCCTGTCGGACTTCATTGTGCTGGCACTGCAGCTATTGGCTGGGGTGGGGGCTTGTGTCATGTGAAATGAGAAAGGGAATGGGGAGTGGGAGGAAGGGTTGAAGAACGGTTGCTGAAAACAGGGGGAGAGGCAGCAGGTGTACAGGATAGGACTGTGGCACTGGTGACCTTGTTCTGGCCACAGGCATGCTGAGTTGTGTGTGGTGCGTAGCCCGTTATTACATTTGTCCTGTCCGTGTGCAAGACAGGTGCAAAACCAGTTCAGTGCACCCAACCAGCCTATACTGCTGCAGTCCTGCCAGAGGCAGGGCCACCTGTATGATATCACTCATATCATACTTCAGCTACACAGCATTTATATGGACACAGTGACCAACTAGCTGTCCACCCAGATCAACTGCATCTTACAAATTGTGGCCAAGAGCAGAGTTGTCCACCGCATGGCAGAATACACTGCTGAGCGTGATGAGCTCTAGTACAGTATCTGCAGTTTCAACCCATGCCATTTGAATCCCTCTCCCCATCGGCAGCTTCTCTTAATTACATCAATGGGAATTGTTTTTGTAACACATCCTTCATTCCCATTATCCTCCTGGTCTCTTATATCCACTAGCCCCATGCCCCACATCTTCCTCCACCCCTGCTCACACCTGCCTTCACCCCTGCCCTGTGACTGATCCTGTATCCACATGCTCTACCCTGCAGTCTCCCCCTTCTCCTGATCTATCTCCCCCTTCCAATCCTGCGTCTTCATGGCATAATACGCTTTGTCCAGCTCCGCCTGTGGTCAGAGCGAGCTCACTGGTGGCACACTACTGTAAGCTGCCAACATTCTTGCCATCAGTGTAATAGTGTGGATGGGGGAGGGGGGGGAGGTTGTACAGGCACTATTATATCCCAGGATGACCGCCTCTTTCTCTCTAGGTACAGGGCGATGGATTGCGTAATACCAGCAACTTGTATGCTGTGGATTTGAAAATGCTCCATTAGTTGATACATTCTTTATTCAATGAGTCAGTCATACAGGGGCTGTTGCCAGTGACTTGAAATTGTGTGTTTACCCGCAGGCAGCAGTGACAGCTTTAGCAAGCATGTGGCGATGCACTTGGCTTGTGGCAGGGTGAGGACACTGAGGCAGCTTTGTGCTTCCTTGGCAGTAGCAGTGCCAGTGGCCTTGTTAGTGTATTAGTGTAAAACAGACAGCCACTACCGTGGGTGGTTAGGTGGGCAGTGTGCAAGTGCATAGGCTCCGTACCCGGGACTCCTGGTAGACACCTAGAGACCAAATGATGTCACTCTGGAGGTGACCCTTCACGATGGCCCTCGCTCGAGCCCCAGAAGCAGCAGGTGTAGCAGTGGCTCAGAAACCAGCAGTAACAGGTGAAGTGACAAAACATAGACTAAGCTGATAGACAGACATGGGACCATCGAGTGGTGTGGAGTAGGCCTTGGTGTCGGCAGTTGTCGAAGATGAGATACTGGAAGGTTCCCAGCGAAGATTGCTTGTAGTTGCTGTTCTGGTTTTCTTATGACAGGACATCACTTTTAATCACATATAGTGATGTAAAATGCCTGGGCATTTATAAGTTGAGGCAAATGCGCAGGATAAATGCCGTGGCAAATGCCCAAAGTTCAATTCCCAAAAAAAAAAGAAATTAACCTGATATTTTGTATTGGAAAAGGTGTTTTGCAATACTGCTTCTTCAGTGATTGGGTAACCAAGTTGAAAAAGCTGCTTGAGAGTTAGGGGAGAGTTATTAGCGGACTAAATTGGACAGTAAACATAACTTTTTACATCTTTAATGAGGTCGATTCTCGGGGTAGTACATAATAAAAAAAAAAGTGGCACTCAAGTTTAATAATAATTTTTGAAATGAGGTATAGTTAATGTTAAGTAGCTAGCCAGTAGGTAGTATTTTTACATATACTACACCACTGCAAAAAATAAAAAAAATAAAAAAATAAAATAAAAGTTGGTCTCAATCACTGTACCTAACTCAAGCACTTTTTTTGTATTCTGGGGCACCTAAAACACTTTTTGATATGATTTACATTTTTTTTGGAAGGTGACAGTTTGTATTCCACAAAACAATATTTACAAGATAATCCTTTCTCTTTTAAATTGGAAATATTGGTAGGACATGTGATCTAGAGTCTAACGTCTGATAATATAATTGCTAATGCCATCGGTATGGTGGACCTTAACTGATGTGTGTGCTTTCCACAAATAAGTGTATGGTCTCCAGTGAGAACATTGTAGCTTTGATTCATATTGTAGCAGTGATATTTGTTTTTAAATCTAACATCTTTAGTGATTGTTATGAAATTCGACAGATAATTTTTCAGTTTTTCATCAGCAGATAGCCACTCACATGGATTATCTTGATATTTTTGTTACATTTTTCTGAGGGAAAAGACAAAATTGTTGAATCCATTTGCTTTACATGCAAACATTATCATGCTAAACAATTACCATCCAGTCTTAAGTCTTTATTGCCATTGTAGCAGCACTTCCTTTTTCAAAGCTAATGTGTGACAGAGTTGCAGCAGTTAATTTTATACCAATTATTTGTTAATAAGATTAAGTGCATTACTTACAACACAGAAATTATCTATTGCTTCTTCTTATATAGCAAATTAGCTCTAGAGCTTAACTGTATTGGTGTTGTGTACTAATGTTTCTATATTTTATGTTTCATTAGTCACCAACTGGAGGAAGAGTGACAGTTTTCCAGTCTTGCTTGCCAAATCAAGGGCCTGGTGCACTCACTCCTCGAGAGGATCCCAGTCAGCGAGCGGGGAAAGATGCTCCACATCTTAACCCTGCTACTGACTTTTATAAAAGGCTGGCTCTCGACTGTTCAGGGCATCAAGTTGCAGTTGATCTGTTTATTGTCAACAGCCAATACTGTGACTTAGCCACAATATGTGAGTAGCACCATTTTGTTTTTCCTGCTGTACAATTGCTTTCTCAAATAACTAAGTACATCCAGGTTAGTGTTAAAGGGTTGTCATCTTTGCGGAAATTGCATTTCAAAACCAGAGCAGGAACATAACAAATAAAATAAAAAAGAGCCATGAAGATTTGGGCTGAATGCCAGTTATTTACAGTTGAGGTGTGAATTGTCTGTTAAATCTTCTGGTTGAGTGTGTATGGCATGTGAATAAATTATTGAAAAGCAATCAGTGTAATTTTTATTGTGATGTGAAGTATCAATCAGTAGTCTTGGTAGAGGGTTGAAATCAAAGGGCAGTGTAAAAACAAACTGCAGAATTCACATAAGTGAACACTTAGAGCCTTTGGAAAAAGATAATTAGTATTGCATAATCATTGCTGGTGTAAACATAATGCCAGAATGATTGTGCAAGTTTGGAGTCAGCATATTGGATTAAAGCGGAGGTGGTCACCAGATCGTAAAATGTGCTGATAATATCAAGAATCTTGATGGACTTCAAAGAAAAAAAAATAAATAAATAAATAAAATTGTGCACAGATGGGAGCTTCCATCACTCGTTTGTTTTAACTTGCAGCAATTTGATAGATACCACACGATTCATACTACTAACAGAGGCTGCCACAGGATTCCAGTTGAGGCTTTCCAAAAAGCAAAATTTTGGGATTGTGCCTATGCATTACTTATGTCATCAGATTATCATACTGAATAAGTAGTGCATGTGATGGTGTGTGATGCTGCAGGATATCATTGGCAAATACGGCTCCTGTTAGCGCCACATACTCTGAACAGCAGGTGGTGGTGATTTCCTTGTAGTAGAACTGTTTAAAGTCACACACTCTATAAAATGTAATCATTATGAACTTACCACTTGTATAGTGATTAGCCATGTATGGACAATAACTACTGCTAAACATTCTGCAGAGGTTGTGGACCCACACTTCAAGAAAACTGGGAAGTCAGTGCACAAATAGTAATATATTACTAACAAAAACACTTGAGCACATAATCTATGTACTTTAGTGTTTATTTGCTCCATGATGTAATGTACCAATTTTTTTACGGTACCTTGAGAACATGCTCTGTAGAACAGAGTCACTTAAAATGTAGCCAAACACTGCCCTTAAGTTATGTAAATACACAAAAAAGCGGTTTCCAACACATGTACTTTGGGCTGTCTGTGTGTTTTTTATCATCTGTGTTTTCTTAGGTCCACACTAACCTTGGATAGTTGGGAGCTTGCTCTAATTTAACAATAAGTGTGAAGGTACATATCTTCCCAGGTAGTACAGCAGTAACACTTTGTTGCTTTGACGTTTTTGTTATGACTTAATTGCCCTGCGGATTAGAGGTTATAATTCAATAATATTTTGTTTCACTTTTATTTGTAAAGTAATCATCAGAACTGCGTTGCAATTAAATTGATAGAAAAAGTTTCTGCTTCTGAAGTGGAAGCAGGAACAGTCACAGTCACTAACAAAATCATAAGCTTTTAGGTTTGTTTGTTATTTGTGTTTCATTTTTGATTTTCCCCTTCATCTGGTTCTGCTTCCTCTTCCTAATTCAGAGTCTTAAATGACTTCCGATTTTAATTATTCTTGTTTCCTTCATTGTGTTCCAGTTTTCACAAATATACAATTTTATGTAGCATGTCTGCACTGGATATATGATTGCTACTGACTGAAATTAGACTGGTGCAGAGGGATTCATTTAAATCAAAAATAATTATTATTTGATGCACATGTGTAAGTCTTGCTTGCTCTGTTTCTATGATTAATAATAACATACATTTCTGACCAAAATTATTTTTTTCAGCTGGAATTTCGAGGTTTTCTGGGGGTTGTATTCATCATTTCCCTCTTTTCAAAGCCTCAAATGTTCTTCAAGCAGAATATTTTCAGAGGTCACTGAAGAGGTACCTAACACGCAAGATTGGGTTTGAAGCGGTGATGAGAATCCGATGCAGCAGGTAACTCGCTATACTGCATCAAATTGTCCATGTTATTTTCTTACATCATATTATGCAGCCACCATGTACTCCTTCCCTGCACTCAAACTGTAGAATAAGTGCTGAAATTGCCAAAAGAATGAAAGGGAAAAAAACCTAAAGTCAGAGCTAAGTTAACCCATAAATATTTAAAAACCAGCATTTTTACTGAGAAAAATATAAGCATTGAAAAAGAAACAAAGTTAAAAATAGAAACTATTTTTTTAACAATACCTAACAATGTGCTTCAAAATTTTTGTGTATAAGGTAGCAAGGAATGGCGATAAGATTCTGTAGTGGACAGTCAATTGAAGAAAAGACAGATGGAAAAAAAGTAAGTAAACTGTTTATTACTTCAGAAGTAATTGCTGTAACTGTTAATACAATTATTCCACAGTGAGACAAGGTGATGAATACCGTCATGGAAAGTGTTTGTGGTTGCCTACAGTACCATGATTGTACACAGATGTGCACTTCATTGCTCGCCTACTTGATGCCAAGGTTGTTTAGACTACACTGCAGAAATTATGTTGGGAAGCCCTTACACATCTTCCACACAGTCCCCGTCTCTCCCCAAGCGATGTCCTTATTTTTGGTGCCCTGAAGAAAGACGTTCATGGCCCTTAATTTACTTTTGACACTGAGGCACACACTTTGGTGCAATCATGGTTCCATAGGCAAGCGCAAACATTTGTGCATGGAGTTATTGAACATTTTGCTTGATAGTGGGATGAATGTCTTAACAGCTATTATGTTTACTTCTGAAATAATAAACAGTACACTCACTTTTCCATCTGTCTTGTCTTCATTTGACTGTTGGTTATAAAATCTTATCCATCTGTCTTATTTTCGTTTGACTGCTCCTTGTAGTTTGCTGTTTCTGCTGTAGTTGAACAAACAAAAAGTAGATAGCTGAGAGATTTACAAACTTATGTGAAAGGTGGCAGCATTTCCACACTTTCATTAAAGCTTTTGTAATTGTTGCACTATTGCTTCATTTAGTGCTGGTAAGGAGATTCATCAGTTAACACATTTTTGTATGCATTTAAAGTTAAATTTTTGGCAGTTCTTGCCCGGATATGTCCTCATAGATGTCTTACACTGGAGCAAACAGAGAGCAGTGCCATTGTGTTTGTTCTCCTGTATTATAATAAGTGGTGTTCACCCACAATCATCTATTAAGTAGCTCTTCAAGGAGTAAGATATACTAAGTGCGCTTTCACAGTATCTTTATTCACCAATGAAAATAAACAAACAATGGAAACTCCAGGTAGGAATATCAACAATGTAGGAAAAGACAGGTTGCTACTTACTGTAAAAAAGGCATGTCAAATTGCAGACAGGCACAATTAAGACACTTACGTGAAGCTTTTGGCCACAGCCTTCATTGGTGAAAGAGAGAGAGAGAGAGAGAGAGAGAGAGAGAGAGAGAGAGAGAGAGAGAGAGAGTGTAAGTGTCTTTTAATTGTGCCTGCCTGCAACTTGCTGTGTCTTCTTTATGGTAAGTAGCAGTTTGTGTTTTCCTACGTCACTAATGAAATTGGTCGTAAATAATCCATTGCAATTTAAGAACAACAAAATGGTGTTTACTAACCATCACTAAAGCTGTCAGTGGCTCAGAAGGCATTAAATATGCATCATCAAAAATTTCTGATCATTTTCTCAACAACATAAAATGTCTAACAAGGAGGAGAGCAATATTTAAATCTGACCTACAATCATTGCTCTTGGACAATTCTTTTATTCCATAGACAAATTTTTGTTTAAATACTGGTAGTGTGTCTTTTTTTAAAAAAAATACTGGACAAAT
This sequence comes from Schistocerca americana, assembly GCF_021461395.2. Lineage (NCBI taxonomy): Eukaryota > Metazoa > Arthropoda > Insecta > Orthoptera > Acrididae > Schistocerca > Schistocerca americana. The sequence goes on from NC_060126.1 coordinate 46,777,067, forward strand.
ATGAGTAGCACTTACAATCTGAGGGTTCTGTGTAAATTTAGTTGTGTGTGTAGATTATGATTGTTATTGTTAATCTAAATTTCAACTTGTATAAAACTAATTACCCATTCCTAAGAAAACTAGGGAGATCCTGTTTTTACCTATTGAGGCATGGAACCCTTAAAAAAACTAATTTTAAGTGTAGTTTTGTTAGTAGGACTAAAAGTAATATGTTCAGTAATGTTAAACCTAATGATGTATCAATATCCTGTTAACTAACTCATTCTACATTATTTCGATAATAGAAAATCATTCAGATGATTTATGGAGTGTAAAACTAACTCTTTGTCTACTCCAAGAACTTGGTGGCTTACAGTTCTCCTTTGTACGACATTTTTCCTACTTGGTGTTTTTCTCATTAAATTCCTGAAGAGTTAACATTAGAAGTTTCATATATATTTTCTTTCAGTCTGATATATTCTTTATTACAGACTTTGTAGTTGTTTACTTTCTTTCACTATTAAAGCATCCCTTTTTCTGTGATAGGAATGTGTGCACATGAGAACATGGCTTGTGCCCCTGTGTTGGTATTTGCCCGGTGTTTCCTTTCACTTTTGCTCATAGCTGTTATGTTGGTGCATAAGTTTGTAAAATTTTTCCATAAGTTTAATAAACCAGCAGATAGACGTAACAGAGACATTAGTTAAGAATATAATAGAGGGAAACATTCCACGTGGGAAAAATATATCTAAAAACAAAGATGATGTGACTTAACAAACGAAGCGCTGGCAGGTCGATAGACACACAAACTAACACAAACAAACGCACAAAATTCAAGCTTTCGCAACAAACTGTTGCCTCATCAGGAAAGAGGAAAGGAGAGGGAAAGACGAAAGGAAGTGGGTTTTAAGGGAGAGGGTAAGGAGTCATTCCAATCCCGGGAGCGGAAAGACTTACCTTAGGGGGGAAAAAAGGACGGGTATACACTTGCGCTCGCGCGCGCGCACGCGCACACATATCCATCCACACATATACAGACACAAGCAGACATATTTAAAGACCATAAACTTGTGTCTGTATATGTGTGGATGGATATGTGTGTGTGCGAGTGTATACCCGTCCTTTTTCCCCCCTAAGGTAAGTCTTTCCGCTCCCGGGATTGGAATGACTCCTTACCCTCTCCCTTAAAACCCACATCCTTTCGTCTTTCCCTCTTTCCTGATGAGGCAACAGTTTGTTGCGAAAGCTTGAATTTTGTGTGTTTGTTTGTGTTAGTTTGTGTGTCTATCGCCCTGCCAGCGCTTCGTTTGGTAAGTCACATCATCTTTGTTTTTAGATATATAGAGACATTAGTTAACAATAATTGACTATTTACAACATTCTGGCAACATTGGGTTAACTTTTCAATTTCACAACTGTAAAAATTGTGTGGTTTAAATGATTAATAGAAAATCTCTTATAAAGATGTGAAACAAATACTAACAAAGAGATAGAGGGGCTGGCCAGTACTTACCTCAGCTCAGTACAGCCGATAGATGCACACAACAGGACAGAAAATTTACATCCCACATACCCATGGTCTCTCTGCCCTTGAACACTACCTCTCCCAATGGCCACCCGAAGATCTTCCAGAAACCTCGTTCCTTATCACACTTACCAACTTCATCCTCACCCATAATTACTTCACTTTTGAAGGCCAGACCTACAAACAAATCAGGGGAACGGCTATGGGAACCAGGATGGCTCCGTCCTATGCCAACCTCTTTATGGGCCGCATGGAGGCGGCTTTCCTGAAGATCGAACAGCTGTTTCCCCTGGCCTGGTATAGGTTTATAGATGACATCTTTGTGGTCTGGACTCATGGTGAAGAAACACTCCTTAATTTCCCCCATAACCTCAACTCCTTTTCAAATCTGAATTTCACCTGGTCCTTCTCCAAAACCCAAGCCACCTTCCTGGATGTTGACCTTCATCTTGTTGAAGCTCACATCCACACCTCTGTCCATATCAAACCCACAAACAAACAACAATACCTCCACTTTGATAGCTGCTATCCATTCCACATAAAACACTCCCTTCCCTACAGCCTAGGTATTCGTGGCAAACGTATCTGCTCCAGTGACAAATCTCTCAACAATTACACCAATAACCTGACCAGAGCTTTCCTCTCCCGCAACTATCCTGCAAACTTTGTCCACAAACAGATCTCCAGAGCAATACATTCCTCCCCATCCAACAAAAGTGTTCCTACCCCCAGACCACACAGAAGCATCCCCCATGTCACCCAATATTGTCCTGGCCTCGAATACATAATAAAATTACTCCGCCAGGGATATGACTTTCTGAAGTCAAGCCCTGAAATGATATCATCCCTTGACAATATTCTCCCCATACCATCCAGAGTTGCCTTTCGTCGCCCCCCCCCCCCCCCAACTCCGTAACATCCTTGTCAAACCCTACGATATTCCCAGGCCACCTTCTCTACCCAGCTGTTCCTACCCCTGTAACCGACCCCGCAGCAAAACCTGCCACATGCACCCCCCACAACCACCTACTCCAGCTCCGCTACTGGTAAAACATACGCAATTCAAGGCAGGGCCATATGTGAAACCACACGTCATTTATCAGCTGACATGCTTGCACTGCACAGCCTTTTACATCGGTATGACGACAACTAAACTGGCTGAGCGCATGAACGGGCACAGACGAACTGTCCGCCTAGGAGATGTCCAATACCCAGTAGCAGAGCATGCCCTCCAGCATAATTCTAGGGACCAAGGAACCTGCTACAACGTACGTGCCATTTGGCTTCTCCCACCCAACACCAGTCCCTCGGAACTGCGGAGATGGGAACTTGCACTCCAACACATCCTTTCATCCCGCCATCCCCCTGGACTGAACCTACGTTAACCAACCTCACTCCCATTTACTCTTCAGTCTTCTTCTTTTTCCCTCTCCTCTTTAGCCATTCACGCATCTTTTCATCCTACATAGTTGTGTTTATCTTTATACTATATACCTCTTTACTTCTGTATGCATCCTCTTAGGTTTGAAGCTTGCACAGTACTTACAGTAGAATATCTTTGGCTTCCCTCTGACAACCATGCCTCCATCCTTGCTACCCTCCCAGTTTACCTTTCCCTGTTGCTTCATAGCCTGGGTTGTGAGTAACTGAATCCCCTTTTTTCCCCTCTCTCCTCCCTGATGAAGGAACAAAGTTCCGAAAGCAGGAATGTAAATTTTCTGTTCTGTTTTGTGTATCTATTGGCTGTACTGAGCTGAGGTAAGAACTGGCCAGCTCCTCTATCTCTTTGTTAGTAAATTGTGTTGTTTTCAGCCGAAGAACTTGTTGAGTCTTGTTCAGAGCATATTTTCATCTGGAAAGGAAGTTCTTTAAAGGTTGTTCAATAGAGAGTGAAAAAATTTGAAATCTGAGGGTGCAAGATTAGGTGAATAAGGTGAGTGCAGAAAGACTTCCCAGCCCAACTCCCCTACAGTGTTTTTGTCACTCTAGGATAATGTGGGCGAGCATTATCGTGGTATAGCATCACTTCACCCAGTCTTCCTGGTTGTTGTTCTTGGATTGGGCCTGCAAGACGTCTCAGATGTTGAGAGTAAATGTCAGTAGTGATGGTTACACCTTTGGGAAGCAATTCATAGTGCACACATTGTCGCTGTTCCACCAGATGCATAACATTACCTTTTTTGGATGTGCACAGATCTTTGTATGGGGAGTTGCTACATTGTTTGGGCTCAACCGTTCCTTTCAGAATAAAGACATGACTGAGCAAGGTGGCACAGTGGTTAGCACACTGGACTCCCATTCGTGAGGACAATGGTTGAAACCCGCATCTGGCCATTCTGATTTATGTTTTCTGTGATTTCCCTTAATCACTTTAGGCAAGTGCTGGAATGGTTCCCTAAATCCAGTGGGACCAATGACCTCGTTGTTTAGTCTCCTCCCCAAAATCGACCAACCAACCATAAACACACCATTTCTTGTCACTGGTAACGATACAGGGTAAGATTGGTCAGTGTTGTTCACCAGGCAACTGATCATGAGCAAGCACTGATACGTATGACCACCCATTGAGTTTTGTGATTTTTGCTTAGAGAATGCTGTACCCGTGCACCAGATTTTCGAACCTTCCCTGTTGCATGCAAATATCGCACATGGTGGAATGACCATAGTTCATTGCATTTGCCAATTCTCGAGTACACTGATTTGATTATTGTGGATTAATGCATTTAAATGATCTTCATCAAACTCCGAAAGTCTTCCTGAATACAGAGAGCCACTAATGTCAAAACGATCTTCCTTAAAATGAGAAAACTATTTTTTTTTTTGCCTTGCTTTATCCAATGGCATTATCCCTATGTGGGGAAAAAATTATTGGCTGCTTCCGTTGCTGTCACCTTTTTATTAAACTCAATTAGAAGAATATGTTGGAAATGTTCCAATTTCCTCACTTGGCACTTGATTTTCTGTCATCCCCAGCTTCACTCACTATCTCCCTATGACAAAATAATAATACATAAACTCAGATAGCAACAGTGAATTGCAAATGAAAAATGAGTCTATAAATGAAGCCATAGCAACCAGCATTCAGACATTCAAAACAAAAATGCTACTAACTTCGACACCAACCTGATATAGTTTCATGCATTGTATTGTTTTACTTTACTCATTGTTGTGGGTTCTTTCATTGCAATTTCTTCTTTACATGTTGCATTTTATTATTCTCTCCTACAATTTATTCCTCTTTTTCTTCATTTAACTCATCCTTCCTTCTTCCTTCTTTCTCTTGCTATTTTGAACATTCATTTTATCTTAACATTTTCAATTTAATTTTTTTTCCATAAATACTGTATGTGTAATTTGTTCTCCCTGTACTCTTGATTCCTTGTCCCCAATGCAATTCAGTAAGTTCCTATTCTGAAGTGCTTCAATAGAAGTTGAACTGTCAGTAAGCAAATTATAGCTTACCACAAGAAGCATTTTTAAACTCTGGTTTTGTGTTAGGGCAAGGTGGGATTTCTAAAAGTGGCACAGTACGAGGACGAGTCAAAAAGTAAGTTACACTTCCAAGTTGTGGCCGTTTATTAAACTATATGCACATAGGCAACACGGCTGCGACAACGTAGCCCCCAAGAAACCGTAAACATTTCTCGGAACGGGTAACAAAGTTTTCAGTTCCGGATCCGTAGAAGTCACCTCCAGAGCTATGTAACCACCGGAATATAGCTTCATTCACCTTCTCATCATTTTGGAATCGTCATCCACAAAGCTCCTCATTTGTTTTGTCAGACACATAATAAACACGTGGCACTAGGTCCGGACTGTATGGAGGATGTTGCCATATGTCTTAGTTGAATAGCTCCATATCTGCATCCAGTGACACCTGTGGGCTGACACGGCGGCCGGTCCGTACCGTTGGGCCTTTATGGCCTGTTCGGAAGGAGTTTCATTTTTCAGTTGAATAGCTGTAGCAGTTGGTGGGCCAAGTGCAGTGTTACATTATCGTACAGCAAAATCACCCTGCTGCTGAATTTTTCCCTGCTGTTCTCTCTCTCTCTCTCTCTCTCTCTCTCTCTCTCTCTCTCTCCTTTTACTTGGGGGGGGGGGGGGGGGGGGGGGCGGAAGTGAAGTCGTGGATCCCTGTTTCAACCTCTGTGATGGTTCACTGCAGAAACCCTTTGCCCTCCACAGTCTACTGTTCCAGAAATGCCAGTGACAATTGCAAATGTTGTCCCTTCTGAACGTCAGTGAACAACTGTGGGATCCATCTGGCACACAGTTCACAATATCCAAGGTGCTAGCAATGGAAGACACATTGCCATACAAAATGTTCAACATGCTGACAGTTTCGTGCTGCATTATGTGCATATCCTCTCTAATGATCACATCCAGACTGTGAACATTTGCAATGGTTCTGGATGTCGCAGACCTACTTTGGCGATATTTGTTAGTGAGATCAGTGTGTCCAGTGTCAAATTACTTACACCACTTTACAATACCTTGGTGAGAGATTGCATGCTCGCATTATACAGCAGTGATTTCACTATGAATGTTAGTGCAGTTGAGCCATGTAGCCCATAGAAATATGATTATTGCATGAAGGTCTGTAGGATGTTCACTCCAATTTGGAGTGAACATCCAATTGACATGCCATTGAGCCTAGCCTACTCAGCACACAGAACAGGATACCACACTGCCCATCCTATCAGATGTGTCGGCAATTACTGTCTCGTGCTATACATTGTCTACAGTCACAATACTCGGTGTGCTCTCACATTGAGCTAGTGTAACTTATTTTATGATTTACCCTTGTATGTTCAGATATGTATGGTTGTGCCAATGTTAAGATATTTTTGTGAAGTAAAAGATAAACAGAAAATGTGAATGTCACTTTTCCTTACAGAGGACTGGCAATACACACATTCCACGGCAACTTTTTTGTACGATCAACTGATCTGTTGTCACTGCCAAATGTGAACCCAGATGCAGGCTTTGGGATGCAAATTTCTATTGAGGAGAGCCTTACAGACCTTCAGAATGTATGTTTTCAGGCAGCTTTGCTTTACACATCAAGTAAAGGTATTTATTTACAGTGATGGTAATGTAGTTTGTAATGTTGATATTTGTGCAGGTTTAGTAATTGTAATTTGGTAAAAGGCTTGCAATTATTTGTACTACATCTAATTTTCATACTGTTTAATTTTTACAGGAGAACGTCGAATTAGAGTACATACACTTTGTTTACCAGTTGCGACTGGCCTGGCGGACATCCTTCATTCTGCAGATCAACAGTGTATTGTGGGATTGCTTGCAAAGATGGGTATGTGATTTTATATGATGTGTTAGGTTTGTAAAGTTCTTGACACATTTGTGGGTGATATTTTGGATCTAAGTATTCTAGTGAGCACATTCAAAAAATTATGGTTAATTACAACCCTAAAATGTGATATTGGTATGTCATTTTGTGGTTAAAAGTATTGATTTTTTTATTTACATTAGGAACTGAAAACCCATGAAGTCAAGATGGCACATGAAATCATTCTTATTTGTACTGATTACTAGTTTTGGCTAACAATCTAGTCCTCTTCAGATGTAAGAAATAAAATAGATGTTTTCGTGTTAGCAACATAAAACAGCTTACAGAACTACACGTAATACTGTAGCAGAGATCAAGAATATGTACACAAATTAATTACAGAATACATACATTAAAACAGTCTTTATTAGTGTTGGTGCCATATGGCCTCACTCATCATTAAAACCTTTCTTATAATGACAACATCTATACATGACTTAATTAAAAAAAGCTTTTCATCATTCATGGGCAGTGTAATTGAACAGTGGTCATAAAACTAAAAACATACATTAATGTCGAAGAGGCAATGAAAATAGAACAATATTTACATAAGGAACTATCCGTTAAAATGACTGAATATAAAATATATTTCCTTACCAAAGGCATTATGCTGTTGAGCTGAATGTGACACAGTCAATACTGGCATCATTTCATAACACAGATCATCATGTCTATGTTGCTGTGACGTGTTACATGTGAATAGTACGACTGTTGATGCTCATTACAGTGTTCGTGAACTGCTTCATTCGGCTTATTCATAGTATACACATGTGTGACCAGTACTGTGGTGAAATAGGGACTGACAGCCACAAGCATTTGACAAGTTTCTTGATGCGAAGACAGTTAGTTGGCATTATCAGCTAACTATATAACTTACATAAAATCTTCATATTCTGACAACAATTTAAGGAAAAATATGTAAATGTGATAAAATTTAAATATCAGTCAAACATCAGTATAGCTCATGTTATAATTAAACCGACAGGACTTTAATGATAATAACTAACATGATAGAAATCTGTTGACATTATATAAACCAAGCTACTTAGACATTGTGTTAAAATGTTTTTAACACATGTCTAGACAATGAATGAAAGTATAATGAACATTGCCATCAAGGAACACCGTGGGCCACAATTAAGGTGGAACTAATGACAGACAATTTTTCTATTATTGTGAGGATAACACTAATAACAATAGATTATACAATTATTAAACTGAGAAGGATGTAAAATTTGTGACAAAGCACATGTCTGTTCAAAAAATTCCAGAGTATTCATAATTTTGTGCCAATGGTGTGTTGGAGTGAAATGCAGTTGGCATCCCTGCATGTCTGCATTTAATGTGTAGCTGCTGGAAGTTTCATACTTATATGTCTGTTAATTATTTTTTAGTGCTATATTGAGTAGAACGTTGTGTTGCACAGTTTGCGAATTTCAAGATGGCAGAGATAGAGTAGCAACACATCTGCATGAAATTTTGCGTGAAACTCAGGAAAACCTTAACAGAAATACACCAAATGATGCAGAAAGCCTGCGGTGATGAGTGCTGAGACCGTACTCAGTATTACGAATAGTTCACATGGTTTAAAAATGATAGGACAGAAGTTAAAGATGACCCTCGTTCAGGATGCCCTTTGAAGTCTACCAACGACGCTCATGTCAGGAATGTCAACGAAATTGTGCATGCCAGTCAAAGACTGACTCTGTGGGTATTTACGGAAGAATGTAACATTTCAGGTACAGAATCTTGGTATGCATCATGTTTGCATCGTGTTGTCGCCAAGTTCATTCCACAGCTCATCAGTCAAGACAACAAAGACCTTCGCCTTGCAATCTGTGGAGAGCTTCCAGTTGGTGCAAATGAGAATGAGAATGAGATGTTTCTTAAGAGAATCATAACCGGCGATGAGACATGGGTCTACATTTATGATGTTGAGGCCAGTGTTAATCTTCACACGGGTTGGGAAAGGTTCTCACAGGCCAAAAAAAGCTTGTCAGCTCAGGTCGGGTCAAATGTCAAAACTATGCTGGTAGTTGTCTTTGACTCTGAAGGATTAGTTCACCATGAATTCGTGCCACAGGGACAAACTTAATCGATGGGACTATTGGGATGCGTTGAGACACCTGCGAGAAAATGTGAGAAGGAAACATCCTGAAATGTGACAAGTTAGTTTGTGGTTCTTGGATGACATAACGCACCCACACATTCATCTTTGTTGGTGCATGACTATTGCACAAAAAAGAAATGACTGTGCTGCTTCATCATCAGTACACTCTGGGCCTGGCCCCTGCAAATTTTTTTTATTTCCAAAGTTGAGAACCATGTTGAAAGGATGAAGATTTGCAATGATAGATGAGATAAAAGAAAATTCACAGATGGCGCCTTGTGCGATCCAGCAAGAGGCGTACAGGTACTGCTTCCAGAAGTAGAAACGGCATTGTGAGCAGTGCATTGTGGAGGAGAGTATTTTGAAGGAGACTATGCACAATAAATAAAAGGTAAGCATAGAAAAATTTTGTAGACTATAAAGTTCAGGAATTTTTGAACAGACCTCATATGCTATATGTCTTAATGATGAACCGTGGTTTAAGGAACTTCACTCGTATGCAACATTATGAATTACACTTCTTTATTCGTGTCAGAGGTCCACTAAAATGAACACGCATACAATACATACAAGTTAACTATACAGTATTCACCCAGAATTGGGCAACTTTGATAGCATTGGGTGCTGCAGATTTTAAGTCCTTCATGCTACAGCTGGTTGGGCATGAGTTATATTTGAAGAGATGCTGGATTGTCTGCAATTCACTACATTTGCATAGTGTTGTGTTGGCAGTTGGAAGTTCCATTTAAGGAGATTGTCCCTCAGTCTTGCAACTTTGGCCCGTAGTCTGTTCAAGGACTTCCAGATGACCCACTTCTCCACGTGTCCAGGCAGCAGTGATTTTTGTGGTGTCATCCAGTTTGACAGGTGTTGGCATCTTTCTTTCCACTTGGTGAGTCAGGTAGCCACAGCTGATCCTTCTAAGGGCTGTGAAGTTGTTAGGAAACTCTTCCTGGACTTCAGTCTTGGCTTGGCGGGTTGATGTCCAAAGAGTGGATGTGAGGTCAATGTATTTGATTTATGCCTCTCGATGTTAGCAGCGACCTCTCTTCTGATGTCACATGGAGCAATCCCAGCGAGACATTGAACTTTGTCCATGCGGGTTGATCATAGGCAGCCTGTAGCAATCCTACAGGTGTCATTTAAGGCTACATCAGCCTGCTTTGCATGTACTGAAATGTACCGCACTGGGCTAGCATACTCTCCTGCAGAATAGCATAAGGCAAGAGCTGTTGTTCTTAATGTTTGTGGCTGTGTGCCCCAGTTTGATCCCACCAGTTTCTGAAGAAGGTATTTTCTGGATGATACTTTCTGCTTCAGCTTCAGAAAGTGTTCCTTGTTGGTCAGTGTGTGGTCGAGAGTGGCACCAAATACCTGGCTTGGGAACAATACTCTAGTGCAACGCTATTCCAGAATATTTCAAGTTTCCTGTCAGCTTGTTTGTGTTGCAGATGGAATGAACACACTCGTGTTTTCTTACGATTGGGTGTGAGTTGATTCTTTTTCATAGTAAGTACCAAGCTGTTGTAGACCATGTGTAAGCATTGTCTCTACATCTTCAAACCAATTGCCCTGGGCAGCAAGAGCAAGGTCGTCAGCTTATATGAAACTTTTGCATCCTTGAGGATGTGGTTGATTATTAGTGTACACATTAGATAAAATAGGTGACAGTACGCTTCCCTGTGGGAGACGTTCTTATGAGTTCTCCGTCGGAAGTCCACGATTGTAGATTTTGTGCAGTAACACTCTGTGGTTTACGGTGTCAAAGGCTGCCGAAAGGTCAACAAAAGCTACACCTGTTATCTTTCTCTGCTTAAAGCCATCTTCTATGAACTGAGAAAGATAAAGGATCTGTGATGTGCAATTCTTGCCTGGTCTAAAGCCAGCTTGCTGCGAGATAAGAAGTGGATCAACTACCGCAGTTAAGTGGTGAAGAATCATTCTCTCTAGGATCTTACAGAGATGGCAAAGGAGAGATATTGGCCTGAAGTTCTTTGGATCTGTTGGTGACTTTCCAGATTTTAGTGTCACAATCACGTGTGCCTTGTGCCATAATTTCGAAGCCAGACAGTGGTTATACAGGTTTCAGAGCCAGTCTTCGGTTGCGGTGCCAAAATGTTTAATTTGCTCTAAACAAATGTCGTCTAATAACGCTGCCTTGCCATTTTTGCATTTGTGAATGGCTTTTAATTCACTTAGGTTGAATGGTCTAGTCAGGTTATTATTCTGAGATTGTTCCTTAAACTCTAATTTGGAGTCCAATTTTTTGATAGGAGATCTTGGTTTAGCATTCTCAAGAATTTTTGTAGCAATTTCATTTGGAGTGATGTTAGCGTGATTGGCGTGTTTGGTTGAATTGTATTTTTAGTTTTCTCGGCAGTTTCCAGACCTTCTGGCTACTAATTGAAAGATCTGTTTCCTCCATAAGTTTAATCCATCTTTCTCTTTTGTTTTCTGTTTTGGAAGTCATTACTTCTTGACCAACAAAGATGGTTTGCTTATTGAATGGATCTTGTTCAAACAGCGACAGGTATTTATTCGTTAGGGCTGTCGACTGGGTTGTTAATCTGTAGAGGTGTTGTGTTCTGCAGCCCCGTGGCATAGATGACCGTGATACCTTCTTCACTACATCCACAAATTTATCGTAGTTTTCTGGTGTTGCCTGGAGATCTGTTACAACTTTATCCAGGTTGGAACTAAGAAGTTCCCAGTTAGCCTTAGGGAAGTTGTATCTTCTGGGAAATGGAATGGTTCTCGGTTGGGATACTGCAGTGACTTGGCACATCACAGGGCAGTGTTGAGACTTGGGTAGAGGGTGGCAAACTGACTTAACACTCTGTTGGCCTATGTGCTCACTTCTGAAGATTAGGTCTGGGTTAGATCCACATTTCCACCGTCCACTGTTGAAAGATGCGAGGAGTTTACTATTGTGGATGAAAGTTAGTTGGAAGGTACCAGACCATTTCAGCACTACTTCCCCGTTATCATCTTGTGAGTAGCCCCAAACTGTACTGTGGCTGTTGAAGTCTCCAACTACAAACTTGGTTTGGTGTTTGTTGAAGTTCTCAGGGGTTACAAAAGAGAACTTCGCATTAGGTGGTTTGTAGATGCAATTATTAAGTTCTACTGTGAGTATTTCAGCATCATTGTGTTTAGAGATGGATGTAGACATAATGTGGAGGTTGGGTCATACAAATAAGGCACTTCCATATGGTTTCTGAGGTCTTTCAGCAACAAGTCTCATTCCAGGTGTTTTGGGGCAACACATTTGATCATCTCTGTGGGTTTCTTGTAGTCACAGAACATCACAGCGGCTAGTTTGGTAGAGTTACACTAAAGAGCCTAATATCATGTAGGGCTCCTGCGAGCACACAAATGCTGCAACATGACATGGTGTGGACTTGGCTAATGTCAGAAGTAGTGCTGGAGGGAATTGACACCATGAATCCTGAAGGGCTATCCATAAATCCAGATGAGTATGAGGGGATGGAGATCTCTTCTGAACAGCACGTTGCAAGGCATCCCAGATATGCTCAATAATGTTCATGTCTGGGAAGTTTGGTGGCCAGCGGATGTGTTTAAATTCTGAAGAGTGTTCCTGGAGCCACTCTGTAGCAATTCTGGACCACTGGAGTGTCACAATGTTGTGCTGAAATTGTCAAAGTTCATCAAAATGCACAATGGACAGGAGTGGATGCAGGTGATCAGACAGGATGCTTACGTACATGTCACCTGTCAGTCATATCTAGACGTGTCGGGGATCCCATATCACTCCAACTGCACACGTACCACACTGTTACAGAGCCTCCACCAGCTTGAACAGTCCCCTTCTGACATGCATGGTCCATGAAGTTGTCTCCATACCCGTACACATCCATCTGCTCGATACAGTTTGAAATGAGACTCGTCTGACCAGGGAACGTGTTTCCCGTCATCAACAGTCCAATGTCGATGTTGACAGGCCCAGGCGAGGCGTAAAGCTTTGTATTGTGCAGTCATCAAGGGTACACGAGTGGGCCTTTGGCTCCGAAAGCCCATATTGGTGATGTTTTTTAATGGTTCACACGTTGGCACGTGTTGATCGCCCAGCATTAAAACTTGGACAATTGGCGGAAGGGTTGCACGTCTGTCATGTTGAACGATTCTCTTCAGTTGTTGTTTGTCCTTTTCTTGTGGGCTCTTTGTCCGACTGCAGTGATGTCAGAGATTTGATGTTTTACCAGATTCCTGATATTCATGGTACATTCTTGAAATGGTCATATGGGAAAATTCCCACTTCATCGCTGCCTCAGAGATGCTGTGTCCTGAGTATAGCACTACATTCAAACACACTTAAATCTTGACAGCCTGCCATTGTAGCAGCAGTAACAGACCTAACAACTGCACCAGACACTTGTTGTTGTGTACAAGTATTGCTGACTACAGTGCCATATTCTGCCTGTTTACATATCTTTGTATTTGAAGACATATGCCTATACGAGTTTCTTTGGCACTTCAGTGTACAACAGAGGTCAAAACAATGTCAGGTAATTTTTATGGTGTAACAGCAGTACTAGGTAACAAGGGATTCATTTTATTAAAATGAAATGTACAAAATGCGTGACAATATGAGTAACATAAAGAGATATTATAAAAGAAAAAATAATAATTGCATTTAGCTCTGTAGCCAGATGCTAACCAACTGCACACATAAAAGTGCAATACATAAGTTTTTGGCATTTATCATAATCTCATACATTCAGTGTACCATTGCTTGACATCCACTTACAGAAGTGTATGTATTTTAACTAACTTTGTATCATACTCTATCAAACGGTTGGTGCTCCCACTCTTAGTAGAAAAACTTTACGTAATCTGGTTTTAGGCAATTTCTTGAACGCATTGGTGAAATTTGGTCATAGTAGTCATCCACATGCTGGTGGTAGCATTGCCAGAAGTCTTAAATTCATATCGGTAGAAGGAAGCCATTGCAACTTGACTGTCTTCGTAAGGCAAGGCATACTAATAATATTTATATATCTCTGTATTGTACATGCAGTACATATAGTGGATTGAATCCTTTTAATATTCAAAGGCTATTGGTAATTAGTAAACTGTAATTAAACTGTAATTCATTTGATAATTACATTGCTAGTGCACTTGCTTACATTTCTGGACTTCCGTATCATGTGAAGCTTACAACTCACCATATAGTGGAGATGTTGAGTCACAGATAGGAACAACAAAAAGGTTGTGCATATTTGCGACTCAACATATCTGCTATATGGTGAGTAGCAGTCTATCTTTTTCATGATATTGTCATTATTTCATCCTGGATTTTGTTTGATTTTAAACACAGCAACCTCTTGGTCTCAAAGCATAATGTAAAAGTTTATATTTCAACAATTACTCTCTTACCTTACTACAGATTTCCATTATTATACATCATCCAGGGGAATTGTTCAGTCATATTGTTTCTCCTGTTACACCCTGTTTTTTGAGGCCTCATACACCTCTCTACTTTGGCCCTGAATGATGATTTCATGGTTTTCGAGCACTAGTTGGTGGTAGTATATATTACATGTTATATTTTGTTCTGGAGAATAGTTCAGTCATATTGTTTTTCCTATTGCGTCCTGTTACAACCTATATCTCAAGCAATCAGTGTTTTCTGTGTTATGTCCTGTTCCCCACAGTCGTTTAATGAACAAAGTAAGAGCATATGGACTATCAGACCAATTGTGTGATTGGATTGAGTTCCTAGCTCGCAGAATGCAGCACGTCATTCTCAATGGAGAGAAGTCTTTTGAAGTAAGAGTGATTTCAGATCTGCCGAAGGGGTGTGTCGTAGGACCGTTGCTATTCACAATATACATAAATGACCTTGTGGATAACATTGGAAGTTCACTGAGGCTTTTTGGGGATGATACTGTGGTATATCGAGAGGTAGTAACAATGGAAAATTGTACTGAAATGCAGGAGGATCTGCAACGAATTGATGCATGGTGCAGGGAATGGCAGTTGAATCTCAATGTAGACAAGTGTAATGTGCTGTGAATACATAGAAAGAAAGATCCTTTATCATTTAGCTACAATATAGCAGGTCAGCAACTGGAAGCAGTTAGTTTCATAAATTATCTGGGAGTGGTCATTAGGAGTGATTTAAAATCGAATGAGCATATGAAGTTGATCGTCGGTAAAGTAGATGCCAGACTGAGATTTATTGGAAGATTCCTAAGGAAATGCAATCTGAAAACAAAGGAAGTAGGTTACAGTACACTTGTTCACCCACTGCTTGAATATTGCTCACCAGTGTGGGATCTGTACCAGATAGGGTTGATAGAAGAGATAGAGAAGATCCAGTGGAGAGCAGTGCGCTTTGTTACAGGATCATTTAGCAATTGCGAAAGTGTTACGGAGATGATAGATAAACTCCAGTGGAAGACTTTGCAGGAGAGATGCTCAGGAGTAGCTCACTACGGGCTTATGTTGAAGTTTCGAGAACATACATTCACCGAGGAGTCAAGCAGTATATTGCTCCCTCCTATGTATATCTCGCGAAGAGACCATGAGGATAAAATCAGAGAGATTAGAGCCCACGTAGAGGCGTACCGACAATCTTTCTTTCCACAAACAATACGAGACTGGAATAGAAGGGAGAACCGATAGAGGTACTCAAGGTACCCTCCGCCACACACTGTCAGGTGGCTTGCAGAGTACGGATGTAGATAGATGTATAACGTAACTGCGGGTGGCTATTACTTTTGCCTTGGATGATAAATACGATCTTTACGAGAGGTGGTTGCTGGTAATATATATCACTTATTGATAAGGTGTATATAGCTGTGGAAGTTCAGAGTACATCCTGGAATGGCGCAGACCTGGGGCAACTTTCTACTGTGACCATAAATAATTGATTTGATTTTTACAAGTGCTAGTTGCTAGTAGTATTGATGTCAATTATTTAAATTTTAATTACATTTATGTCTTGTTTCTTAAAGTGTTATTACAACATGTAGATTTTACATAAGTTGTATAGCTAGCTGCTAATGGCACCTAGAAGTCTTCACCTCAAGAAACGTGGTGGTGGTTTAGAATCATAACAATGTATCTACAAAATGTGTGTTTAGGGATAAAGAAAAAGAAGTTTTGCAACAATATAAATACTCTAACTGTTACCAGCTAAGTTCTCATTGCTGAGAATCAAGGTGCCTCATGGTAGTTAATGTGTTTACATTCATTTAACATTGTCCCAGATTTACATTAAGACAGTGATGAAGCAGATATGTCAAAATGGCAGATTTTGTTTATACATTGTTATGGTCCTAAACCCCCGGTATCAAAACCTAGTGACCATTGTCCCTATTTCACTACAGTACTGGCCACGTTTTTATACTATGTATTTGCCAAATATTGTGTTTCTTGGATGTTGTAATCTGCATAAACTGCCATACTATTCACAGCAACATATATATGATCTGTGTTACTAAAAAATGTAAATACTGATTGTGTCAGATATTAAGCTGTAACAGCATAACACCTTCGGTAAGATTTAATCATTTTAGTGGAAGTTCCATATCCAAAAATTGTTTCATTTTCACCTCCTCTTTTCAACATTAAGGTATATTTCAGTTTTATGACAATCATTCAATTACACTGCCTACAAACAATGAAAGGCTGTTTTTGATTATGCCATGTATGGATGCTGTCATTTTAAGAAAGATTTTACTGATTTGTGAAGCCAAATGGCACCAACACTAATCACGAATGTTTTATCATATGTACTCTGTAATTAATTCATATATATACTCTTGCTCCCTGCTACAGTATAATGTGCAGTTTTGTAAGCTGCTGTATCCTGAATGAGATTTTCACTCTGCAGCAGTGTGTGCGCTGATATGAAACTTCCTGGCAGATTAAAACTGTGTGCCGGACCGAGACTCGAACTCGGGACCTTTACCTTTCATGGGGAAGTGCTCTACCAGCTGAGCTACCCAAGCACGACTCACACCCCATCCTCACAGCTTTACTTCTGCCAGGGTCGTCTCCTACCTTCCAAACTTTACAGAAGCTCTCCTGTGAACCTTGCAGAACTAGCACTCCTGAAAGGAAGGATATTGCAGAGACATGGCTTAGCCACAGCCTGGGGGATGTTTCCAAAATGAGAGTTTCATTCTGCAACAGTGTGTGCGCTGATATGAAACTTCGTGCAGATTAAAACTGCGTGCCAGACCGAGACTTGAACTCGGGACCTTTGCCTTTCGCAGGCAAATGCTGGATGTTGCTAACATGAAAACATCTGTTTTATGTCTTAGATCTGAAGATGACTAGATTGTTAGCCAAAACTAGTAATCAATCCCAATAAGGATGATTTCATGTGCCCGTCTTGACTTCATAGGTTTTCAATACGTAACAAAAAAAAGTTTACAACAGATCATGTATCTCCTGCTTGAAAATGTCAACAAACTTGATAAAAGTATTGAAACTAGATTCTTCCACGGAAGTGAAAAGTTTTTCTCCTGAGAGATTGAATTTGTAACAGTGGTCTTAACCCTTTCACTGGTACAGATGTGCTCTTTGCATTCCTTGCTGAGGGTGATTTTTGTTACGGTAGTACTGATCACCAAATACTGGTGCCTTCACTCAATAAAGAGTTGATTTTTTTTTTTATCCATTGTACTTTCTGTGCTGCACCAAATTAAACAGAACTTAGCACAAAATTTTAATAGAGTTTGCAGAGGTAAAAACGCATTGCATAAACTTTGCTTGTGGTTGATTTTAGCTCATACATTGCAGTGAATTAAATGTAAATAAGACACCAACATTTTATTTAAAATTCAGAGTAGAACACTATATCACTTCATTCTCTACTTACTGGGTTTTATATCCAACTGGTGGTCCTGAACAAAGTTCCCATTCACGCCCTCACAAATCGTGTACTCATAATAGTCATCATATCACGTAAATGATTAAAGTTACTGAAATGAAGTTTTTCCCAGATGATAGCATGCAATGAGATAAGTATGTTGTGTGATAAATACTCAAAACTTTCTTATACACCAAAAAATGGAAATAACTCGTCCGCAATAGTGAGAGGTCTGCAGCTCAGGATGCTTGCAGAGATCCCTAGCACTGTAGGAAAACCCAGGTGGCATACACGTCCACAGCATCTGGGGAGTGGCACAGCAGGATGTGTATACATGCCCACAACAGCGAAAGGTTCAGCCAGTGGGAGTTGCAATGAGTGCACTCGTTATCGCATCTTCTTACACTGAGGTCTGTTGTAAAACTACATCAGATAATACTTCGCAACTTAGGGAACACCGAGAAGAATTACACACATACCAAGAATGGAAATTCCTGGATGGAATAATACATAAAATATAGGAAACTCAACCATTCACCTGTAGCTGACTGATGTATGTGCCTAGAAACAAGCAACAGGAAACTATTCATACTAGCATCTGATGTTTTGCACTTTCTCAAGGGAAAGACAGACATTCACACACACCACCCAAATGCACACGCCCGTAGCCAAAGCGAGTCTCACAGGTGTGTTTATTTAGGTGTGTGGGGTTGTGTGTTTGTGTGAATGTGTGTATTTCCACTGGAGAAATATCAAAAGCTCAAAAGGTGATATGAATAATTTTCTGTTGCATGTTTCTGTACACCACATATCTTTCAACTATAAGTGAGTCATTGCCTTTATTTTATGTATTGCCCCAATATCAATATTTTGTCAGACAAAAAGTTTTCTGCAAAGCATCACTGTGTCACTTGACAGCTAAAACTGTAAAAAAATCATTCTTCCAGTTACCCAGCTCTCTATTTACAAAAGTGGAAAATATTACTTAAGAGTACCAAGTAATTAATTTACAGAAACAAAAATGGATCTAGCAAGCCTATGAATGAATTGTAGATAGTATATAAGCACACTTGCAGCTCAGTTAATTTCACTTGCTTTTGAGCTTTTACTTTTTAAGTCCCAGCATCTTTATGTTAATCCATACAACACCAGCAGCCTGTTGCTGCACATGAAATATTAAAAATTTGTAGTCTTGGCATGAAGAAACACAACTTTATTATTAGCTAGTGCTAGACAGGTATTCAGTAATGAGCAAAATCCTTTCTGATTTATTAATGTGGTAAGGGTGCAATGAACTGTAAAGTAGATGTAAAAAATTTTCTGTATGTGAAGTTCAGGTCCCCATTATAACTTCTTTGTGAAAACGGTGGGATAAAGTCATAAGGAGTGTTTTGTATTAATATGTAATTTAATTATCAATCTCTTTGATGTGATGATTACACAGAATAATGGTCACAGAATATATAAATAACTAGTGTATGACATGTAGTGTCAATTAACACCACACAGATATTGGTCGTCACCGTACATACTCATATGGCTCTGTCACTGTGCCATCTATACCTGTATTACTGTAGTTTCTGTATTGCCTTCCAGTAACATTTGCAAGTAACCTCTAGACACCTGGACTGCCGTTGGCCACTGTGTGTCCAACGGGCTAGCTACGTAATTGCTTTGCAACATTTTTATATTTTCTTTCTGTTGCTGCTGTAGCTCCTGGGTTTGATTGACACAAGACTTTTTAGGATTCCTTTGAATGTGAAATTTCCTCTAACTTGCATTTTCTATAATTTTGAGCATATTTAAGGGATGTATCGGGTGACATCTTTCATTATTTTGTTATTTTCAGTTTAATACCAATTTTCACATGCATTTCAATGAATATTTTTATTGTCGCACTTAATGTCCCAGTAGTGCTCAAAAGTTGCTCTCAGTGACACCCAAATCGATATCCTAGCTAAATCCTTTTCTGTGCCACACCAGTTTGTAACTTTACACAAAAATAATTCATAAAAACTGTGTGTGTACGCACTTACACTGGTATGATTACATCACTGGTGAAACAAGTACTGCATGACAACATGTACGGACTTGATCTGTCCGTTGTGTGCTCATCCGTTGCTTCCACATTATTAGTCTCATAGTTATTACCAATTCAGATATTATGTTATTGTTAGTATCGCACAATAAAATTTGATTGATAACCACTGTAATAACAAGTGTGTACATGTTTTCACATAAAGTCATTGAACTGAAGGTTGATTTGAATACCACAGTGGTTTACTAGACTTGGGTCTTATTAGAGGTGGTATGCTGTTACCTTCCTCTGACCTTAGGACTGTCTTACCCAGCCAATTACTAAGTGACCCTCAGTTTAATGTGGATTGTGAACCATGAAGTGATCATTCTTTTAAAAGATTGGCTTGCTTTCAGTGCCATGCTCCTCTTTGCTGTAGGCCCTAAACATATAATAGCCACAATTTCTGACTAATATACACTGATCAACCAGAACATTATGGCCACTGACCTACTATCAATATAAATCTGTCCAAGTGGTATCATTGCCACCTGGCGAGGAGTGACTGCCGGTCAGACACTTGGGCGGTGCACGTAGTATCCGTGAGCATGCTTTCCTTGTGTGGAATGAGGCAGGCATGTGATCTATCTGAATTTGACCAAGGGCAGATTGTGATGACCCAGAGGCTTAGCACAAGCAGTTTAAGAAACTGCACAACTTGTCGTGTGTTTGATGAGTGCTGTGGAGAGAGTCTTCAATGTATGGCGAAACCGAGGTGTAACTACGTCCAGACATCATTACAGATGTAGGCTGGACAGACTGTTAAAGAGGACATGCGGTGTGGTGGAACTAACATCAGACTTTAATGCCAGGTGGTTTACAAGTGTGTGTGAACACGCAGTGCACCGAACACTCCTAACGATGGGCCATTGCAGCCAACGGCTGATGCGTTTGCCAATCTTAATGCCATGATATCGGCATCTAAAACTGAAAATGGCATGTGACCATCAGCACTGGGCATTAGTGCTGTGGCAGAGCATTGAAAGGTCTGATGAATCCCAATACCTTCATTGTCGTGCCGATGGGAGGGCACATGTCAGTCATCTCCCAGGGGAACAATTCCTTGACACCTGTACTGCAGGATGGAGTCAAGTTGACGACAGCTCCATTACGCTCCAGTGAAGATTCACTTGGGCATTGATGTGTACAGTGGAGCTCGTGCAAGGCACCATGGTGGCCAAGGAGTATCATGCACTGGTTGCAGATCACGTACACCCGTTCATGGCAATCACGTTTCTCGATGGCAGTGGCATTTTTGAACAAAATAATGGGCCGTGTCACAAGGCCAGGAGTACGATGGATTGGTTCGAGGAACAAAGTGGCGAGTTCCAATTGATCCGCTGTTATCCGTCCCAAAGGTGGACATACCGGCTATTAGGTAGACGGTTGTAATGTTTTGGCTTGATCAGTGTACATGGTGAAATGTGAGTGCAGTACACCATAGTTTCATGTATTTGGCATAGAATTTTCTGCAGTTTGACTGTCAGTAACACACGAGAAATGACACAAAAGAATGTCTGAAAGTTATATCTAATTAAAATAATGAGAAAGATACATACACTTTTATAACCTGTTGGCATCGATCAGAATTAGTTAGGCATAAAACATCACACTAAAACGAAAATTACATCAGTGAATAGAAAGTTATATGGCTGAGTCCCTTGAAAGAATCCAGTGATGCCTGTGGGGTGAGGATGACACGGTGGCAGGTTGGTATTGTTGGGCTTGCATGGCCTGTTCGGGAGGAGTTTAGTTTTTGATTCATATTGGCACATACATATGTAGGGATATTACAATGTAACACAATTTTAAACCTAGGAAGAAAGGCACATAGCTAGACACTAAAAGTCCACAGGAAAGATTTGTCTTTCTACATACTTTGAACGAAAAGGAAAGTTGCCACTCATCATATAGCGGAGATGCCGAGTTGTATATAGGCACAACAAAGAGAGTGTCACAAAAGTTTACTTGCACATAAGGAATGTAATGTTTCCTGATTATGAACGTTACATAATTTATGGTTGTGCTAGAGTAAATTTTCAACATGTGTGTGACATTTCTGCTTGTATTGAGCTTACATAGACTTTTTGCGAGATTTAAATTTGTTGTTGTTGTTATGTTAACTAAAGTGTACACTGCAGTGTGTGTTAAAATATTTATTTTTAATGTACAGATGTGAGGAAGGAGTGTACTTTATTTAAACCTCATCTGTGGTTTTACAGCTGTGGACCGTTCCCATGAATCGTCACTTTCTGATGCTCGTGATGCCTTCATCAATGTTGCTATTGATGTGCTGTCTGCGTACAGATTGGCACAGGGTTCCGCAGCAGCTAGTGGAGGACTTGTTGCACCATTCAGCTTAAGATTGTTGCCTCTCTACATTCTTGCACTTCTAAAATATGTGAGTAGAAAATTCTTTGTTGACTAGTAAGTGGTTTATGACCTGCATGTTTTGTAGTAATTCCAACCAAAAATTGCACAGAGTTCAGTGCAGTGACGCATAATGTAGATTTTATGTTTGTTAACACTACAAAAATAAACAAAATCTGTCCAAAAAGTTGCATGCAATGGCAACGCAAAAAAAATGTGTAAGATCATATGCTTTCAGAATTAGATGTCTCCTCCTGGCAGGGTATGAGAGAGAGAGAGAGAGAGAGAGAGAGAGAGAGAGAGAGAGAGAGAGAGAGAGAGAAGTTGGCGAATAGCAGATGACTGTACATAAGTTATGAATAAATTAAAAATAGGGAGGAAACTGAGAACAAGAAAAATTTGAGAGCGTAAAATAAATGAATGTAACAGGAACGCAATAAAACAAAAAAGGGGAAGTAGAATCTTTCCTTTTCATTTAATTTATTTTTACCTCATCAATCCATACTGGCACTCTTAATCCTGTATGTCTGTTTAAAGCCGAGATCCTCCTTGTGCCCCCCCCCCCCCCCCTCCCATATCCTCTTCTGCCTGGAGGAGGTGCATTTGATTCTGATCGCAGTTTTTCGTCTTTCTGCTTTCTGTCCATTAATGTCTGCTGTGCTGTGAATCACTCAGTTTTTCTCTGTAAGTATTTTAATTTTCGGCCTGTTGATTTTATATTTACATTTGTCTGGCATGTATATAATGGGGTAGAGAAAGTGAAATTGTGCCTTGTTGTTTCACTTCTTTATGGCAGCAATTGTTTGTTATTGCTCCTATGTGTAAATTTTGTGTGTTTGTGTGCTATTCTGTGTGTAATATAATGGGTATTTGGAATTCTTCTACTGTGCAAATGTAATGTTATTTCTCACAGAGAAAAAACATTTTCTCTCATCAGTCACTTCTTAAATGAGTTGTGTTAAGTGTGATATGTTTGGAGACTTTGCTCTCATTCACAAGTATTGCATTTGCTTATAAATAACTCTTATTTATCCAGAAACTTATGTGCCCACCTTGAGCACAATACATTTTACTTTTCTTTGCGTTTTGTTTCTGATTTTTTGTATTCATCACTTGACAGAATTTAATAATTGTGTAACACACAAAGCATAAAGTTCTGTACCTCATTTGCAAGAAATGCATTTCACCTAGCAAATATAAAAGCAAAACCACTACAAAAGGGGAACAAATTCTCAAAAAGTGCCACGCATAGTACAATAAAATAATTTTTTAGAAGTTAATGGTTTTGTAATTTGTTTGTGTGAGACAGTATTAGTTTACGTCAAAATGAAAGAATCGGTCTGTGCAGTCATTACATCTGTAAAGATTCTTGGTGGTAGTCACAATCTTCAGTGTGCTGCTGCTTCTAAGTTTTTGAATGTATCAGTTACTTATATATACTATAACTCGATTTTGAATTTCATGCAAAGCAACTTACTAATCTTTACAAAACAACTGTTCACCTCTGTCTGTGCTTAGTTGAATATGTGTCTGTAGGTAATGACCATTTATTCTGCACATATACTGAGAAAATTGCCATGCTGATGAGTTATATGCCAAACCAGAGGTCCCAGGCTTTTGTGTCTGTATGTAATCTGCTGTGAAGCTGCTGACTATTGTTTGGCATAGACCCTCAGTATCTAGGCACTTAGTGTTTTCCACAGGTGTGACATGATGTGGAGGAATATGTGGAATGCCACCTTCAGTATGAACATTTTGCTTAATTCGGATTGCCAGTATCCCAATTTCTAAGGTTATCCATTAGGTAGATCTGAATGGAATTCTGATGGAGTTTTATTCTACTGTCACACTCCAAAGAAAGACACATAATAACAGCAGTCAGTCTAACCTACGGTTGTAAGTTACAACAATGTGTTAACTTTTAGAAGCGGTGAAATGTTCTCATGTAATTGAAATGGCAAAATTTGCACACAGATTTTTTTTGTGCTCTGTGAGTGAGATTGTGTGCAAGTATGTGTATTGCGTGTATTGAGGAACAACATGTGGTAAAAGGGTAAAAGTGTGTAAAATATTTGGGTGCGTATCTGGGTAACAAGTTAAAATGGAGTCAACATGTGGATGAACTAATGAAGCTTTTTTAACTCTGTGTTGATGTAAAGACAAGACAGTTGGTTTATTTTTCGTACGAGGTTACCATATGTTCTGAAGATCAGGGAATTTCAAACAAGTCATGCAAATATCAGGGAAATTTGAAAAAACACTGGAAAAATGTCATTTTTGTTTCAACAGATGAAATGGCTTGTTTAATGAGATGTGCATCGTTGCTGGCTGGGCACAGCTGAGTAGGGGAACCGCTTCCATACTCCCTCATTCCTGCTGCTCCTCCCCTTCCTACCACTCCCTTAAGCTTGCAGTCAGTGCTGCCACCAGTTCTTGCCCCTAGCGTAGCGGCTGCTGACAAGATGTAGAGAGGCATGAAGAGTGGTTTGTTTGGATCTGATTCTCAGAGACTGTAGACGCAGCGGTCATGTGTGCATGAGTTGTGTCTCAATGATAGTGTGAATGTGTGTGTGTGCTCTCATTTTCTGACAAAAGCTGTGGCAGAAAATTTACTTGTGAGAGTGTGATTGTCTTTTCTACATGCCTGTCTGCAGTTCAGAGATCATCTTTACGGCGAGTTGCTACCCATCCTCATTATTATTGATATTCAGAGTACTTGAACAAGTTATCTGTTGCATGGATTGATTACCATGTTCTCATTTCATTAACATGCTGTCTGTGACTCATGAATAACTGGCCACATGAGTGGATTTCCATGAAGGGGCCAAAACTGCAGGCCATTTCTGTGGGTATCTCTAACAGATCGGGCCCACTTATCAGAAGCCCTTCAATTCCCATTAATGTGCAGGCCCTACACGTCAGAGCTAGTCTCACTGATTTGTCTGCAGATCATCATCCATCATCATCAGTCTGTTTCTGTGTGGCATTATGCAGCAGACCTTTATAGTTTATCCATGACCCAGGACTGCGGTGCTCCTCAGCAGGCCAGATGCCATGGGTGATGGATTTCAGGAATTGCGACTGTCTCACCACAAGTACGTTGTACAATGTGGCGTTTTACAGACATTTTATTTATTCTAGTACATTTTGGCATTTCAAAAGTAGTTTATGTGTTGGAAAGTATGGACAATAAGAAAGAAGAAAATTGTCAGTCACTGGCGGTTTGTACACTATGTACTCAATATATTTATCAAAAGAAAAATCGCATAGTACCTGTAAAATAATAGATATAACACAATGAGTAAAACTGAGAATAATGAACATAGTGGAACCAACATTTTGTTGGCGGTCACCTACAGTGTTGCTTTGCACAATTCTTCCCCACCTTGTACACTTCTTTCAAGAGGCCCACTTTTTTTCTGAGATTATTTCTAAAATCATTGAAGGTATTTTAAATCTGTCTTGCGACTCCAAAGAAGTACGTATTTCTATCACCTAATGTGTTTTGTTTTATTGAAATAAAATATCGGTGGTCTTAATGAAACAATATACCATTTGCCTTGCTTTCTCCATCTAAAAACAGTTCGTTTGCTTATGTCTTAACTTACCCTTGAAATGTAATATTTGTTGGGGAAAAAGGCTGAAACTTGTCTGTAAATCAGGGAAATATCAAGGAATTTCACTTCAGGAAACTTGTGGCTACTCTGTCATATTTTCACTCCGTGTTGTTATATGGAATTATACTGTTGGGTCAGTGCACCTCAAATAAACGAAGTATTTGTTCAGCAGAAGCAAACGGTAAGGATATTGGGTAAAGCAGATAATTGTACATCTTGCAGAAGCCTTTTTAAGGATCAAAGAATCCTTATGCTCGCTGCCCAGTACGTGTATTTCATAAGTTTTTGTTGCTGATAATAAAAATTGGTTTCAACTGATCTGTGATATACACAGAGTCACAATACAAGACAAAGAAATAACTTTCATGTAGATCTTGCCTCCTCATTCACGGTTGCATACCCTGTTGATGATATATTCAGCAAGCTCCCATCTAAAGCAAGAAATAGGGAATCTATAGTGATTCAAAAGAAAGTTAGAAAAATGTACTTCATTAGTAGCTCTTTCTAAAAATTATTTGAGTAGCTACAGTCAGGGACTGAAAGATTCTGTTAGCTTCACAGCAAGTATACTCAGATTAAAATTACTTTGGGATTGAGAGACGGCAGTGGCGGGGAATGGAGTTGCCACCTCTTACAGAACATGCCACGTGCTCGTATGATTGTGATTTGTGTGCACAACAAAAAAGGAATGAATCTCCTTGTTTCTGTCTGTTGCCAACATCTTTGAAAGTAGTGGGGAAAGCAGTTGTGGGGGCTGCTACTACTGTACTGATGTCGATGCACGAGATAACGTAATCACATGCTACAGGCAAATAATGGCAATAACATAAGCGATTGCATGCATCTCGCTAAATAACAAATTATCTAATTAAGTGGAGAAAATTGTAAGGTGTGAACACAGCTGAATTTTAGAGTTAACACACTACACCACTGATGAATGAACACCACTTAAGTCTTCACTATCATCTGTATGGCCATTAGAAATGCTGTCAAAATTAAGTGAAACCGTAAGTTATTCAGTGTTAGTTTCAGTTACATGTTCATTCTCCCATGCTTTCATTATTACTTCCTTCATATCTCTTACAACATTATGCCAATCTGAAGACGAAGTTTTGTTGTAGCAGTCTTTGTCAGTCTTTCCACCTCTGCCATTATAATGTTTTTGTTGTTCTTTGCCTCAAAGCCCTTAACTTGAGCCCATATGATTTCAGTTGAATTGAAGTGGCTATGACCTGATTGCAGTCTGAGTATCATATGGCCATAAAATTTATTTATTTATTTTCCATTTCATGTATAACCTATAGAGGTAAATGTGGTTCATTCTCAACTACAAGATCCAATAATTCACCCTTTCAACAGTCATCTGGTGTGGGAATGTTTTTTTCATTGTCACCAGTCAATAATGTCTTGTTTTCTGGAAGCTAATGTAGACACCTTATTGAGGGTAGTCAAATGAAAAGACATTCTTCATGCCTATTTTGAAGTTTGCTGAAGTTTGTAAACATAGAGTCCTTAAGCCACCCCTGAAATGAAATGTGTCTTCATTCATTTGTTCATGATAATCAGTACTTTTCTTCAATCTAAACATCATTGTGAAGTTTTCCACAATCCCTACTGATGTACTTGCATGCAGAAGAATCAGTCTGTAAACTTTTCTCATGGGTTGTGGCGTGGTGCCAGTGAAACATCTGTCCAGCCTGTGCTCATTGAACAGCTTGCAGTTACTCTTACTTTGTCAAGCCAAATAATATCATCAAATATTTCTTTTGATATTGTCCTCAAAAACTGACACAGCGGAAGATACAGCCTTGCCCTATTTGCGTAAAAAGTATCTTTATAGTGTTACAACTGAATGTGCAAAAATCATTGCATATGTGGTACGGCTTCCCCTGGTCCCCTACTATCTCATGCAGGCCTTGTCACCAGGCAAGGCTCGTGCTTGCAGAGCAGACAGTGCAGCGAACACTTCTAGCCAGAGAAGAGAGCTGCAATTGACTGACCCCTGGCCCCTACCGCTCGACTCACTGGAAATGTCAGTTGCAAAGTAATTTTAATCAGAGTATAGCAGTGTTTACCATGAAGAGTTATAACAAATAGTAATGTATTCAGAAGGGAACTCAGTGTTGATAAGAGTAAAAAATTTTTTTTTCTGTGAATACCACAATTGTAATCAAGTAGATTTCAAGTTACTAACAGCAGATAAATATCAGCTCTGAAGTAAAAGTGAGGTGGAGGCAGTGGCAGTGGCAGCAGCAGCAGCAGCCCCTTTTAAAGTAGCAGCTTGTGCTCACTAGCTTACTAGATTAAATATAGATGGCATAAGTGTGAATAGCATTAATCAGCATAGTCATTGTTCTGCTGTCAATGTAGTATACAGATTGTGTCCATGATACTTTGTCTCATGTTAACATTAACCTTGCCTCATTACACATCCCCAAAGCGCCTGCTTCTGATGGGAGTTTACTTCCTCATGGTCTTTTATTGGTGCAGTTAATTCAGACACAAAAGAAGGAATTGGAAAGTAAAACTCTGATTAGCCACTTGAAAATTGATAGTGAAGAAAATATAAACTGTGGCATATTGAACAGGACATCTGCTGCACATGCTGCATGTTCTAGAACTTGCTTTGGAAGTCAATGCAAATTAAGCAACTCATTCTATGATAAATGGTTATCTTTACTCATTTCTTTGTTTGTTTATCATACAGGATTTTCTGAGATCATACTGAGTACTCAGCTCTAAGTTATTAGTGTTCCATTGAATGTGTGCTTCACTGTGCTTTCTGTGCTCAGTTTAAATTCTTTAGTGTGACTAATGCAGTGACTGATGGTTTTTTGTTTCAGACTGCATTTCGCACTGGGCAGAGCACGAGACTTGATGATCGTTTATTTGCCATGTGCCAGATGAAAAACCTGCCTTTGGCATTACTTATACAAAGCATTTACCCAGATATGTATCCTGTTCATTCCCTCAGTGATCAGGTAATTTTAATTTTTCCTTCTTTGAATTGTATTTCTGTGTGTTACAACACTTAATTTTAATGATCATCACATTATAAATGTGCTGGCTGCTGTGATTCATTATAGTTTTTAAAATAATTAACATTACAATGCATTCTGGAAAGAGGCCATAGGAAGTAATGAGACAATGTCTTTAAATTAGTCAAGTATTATTTTATAATGTCTGTACTTCTCGGCTTCTGTATATGACTTATTCAACAAGACACAACTACCAGAATGCTTTTGGACAAGTTAATGTTACTTGATATTCAGAAAGCCATTAAGTGTTCTGGCATGTTTGTTGTGTTTAGTACTGTTGAAATGTGCTGTAAAACATTCTGCAGGCGCAAGTGAAATGTGTATTGGATAAACACTCATGAACATCCAAAATAGTGCTCCAATAGGCAAGAAAGGTACAAACAAATGGTGAAACTTTGCAAATAATAGATTGACATCTGATATGTAAATTGCTCAAGTTTGGTGCCAATGTGCATGCCCACAGACCCTACAGTGGCCCTACAATCACAAAGATGGCCCTGTTTATACAGCACATAGTGGAAGAGGCATACACATAAGGATCACATTTTGAGGGGGTTCTAATCATTGGCATGAAAACCACAGGATGGTCGACATGCTATGTGACTTGTTAGGTCAATCGTTCAGTGTATTCTGTCAGATATGTTGGGAGCAGTGGACACTACATGGCACCTGCATGCGATGTACTGGGTTTGGAGTGACCAGGAAAATGAGGTGAGAGGTTGGAATGATTGTGCTGCAAGTGATCAGGGATCCCGCAGTGACCCACTCCACAATACAGTTGATGTGTGAGTGCCAGTTGTTTCACAAGCCATTTCCGAAGGCCTTGCAGATGTGAATTTGCAAATCACGTGCCATGTACACCCCCTCGGAGGTGTAGTCAGGATTTAAAAGTTATGTGAGATTGGAATACACGGTGCTCGGGTTTAGAAAAAGAAACTGTATTAGTTTGTTTGTTCATGGGGATTACATGGCAAGGATTGCCAGGAGGATGAGAGAAGCTAACTGCAGTTGCCCCAGACCTGTCTTGAAGGAGAAGGAAAATTTCAAAGGTGAAGCAACTATGTAGGCCATTTATCATCTGCTCTAGGCAGCAACACAGAACAAGAGAGAGAGGTTTTTCAGTAGCAGCTCCAAGAGCTGTCAGTTTCACCAGTTGTGTGATCTGGCAACTGATTTGACTGGCAAGACGGCCTTGCTGATGATGATTCAGCCTGTTCTAGTGTGAACTGGTAGATTGTCGTCACATCAGGTGAAAAGTGACAGACAAATTAGATGAGCTCTTTGTAAATTTTAAATACTAAAACTTACTCACATTTGGGGCATGGAGGTACCTCGTATGGCCCTCATCGTGCCCTGCCATTAACACCAAGACATCCGTGACCCTGTCTACAGTGGTGCCTAGCCAGGATGATGTGGACTGCCACAGACCAGCAAAATATGGTGTTTATTGTTGAATCCTGATTTGTTTTCAGGTGGATGATAACCGGATAGTTGTGTAGGCAGCCTAGTGAACACTACTGTCCCATGCCACTGTGCACCATACCACATACAAAGCTGGTGTAATGGTCTGCCGGGATGATAGCCTCAGATAGCCAGTCCCCTTTACATATGGTGTATGGAACCTTAACAGGCCAGTGTTATGTTGATGACATTCTTTGGCACCATGGTCTGCCAGGGGCATTTTTCCAGCAAGATAATGCGTGTCTACATATAACTCGAATTCTTGAAGACTTCCTATGTCATGTTCCAACTTTTGCACGGCCAGCCTGCTCCCCAGACTTCTCCCCTTTCGACGGTGTGTGGGATATGCTGAAACGCCAGATTCCGCCATGTTGCTCTGTACTCGGTTTGGAAGTTGCTGTTATAGATTTGCGAGCCATTCTGCCTCGGGACAATGTTAGACATCTAAACAAATCTATGCCAGACTGTTGCGGCATGTATTGCAGTAAAAGGGGCCCAACGTGTTTCTGTTTTTGCACTGTACCTGTTTACTTGTACTCGCTGTATTTGTTTGTATGTCTTAATTTTGAGATCAATTATGTCTAGTAAATTTCATTTCTAACTAATGCTCCCTTCTTGGTGCACTATTTTCAGTGTTTCAGACTGTATACTAAATGACACTTACAATGTGTCCAAAAAAGTTGCTGGTATAGTAAAAGATGTATGTAGTATTCTCTTCCAATTCTGTGCCATTTGAAAAGTTTTATTTGTTGATGAATGTTTCACGTGGGAGGTGAAGAATCAACTGAAATGGTAAAAGGCAGTATAAAACAATTACCTTCTTGCAGGCATAAGAAAGTATAACTGTGGTAATCATAGGAGAGAAATAAAGCTGTGAGGGTGGGCCTTGGTCATTCTTGGATGCTCAGCTGATAAGAGTAGCTGGCTGCCACAGGCCAAAGTCACAGATTTGAGTCCCAGTCAGACACACAGTTTGTTTTAAACTGACAGGATGTTTCAAACATAATACTTGTTCAAAGTTAATCTCTGTTATTGCACATACTAGTTTCATCATTTTATTTTGAAAGCTCCTGGTATCTTTAATTTGAACACCACATTAATCTGTTACCCTCAGCTGCTCCGTATTGGTGGAGGGGATGGGGTATTCTAGCTGTGATGGGCAAGATATCAGACAACATACCCTGAAATGAGAACCATTCTGTCTGATATTGTGACTGCCACACACAGAATAGCTTTCTGTCACCCCCCCCCCCCCCCCCCCCCCCCAAATCTCTGCAATGTCCTGGTCAGACCCTGTGCTCCTTCTACA
This sequence comes from Schistocerca americana, assembly GCF_021461395.2. Lineage (NCBI taxonomy): Eukaryota > Metazoa > Arthropoda > Insecta > Orthoptera > Acrididae > Schistocerca > Schistocerca americana. The sequence continues at coordinate 46,808,748 of NC_060126.1, forward strand.
CCTATTTATCTACCAGTGGTCTGACTGTCCCCACTGTAATACTTGTCGTATACACTCTTTCACCATCTATACCAGCCCTGTAGTGAACAGTACATATGCTATCAAAGGGAGACCCACCTGTGAAATGATGCATTGTGTCCCAGCTGTAATGTAAACACTGCTTGACCTTCTACACTGGTTTGGCTACCACGTAGCTATCTGTTAGGAGAATGGGCATAGACAGAGGGTGTATATTGGCAGCACACAGTATCTTGTAGAGCGTGCTCTTCAGTATCAGTTTCTCAGAATTCCACAAGTGGGAACTGGTGTTACAAATAGCCTTGGCTCTCACCACCGACATGGCCTAAATTTATGTTAATTTCTTCGGTCATAGGATTTGTTTTCAGTAACTGTTCCTTTTTCCACTCCTCTTTGGTTTTCTATATCTTTTATTTTCTGACCTCTCTTTTGTCTCCCCACTGCCCTCCCCTTTGCCTGTCTACCATGTATAATCCAGTTAGTTTTACACTCTTGTTAAGTCTGTCATGATGTTTTGTTGGTAATCTCTGTCTTGCGTATTAACCTATCCTTCCATGTTAGAGCTCTCAGGTTTTCAAATCTCGTTCAGTGCAGTCCCCAGCAGGCAATCTTTCCTTCTCATCCTGTTCGACAAGTCTCCTTGTTCTTGTGTTCTGGGCAACTTTTCTGTAAATCTCCCCATTTCCTAAATCTCACCAGAGTTTTTCCTTCATCCCTCTTTGTTCACCTTCTACCCTTCTGCTGGGGGGAGGGGACACTGGCTCTGAAAATTTGCACATTTAGTTACTTTTACGTGTGTGTTCTCCTGCCACCTCGTAGTGAGTAGATTTTTTATGAATCCAGTTAAGATACACACGTAGAATTACCCAAATTAATCCCAACTCACCAGTTGTGTACTACCAATAAATGATAAAATTTTTAGGAACTAGTCCCTACATGTTACAGGAGTGTATGCTGACATGTATAGCCTAACATAATTATTATTTCCACTGAGTTAATAGTTTACACGAGTACTTTATTAAGCACTAATGGCCATTTCTGAACACGTCAGAAATAAATTACTCATTTAAACCAACAGCTTGGTGGAAATGAGATCATTCTTTGAATTTTGTAGGAGCTTTATTGCCCACACAGAAGAAGTTGGTCTATGTAGAGTAACCATAGGATGATCCATTCTATATCATAGGTAAAAAAAAAAGAGAGATTAAAGGAGAACATAGTTTAATTGCCCCTCTTTTGGCCAGACCAGAGGACCTCCATCTGCTGTGACAATGATATTGCAGATCAACAAATCTGTTCAAGCAAGCTGAAGGGATATTCAGTATTTTTGTCTTTTTGTGTGTCACCAAAAAGAATGGAGGAAGAAGTTGGATTCCAGATATCAGAAGTGCTTCACACCAGTGTGAACCAACAATGGCTGCACCCAAATGCTTTTGATGGTTCCCCATTATTCAAACTGCTGGCAGTAAGACTCATACACAGCTGAGTGTAACTTCAAGACTCAGAAAACTCGGCAGCCACTCACATGCCAGCAGTATAATTTTTCATTAGTATTTAGCATGCAGCACAACTACTGCTCCAATCCTTAATAAGGAAAATATTTGGAAGTATCTTATTTGCTAAAATTTAGTTACATGTATAAACTACACTCTCTAGCAACATACTGACAGTGTATGAGATAATGAAGACAGTGCAATGCTTGAAACAAAACGCTCATTCAGTAAGTCTAATATACTTTTTGTGGATCATGGGCTAGTTAGCTCGCAACTCAGTGCTTCGAAGAAAAATTTAATGTCAACATAAATGTAGTATTTTTGTGTCTTAGTTGTATAGATATTCACCTTTCACTACTATAATGATACGGGCCTCATAAGTGAAGCCACTGATGTTTTTCCACGTGATAAAATTAGTGCGCACACACATACAGGCCCGAGTGCCCACTAGACACCAAACTTTTGCTGCTCACACTGTTTCTTACTTTTCCACTAGCTCAGTTTAAGCACAGATGTTACTGTTGTTCATTCATGTCCTGTGCTACAAACTGTTTCTTGCATAAGGCTATACAGGTGGACCGAGGTACACTTACATTGTCAAAGCAGTACTTAAAACAACAATTCCATTTACTCACTTGTTGAGCTGAGATTGACTATGAATGCACTCTGCTGAAATTGCCTATTGATTTAAGTGAGGAACTGAACTGCTTGACTTTAGATTGAATTGGATGGACTTAGTTCCAGAAGTGTGACAGCCACCAAAGAAAGAAATGAACCTAAACATTTAGCTGTAATGACTCATAAATGAATTGCATTGGTTTTGTGGAGACCTATTAACATTGGGTGTAGGACATACCATATATGAAGTATTTCAATCACATGTATTTCATTCCATAATAATTTGTAACTTCTGTTTCCAGTTCCTTTCCTGTCTGTTCTATTGCTAGGGTTTGCCCCATGAATTGCTATCAGTAAAGTACTACATTGTTTAACCTTGGGGGCGCAGATATTCCAGAAACTTATTAAAGCTAATATTCTTAACTATAAATATTTCATTGTTCATGAATTTACTACTTCCCTCATCACAATGACAATAAAAGTGTTATTTATATGAATATCACTGTTTGGAAATGTAGTTCTGAGGAATGTTTTACAGTGATGCAAATATTCTCATCACTTCTGTCACTTCATGCACAAAGGAAGTTATTTAGTTTTATTGTTTGTTTGTAGGGCATTCCACAGGAGAATGGTGAAATCATACCTCAACCTCCAAGACTACATCTCAGTGCAGAAAAATTGGATTTTAGAGGAGCATTCCTAATGGACACTGGTGATCATATGATTATATATGTTGGGCGCAATGTTGCTCCTGAATTTTGTATAAATGCTCTTGGTGTTCAAAGTTTTTCAATGATACCTGAAGACATGGTAAGTAAAGTACAGTTTTTTATTTATCATGATAAATATTTTCATATGAGAAAAGATAACTGGAAATAATCAAATGGAGAATTTAATTATTCAGACATTAAGAGTCTGGAAATTGATTTTTGTAGATTTAATTCTCTGGTATTCTCAGCTGCCAGCCTATCAGACAACATTTCAGGAGCATGCTGATGTTAACTTCAGTCAAAAACCATATAGATTCTTATCCATTGACAAAGCTTTATATAATGTCGCAGTTTATACCTATTTTTGACTACCTAATGTCTGCACATTCTCCCATGTCTGTTATGTTGTATCTCCCGGGGTACTTAATGTTTGTTGTCACCATGTTCTACAAACTGAGAGACTCTGGCCCCACTTTTAGTTAATTAAGTTAGTGCTTTAAACAGCAACAAATGTGTGGTTGTGAGGAAAGATATTTGCAGATACCTAGCCTCTGCACCTAGCAATACTAAGGTTATATTTTGGTTTCATGCTTGTGAAATACACTGCAAGAAGGTAACGACTGGTAGGGTGGAAGTAGAGATGATTGTGTGTCAGAAGGCAATCTCCTAGTTTGCTGCCGGCCAGGGTGGCCGAGCGGTTCTAGGCGCTACAGTCTGGAACCGCGCTACTGCTACCGTCGCAGGTTCGAATCCTGCCTCGGGCATGGATGTGTGTGATGTCCTTAGGTTAGTTAAGTTTAAGTAGTTCTAAGTTCTAGGGGACTGATGACCTCAGAAGTTAAGTCCCATAGTGCTCAGAGCCATTTGAACCTAGTTTGCTCCCTGCAAGTTTTCCTCAGAAGGATGGTGGTGACCTATTGTTAGCGGTATTGATTTCCGTAAGTTATAATCAGTGTCACGACTCGCTGTTGACATCGCTGTCAGATTAGCACCTTAATCGGCTTTCAGCCCACTCAGTGTAGCTGACACCACATTCTCCATTCCTGGCTGGCTGCTGTTATGACAGTTCACCACCCGCAGTGGCTCCAGCACTGGCCGTACCGCGATGCTGCAGCAGTGAGTGAGTGAGTGAGTGAGTGAAGGCGATGCGTGTGTTGGGCTGACGCACACCAATTTGGGAGCTGCTATGTCCCTTGCCGCTCACTGCTGTTCTTGTTCACCAGTGTGATGATGGTTGCCATGTAGTGTGATACTCTTGGCCTGCTGTTCAGGTAGCCCTGGTCAGTCCACCAAACTATCAGGAATGCTGATGTCCTAACCCGGGATGATAGGGAAGACGCCCTGACCTGCCCATCTGTGGCAATGGCAGGCTGTGGTGTACGCAACGAGTGATTATGGCAGAGTAGCCATCTCTTCCAGTAGCAGCTATCATTACTCAATAGTGTGCAGGAAATCTACAACAGAGTTGTGCCAGACATCACTTTACTGTAATCATGGAATCGAATGTGAACGTTATGTACAATCCATCTGACTGACTGCCTTATGGCCTAAAATGCTGGGATATTTATGGTGCAGAGTATTGGCTAATGTTTCCCCGACGTTACATAGGTCTTCCTATTATGCAGATATCACCGGTTCTCACTCTGCCATGCTTGTTTAATAAGTTTGAGATCTCGTTCATAAAAGCTCTTGGTATGTTGTTGCACTAACAATGTTTTTTTCATTGCATAGCAAAGGTGATATGAGCTTGTCCAGCTGCTCTAACGTGGTACATTTCTGCTAAGGTCTGCTGTCTGGCTCGCCAGGAGGGTCAGTGTTATGTTTTTTCCTGATCCGCTCTAGTTGGTCAAATGTTATTTTTTGCACCTGGGAAATGTTGACATTGCCGTAATGTAAGTGAGATAGTTTTCTTTGGGACTTAGAAAATTTTAACAGGTTGCTGCTTTGTACAAGGTTGGCATGCAACATACAACATAATCCCCTTCTCTAAAAAACTTGAATTGAATTTCTAGGAAAAACAAAAAAATCTGAACCTTTAATATGAAATCTTGCTGTACTTAAAATATTCTTTACCAACTTAATCTATGTTAAAATTTCTGTTTTTCTTCATGGTACAAGCCGTTCCAGAGGAAACTTGTGTAGTTTTTAATTCTGCTTGTGTTGTTTTACATCTTAGGAAAAGGTATAAGATATAGTACTATGATTATACTACTGGCTGTTACGCTGGTGGTAATCGTGTTCTGCTTTTGTTCACTGGGACATCTGTAAACATGTCTTAACATTTTATCAACAGCAATTTGCCTATTTTATGCATCAGTTAACTTCTCTGTGTCCTGTAGTACCACGGCTTTTAATGTATAATAAAAGTGTATATACCCCGCGACAACTGGGAAATCTGGGAATTTTTTGATCTGGGGAAAAATCCGGGAAAATATGGGAATTTTTCATTGTTTTAGTTTTCAATTAAATTTTTGTAATTTCGACTGGCAAGCACTGATATTTTTAACAATTAATTTTACTTTAGCCAGCTGCTGCAGCAGTAAAACATAAACAAAAGAATAACACCAAAATAAAACTGTAGCTGCAAAGAAAATGGGGCATTCACAACAATGAAACACAGTGCACACACATGCATCTGCTGAAACAAAATGTGTCTGGGGTTTTAGAGTGAAAACTATGCATTACGTTGTAACTGCTTTTATCAGTGTGATGTTACAACTGTTGACATTTCTAAAGGACTCCATACACGAACGACAGATTGCAGCAATCCATTGCGTGGGCAGCCAATGGCTTTGTAGATTGCACATGTGTGGGCAGGTCGCAGCAATCAGTCACTGATCGATGGTAGCATGGAAACCCTTGGCATTCCGATGGATTGCATGTAATTCGTGCACCCAATATGGCTGCCTGGCTGGTTAGCAGCAGCGTGTGGCAATATGGCAGCGAGTCATTTCTCTGTTTGTTAAGGATGATTGTGCAGATTTGTCGTTTCATTTTACCCACGTAAAGTAAGAATTTTATGTTAGAATTTATTTATCCGTGGACTGCAAGCTATTCTGAGAATGAAGAGGAAGCCAGAGTTGTCATTTATATTAACAAGTAATACAAATTACACCCTCTGATTTTGCAGTGATTAGCATTTTGAAGCTTGTGCTATAGTAATAGAATTAATGATAAGTTCATAGTCATGATTCATTGGACTCCCTCTTACGATTTTGAGTTATTTATGAATTAATTATAGATATTGTTAAAGTTTTTAAGTTCTAAATAGAATGACATATCTACCTACAATAATGTTAAAAGGACATTTAAATTAAAATGTTCAGGGCAGATCTATTATATAGTTATACTCAAATCCCTTGTCATTTCATATAATCTAACTGTTCTTCATACAGTTTATAATATACTTACTGTAATTAGTAGTGCTGCTGTTGACAATCTATCTATAGACACACCGAGTAAATTATGTAAATACTTGCAGTTAAATTACGAGACAATGAATGAAAAGGAATTTAGCAGTAATAAACATAAAATGAATTGTATTGATACACAGGAAAGATGTTCACAACTTATTTGGCATCAGTGAGAAACGTAATATGTTAAAGTAACTTACAGTTCCGAAGAAAAGTGTTTTGGAGCAAATTTAATAAATTATAATTCTTATTTATTTTGAATATATGTTTTGCAAGTATTCCTGGGGATAAGATAATAAGTTGCAGCTGTTGCTAAACATAGCAGTTCATTTTCCATAGCAGAACACAGTGACATTCATAATACTGATAAAAATTGCTTGGCAAATCACTTGTGTGTGGGGTGTCAAGGCAAATGTTGCGCATGGGGAATGTATGGAGAATTTCTTAAATAACATTCAGAACTTAACCCTTTGAGCACCAACCACATAGAAAAATTTCAGACCCAGGGGACCAACCATTTGTGCCATTATTTAAAATGTTACTAGCACATTTGTTTTTGTTGTATCTTAAAGGGATGACACACATTAAGAGAGACCAATATTATCTGTGAAAGCTTAGCTTTTTGTGTCGATATACTATATGTATATCAATTTAAACCAATAACTTTTTCCATGTGTGTGTTTGCACTACTTAACAGTGATATTGCTATTGGCTGACTGTATCAGATGTCCTATGCTGTGAATATCTGCTGACATTGGCTAGTGAGATCATGTGACATGAGCTATGATAGGCTGACCAAGGCTATCTCAATTTTAGTTCCTTGGAAGCTACTGTGTTGTATTTTTGTGGAATTTGTATTTATACTTTCACAATATGAAAATGTGCAGAGTACATGTTACCACACATCGAAGAGCTTTCCAAAACACGTTGTTTTTTTCTGGGTTTTGTGTCCTAAAGTGCCAAGAAGTTAACAGTGGTGTATAAAACCTTTGCCATTCAAAGGATTGGTAACTTTTACAGCTCCAAAGGAAAGTATGTTGTTATTTAACATGGAAAAAGTGTATTTTCACCTGGGAAATAAGTGTGTTAGTAACTGGGAAAGCCGGGAAAAATCCTGGATTTGCTCCCCTCCTCTTCCCATATAATTTAGAAAGGAAATATTCTGAAGGGATTTTCTTGTCAATACGGTGTTGATTGTATCGTAGTAATTACCGTAATACCTGTGATGGTTGTTCCTGTAGAAGTCTTGTTTTTGTAACAGTTTACCATTACCGGTTGCGGCTCGTACACGGAATAAATCCAATCATTTCTGATTCATAAAATGTGTTCATAACTTCATAACTACCTTCTTACACTCGGGTGCTGTCGGATTCCCCAGAAATAGGTGTACTTTACACAACCGGTTATCTTTTTGAACTACACATGCAGGATGAATAGTAATAATTTCAATAATACACTTACCAGGGTCTTCTACTGATAGAACTACATGCATTTCCCATTGTTTAGACACAAGTAATCCTTCATTAACCAAGAATTTAATCCATCTGCCAGTAAAACTCCATCCAACTGAATATGTTTGAATCATATAACATCCAAATTGTGACTTAAAGCTAGTTACTGGGAATTGCGTGATTGATTTTGTGTGAGAGATTGATTGATTGTGTGTGTGTGTGTGTGTGTGTGTGTGTGTGTGTGTGTAATGATGTGCTTGATGTGCTGCAGAGCTGTACTGTAGGAAATTCCTTTACTGCTTGGGTGTCAACACCCCAGTGCTTAAATATTTAAGCGTAACATGGTGGACAGCTTCTTGAATTTTTTCCAGTTCTGGTCTTGGTGGACAGCTTCTTGAATTTTTTCCAGTTCTGTTCTAACATTACTATAACTGTTTGCTAGTTCTCTCATTAGCCTAGCTATCCCAACTTTGCTATCTAATGTTTTCGGATGATTCTATATTATACCTAAGTCCTTATTCGTGGTAATCATTCTATCATTAGGATATTGCTGTAATTTAGTTGTTATTTTACATATCATTTTGGTTACATTTAACAATCCTTACTTTCAACTTGTAATTTATGATGAGTGCCAAACCACTGTTGTTTCTGTACCTCTTACTACTTCTTGCACTTGATCTATTGCGCTTGACCTATTGCACTATTCAAACTTGAAATATCGTCAACTGCTGTGCCAAACACAGTTTTTAGCTGTTTATCACCCACATTCAGCCATCCTCTCTTCCGCTGTACTAGAGAATATGGGATTGTACCATTTATTTGCTGCAGCTGCTCTCTATCCCCTATTATACTGCCATGTTTTGCTTCCTGTAGCACTTGTAAGAACATATCTTGCAACCTTTTTCACTACATTCCTTACCTCCCAGATGTCGAAAGTCAGTCTCAATGACCAACTGTATTTCGTGAGGACTACATCCAGCTGCTGTGGAACAAAACCCCATCCAGCAAAGGCTGGTTGACAATTTCTTCTGCTCTGAAGATGAGCAACATTGTAACACTCACTAAACTCCATCTAAGCATCATCCTCACAATCACCTACAGAAAATATTTTACATATACTACTTCTCTCCTTTAAAAAAATGGGAATACAACAAAAAATACTTACATTCCTAAGTACATTACATGGATCAGTGAATACAAAGAAAAAATCCTACCATTACTTATGTATTTTTACATTTCAGACTATGTTTGCCTTTGTCCCAACCTGTACAGCCTATTCTGTGATATTTATTTACTCTTTTGCTTCTTAATTCTAGTACTTGGCATTTTGCCTGGTACTTGAGGAAAGGAATCTGTATCCCCACAAAAAGGTTTAATATTACAGATATGAACTACTGAAGTTCATCCTGGTAATCATAACTTTCTTGTTGGCCCGTTTTTATCTTTTGCCAGACACTCTTTAGTTTTTGCAAATACCTTGATGTGTTCACCTTCTTTCTTGTAAGCTGATAACCCTTTTCCTGTATGAGTTTTTGAATTGTAGGCAATAACTACAAAATCTAAATATTTGTCCCAGTCTAGGTGTTCAGAATTCACATAATGGCTTAGCATCTTTGATGTAGTCCTATGAACTCTTTCCATACCATGTTGAATGTGGGTGGAGTGCACTCGTACATAATTTCTTAACTTTCAGTAACCGGCACAACTGCTTAATGACATCAGACATGAAATTTGCCCCTTATTCTGTAATAATCATTCGAAGTACCCCAAATTTCAGCATCCAATGATTTACCATAGCGTGAACTACTGTGCTCACTTTCTGATCTGGTGTTGCTACCGTTATTAAATACGTTGAGAAATGATCAATAATTGTTAATACATACGTGTTACCTCATTGACTGATGTGAAGCAGCCCCAAAGTATTGGCTTCTATCATTTGAGATGCTGAGTCGGACTCTAGTAGTCTTTGTAATTGTATCTGTTGGTGACATAAATCGGCACATTGTACACATGGAATACTGTTCTTGACATACTGCTGAACATCAGCGCGTTGTATCCTCCACCAGAACCTTTCTGGTACTCTTCTATCCATTATTCTCTCACTCCTATGGTCCAATAACATATAATCATTTACTTGCCGTAATACTTCCGTCCGCAAAGTTGCTTAAAGTATCACAAGTGGTCCACACTTGGTTGTACACAATATCCCATCTTATATGACACTGTGGCTATTTGTGATACACCTGGCACTCTTACTGATTTTATTTAGATCTTTAACATCAAACCCAGAGACTTGCAGTGACCCAGTCTTCCTACTAACTGTGTCAGCATTTACGTGTTTAACAGATGGTTTGAGGATTACATCATACTGAAATTCATTTAGATTCAAAGGATCTTACAGCCCTAGTAGCTGTTTTAAAGCTGCATGATCAGTAATCGTTGTGAACTTAAATCCTTATGGATACCATCTGAAATAAGAAATACTACGTATTTGTCTCAACATTTCCTTTACAGTGGTAGAATAATTTTGCTCAGCCTTATTAAGCTGATGAAATGCATATGTGGTGGGGTATTCTCTCCTGTCAAGAATAACTTGGGTGAAACTGACAGTCGGTAGTGTTTACACCCGTCAGCACTTGCATTCTTTGGAATCAGAATTACTATATTGTACTCAAAGTCTACAGATATTTTGCCTGTGTCATATATCTTACCTACGAGGTGGAGTAATTTTGTCATGTCAGGCTCTTCCAAGTATCACAATAAAGTTACATAGTTGTTTGTTTGTTTGTTTGTAGGGGCTCATCAGCAGTAATAGTACACATTCACACTGCCACAGTACCGTGGTGTGCTGCCACAACAAAATGGTGCTGCACATTGATAAGATGGAGACGGGTAGCACCATTTTGTCCTGGCTCCTCTAGTGGCATGCTGTGGTAGTGTTGCACAGCGATGTCAGTGTGTACAGCAAACAAACAGAAAACTGAACAAATGGTCCTCAGGGGAGATGTTGGATGTTATCGTGAAGTTACCACAATATTTCTTTGATGCAACTGATCAACACCATGTGCGACAAACATGTTCGTCTCATCAGAGAGTGTTGGTCAGTTGCGCTGATGAAATATTGTGGGGCTTTAGGAATGATGTCAAACATCTCAACCGAAAACCATTTGTATGACTAGTCTGTCGGAAAAGCCTCAAGCAACAGACACGAAAAGTTAATTGTGTAACTTTACTTTTCTGGTGGATTGTTTAAAACTTAGTTTGCTCTATGTATTTCCTCAATTATCTTAAAATATAGGTAATTATTGGAAACAGTTACTCGGATGCAAATTAATACTGTAGAACATTCACAGTTTTCTGCTTTCCATTTGTAATAAATTGAATAACTCTCCTTTTTCCTATTTAACTAAAATGGCAAAAACAGTGTTGGATTTCTATTGAAGAAATTGGGTAAAAAAGTTTCCACAACAAATGGGCTACTTTGTTAAATCCTCCTAAAATGTGGAAGTGATACATCAATCCCCACGTAGCACGCATGCTGCTCAACCAGAGCAGTGTGTTCAATTGTTTCTTTTCTGACTCCAACTTGAGGGGCCTAGCCGTATAGGAATAATATTTGGATAAGCTGAAAATGTAAGGGTATATTAGAGACATTTAGTGAATTGCACAGAACTTATTATGGACATTTTGAAATAGTTTTGTGAATAACCTTGAAGACGTACTGCAAAGCCAGTTAGCAGTCCCTTAATCAAATAGTAGAGGCTTTGATTAATTGAAAGACACACAAACAATACTGGAAACTCGGCTAGCTTTCAGGCGACTCCTTTTCTGAGCTAGGGTGTGCCCCCCTCTCCACATATGCACACCTACATGACTACATTGTGCCAGCAGACTACAAGGTGCGATGAAAATGTAACAGGAAATTTTTAATTTTGTGGGATTATACACCTGATTTTCAATTTTTTTAAATCCTGTTGACACACATTTTTGTGAAATCTTGTTGGTACACTTTTTCGTGATGTATGTTGGCATTTTCAGCTCAGTTGACTTTACTGTTGACAGTTGAAAAGGCTACTCATGGTTTAGAGTGCTAAGAGAATTTTGACTTTTAAAAAAGATTGATCAAAGAATGTGCATTAAATTTTGCTTGAAAAATTTATTAAAATATAGCACCACATGTAAAATGTTGACTGTGGCTTTTGGTATATCCACTATGAGTAAGATATGAGTTTACAAGTGGTATAAACATTTCAAAGAGAGCCGAGAAGACATTGAAGGTAACTGCCCTGGATGCACTAGCACATAAAACACTGAAGACAATGAAAATGGTCCTGGAAAATCACCAAATCAGTATGAGAAAGGTTGTTAATGATGTCGGCATTGTCTTTTGGCTCACGTCAACCCATTTTAGTGGATGTTTTGGGCATGGAACTTATAGCAGCAAAGTTCATTCCAAAATTGTTGAATTTTGACCAAAAATAACATCGTGTAGACAGCACTCAGGAATTGCTGAATGAAGTAGACAATGATCCAGAACTTCTAAAGAAGGTTATAATAGTCGATGAAACATAGGTATGTACGTATGACATCAAAACCAGGGTGCAATCTTCCCAGTGGAAACTGTCAGCAAATCTGATCACGTGTGAAGGTTCTTCTCACTGTTTTCCTCAATTACAATGGGATAGTGCATCATGAGTTTCTGCCTTATAGTCATATGGTCAATAAGGAATACTACCTGGAAGTTAGCACCATTTGCTTGAAGCAATCTGAAGAAAACAACCAGAATTGTGGTCAAACCACTCGTGGAACTTGCATCACAATAATGCTCCTGCTCACACCTCAATGCTTGTTCATGATTTTTTGAGTTTTTGGCAAAAATCAAAACTGTCATTTCGCCTCGGCAACCACATTCGCTGGATATGGGGCCCCTGCTGCTTCTTTCTATTCCTGCGTCTGAAGAGAACCATGAAAGGACATTATTTTGTCACTGTTGGTGAGATAGAGAGATTCATTGAAGGAGCTGAACACCATGACAAAAAATTAGTTCCAGAAGTGCTTCTGAGATTGGAAAAAGAGCTGGCACAAGTGTATTATAACTGAGGGGGGATTATTTTGAAGGTGACAAAGTTGATGTTGATGAATAAAGAACCTTCAAGAGAAACAAAAATTCCGGATACTTTTTTATCACACCTCGTACTTAGTGCCAGCGCTATAGCTCTGGAGTTTAACTGGGGTGAAATCTTGTCAGATAGTGGGGAGGTGGGGGGGGGGGGGGGGAGGGGGGAGGGTGATAGTGGGAGGTGGGTGGGAGAATTAGGAAAGTGTGTCTGATGACTAGAAATTAGATGCAGTAGATGCATGATGTGGAATGGGTAGGCAGCAGATGCACAAGATAGGAAACGAACATACGGACACTGGCACCATTGAATTAGTGTAGTGCACAAAGACAATGGATGTGGAGGAGTGAATTGAGAAGGAGGAGGCAGAACAGAACAGAGGAAAGGAAAAATTCGTGGTAGAGCGTGTATTTCTAGGTTGAGTGAATTGAGGACCGAGGACAAGGGTAGGAATGGGAGCAGATCAGGGACTAGCAGAGATTGAGGCCAGAAGGATTGCAGTATTGAATGATGTGTTGCAAGGGATCGCCGTGAGTATCAAGGTGGTGTAGGTTGTGAAGCAGCCATTGAAGTCATCATGTTGTGCTCGGCACTATGTTCCACCACTGGATGGTTAACTCTACTCTCCACCACAGTTTGGTGGTGGCCATGGATTTAGGACGACAGTTGACAGGTGGTCAGGCACATACAAAATACTTTGCAGAAATTGCAGCAGAGCTAGCACATGGCACGGCTACTTTCAGAGGTGGCCTCACCTGTAGTGGGATAGGATAAGCATGTGACAGGACTGGATTGAGATGTGCTTGGGTGGCGGTACCAGACAAATACTGTACATTGATCTTTGTGGCATAAAAATGGACCTCGATATTGCATAGATCTGGTGGATGGTCAATACCACTTTGGGAAGGGCAGTTAGGTTGTTCCTCGTTTCTGGTCACAGTGATAAATAGCCAAAGCTTCACACACTCATAAAAGCAGTTTTTTTCCCCAATACATTACTGAAACATTGTTATTGATAAGTGAGATAGCTACAAAAGAAATTCTTATGCCTACTATTCTAACTACTACTATGTAATTTACCCTGAGAGTTGTTCCCTGAATGCTTCACTACAGAGCACTGCTCTTAACATAATTTTGTGATACAACCATTGGGTTCAGATGGGTATAACACTGGAATTAACTAATAGGCTAATGAATACAACAATGGAAATGAGGAACTTACTTGTTGTGATATGTGTGTCTGTAATAGTGTAGGTAGTGTAAAAAATAAGACCTGTGTTTTAAAGTTTCACTTTGTTAACATTTCTTTTACAGATAAACTCACAATTTTTATTTTCTGAATGGCCATAATAATAATATATTTGCATTATTTTCATTGTTATTGTTTTAATGTTACAGTATGAGCTACCAGAGCTTGAAACGATAGAATCTGGAAGGCTACGTAGATTTATTAACCATCTTCAGTCGGAGAAGCCGGTACCTGCAACTTTAGAAGTTATAAGGTAATAAAGTGAGGAAATCATGTTACATATGTTTTGTCATGTGAAATATGTTGTACTTCTGAGTCTCTGCTCCAAGTAGTAAAGCTGGCTGTTTGAGATCTGGTCCATTACATAGAGTTGGGTTCTTTTCAGCCTATGTGTAGGCTAGCTGGTAATGTGGTAATTGGGAGAGGGGTTCCCAATTGGTAATTAGTTAAAGCTTTTTTAATAGCTTGGGGATTGGAATTATTTGGTCAGTGTTATCCATTGTCCCAGGTGGAAACAAAGTGAGTGTGTGTGTGTGTGTGTGTGTGTGTGTGTGTGTGTGTGTGTGTGTGTGTGCGTGTGGAGGGGAGGGGGGGGGGGGAGAGAGAGAGAGAGAGAGAGAGAGAGAGAGAGAGAGAGAGAGAGAGAGAGATTGCAAGAGGGGTGAATGTGGAAGGGGGCGGGGATTATTTTGATCTGTAATGATTTCTGAAAGAATTAAGGAAGCAGCATGTCAGCATTGGTTGAGATCATGAAGGTGTCATCGATAAATTCGTACGACATAATAAAATTTGGATTTTGATGGATAGGAAAGATTGTTGTAGATATACTATGACTATTGTAGCACAGGAGTGCCCATGACTGTGCTGCCGGCGTATAGGTTTTCCGTCCTTTAAATGAGAAGCAATTGCCTATAACTTGAGTTTGATGGCAGCAAAGTCATGTTTGGGAAAACATTAACATGTTGGAAGGTGTTATTAGTAGACATGTGGATCATAAAGTGACCATGCACAGAAACAACGGAGAAATTTTAGGGAAAGTTATTCGGGTTTTAGATGTGGATATCTGGGATATGTTTAAGAGGCTGAAAATGTTGGTCTGCAAGAACAGTGGTAAAATCAGAGCCATCCAGTGAACCATATTGTGATCTTCAAGGTAATTGTGTTTTGCATACCAGAGCAGAACATTCATTTCTGAGAGGAAGTAGATAAAAGACCCATGTCCTTCTCCATACATCCCACACATTTTCCCCTTTCTGCTACTACTTTAAAAGTCTTTCTTCACCAGTCTAGATTTAGTAGTATTTTCTTACACAGTTAATATTTTGTCATGTTGTGTGTTACAGAGACGACAGCCCTCGCCGTGGGAAGTTTCTAGAACGACTCATAGAGGACCGTACAGAATCGGCGTTATCTTACTACGAGTTCCTGCAACACCTGAAGTCAAACATAAAGTGATCCTATACAGAACACAGCACATTCACAACATTAAACAGCTGACACTTGTTAGCAAGGCTCTAAACATCAGATTTATGCATTGTGTATAATGTGTTGTGCATTAAAGTTTTTGAGTTCATGGACAATTACTCGTGCTGCGCACTCGTTCGGATACAGATGAAACATGATTACAGTATAGGAATTTGCTGCAGTTTCTTTAAGTTGTGGGCCATCTTGGCTTTTTCTGTTGTTTGTGCTCTATTAAACCACTTGATAGCAAAGTGCACATACAGTGACAACATTTTTGCCATTCTGTTTCTTCATATCTGATATTTAAAAAAGTGAATATTCTTGAGCTGTTCTTGACTCAGTGAAGATATCATCAGCTAACTAGGGAACATTTCAGAAGCAAATGGAAAAAAATTCTTCAGCTTTAAAAACTTAAATGACTATGGTGTTGTGATGCCTGAGATTCTCTTTTGCCCAAAGAGTTTATGTAGTCTGATTCTTGTTTTTTCTGAGTGAAGGAAAAGACTATAGTGTACAATGTGGTGAATATTTATGAATGTGTTTGTCTGTAAAGAATGATACTTTTAGGGCAGGGACAGACTTTGTTTAACTGTAGAATATATATATATATATATAATTTTGTTAAATGTAGATGTTTTTGCTGTTTGTACTTTGTTAAATAATTGTTGTGTAAATGGTAGAAATGAAAATGGATAGAAAGTTTCATGTCAAATCTGGAAGCAGCGTCCGGTTAATCTCCCAGTTCGTATGTCTCATATTTCTTTGGAGCTCATACATCTTAACAGAGGATATAGTTTTTAAAGGAAGAAAAGATCAATTTTTTTATTCTAGTCACATATAGACTAATTTACTACCTTTTATTGGTGTGAAGTCCTGTGTGTCCACTTGCTGCAAACCTTTTACAGTATACTGTGTTGAAATTTTTTTAATGCATTGTACAGTGGCATTTTTTGAATCACTCTGGGTTGTATTATCTGTATTGAATACCGTGGTAGACTGTTTTGGGTCCAGAATTTTATCACCTCTTCAAAAGATTGTGTTTGTTATATAATTCCTCACAAAAGATTTTCATTTTTTGCCTGGTTGGGATGTTTTTTAGTTATTCTTTCATGTTTGACATGTTTTAAGAAGAGTTTGAATGTAATATATTGTGATTATTATAAAATTTGTATCAGATATTGTACTACAAAACTGAACTGGTCAGAAGCTTTTTTATATTCTACTTATGGTTCACTATCAGGGGAGTAATGTAATGACCAGAGTTATATAAAACTGTTGATCTGTGGATTTTGTTACTGGATTGTCCACATGCCATTACAAAATCAAAAATTGGCTATAATAAATTAAATTATCACTTATTCTTTAAACATGAATTATCAGTTACTGATTTTAAATAATGACCAGGAACATCATTTAATTTAGTTATGTGGACTATGAGGATGAAGAAAAGCTGGGAACAGTATATTTGAAAAGAGTGACGTACTGTGTGTGATAGTTCTAGGAAGGTCTGTTATATTTTTCACTTGATAGGAATGTTGTGTTCTCTGCACTTCACTTACAACAAAATGAAGATCTGCAACGAGAGAAATGTGAAGTGGTAACATGAAGGTCTGTAGAAGGTGTTGTGTGAAGAGTGTGTGCTGTGGTTAGTAGATGCTCCAACTTTTGAAATTTTGAAAGTGTTAGTAACATGTCATTGCACGTAGGTAAGACATACCTTCAAAAGTATTATGAAGCCTTTGTCTCATCTTACCTCAATTATGGATACTTACTGTTTGGATTTGTTAGTCCTTCATATTTAAAGATGTTGTATGCAGTCCACCATAAGGAATTCGGCCTTTCAGTTATCATCTTTGTGTTGAGTCTAAAAGTCACCAGTTGCCATTAGTTGGTGGTTCCTTACTTCGTTGCAGGTGTATGAAATGTATTCATTATGCACCAGTATGGCATACTGCTGGTCACTCAAACATTATATGACAAAAAACACATTATTATTATTATTATTATTATTATTATTTGACAAGTCTGGCTTGTCACGCTGCCGTCTGGCCCTTGCGTCCTTTGATAGTTAGAGAACCCATACAAGTCAGTGTAGTACGGTTATGCACTTCAGCACATGTTACAAATACATGGCTTTCTGCCGTGCTGTTTTTCCCTGTGTGTGTTGTCTGTTTTGTGATACAGTAGTCTGAAATTTTCATTGATCAGTTGTGAAATGATTTCTTGATAGTATTAGCTTTGTGAATAAGTGGCATTTAAAATCCTTTAATTTGAATTTTGAATAGTAGTTGATAAATTTAGTTATGATTCAGACATTAACAGCAGTTTTTATCCTAAATTTTATGAGACAAAGTTTCTGGTGATGAAAATAGAGCGCAAAGTTCAACAAGTAGTGTTGATGCACCATGACCAACAAAATTGGCTGCAAACATATCACAAAAGAACATTAGTACAAATCAGATACACCTTCTGATTCAGCACCACATATTCCAAAAAATGTAGACTTTGTTCCATAAAATTACTGTGATGCACATGTGTGTCACAAAACTGACGAGAATACACTGAAGCTACAGACTGTGATGCAAATCTTATGTCGCTTTGGTTATTTTGACGTTGCAAATAATAAAACAAGATTTGATACAGTTGCACTAGAGCAAGAGCAGCTGTATTCGAGCATCAATCATTTTGTGAAACAACAGTCAGTGAAAGGACAGCATTGATTTCATGGTTTACTCAATTCACAGACAGCACAAAATGATGAATTGAAGAAAATCAAACCAACGGGATCTCTGTTTACTCAAAATTTTTGAAGATTTCTTTGCCAAACCAGGCTATTGTACTACTGAATATCTAAAGGAATTTAGAGGGAAGAATCCATTAAAATGTTGTATAGTGTTCATCAGAGGAAAAACAGTGAAAAAGTGTCACTGTATTTACCAGAAATTTTCAAACTGTACCACACCAAAACAAATTTCAGAACCTACATAGTAACACAAAGTTTCTAAAATACACATTCCAGATGCTTAGTCTTCTATATAAATAAAAATGTAAGCATGTTTGTGTTCAGAATCTTAAATCCCCGAAAGATATTCACCAATTATTTCCAAATTTTGATGCAACATAGCATTTTTTTAATACAAATTTTTAAAATATGCATAATACAGAGTGTCCCACACAAACCTCCCTGATTTCAAAGGCCCAGGAAAAAAACACAGTAGATACAACAGTGAAAAATGCACCACATTGTAGAGCATCTCAAAGAATTTATTTATTTATCATCAATACTCCTCTACATGTGAACTATTTGTAGCACGAAGAATATGGAGTCTATATTCAATTTCTTGCCAAGTTCTTCGTAACATTTCCTCTGTTATTGTTGCAATCGCATTAGTGTTATGTTGTCACAGTGTAGGAATATCATCCACTTTGGTCGCACACACGTGGTCCTTCACAAATCTCCACATGAAGAAATCAAGCAATGTAATTTCGGGTGAACGTGGTGGCGAGGCAATGGGTCTGAACCAACGATTGGGAAATTCCCTATCCAGGAACTTGCGAACAGCTGTTGACCAATGGGGCAGAGCTCCATCTTGTTGAAAAATGATGTTGGGTTGCAAGTCTTGTATCTGCTCCAACATGTCCAGATACACTGATCCATTCACTGTTTGTTCCACAAAGAAGAACAGTCCAACAATGCTTGGCCAATGTACTCCAGGTTTTTGCACATATGTGATCGCTGTAAGCTTGTTGACACCAGTGCCTACCAATTTGAATTATATATTACAGCACTGAAGATGGTCACTAAGTGACCGAAAATCGATTTTGCGTTTAATAAAACAAAAAAATACGACCAATGCTGTCTCTCTTTCCAAGTATACCCATTATATGGTCGTGGTGCACAGGACACTCCATGGAGTCGCCAATCAATACATCTATCTGTTTATCTGAATCTTTAACATAATACTTGAACATAGCTGCCCAAGTACCAGGCTCGCCTTTCTTTCCTCTTCGTCTTTTTATGGCAATACTTTCAGTTTGTCGCTGTAAGAACATATCTTGTTCGTTCTTAGTGTCAAAGTCTTTCACGTAATTAACTGCTTCTAACAATGCGTTTTCAGAAATCAAGTTGAGACATTGTTTCCTGCATCTGAAATATATGATAATTTTTTTATAAACAAGAGTCCACATTACTAGTAATTACCAGTCTCAGTATGCTACAATGATGTTTACAAGAGTATTGCGTACAACAGTATTGTGAAACAAAATTAAATCCAAATTGCTTACCCACAAGTGGGTCCTGTTTGTCTAGCTGAAACTAACTTACCCACATGATTTACGTGCCCCAAACCTTTAACCTTAGCATGCCTTATTGTAGCTGTCTTGTATTCTGCAGCCCTTTTCATTCCTTTCCTCCTTTTTTGGTCATCATTTTCTTCATTTTCAACACCACCAATACAAAAAGAACTGCTGTTAGATGCCATTTTCGTTTTCAACTAACGTAACGCAGGTCTACCATACAAACAAAAATAATATAGACATTTTACCATCTTAAAGTTGTATATGAACCTGTTAACAACTATCATTACCTGACAAGCAAAACAACTTAAGTCCTGGACTATGACTGTTTTGCCGGTAAACATGAATGTTCTGTTACTGTAAATAATGTACAGAAGTTAGGGACTAAAGTCTCTTTGGTATTAAGCGATGCGTGTTGAGTATTGGAACGTTGCTGTGCCCATAACTCAAAACTATGAAAATGTCACTTTGCAAATTCACGATTCATTTAATGTCTGTATGCATTTTAAGTAAGAAGGCATGTGGGAGGCTTCTCTTTTGCATAAATTTCCATTTACTGTGTTTACATGTTAGGTTAAGCTTCTGCCAAGTTTCATATATTAGTAAATTATAGGTACGTTAGAATATGTTTTCTTTTTTTAAAGATACTCCATTTTGTAAAAATTAGTGTTTCGAGTACAGGGTGTTTCACACTTCATGTTACACTTCTGGAGGTTGTAGAGGGGACTTAGTAGGTCAAGGAATCCATTTCCAGAAACGGTTTGTTCCCATGTTACAAGGAAATCAAGATTTACAGATTTCACTCCTATTTACTTTGACATTACAACAATTGTTTGACATGATGATCAGAAAGTTCGGTGCACATAGTGTACCCATGCAGTAAGTTTGCATAAACTGAGTCCAACAATCATAGTGTATTGTTTCATCATTTCTGCTGCAGTCATGATCCATGCGACCAGATCTTCCTCCGATTGGACAGGGGTCTTGTAAACAAGGCTCTTCATGTGGACCCACAGGAAAAATCCATAGGGTTAAATCTGGGGATCTTAGTAGCTAAGCATGTTGTCCATCTCAATCAATCCACCAGTCCCCATAGACTATGTTCAGATGATTTCGGATGCTAACTGCGATATGTACTCCTGCACTATCATGCTGGAACCACCACAGTTCCTGACAAATGTCCAATGGCACATCTTGTAAAAACTCCACCAGCAGTTGTTGCAGGAATATCAAGTACCTGGCACTTGTTATGTGGGAAGGAAGGATGTACGGCCAAATCCCACGACCATCGCAGATAGCTCCTCAGACGTTGGTGGTGAATGTGTGCTGAAATCTTCATGTACCTGTGACTGTGGGGCTTTTTGATCCCAACTGTGACTACTTTGAGCATTCAAAAAGCCTTCCCTGTTGAAATTCTGTTTGTCAGCAAAATTCACCTTGGAAACTGAGGAAAAGCCACACAGTGATGTAAAAACCAAGTACAGAAATTGAAATGTGGCACAGAATCTGCCAGGAGCATGGTGTGTACCTTCTGAGGGGTGTATGGGTAGAGCTGCTGTTCATGCAGAACACGCCAGACAGACGAGTGAGAGACATTCAAGTCACGTGCAATGGCTTGAGGACTCGTCAGTGGGTGCTCTTCAACTTGATAAAGCATTTCCTCTTCCCATATGAGCGTGTGCTGCCTTCTTGGAGCACCACACTTTGTTCTGTCAGTGGTGAATTTCCCATTTTACGTCTGCCATTGTTCTACTCTGGCAAATATGGGATGAGATGGAGTCTCACAATTTGGAAAGTACTTGTGGTACAGATGTTAAGTTTCTCTTCCATTACAGCGAGCCTGACTGTAAATTAACATCATATGAGTGTACTCTGCGAACTTGTACACAGGCATCCTGTTACTGCAGCACTGGTCACCAGAATGTCAACTGATGCATCACTAGGAAGCATGAAAACAATGCCAGTGGAGAAAGAGGAAATCACGTGACATCAATACCATTCACGGCGTGTGCAGCCTACATAACAGGCAAACTGCATAAGAAACATCTATTGTGTGATTGAGTAGCTCTTATTTTCATTGTAACATGGAAACAAACCATTTCAGGACATGGATTCCTATGTGAATCTTGATCTGCTAGGTCCCCTGTATAACTTCTAGAAGTGTGTGACGGGAATTGTGAAAAACTGTGTATATTCAAACAAGGCAGAGGTAATGTTTTCAGATTTTCAAAAATGGCTCTACAGGAATCCCTGCATTTAGCTTGCTTTATCATGGAATTCCTCCAAAAAATTATTCCATACATCAGTAGAGGCTGTATAGAGTACCATTGTACATTGTCACCACCAATCAGCAGCTTTCATTTTGAGTGAGAATCCTAACAGCATAAGTTAGTGTATTAAGTTCTTTATTTAAATTGTTATAGTGCATCTCCCACTTCAAACCCTCCCGAATGTTTGTGCTTAAAAACTTTGCATGACTCACGTTTGAGACACTTTTTTTCTTCAGTGAATTTGCAGGATGGAGGTTTCTTCAGAAGTTATGATGAGAGTGTTGCTCTAGAACTGCTGTGCTAAACTATACATGACCGATGTTGCACTTTCCCGCAGATTTTCCTCTCTGTGTGATTTAATTAAAATATTACTGTCACCTGCAAAGAGTACTGTGGTTCCATAATTTATTTTATCACCTGCATCTTTTACACACAGCAGAAATAGGATTTGTCCAAGAACTGACACTTGTGGGATTCTGTACATGATTTATTTTGGTCATTACTGCAGAAACTAGAATTATTTTTTTTTATATTTACTGTCTTTGTATCTTATTTCTGTAATTGTTGACAATTGCTGAGGTATAATTGGCTCCACCTTTCAGACTGGCCTCTAATTCCAAAATTACTTTTGCAAGAGAATATCATGATCAGTAACATTACAGACTTTGCTAATATCAAGAAATATTCAGAAACATGTCGTGTATCGTCCACAGCTGTCAGTATTTCAATTAGAAAGGCAAAAATTGCTGACTGGGTTGACTTTCCAGCTCTGAACCAACGTCGTTAGTAATTTATCGGCCTTTCTGTATTTAATGAGGTTGTTAATCTAAGGAACCTTTTTTCCCTAATTTTGCTGAAGCCTGACAAAACTGAAACTGGCCGAAAATTAGCAATTCCACGTTTTGCATCTTTCTGTGTACTCGGTGGCTCAGATGGGTAGAACGTCTGCCATGTAAGCAGGAGATCCCGGGTTCGAGTCCCGGTCGGGGCACACATTTTCATCTGTCCCCGTTGATGTATGTCAACCCCTGTAAGCAGCTAAGGGTGTTCATTTCATTGTAATTTCATTCTAATGAGCTGCATGGTCATCAATGGTATCTGTTCTTTCGGACATGTCCGAAAGAACAGATACCATCTTAGTATGATTAGATTTTTACGCCCCACACATTTCACTTTCATTTGCAAAGCATCTTCTGTGGTGATTCTGTAAACATAGGTACATATGTTAGCACATTTTTAAACAATGGAAACTCCAGACTGGAATGTCAACAATATTGGGAGAAGGATAACTCGGTACTCTCCGTAAAGATGACCCATTGAGTTGCTGACAAGCACAATTAAGGCGGTTACACATTATAGCTTTCAGTCAAAACCTTCTTCAGCAAAGGAAATGCATACATTCACTTAAGCAAGTACACCTCATGCACATATGACCGCTACCCCTGCCACCTCCAACCGGAATGAAACTGTTGCATAGCAACCGAGTGGGCTGGATAGCAGTGTATGAGTAGCAAGAGAAAATAGCACTGTCTGGTGGGGTCTGCAGGGACCAGATGGTAGCCAGATGAGACTGCCAGCACAGCGTTGGTAGATGCCATGTGTGAGATGAAAATGGGGAACAGAAAAGGGAGGGAAGCAGGAAGGGGAAAGGACAGAACAGGTGCTTTGGCTGAGGGCAGTGCACGAAGATGGTGAGTAGACAGGGGGAGTGGAAACTATTGAGTGGAGGGTGTGGGGATGGTAGCTTACAGTAGATTGAGGATGGGATGATACAGGAGGCAGAGAATGTTTTATAAGGACAACTCCAATCTGCAAGTTCAGAAAGGCTGGTGTGGAGGGGATGATCCAGATGGCCTGGGTTGTGAAGCAGCCATTAAAATCGGGCATGTCATGTTCGGCTGCATGTTGTCAGTTTGGTGGCGGCCATTCATCCTGGTTCACAGCTGTTTGGTAACCACATCAATATTAAAAGCTGTGAAGTGGTTGCAGCAGGGCTGGAATATGACATGGCTGCTTTCACCAGTGGCCTGTCCTTTGATGAGATAAGATAAGCCTGTGACAGGACTTAAATAGGAAGTGCTGGATGAGTGGATCGGATACGTCTTGCACCTGTGTCTTCCATAGGGATATGATCTGTGTGGCAAAGGGTTGATACTGGGAGTGGCATGGGGATGGACTACAATGTTATGTGGACTGGGCGGTTGAATAAACACTATAGTCGGAGGGCTGGAAAGGATCTTGGGTAGGCCCCTCTTTTCAGGGAATGGTAATAGATAATCAAAGCCCTGACATTTTTTTGTTGTTTTAAAGTAAAAACAGTGTTCCTGTTTAAAGTTTCCACGTATTTTACTTATTGTGCTTCTGAATCTTGTTGTCAACCCTCACAACCTACAAAAAAACAAATGAACAAACATAAACACTGTAATACTGTGCTGAGCGTAAACACATGTAACTGCAGTACTATTACAAAAAGTATGGTGAAGTGTAAGTAATGCCAATGCAGCATAAGATAAAATGCAAAAACTGCCAAGTGGATGTGTGTAATGAAGTTTCTTTCGACATCAACTTCCATTAACAGAGAGGGAAGAAACAGCGGTTTACGGAACATATGAGCAAGAGGCAGAAACGCTGTAAATAAATTGTGTATCAGTTTTATAAAGGATTATTAGTTTTAATCTGAAACAACCAAAAATGTTAAAGCATATGTATCCACATTTCCAGAACAACCACAGAAGATAATTCATAAATAACAGGAAAAGTGCATCTCGTGTAAAATTCTCTTTAATTAGTTGCAGTGAGCTTAAGATGTAGAAACTAATAATAATTGGTCATTCAGATTATTTAATGTTATTTCTGTTTCAGTAAGTGTATTGGACAGTGGTTGAACATTCTGGTGGAGTAGTTTAAAATCAGACAGAGAGAATATACATATTTCTTGTCTGACCACTTATTAACTTTTTGTACTAGTATCTCTAGTGGAAAAAATCCTGATATGTGAAATTCTTGATATTTGCCTTTTAGCTGGTTGGTTCACTGGATGTGGGATTCTGCCTCTTCTGTGTTGATGTTTCCAATTTCGATTTTATTACAGTCCAATCCATTAATGAGTGCTTTGTTGCTGTGTTTGTGGCTCAAAATTCAATTCAGTAGTTGTTCAGTAGGGATCACAAATTTAGCATTGGAGGGTAAAAATCTTAGAGGGAGACCAAGAGATGAATACACTAAGCAGATTCAGAAGGATGTGGGTTGCAGTAAGTACTGAGAGATGAAGAAGCTTGCACAGGATAGGGTAGCATGGAGAGTTGCATCAAACCAGTCTCAGGACTGAAGACCACAACAACAACAGTCGTGTTGCTGTTTCTTTGTTTCTGCTTGAATACTGGTTCAGTTATTGTTTGGTAGTTTCACTTCAACAGTCACTTTTCAGCTGATGTACATGGGTTAATAATGAAGTTTAAGCAGTGAAGTCTTTCATATTCGTGCAAAGAGCTGCCTTTCTTTACAGTTTACACCAAGGTTGCAGTTTCACTTCTTAACGAGCCTGATCATAATTTGGTTTGGTAGATTTTAGTAAAGAAAGGAACTCTGACGTCTCCTGTTCCCCCTTCCTAGTTTTTACCCAGTTGTTTTACAGTATTTTAGATCAGTTCCACAATTTTTTTGTGTATGGACCAACATTAGAGTTCTCGCATTGGTGTTCTGTTGCTTCTCCTAGTTGTGTCATAAAGATCTACCTTCCAAATGAATTTACAGCCATAGCAAGGCTGCATGTTGTCCAGAAGACAGTCATAAAGGAAGGATGATTCCTGTGGCTTTGTCAAGGACCTTCTGCAAATATGTCCAGTCATTCCATATCCACATTGCAAAAGCGGAGGAGTGATGTACCTGCTAGGCACAAAGAAGTGTTGGTATTAAAGGAAATGTCGCTGATACAGCAATGAGGGACGTGTAGAGGATACTAAATTGAATTTTTGCAATTCCATTCCAGGTTGTCATGGTCTATCTCCAAATAATTTTCTGTACTCTGACATGTGAAAATTTGAGGCAGTATATACTGTAAGAAAACCTCAAGCAGTCACTTTCTTTTCCTTGTTCATTGGTTATTGACAGTTTCAATGTGAACTGGCTCATGTCCTGATGGGTGTGCCATTTCCGTTGTATTGAAGTATGAGAGTGCATCAAATGCAAACAGGATTTTTATAAAACAAAAGGAAGTTACAATTTATTTTTCCACATAGTTTCCCTCTTTAGTAGCACACATTACCAGCAAGGAGGAAGGTTCTTTTCTCACAGCATCATATTACGAAGCTGTTCATATTTGATTCACCCTCACACACATGGTATACTGCTTATTAATGTAAGATACGAATATTTTGCAAAAGAGTAGGGTGTTTACAAGAAAGTGTTTGATATGATGAGCTGTCTTGGCATCACAAATCACATAATGATTGTTTAGTGCACTAGAATGTACAAAATGAATTAATACATATTTCACCTCTATCTACAGTACATGTGAGATATTTAGAGACAAATCTGCATCCAACTCTAGAGCACTGTGCAGTGAAGGCCAATGGTGGGGAGATGAATGGCAGTAAGGCCGATGGTGGGGAGATGCATGGCAGCAATATACAGTATACTACTTGACATTACAGCCAATGTCATCATTCCACTATTTCCATCTGCTCCATATATTACTGACTGTCCTTAGAGCTTTTAGTGCTGATGTTTTAGATTAGTACACATGTTGACACCTATATTTGTCTCGTAGTGTCTGTTGCAGGTGACAGAAAGAAACACAGCAAGTGTTACAATAATAAACTGTAGCTATTATATTCTGTGGTCATTATTTCTTCAAAAGACAACTGGATGCAGATGCATGGCAAGAGCAACTGTAGTGTGTAATACAGCACCGAAGCTTGCATTGGCTATGGGGGCAAATGAGTGCATGTATTAAAACTATGAATGCACTTCTTTTAAATCACCAGGGAACTAAAAAAAAAGAAGGTAACAGAGATGACTGTGCCAAAAACAGTTTATGTAACAGGATTTCACTTGCACTCTAAATGTTAATGTCCAATAGAAAATACTTTCAATCTACAAAGGAAATCCAGAATTGTATGAGAAGTTGGATAGTATTACAAATATTGAAGAAGATAAACTTTATCAGAATGGTAATTTTTGGTCTCATAACGTACATACATAAAGCACTGATTTAAAGTACAGGAGACACATCAATATAGATACAGCACCAGAGATAACATACAGTGTGTCAAACAAAGGTCAAAACAATTGTAATGTACAACACCATTACAGATTTGTTTCACTACTCAAAAAAATGTCTTCATCATCATTTAAAAATTTCATGAGTGAATGAAAACCTTTTTGCACTAGGATGGAGTGTAGTTTTTAATTTTCACAGCCATGCATTGAGGAGTCTGGGAGTAGAGTTTTAGCCCATAAGATGGAATTATCTTTGTTTCTAGTGTCATCCATGTGTTGAAAATGACAGTATTATGAAACAAATAGTTGCTCCTCGCCATAGAGTGGAGATGTTGAGTCGCAGATAGGCACAACAAAGAACTTTGGCCAAACAGACCTTCATCAGAATCGGCCTCTCTCTCTCTCTCTCTCTCTCTCTCTCTCTCTCTCACACACACACACACACACACACACACACACACACACACACATTGTGTTTTGTCTGAGCTGATGAAGGCCTGCTTGGCAGAAAGTTTTGTTTGATCATCTTTTAGTTATGCCTATCTGTGACTCAGCATCTCCACTATATGGTGAGTAGCAACTACCCTTTTCATAATATTGTTATTATTCCATCCTGAATTTTCCATTGTTTGATATGGTGAATATGGTTTTCTATAAATAATTCTGGATTGGTGTGGATAGAGACAAACAGTTCATAAATTAAATACATGGAATAGTTAGATTACTGAATAAAGATTGGCATGACTGTATAGGCTTAATATTGCACATATGTCGAATAATAGTTGTCTGAAGTAATAATATTCTATTTACTATACTTGCATTCCTCCAAAAGATTATTTGGTATCCTACAATAGCTTCAAAATAGCATGGTAAACAACTTGCCTAATGTCAATGTCACTTGTGAAAGTCAGCATTATCATTGTGAATGCAAGACTGTGTAACGTTTCCGACTTAAAGGGTGAGTGTGAATCCTGGGTTATTTTGGTTTATTTCCGCAAACCACCTACCACTTCTTTATGAGGTGACTTAACCACTCTTCTTTACTGGATAGCCGGCTGCTGGAAACCGTCTTGACTTCTTTGCCATAGGATAATGCTAGATACAGGAATTTTTGACTCTTTCTACTTATGAAATAAGTAGACATACAAACTTTGCTTATCGTCAATTAATGGTGTATTTGACTTTCATACACAATAAAACTCTCACTTTCAACAAAAATATATAACTTCCGGTAAGTCCCGCATACAGTTGAACATCAGAAACAAATTAAATGACGGTTAAAAGAAAGTTGGCTTTGATACTGTAACTTTTCTTAACATAAATCAGAAAATAAGTCTTGCCTATAGCAAGGTTATGCCAAGAGTTTTCAGAAGTTCTTTTTCAACTGTCTTTGTTTTAATAACAATAGTCAATTACCCAATAAGCACAGAGCTGCATATAAACTCCATGGTTCTTCCTTACACACTCACTAAAACGTCTATGGATTGCCCGACAGGTACTTGTCGGTGCCATCCGCCCGCTGCATCTACTTTCTTCCCGCGACTGATTTTAAACCTGCACACACAAACATGTGATGCGCAGTAGGTAGGATTCTACCATGCCACACTCATATCCAGAATATCGTGTGTTCGAGACATTATAAGGCTGAGTGGTTCTACGATCTATGCAGAAATTCTCAAATCACTGCAACTGTGTAGCTTGTTTGCCAAGTGGCTTATATGCGAAGAATGTAATAAACTTTTTCTAAATATATCCTCAGGAATTTTATAGGCTCTGTTTCTCTAAATTATGTTTTTATGGGTAATTTAGAAGTCACATGAATTTGATTTTTTGGTTTTAAATTTTGTAAGGTGGGTTTCTTAATGTTTAGTTTTAATCCATTTACATCAAAAGAATATTCTAAACTATTTAGAATGTCAATAAATCTTTCAGGAATTTGTTCTGTGGTCTCACTTTCAATGAAATAAAACTGAATGGGATGTTATATTATTTACAGGTAAATTACTTACATAAAGTAAAAACAGTATTGAACCTAAAATCGAACCTTGTGAGATCCCTGTGAAAAATACTTTAAAAATACGAATGAACAGAAATTACATTAGGAAAGGAGTATATTGCAAGAGATCTTAGATAGTGAGAGATATTATATTTAGTACATGTTGAAATGTTTGTAAACCAGAATACACAATGTGCTGTAAAATGAGTGATGACCTTATTGGTCTGAAAATTCTGGTGCCTAGAGAGAGCTAACCATTTATTCTTCATGCAACGCATGAAGAATAGGATTCTACATCAGTAGACACGTGCTCTATTTCTCAAAGTAAGCTTATATTTAAGGCATTAATGTGTAAATACTTCTGAGGAGTAACATTGTGAAATGGTACATACCTTCTCAAACAATGGTTTACAAACTATTGATTGCTGTACTTCCATCATGTCTGTTTGTTGTGTTGGACAATTCCAGAATCCACTCAATTTAAACTAACAATATCTCTACTGTGAATACCAGGAAATGTTGCCCCACAAAACAAACTGGCATAGAATTGCTGTTGCTTGTAAACACCCATGAGCTTCAATACCATATTTTTGAAGTAGACAAGTTTGTGAAACGAAGTTATTAGAGTGCCATCATGCTAATCCATTACAATGATATTGTAGATGTGAACCGGGTAAAATAAAAAAATAGCAGACACTGAGTCTCCCATATACAGACAGCATAAGACATGCAGAAAAATTACAAAGTTTGTTCTGACATCTTTTGTCTAACATCTATGTGTATCAGGATTAGCGGGTAAGTGTATGGCACTACTTTAAAATAATTAATTAAATAATTTTTTTTGATGTAACATGTTTTTTAAAACATACTGAAATATGTAAAATAATTTCTGCTAGCATCATACAGATTCGTAACCCTTTCCGGGTAGTCCTGAAAATTTATGCTTGTGAATTTTTAATAGCTATGAAAATATTTGTAGAATTTAAACTGAAAACGTGGGGTGAATGCAGTAGATAATAATGATGAGGTGAACTATTTCTGCATCAGTTATGTACTGCCCGGATCTCGCATTTTTCATTTCAAATTCTACAGATATTTTCATAGCTATTAAAAATTCAGAAGCACACATTTTCAGAGCAATCTGCATGGGTTAGGAATCTGTATGGGACTAGGAGAAATTATTTTACACATTTTAGTCCATTTTAAAAACATGTTATATTAAAAGGTTTTTTTATTTAAATATTTTTTTTCTTTTTAGTATTGTGTGTGTCAAATGTTTCAATCAATATTAAACGTTTTGATGAGATCACAACAGAGACATGCGGTAAATATCAAGATTATTTCAATTTCCCTTCTCCTGAGTGTACCAATACATTGCTTCCTCCTTCAATTATCTCATGAAAAGATCTTAAACATAAAAGAGAGAATGAAGCCAACATGGAGAGATACCAGCAACTGTTGTTGCCACAAAACAGTCACAATTAGAACAGGAAAAGGAGAAAATAACAGTGGTACACAAAGTACACTCCACCACACACCAGACACAAAAGTGAGTTAATAATGCATTGTCATAAAGTTCTGAGTTGTGATGAAAGCTTAAACTATCTAGCTGCTTGAGGAGTTAGTCTAAAATCAATTGTAAAGTTCGTACCAAACAAACAGAAAAATGTGACCTAATAAAAACGTTTTCAAAATAGTTGACCACACACTTGATGGTATGTATCTCGTAGAGCAGTTCATGATGGAGAAACCTCTCCATGGTAGGTGCTCACTGTAAAGGAAGTGACTGTTCCACAATATTTTTAAAACAAAACATAAGGCTAGAGATAGTTGCTTAATGAAACATGTTTGGCTCTCAGAAGAGTAATACATGAACCCTTAAATGACTACCATACCAGAATCTTATCAGAAGACTTCTCACAAAACCGAAATCAATTCTGGTCATAAGTAAAGGCTGTCAGTGGCACCAAAGTTAGTGTCCAAACACATATGTATGTGAAAGTGGAAAAGCAAGTGACAATATGCTGAACTTCAGGTTCAAATGTAACTTTACAGAGGAAGATACAAATGTTCTACCACAGTTTCCCATAATACTGTAGAGGTGACAAGATATTAGTATCAGTGACATTGAGAAACATTGCCAGATTTGAACAAGGCCTCAGTGTCTGACAATACCTAAGAGATTCTATACAGGTTTGGCAGCTGAGTTCACTGATTTTGAGCAGTAATATAATGTAGATCCTTGCGCAGAAAAGTGGCCAATGGGTGGAAGAAAGCAAAGGTCACATCTTTCTATTAGAAGGGTAGAGGAAGTGATCCTCAAGACTAGCATCCTATATCATTGGCACTCATCAAGCAAAATGACCTCCTCCATGCCAGTCAGGATGTAGTCCATAAACGTGTCGTGCAAATCCCAACTGGTGATTTTCTCGCACGATGTCCTGGAAGCCATGGACCTAGACAGTTAGGAAGAATGAGTATTTATTGAGTTCCATAAACCATTTCACTCAATATTCCAGCAGCAGTATATATTGCTTGCAGTAATACCATACCAATGTTAGTAATTAAAGTATGATCATATGGATATCAAATTAAATTTGTGACTGAGAATTTCTTGGTAGGAAGGATGCAGCATGTTGGAACGCATGGAGAGTCAGTGGCACATTTAGAAGTAGATTAGTTGTGTGTCTGAAAAATCTGTGATGGCTCTCTTGCTGTTCATACTGTATGTCAGTAACCTAGGAGACTGTACTAACTGCAACCTCGCACTTTCTGCAATAGGTAAAATATTGTTTATAATGAATACTGGTAATTTCTTTAAATGTGCAGAACTGGGAAATTGTGCACTTCACAAAATGGGAAAATGTAATATCCTATGACTATGATATCAGTGATCTGTTGGTATCAGTCAGCTCATACAAATACAAAGTCATCTGAACCTACCAATACCAAAAGTCGGCTTTGTCCTGTAACTTGATGATGATGATGATGATGATGATGATGATGATGTGTGTAATTTCAAATACTCACAAACAGGTAGAAAAGAGCACACTGACAATATTTCTTTTCCACCTATATTATTTCTTGGAAAGTAGTTTGTGGTGACATACTGATCTGTAGTGTAGCCCAAGATCTACGTTAGGTTGAAAGGTGACTGAGTGAGAGTTGAAGACGTGGTATTGAATACTTCAGTTAACATCAAGAACCTGTTTGTAACAATTTGTGTGAATATTAAATGGAATGATTACTTCGGCTCAGTTGTAGGTAAAGCAGGGGCAGACTTAGGATCATTAATAGGATTCTTGGAAAACACAGTCACTCTACTAAAGAGGCTGCTTACAAAAACTCATGCAGACCATGCTGCTATATTATGAGGGACCCATGCCAGATTGCACTAACATTACAGAGGAGAGCACAGCACAAATGAAACAGATTTGTTTGTCCAACAGGCAATATCATAAATAGGACGAAAAATCTGAACTGGGATATTCTTGAAGACAGACAACAGCTATACAGTGGAAGCTTACTTACAAAGTTTCAAGAACCAGTGTTAAATGAGGAATGTATGAAAATCCCCAACATAGTGCCTCTGTAATAGCCGCAAAGAAACAATTATTCCAATTACATTGCACTTCTGCATATAAGCAGTTATTTGTCTCATCTTGCAAACGCAAATGGTATGGGAAGACACCATAATTTGTGATATAATCAGAAGTATTCTCTCCCATGAGCTTACTGTGGTTTGCAGAGTATAAATATATGTGTAGATCTGATTCATATAAGTTGGACAGTGAAGATAATGCCATGGCTATATGAGTGAAGTAAGTATTAAAATACTTACAAACTTATCTGTGGAGTTTGTCTAACATTGGACTGTACATCATTAGTAGTTAAGGATTTGACCTGGGAACAGTACAAAGTTTCATTTTTTATTTATAAGACAGCATCTGCTCTCTTTAAGCCTGATTTTTTTTATGAAATGAGTCAGTACAGATTTCACAAAATAAGGAAGTTTAAGACTATTAGGACCCATCTGATTTCTAAGATTAATTTTAATATATAAAAGGCAACTTTGTGATGAACAGACAGAATCAGTTCTAAATAAATCACTTAAAGGGCACTGCCTTCAGTTACACTGTCTTTTATTATTTTTATTTTTTTGCTCAGATATATACATAGCAGTATTGTAACATGCTGAACAATTTAATTATTTAGTTCCACATTCGCTGAATATATTTGTAATTTGCACTCAGACACACCATTATTAAAATTTACTCCTGTCTTTGGTTATGCATATATTTCCTAAAGTTTTCACAACTGGAAATTATTTAGGAAAGTATTCTTTTTATTTCTACCAGGGATGTTTGTCTTAGTGGCCATACATGATGCTGTGTACAAAAGCATATTTATTGCACACAGTGCTTCCATTAAGATGAGAGGTTTACCAATAACCATGTATATATGTATACACAGACACTTCAGCCTTCTGCCTATTACTGAAACAAACGGCAGCACATTCAGGGCAAACAACTCTCTCTCTCTCTCTCTCTCTCTCTCTCTCTCTGAAAGCTGTGGTAAACTGAATTCTTACACCCAAACCTCCAGAACTTAGACACTCAGATTGCTACCAAGCATTGTGTGTCAATAGAGTATCAATCAAAACACTAATTTAGTTTGTACTGTCGTTCAGCAGAAGACATGTAAATGATAATTAAAAGTAACACCAGAACTACTGAGTACAGGAAAAGCCTATATGAGAGCAGTGAATGTGAAGATCATTGGTAGATGAATTAGATTGCCGGCACAGTAGCTCAGTGTATTTGGTTAACTGCCCTCTGTAATAAAAAACTGAGTGAACCGATCAATGATGAACTAAAACAGGTGTCATGGGACATCTGCCCTGATCAAATGCAATGACCAATAGTGGTTGGTAAAGTGTCAGATGGTCGTACAAACGATCCCGTGTTTGAGACCACCTAAAGGTGAATTATTTTTTTAACAGTCTACGAGTGGAATTGTTATATAGGAGAGC
This sequence comes from Schistocerca americana, assembly GCF_021461395.2. Classification (NCBI taxonomy): domain Eukaryota; kingdom Metazoa; phylum Arthropoda; class Insecta; order Orthoptera; family Acrididae; genus Schistocerca; species Schistocerca americana. The sequence continues at coordinate 46,843,095 of NC_060126.1, forward strand.
ACTTTTATGATATTTAAAAGGATGTTTTGGAGTTTGTAGCACTGTTCTCTTGGCAGTTTGCTTTCACTTCATTAGATGAAAGTAGCAAACCTATAGCATACATTTGTATAGATAACATCACACCTATGTATACAGATGTACTCTATAGGTTTGCTACTTTCAACTAACCAAGTGAAAGCAGATTTCCAAAAGAACAGTGCTACAAACTCCGAAATGTCCTTTTAGATGTCAGAAAAATGTTCTCCCATACAACAATTTCACATGTCAACTGTTAAAAAAATTCGCCATCAGTAGGTTAGGAACTCAGCACCTTCAATATCACAATCTTACACTCTACCAACTCAACTACCATGGATCTCCATGTTGTTCTGTCACAGATACGTTTTTCCCCCCTTCCGTACTTCTGATGTTACTTTGAATTACCATTTACACACATTCTACTGTACAACAGCACACAGCATGAACTAAATCAGTGTTTTGGTTGACGCTCTATCAACACACAGCATCTGGTACTGATCTGAGAGTCTGACATCTGGAGGGTTGTGTGTTTGCTACAGTGACAGATGTGTATATAGAAAGTATGCTTTTTATTTACATGCACATTCACTGTGCTCATGGGCACCCATATGCAATAATAGTTACATATAAGTGTAACTAAAAATTGGTAAAACATGCATTTCCTCAACACATCCTTCATTAGATTTCATTTTACATCACTTCGGACGCATGCTATTTGATCTTATATGTCTTAAGAGTGTTACCCCACCCACCATGAACAATGGACCTTGCTGTCAGTGGTGTGGCTTGCGTGTCTCAGTGATACAGATAGCCATATTGTTGAGAGACCAAATGTGTGGTTCCTGTGGAGGGGCAGCAGGATTTTGGTACAAACAGGGGCAACAATCTGTATGATCAACTGATCTGGCCTTGTAACTTCAACTAACACAGCCTTGCAGTGCTGATACTGTGAACCGGTGAAAGCAAGGGGAATCTACAGCTGTGATTTTCTCTGATGGCATACAGCTTTAGTGTACGGTTAATGATGATGGCCGGAGTGGTCGAGTGGTTCTAGGCGTTTGTCTGGAACCGCGCGACCGCTACGCTTGCAGGTTCGAATCCTGCCTCGGGCATGGATGTGTGTGGTGTGCTTAGTTTAGTTAGGTTTAAGTAGTTCTAAGTTCTAGGGGACTGATGACCTCAGATGTTAAATCCCATAGTGCTCAGAGCCATTTGAACCATTTTTTGATGATGGCATGTTCTTGGGTAAAAAATTCTGGAGATAAAATAGTTGTTCATTTGGATCTCTGGGCAGGGCTACTCAGCTGGATGTCTTCATCAGCAGAAACAAAACTGACATTCTACAAATTGGAGTGTGGAATGTTAGGTCCCTTAATCATGCAGGTAGGTTAGAAAATGTAAAAAAGGGAAATGGATAGGCTGCAGTTAGACATAGTGGGAATTAGTGAAGTAAGGTGGCAGCAGGAACAGGACTTCTGATCAGGCGAATACAGGGTTATAAATACAAAACCAAAAAGGCGTAATGCAGGAGTATGTTCAATAATGAATAAGAAATAGGAATAACGGTAAGCTACTACGAACAGCATAGTGAAATGAAATGAGCGTTTGGCGTCATTGGCCGGGAGGCCCCTCGCGGGGCAGGTCCGGCCGCCATATCGCAGGTCTTATTACATTCGGCGCCACATTGGGCGACCTGCACGCCGGATGGGGATGAAATGATGATGAACACAACACAACACCCAGTCCCTGAGCGGAGAAAATCTCCGACCCAGCCGGGAATCGAACCCGGGCCCAGAGGACGGCAATCCGTCACGCTGACCACTCAGCTACTGGGGCGGACAACAGCATAGTGAACGCATTATTGTCACCAAGATACACACTAAACTGACTTCCAACACACAGTAAAAGTTTATATGCCAACAACCTACGCAGATGATGAAGAGATTGAAAAAATGCATAATGAAATACACGAAATTATTCAGATAATTAAGGGAAATGTGATGGAATGCTGGAATGTGGTAGTAGAAAACGGAAGAGACGGGAAAGTAGTGCGTGAATATGAAGTTGGGGAAAAGGAATGAAAGATGAAGCCGCCTGGTAAAATTTTGCACAGAGCATAATTCAATCATCACCAACACTTAATTTAAGAATCATGGAAGAAGATTGTATATGTGGCAGAGGCCTGGAAACACTGGAAGGTTTCAGACTGATTATATTATGGTTAGAGGAAGATTTCCGAACCAGAGTTTAAACTATGAGGGTCGTCCACACAGTAAGTTCCGTTTCTATTTCTACCTGCGGCAGCGCTACGATCGCAGTTCCGAGCTTTCACGGCGGTTACTCTGGCTCAAGGAGATGGCATGAACGTCATTTTCAGATCGCTGCTGCCAACGTGTGCTCATAGTACTTCTTCATAGTTTTTGCCGTAATTGAAAATGCCGCTGCGCAGCGCAATTTCTTAATGGTCTCGAAGTAACCATGTGCATTGATTGTTTGGCCTCGTGGTAAGAATGCCTTTTGTGTCCCAAAAAACGGTGCACATGACTTTTCAAGGTGTCAAGATTTGCTTAGGCTTAACCTTCGTTGGGGATGAAGTGGGCCTCCGTTCCACTGATTTCCGTTTTGTTTAAGGGGTGTCGTAAGATACCCCAGTTTCATCCGCCGTGACTATAAGAGAAAGAAAACCATCGCCTTCATCGTAGCGTGTCAAAAACTGAAGTGCACTACCCATCAGTTGTTTTTTTGTGTTGTTCGGTAAGAATTTTGGGTACTCAACGTGAGCAAAGTTTTCGAAATTTCAGTTTTCCAGTAATAACTTCATGAATTAGTGATCGTGAGATTTGCGGAACTTCCATAGCAAGGGCACTAAGTGTAAACTTATGGTTGTGCTTAATCTTCTCCTCAATTGTGTGAACCAGTTCATCAGTAACCACAGACGGACATCCACTTCGTTCTTCATCGTGCACTTGATCACGTCCTTCATTTGAACAGTCTGTCCGCCCCAGTAGCTGAGTGGTCAGCGTGACGGATTGCCGTCCTCTGGGCCCGGGTTCGATTCCCGGCTGGGTCGGAGATTTTCTCCGCTCAGGGACTGGGTGTTGTGTTGTGTTCATCGTCATTTCATCCCCATCCGGCGTGCAGGTCGCCCAATGTGGCGCCGAATGTAATAAGACCTGCGATATGGCGGCCGGACCTGCCCCGCGAGGGGCCTCCCGGCCAATGACGCCAAACGCTCATTTCCATTTCCATTTCCATTTGAACAGTCTGACCCATCATCTAACCATTGAATCACTCACAGCGTTTTCGCCGTAAACCTCGCAGATTTGCTGATGAATTTCCTTTGGTTGAAGTTTCTTTGCATTTAGAAAACGAATCACAGATCTGATTTCACCGTGGCGGCATTTTCAATTGCGGCTGACATTATAAAGAAGTACTGCAAAGCACACGTCGGCAGCAGCGATCTGAAAATGGCGTACGTGTCTTCTCCTTGAGTCAGAGTAACTGCCGCGCATTCTCGGAATTGTGATCGTAGCGCTGACGCGGATAGAAATAGAAACGGAACTTACTGTGTGGACGAGCCTCGTATAAGACATTTCCAGGGGCAGAAGTGGACTCAGCCCATAGTTAATTGGTTATCAACTGTAGATTAAAACTGCAAAAAGGTAGGAAACTGAGGAGATGGGATGTGGATAAATTCAAAGAACTACAGGTTATTGAGTGTTCCAGAGGGAGCATTAGATAACAATTGACAAGAACAGGGGAGAGAAACGGAATACAGCAGAAGACAAACGGGTAGCTTTGAGAGCTGAATTAGAGAAGGCAGCAGAGGATCGTATAGGTAAAAAGACAAGGGCTGGTAGAAATCCTTGGATAACACGGGAGGTACTGAATTTAATTGGTAGATGGAGAAAATATAAAGATACAGCAACTGAAGCAGATGAAAGGGAATACAAACTTCTAAAAAATGAGATTGGTAGGAAGTGCAAAATGGCTAAGCACGAATGGCATGAGTGCAAATGTAAACATTTAGAAGCCTATTTCACTAGGGGAAAGATTATGCTGCCTACAGGAAAATTAAAGAGGCCTTTGGAGAAAAGAGAAGCAACTATGAATATCAAGAGCTCAGACAGAAAAATAGTCCTAAGCAAAGAAGGGGTTGGTGGAAGCAGTATATGGAGGGTCTGTACAAGGGAGGTGAACTTCAAGGTGGTATTATAAAAATGGAAGAGGGCGTAGACGAAAATGAGATGGGAGATATGATACTGCAAGAAGAACTTGACGAAGCACTAAAAGATGTAAGTCCAAACACGGTCCCTGGATTACACAACATTCCGTCAGAACTACTGATAGCCTTGTGAGAGCTAGGCACGAAAAAACTATCCCATCTGGTGTGCAAGAATTACGAGACAAGTGAAATACCCTCAGGTTTCAAGCAGAATGTAATAATTATAATTCCAAAGAAAGCAGGTGTTGTCACATGTGAATATTACCAAACTATAAATTCAATAAATCTTGGTTGCAAAATACTAACACAAATTCTTTACTGAAAAAGCTGACCTCAGCGGAGATGTTTGGATTCTGGAGAAATGTAGGACAATGTGAGGCAATCTGACCCTGTGACTTATTTTGGATGATAGATTAAGGAAAGGCAAACCTGCATTTGTGAACTTATAGAAAGCTTTTGATAGTGTTGACTGGAATACTCTCTTTGAAAAGCAGGGGTTAAGTGCAGAGAGCAAAAGACTATTTACAACTTGTACAGAAATCAGATGGCAGGATATGAAGTGGAAACAATGGTTGAGAAGGAAGTGAGACAGCGTTGCAGCGTATCCCTGTTGTTAATCTGTACATTGTGTAAGTGGTAAAGGAATCAAGTGAGAAATTTGGGGGAGGAAATGAAAATCAGGAAGCAGAAATAAAACTTTGAAGTTTTACTACTTGGACAGCAAAATAATTGTTGATGACCGAATTAGAGAGTATACAAAATGCAAACTGTCTATAGCGTGAAAAGAAATTCTGAAAAATATGAACTCAAATGTTAGGAAGTATTTTCTAGAGGTACTGGTCTGAAATGTAACCTCACATGGAAACTGGATGATAAGTAGTTCAGATCAGAAGAGGATAGAAGCCCTTGAAATTTGGCGCTGCAGAATAACACTGAAGATTAAATGTGTAGACCATGGAACTAATGAGGAGATATTGAATATAATTGGGGAAAACAGAAATTTGTGTCGCAACCTGACAAGAAGAGGGGATCGGTTGGTGGGAGACATTCTGGGACCTCAGGGGAACACCAGTTCAGTGATGGAGGGAAGTCTGGGGGACAAAAATCGTAGAGGGAGACCAAGGATCTAAGTTGCAGTAGTTACTCCGAAATGAAAAGGCTTGCACAGGATCGAACCATTCTTCGGACTGAAAACCACAACAACAAAAACAAAAAAAGTGTTGCTAGTGGCTGATCAAAAATGCTGTAACCATACATATTACACCAGCCCTCTGCATATCTTCATCTACATCTACATCTACATGGATACTCTGCAAATCACATTTAAGTGTCTGGCAGAGGATTCATCGAACCACCTTCACAATTCTCTATTATTCCAACCTCGTATAGCGCGAGGAAAGAATGAACACCTATATCTTCTCGTACGAGCTCTGATTTCCCTTATTTCATCGTGGTGATCGTTCCTCCCCATGTAGGCCGGTGTCAACAAAATATTTTCGCATTCGGAGGCGAATGCTGGTGATTGGAATTTCTTGAGAAGATTCCGTCGCAACGAAAAACGCCTTTGTTTTAATGATGTTCAGCCCAAATTCTGTATCATTTCTATGACACTCTCTCCCATATTTCGCGATAGTACAAAACGTGCTGCCTTTCTTTCAACTTTTTCGATGTACTTCGTCAGTCCTATCTGGTAAGGACCCCACATCGCGCAGCAATATTCTAAAAGAGGACGGCCAAGCGTAGTTTAGGTAGTCTCCTTAGTAGGTCTGTTACATTTTCTAAGTGTCCTGCCAATAAAACGCAGTCTTTGGTTAGCCTTCCCCACAACATTTTCCATGTGTTTCTTCCAATTTAAGTTGCTCGTAATTGTAATACCCATGTATTAAGTTGAATTTACGGCTTTTAGATCAGACTGATTTATCGTGTAAAAGAAGTTTAACGAGTTCCTTTTAGCACTCATGTGGATGACCTCACACTTTTCGATATTTAGGGTCAAATGCCACTTTTCGCACCATTCAGATATCTTTTCTAAATGGTTTTGCAGTTTCGTTTGCTCTTCTGATGACTTTATTAGTCGATAAACGACAGCGTCATCTGCAAACAACAGAAGACGGCAGCTCAGATTGTCTCCCAAATCGTTTATATAGATAAGGAACAGCAAAGGGCCTATAACACTACCTTGGGGAACGCCAGAACTGTTTTACTCGATGACTTTCCGTCAATTACTACGAACTGTGATGTCTCTGACAGGAAATCGCAAATCCAGTCACATAACTGTGACGATATTCTATAAGCACGCAATTTCACTACGAGCCGCTTGTGTGGTACAGTGTCAAATGCCTTCCGGAAATCCAGAAATACGGAATCGATCTGAAATACCTTGTCAATAGCACTCAACACTTCATGTGAATAAAGAGATAGTTGTGTTTCACAGGAACGATGTTTTCTAAACTCATGTTGACTGTGTGTCAATAGACCGTTTTCTTCGAGGTAATTCATAATGTTTGAACACAATATATGTTCCAAAATTCTGCTGTATATTGAAGTTAACGATATGGGCCTGTAATTTAGTGGATTACTCCTACTACCTTTCTTGAATATTGGTGTGACCTGTGCAACTTTCCAGTCTTTGGGTACGGATCTTTCGTCGAGTGAACTGTTGTATATTATTGTTATGTATGGAGCTAATGCATCAGCATAATCCGATAGGAACCTAATTGGTATACAGTCTGGACCAGAAGACTTGCTTTTATTAAGTGATTTAAGTTGCTTCACTACTCCGAGGATATTTGCTTCTACGTTACTCATGTTGGCAACTGTTCTCGATTCGAATTCTGGAATATTTACTTTGTCTTTGTGAAGGCATTTCGGAAGGCTGTGTTTAGTAACTCTGCTTTGGCAGCACTGTCTTCGATAGTATCTCCATTGCTATCGTGCAGCGGAGGCATTGATTGTTTCTTGCCGCTAACATACTTCACATACTCTGGATTTTCTGCCAGGTTTCGAGACAAAGTTTCGTTGTGGAAACTGTTATAAGCATCTTGCATTGAAGTCCGCGCTTCTTTCGAGTTTCTGTAAAAGATCGCCAATCTTGGAGATTTTGCGTCTGTTTAAATTTGGCATGTTTGTTTCGTTGTTCCTGCAACAGTGTTCTAACCCGTTTTGTGTACCAAGGAAGATCAGCTCCGTCGTTTGTTAATTTATTTGGTATAAGCCTCCCAATTGCTGCCGATACTATTTCTTTGAATTTAAGCCACATCTGGTCTACACTTATATTATTAATTTGGAACGAGTGGAGATCTTCTCTCAAGAAGGCGTCAAGTAAATTTTTATCTGCTTTTTTGAATAGGTATATTTTTCGCTTGGTTCAAGAATCATAAAAGAAGGCTGTATACCTGGAAGAAGCCTGGAGATACTGGAAGGTTTCAGATAGACAGAGATTTAGGTACCAGGTTTTAAATGGTAAGACATTTTTAGGGGCAGATGTGGACTCTGACCACAATCTATTGGTTGTGAACTGTAGATTAAAACTGAAGAAACTGCAAAAAGATAGGAATTTAAGGAGATGGGACCTGGATACACTGAAAGAACCACAGGCTGTAGAAGGTTTCAGGGAGAGCATTAGGGAACGATTGACAAGAATGGGGGAAAGAAATACAGTAGAAGAAGAATGGGTAGCTTTGAGAGATGAAATAGTGAAGGCAGCAGAGGATCAAGTAGGTAAAAAGACGAGGGCTAGTAGAAATCCTTGGGTAACAGAAGAGATACTGAATTTAATAGATGAAAGGAGAAAATACAAAAATGCAGTAAACGAAGCAGGCAAAAAGGAATACAAACGTCTAAAAAATGAGATCGACAGGAAGTGCAAAATGGCTAAACAGGGATGGCTAGAGGACAAATGTAAGTATGTAGAGGCGTACATTACTAGGGGTAAGATAGATACTGCCTACAGGAAAATTAAAGAGACCTTTGGAGAAAAGTTCTAAGCAAAGTAGGGAAAGCAGAAAGGTGGAAGGGGTATACAGAGGGTCTATACAAGGGCGATGATCTTGCGGATAATATTATGGAAATGGAAGAGGACATAGATGAAAATGAAATGGGAGATATGATAGTGCGTGAAGAGTTTGACAGAGCACTGAAAGACCTAAGTAGAAACAAGGCCCCGGGAGTAGACAACATTCCATTAGAGCTACTGATAGCCGTGGGAGAGCCAGCCATGGCAAAACTCTTTCATCTGGTGAGGAAGATGTATGAGACAGGCGAAATACCTTCGGACTTCAAGAAGAATATAATAATCCCAAAGAAAGCAGGTGTTGACAGGTGTGAAAATTACCGAACTATTAGTTTAACAAGTCACGGCTGCAAAATACTAACTCGATTTCTTTACAGACGTTACCGACCTTGGGGAAGATCAGGTTGGATTCCGTAGAAACGTTGGAACACGTGAGGGAATTAGGTTAGGAAATGAGACGCTTAAAGTAGTAAATGAGTTTTGCTATTTGTGGAGTAAAATAACTGATGATGGTCGAAGTAGAGAGGCAGCAAAGGACCTGGTAGAGCAGTTGAACGGAATGGACAGCGCCTTGAAAGGATGATATAAGACGAACTTCAAAAGCAAAACGAGGATAATGGAATGTAGTCTAATTAAATCAAGTGATGCTGAGGGAATTAGGTTAGGAAATGAGACGCTTAAAGTAGTAAATGAGTTTTGCTATTTGTGGAGTAAAATAACTGATGATGGTCGAAGTAGAGAGGATATAAAATGTAGACTGGCAAAGGCAAGGAAAGCGTTTCTGAAGAAGAGAAATTTGTTAACATCGAATATAGATTTAAGTGTCAGGAAGTCTTTTCTGAAAGTATTTGTACGGAGTGTAGCTATGTATGGAAGTGAAACATGGACGATAAGTAGTTTAAACAAGAAGAGAATAGAAGCTTTCGACATTTGGTGCTACAGAAGAATGTTGAAGATTAAATGTGTAGATCACGCAACTAGTGAGTAGGTAGTGAATAGCATTGGGTAGAATAGGAATTTGTGGCACAACTTGACTAGAAGAAGGGCTCGGTTGGTAGGACATGTTCTGAGGCATCAAGGGATCACCAATTTAGTACTGGAGGGAAGCGTGGGGTGTAAAAATCGCAGAGGCCAAGAGACGAATACAGCAAGCAGATTGAGAAGAATGTAGGTTGCAGTAGTTACTCGGAGATGAAGAGGCTTGCACAGGATGTAGTATAATGGAGAGCTGCATCAAACCAGTCTCAGGACTGAGGACCACAACAACAACAACAACATATTTTTCGCTTATTTTTCAAGGATTTGGGGATTACAACATCCAGTCTCGCTACGACAACCCTGTGTTGACTAATCCCTGAATCGGTCTTGATGCTCGTTAGTAACTCAGGATTATGTGTTGCTAAGAGGTCAAGTGTGTTTTCACAACCGTGTACTATTCGCGTGGGCTCGAAATAATTTTTCAGAGAATGCGTTTATCACAATTTCGCGTGATATTTTATGCGTACCTCCGGAATTAAACATGTATTTTCGCCAACATATGGAGGGTAAATTAAAGTCACCACCAACTATTATCGTATGAGTCGGGTACGTGTTTGAATTCAAACTCAAGTTTTCTTTGAACCTTTCAGCGACTGTATCATCTGAATTGGGAGGTCGGTAAAAGGATCAAATTATTATTTTATTCCGGTTGCCAACAATGACCTCTGCCCATTCTAACTCACAGAAAGTATCTACTTCAATTTCGCGACAAGTTAAACTACTTCTGACAGCAACAAACACGCCAACCGTGCTTAGCCTGTCCTTCCGGAACATAACTATTTACCACAGCAGTGTTCACGAATGGGTTAGTGCAATTTCTGATATTGTTCACAAAGTCATATTGTGCATATTGTATCAGGTCATGTATCATGAACAGTAATGGTCCTACAACAGGTCATGTATCATGAACAGTAATGGTCCTACAACAGTCCTTTGGGATATGCACATAATTACTTTCGCAGCTGATAAGTTCTTGTTCTTAAGAATAACATGCTGCATTCCACTGATTCGAAAATCCCCAGTACAGTCACAAACCTGGTTTGATATTGTGATAACACATATCTTATTCTCCATGCTTTTTCAAAGCTGAACGCATAAAGTGCTTTAGAGAGTTCTCGGCAAGCATGCATGGAAGAAGGAATGGACTACTCATATGCCAAATATACAGATTGTTTAAAACAGTGTCCCACATTCTTATACAAGATACGAGTACTGGCAAAAAGTGGAAGAAAAGTTGGGAACATATACGTATTGAGGTATGGACCATTCTGTCTTATGGCAGTACAGGAAGTGATCAAACAGTCCACAGGTATACTGCCAGTTCATAGTGTCCACCGAGCGAGGTGGCGCAGTGGTTAGCACGCTGGACTTGCATTCGGGAGGACGACGGTTCAAACACCTCTCCGGCCATCCTGATTTAGGTTTTCCGTGATTTCCCTAAATCGTTTCACGCAAAAACCGGGATGGTTCCTTTCAAAGGGCAGGGCCGATTTCCTTCCCTAATCCGAGCTTGTGCTCCGTCTCTAATTACCTAGTTGTCGACAGGATGTTAGACACCAATCTCCATCTCCATAGTGTCCAGGATAATGCTATGAACCGGCAGGATACCCATGGACTTTTCGATCAACTATTACTGAAGAATCCCACTGCAGCCAGTGCGGTGTTCACTGCAGTCACCACTTGTTATTAAACAGCCTCCAGTTCTCTTTCTCAAAGAATCGTGTATTCACACGAACACACCTGGCTGCCTTGGCATTGTTCACTTGCTCGGGGTACACTCATCTGTAATGTGCGTGTTGTTGACAACAATACCCAGAGTGCGAAATGTACACAGTTTGAAGTGATCCATTGTGCTTGTGAGTGAGCCCGTGTATGCCAAGTCACTAGAACTACCTGCTGAACATTTTATCGGATGGAACATACCATTGGAGGTATTGTTCTGTGCGTGTGTCACATGCCTGTCAATTAACATCGTTGGCTAAACCATAGCAGAGTAGCATGTCTAACGTTTATCGCTCTGAATGGTATGGCTCTGTGACGTGGAATGACTAATGTAGGAGACAATTATAAGTGCTAAGTATCAACAGTAGCCGCAATACTAAACGATAGCAATAAGAAATTAGCGATTACAGTGGAACTTCAATTTCATATTATCCGATTTTACATTCTTCGCGATTCAGTGCCATAAATTCGCAGCTCCTGCGCAAACCTCATAAGATCAATGCTAAAAATTCCACAGGGTATATACGACCCAGGGGATCCGGGAAAAATCTGGAAATTTTTTCATCCGGGAAAAACCCGAGAATTTTTTAGAATTCCGGGAATTTTTCATTGTTTTAGTTTTCAGTAAAATTTTTGTAATTTTGACGTGTAAGAACCGATACTCTAACAAAGGATGTTACCAAATCCCGCTGATGCAGAATAATACTGCAGCAATAAAACATGAACGAGAGAAAAAATAAAAAATAAAAACTTAAATTGCAAAGGAAATGCTCCATATCCCACAACAAAACACAGTGCTCATACAAACGTCTGCCAACAGCAAAATGTGCCAAAGGCTTTATGAAGATTATGTAATGCTTGATAACAATAAGTTGCCTCCGATGAGCGTGACGTCACAACTGCTAACATTAGATTCGTTTTAGCAATTACAAGCGGGCTCATGCGCATCCGCAGGTGAGTCGTGTATGAGTAGTGCCTTCTCGCTACAGAAATGTGGCTGTTGGCTGTGTAAACAGAGGCGTCTGACCAACACCGACTCAAAGGAAGGCCTCGGTGCTTGTTCGTGACGTCATGTCAGCTAGGCACGGCGAACGCCAGGTCTGTTGCGGGCATACTCATAATGGTGGTGTCTCCCTCTCTGACACAGGAAAATGTGAAACTATTGGCGGTAGTTGACCAACACACATTGTTCTGAGAGATTTCTGCAATCAATTAATTGTGCAATTCATTATACTTCTTAACAAATAGTGTACTCCTGAACTTAAATTTCCGCCTGTTTAAGGATTGTCATACAAAAACAAGTTCATGGTCCAACAGCAACAGAATTCGTGCTTTTTACCTTATATGTAAATCTGAGGAAGTTACGTTTGTACTGGTTTGCTTTTACAAGAAACTGTGAACATATTGGTGCTCTTCTTTAGGTATCTTGGTTGACTATGGGGTGAGGAGCACTGAATGTTAATGAAATATCTTGCGATTGTACACATTGGGGGAGGGGGTGGGGGACAGAAGAAGAGGCAAAAGAGAGATACTTGTTTTATCAAATAATTTTTTTTTTATCTTATAAAGTTTTTCCTTTCAGTTGCAAGAGGGGAATATTTATCTTTTCTAATGTGCATGTTTAAAAAAGTTTAAGCTCAGCAGTATTTTCGATGTATGAACCTATTTTGTTTCCTGTTTAGAATATTTTCGTTGAAAACGACTGTAATCTAATGGCTGGCAACAGTTGGACATTTGCACATGTAAATTAGTTCACATTTTTGTATACGCACATAGACAAAGCACCGATGTTTGCACCTGTGTCAAACGAAAATAAGTAAATAAATAAAAGAAACGAGTGCATTGTAAGGGGGTTGGGGTAAGTTTCGATAACAAAATGGATCAAGTAAATGTAGTTACTTGAATGTAAATTTTCCGAAGCTTGCAATGGGGCAAAGCATCTTCTCATATTGATCTACGTTTGTTTCGACAGGATTCAGTAATACAGAACTATGATCTTCATTTGCAGGTTTACGATAGTAAGAAAATCTTTCATCTAAATAAAACTGCAGAATCCAAAACAATACCAAACATTTTGTCCAGAAATAAGAGGTTTATTGTGATAAGCACGCCCAGGCGTTTTTGCCTGCAACAGACCGTCACCAACAAGCGCCGAGGCCTTCCTTTGAGTCGGTGGTCTGACCCGTGGGGCAGTTTCGGAGAGGGGGGGGGGGGGGGGGGGAAATTCATATTCATGAGGGAAAGAAACCTTTGTTTCACAAAGCGCCCAGCATCCAGCGCACATTGGTCTATCGTTTACTCGTATGATTTTGAAACGCATCCCTGTTGGTTTTTGAACACATTTTAAGCTGGTTTCTGAATGAGTCATAAGCTGATTTTTGAATGCGTGCATAGTGTACGTGGTGTCTCTGTCAGGGGAATCCTTGTCGCGTCAAGAAATACGCTTTCCCGCAAACAAAAAGGGATGGGGCTATGCGAGCTGAGCGTAGTAAAGCCGAACGGGTGAATGCCAATCGCTGTCTGATTATGCGGTTGATTGTGATTGCGAATGATCAGCGTTGTTATAGGTACTAGAGAAATCCATAGCTTCAGACTACCGGAGTGGAAATAAACGACTAACAGAATAGGTTGTTTTACAAAAATTATCATGGGGTTTCACCTTCATGTCAGATTCATAGTTAGCAATGATACCTGGTTTTCGGGAAAAAAGTTCACAAATTTTAATAGTAAATCGTGCAGTAAATGTTTCTGTCAGACGCTGAGTTCATTTACAAAGTTTTCGTGCGTAGCTCGTCGCAGTTGGTAACAAGTCAGGGTCATTGTTAACGTCAATCGCACGATAGTAATGTTGCTTGTCAGAGAGCCTGTGTATTTTCGCTTTGCACTGAAGGTTGGTTATCCTGACTTTTGTTCTCATTAGATGTATGACTAATGTCCTATCGTTAAGTCATAGCGTACATTTACCTTCAGCTAGATCGATAACGGCACGATTTTTTCTTGGAAAGTCCATTTCTAAGAAACATGGAACAGGCAAGTTCTTAGCTACTAAAAATGTGCACTGTATACAGTCGGATTCAAATTGTATCGGTGCTTGTACTTGCAGGCTAACCTTCTGTTCCGCCCATTGCTCCGGATACAGTATATCCTTGTACAGGGAGTGAAGGAATTTTTGTTACAGAGCACACCTTTTTGTATACGCACATAGACAAAGCACCGATGTTTGCACCTGTGTCGATAGTGGCAATGGTAGATATTTCAGAGATGTGAATCAGAGTTGACGCCTGGACTTGGTTCTCCCACAGGTCGTCGTCGTCGTATGTTTCCTATTCGTCTAATAGGTCGTCCCGTAAGTCGCTGTCTTCTTCGTATCTAATTATGTTGATACGTCCTTTAATGAAGTTGCCCCCCAAATGTTCCGCAGCTTCTCCGTGGAGGCATAAAGAAGCTGCTACTGGTTTTCCATCTTGGGTGGAAATGAACTTTCAGTTATTTTTAACTGATTAGTATTCTCAAACGTTTTTTATTCCAGTCTCTGATCACAATATCAATTCTTTAGACGATGTCCGGTTTCAGTCCGTAATGACCATCCTCAGATTACACCATGAGGATGGTGATTATGGACTGAAACCGGTCATCGTCTAAAGAACTGATATTGTGATCAGCGAGTGGAATAAAAAAAATTTGACAGTATTGGATCACTGTCTGTGTACGCGATTATGTCGCAGTTGGTGAGATTAGTATTCTGTGTCAGATTTGGCTGGAAATTTGCGTTCGTATTCCATACGAACTGTGAATCACTTGATTGCGGGTCATTTGGCATCGCGTTTGTTGCTTGATTCGCCTGTGTGTAGAAAATGGTCAGGTTTCCTTGGTTATTGTAACTGGCGGTATTCGGAAAAGCACGTGACGGATTGTTTTGACTATTGTTCCTCATCTGTTGATTAGGTTGGTGCGAAAATGTCACATTCTGACAAGGGAACCTCCCCATCGCACTCCCCTCAGATTTAGTTAATAAGTTGGCACAGTGGATAGGCCTTGACAAACTGAACACAGATAAATCGAGAAAACAGGAAGAAGTTGTGTGGAACTATGAAAAAAAATAAGCAAAATATACAAACAGAGTAGTACATATGCAAGATAGGCAACATCAATGACAGTATGAGCTCAGGAGCGCCGTGGTCCCGTGGTTGGCGTGAGCAACTGCGGAACGACAGGTCCTTGATTCAAGTCTTCCCTCGAGTGAAAAGTTTAATTTTTTATTTTCAGACAATTATCAAACGTCAGGTACTAACACATAATCAACTTCGCTCTCCAAAATTCCGGGACATTTTCAGATTTGCTTGGACATATGCAGGATTTGACGGTCTACACACGGAAAAATCTGAAAACGTTAAAAACATATGCTTTGACAGAGCAAAGGGAAACTGTGCGACTGTGAAACTGTTGCATTCATTTGTTGCAGTTAATGTGACAAACTCTTATGTTTTCATCACTTTTTTGGGAGTGATTATCACATCCACAAGAAAACCTAAATCGGGCAAGGTAGAAGAATCTTTTTACCCATTCGCCAAGTGTACAAGTTAGGTGGGTCGACAACATATTCCTGTCATGCGACGCACATGCCGTCACCAGTGTTGTATAGGATATATCAGACGTGTTTTCCTGTGGAGGAATCGGTTGAACTATGACCTTGCGATCAAATGTTTTCTGTTCCCATTGGAGAGGCACGTCCTTTCGTTTACTAATCGCACGGTTTTTCGGTGCGGTCGCAAAACACAGACACTGAACTTATTACAGTGAACAGAGACGTCAATGAACGAACGGACAGATCATAACTTCGCGAAAATAAAGAATGTAAACTTTTTACTAGAGGGAAGACTTGAACCAAGGACTTGTCGTTCCGCAGCTGGCCACGCTAACCACGGCGCTCCTAATCTCATATTCTTCTTGATGTTGCCTATCATGCGCATGGACTACTCAGTTTGTATATTTTGCTTATTTTTTTCATAGTTCCACACAACTTCTTCCTGTTTTCTCGATTTATGTGTTCAGTTTGTCAAGGCCTATCCACTGTGCCAACTTATAACTAAATCTGAGGGGGGTGCGATGGGGAGGTTCCCTTGTGAGGTTGTGAAAAATTCATTTGGTGTGAGGGAGTGAAGTTACTTTGCTGATTAAACTGTTGTGACCTGTAATAATTGTTCCATTTTCTCCCCACGTGGCGATTGCCATTGTGTTTCCTGTTGTTCTGATACTGGTAATTATCGTTGGAATTAAACGGTTAATTACCGTATTGTCGCTGTGTGTTTTGATAAATCGGGTTGTATCTATTTTGATCTGGGTATTTGGCATATGGTTTCTCGTTGCGGCAATTGAAACTGTTATGATTACTGTAAGGCTGCACGTTTGGTGGTCCGGTGTTATGTTGGTATGACATTCCGTTGACACTGTTTACTACGTGCTGTCGCGGAACGTGCGGTCCATTGTTGTAGATATTCCGCGCACTCGCAAGTACGTTCTCGTACATCATATCCAAGTTGTCAAGAACGGAAAGGAAAGCTTCTTGGTCATCTTCGCTTACAGTGACTAATTTTTCCCTTATTGACACTGGAAGTTTTGACATTAGGATCATATGATATCTTTGGTTGAAATGAGCGTGTCCCAATACTGAATTTTAGGCAGGTATTTTTCGAAATAATGCCGCAGACCCCCTCCTTTGCCGTTGAAATGTTCGGCGTTATAGACCTCTTTTCGAAGTCTTTGTTGAATGCCTGAACTCCAGAATTTATTAAAAAAAATGTCTTCCGAAATCTGCATAGCTACGACATTTGTCTATTATTTCTGTATCCCAGAGTGATCCTTCTCCATGTACATACCCTAATGTGATCTGTATTCGCTGTTTGTCATTCCACAACTCGGGAAAGGCAACTGAGAATGATTTTAGAAATACCATTGGATGTATATTCCGTTTATCAGGTGTAAATGGCTGGAAAACTCAATGTTTCAAAACACTCTCATCTCGCATTAGTTCGACAAGTGTCAGCTGATCAGTGTGACTACGTGACGTTGAAGTTTTTTTCACGCATATTATTTGCTGTTGGTGAGAATTGCACACGATATTCCGGATATTGCCGAGAATCTGGTTCTGGCAGGAGTGAATAGTTGCTTTCATTATCGCCTTGCAATTCGATAACTTGTTTCTTAAGCTGATCGGTTTCATTGGCCAGCTGTTTCTTCCATTCCGGAAGATCATGACTGAATGCTCGTCTGATTTCGCCTAGTTCAGTGGTTAGAGTTTCATCAGAAGTTCCGGGAGCGGTCAAAATTTCTATTGTGGCAGATTTAACTGCGCCTTCCATTTCGGATTGTACCTTACTCTCTATGTGCTGTTCTTTAGATTGTATCCACTCTTCAAACTCCCTATTAAGTTTAGTGCTCATGCCTGCGGTGACATCTTTGATCCTTTTGTCAATATTGACATCTGATATACACTGGGCAAGGTTTTCAACTCGTTCGCCAATGTTATTGACACCTTCTATCAATTGACTTACTCTCTTTGAAACTTCACTGTAATTCTTCAAAGAGTCACTCGCAGTTGATTTACATACGTCTATACGTCTACTTGGGCCTGCAAATCCGTAAACTTTCTACCAATATTGGCATCGGCGGATTCCACCATGGAGAGAAAACTGTCAATTTTGGCATTTACGCTTGCGCTTAGCTCGCTCGCGTACGCAGTGGTAATGGCTTTAATTTTCTCTTCTATGGTGTCATTCGAACTTTTGATTTGGGCTTGGATGTCGGTGATAACGAAATTTATGTTGGTCATGCGCACTTGGGTATCTTCTGTTCTCAATTCTAAATTGTTTAATTTGGTGTCAACTGTTCTGTTTTGCTCCTGCAACCTGGCATCGACATCCGCTATTTGAACTCCAAGATTACCTATGTGAGCCTCAAGATTGCCAATTTTATTCTCTATCTGTACCAATCGAGTGTCAACATTACTCATGTGTGTTTCAAGACTCGTTTTCATGTCAGTGAACAATTTTAGCATATCTGTTAGCAAGCATTCACGCGATTGCGACGTGGACTGTGGCGCCGACACATCGCGTACCACTTCATCGCCCGTTAGTCGTTCACTACGAGTTTCAGGTTTGTTTACACCTGTGTGCGATCTAAGTTGTCTGTGTTACTCATCTGCCATCTTAGATTTAGCGTGGTTACTCCACACGAGACAGAGAAGATATTTTATGATTATGATTTTCATTGTCAGGCGCGAATGTTTTCGCGTCCTGATTTCTAATATATTGCTTCCACGTAGTGAACAGTTAAATCTCTAACACACGAAGATGCCAATATGGTAACCGGAGAGATAAAATAAACGAAAAACACTTATGCAGCACTGAAACTGGTGCAGATAGCATCCATTATGATTCACCAAAGTTTACAACAATAAAAATTCTTACAAAATTATTTCTAACTATTTTAAGCGATATGATGTGAAAGAGACTGTTTTAACTGGAAAAAGGAAACCGAAATTTGGAATTTAGAGAGCGAAAGGAAAAGGAATTAAGTGTAGAGAACGGTTTCTCATTAGCCGATTGAATACTTTGTGCACAAAGCTTTAAACGGAATGAAAAGTTGTACTCAATTTCGTTGTCTTGAGCGCTGCAATTTACGGCTGTTGTGGTTTCGTACTGCGAATTTTTTTTTTCATTTACTGATTTCTCTGCGTCTCGCTTCCAAATGTCCCCCAGTTGGTTGCGTGAAAAATGAAAGGAACAGATTAGTTTTTAGTCAAGTCCCTGTTCGGGCGCCACATCTAGTGTTATAGATGTTGCTATTCACAAACATTTAATCAAATATAACAGTAATGATGATAATGTCTGGCAGTGTTTGCCGACAAAATAAAGAATGCAGCCTGTAACACTATATTGCGTACTCACGGCAGTTCTGCTTTGCCGTTTTTGGTACGACTTTGAAAAAGAGAAAAATTAATGTATGATCGCCGATGTGTCGGTTCTCGATTGTGTTCAGGAGACGTAAGGTTTCTTTACGCGAAGGTGGTTTCGTGACTGACGTTCGACGCGGATTGTCTTCACGCAATCAGTATCTTCGATGAAAATACCTAAGGTACCTATTTGAATAATTAAAAAGAAATGGAAATGAATGCAAAACAGTGAAATTTTGTAAAAAGTTATCAGATTGGAAATTGAACACATTAAAGTCCTCCCGAATACAATCGAGATACCGCGATGAAGACCTTACATGTATTGAAAAATCATGGCGAGTTTAAAGAAATGAATAAGTAGAGATTTCTGTAAAGTGAAGCATCAATATATTCTCATAGAACAAAGGCGTTGCACTAATAGACGTTAACAAATACACAATGAATACAAAACTTAGTTTTATGTTTCTCTCATACATGGAGCAGTCCAACAATCGTTGCTTTTGTCTGTCCGAGATTTCTTAAAAATTAAATGTTCTGGCGTGCGCGTAGGTACTTTTTAGCGTCACACGGTTTACCGAAACCTTTTGCTTGGTGATTTACATGTTTTTTAACACTAAATAAAATATAACTTGTAGAAGTCGGCGACCAAACGTAAAAAGATAATGAAGTATCTAGAACATTTCTTAACAAATGATGGATTGTTGTTTCAAATGTTTGTTGCTATCGAGCGCTGTGGCAAAGATTTAAATATCTGTGCCCAGCGGGTCATAGTGTTTATTTGAAATATTTTAACGCTGGACGCGCGTCTTGGTGTAGACGCACATTATAAAGCATTTCGTCTCTTCACACATGCGTTGTGATGCTTAATATTTTTACGAACTACAGCCCGATGGCTGTTCCTTTCTTTTATGGCAAATATCTCATTTGCAAATTACCTGAAATCCAATAATATTACAAGTTGTTCAATATCCGGCTAGGAGCCGCATAAGTTCTATTCTGGAAGTAGCGCGGAAAACGCGTTGTACGAACATGTAACAACGCCTAACCGGAGAATAATCGCGGGCTAACTAAACCGGTGATTCTGGCAGGGTTAATGAAGTTAACCGGCGAATAAGTTTTGACAATGGCAGGAGTAGTTCCAGAATTAGTGACGACAAGATTGTTTGTGAGAACGAGGAAGAGGAAGAAACGGGGACATCATACAAATTATGAAAGAATATGACTATTCCAAATTTATATAAAAATTGTGTACTACTACTTTTCGATCTTGTGCTTGAGAAACTGGAGCGTATGAATGAAATGTGAAACTATTTCCTAACATAAAGCTTTTTTCTTGTAGTAGGCCTAATAGACATTTGATATTGGTACTTCGTGTATTATATTCTGACGTTTTATAAAAATGACCATATGTGCCAAAATAGTCTAGTTTATTTGATGTGTGTTACAATTGCTGCAATATTAGAAAGGCCTACTTTGTTTTATCTGGCAGACAGTGACAAAATAGACATAATCAGATCGAGAAACCACACCACTCTTCGATGCCATTTGTATTAACAACCTTTGCGGTATTAGACAACGGCATTACGGTTTTCATGTAGCTAAACGTTTGACGAACTTTATTGAGGTAATAGATTCTTTCGCAGAAAGGAAAGCACGCCATGTCAAGCAATAGCAAGATTAGAGAGAAAAACAATGCTAGGAGCTAAGGATTGAAGAAATGTGTGCTGTCTTACTTGTCTCTTGTCTTTACTGGTTTTATGTATCCTATATTTAATTTTATGTCACACAAAACAGCAATTTATTAAGTAATAGGTTTTTTAAATTTTTGACGTCCTAATTCAAACGCTCGAGGGAGAAGGGGGGTGGGAGGGTTGGGGGGGGGGGGGGGGGGGGGGCGCCACTTCCTAGTATTCCTCGGGTTCGGAAATATCGACAGATCCGGGGCAGATGCGCAAGAGCAGTCCGAGTTATAGTGGGGAAGTGTGGTAGTTTCCACGTGATCCGGGTGTACAATTAATGATTTTGCTGTTTCCTCTTCGTTTACTGCTCTCACGTCAAATCAAAACAAAACGGATTTCTGTGGCCGGGAGCTATCAAATGAATTAAAATATATTTACATAATTACAGAAGGCCAAAGTATGTTATTAGTTTCAGATTTTATTTTATTTCCACCTTCCTGACAGCCAAGCATTAATCGCGTTGCAGAACACTGAAGCTATTTTTGTCGGTTTGCTAAGGAAATTTGGCTTTTATTAACATTTCTCCTGAGCCAGTCAATGTGTTTGAAACGAAGTGTTTAATTCCACACTATTGGCTAGTTTCAGCTGGTCGCTGAATTTCAAGCGCACGTTTTATCTTCTAGCACGTATGGCATTACGCCATAATAAAGAACCAAACATGAGATAATACAGTACTGAAACTCCAAGAAACTTTACATCCCGAAAACCACACTGAAAAGCTTAATATCAGGTCGAGACCTACTTGATTGGGAATGTGGACATAGGAATGTGCACTTTAAGTATGCACTTTAAACGTGCACATTTTAATATAATCCACGAAATTACGCTGCTCTTGGAATATCCTCTGATGTCTTGTTTCTTTTATGACATAATGTAAGATCTTTTAATGTTTTACACGTACGAACATACGGGCTTCCTGCGTCATCGTAGCTGCGCAAGCGCGGTAGCGCCTGCTGTTTGGCGCTCTCTGGCAACTACTGAAACGAACCTATTTCTAACAGGTCGTGGGAAAATATTGCGAATCGTGGTTTGAAGCGTTACTTTCAAAGTAAATTTCCTTTTACGCAAGTTGAACTATGTGCGAGAATGTATGATGAATTTCTTAAATCACAGAGCGTTTGACTCTCATTTAAAAATCAAGTTAGATGAATTTCGAGACCGGAAGATCAGACATTTATGTTGTTATTATGAGCAAATTGATGTAGTGCTACTGGCAGCCCTCTCTCCTCTCTGGTTGCTAATTTATCAGTGGACAACTTCGAGGACAAGTCACTGGACTTAGCTAAAAATTTTACTGGCACATTTGTGTTGTACAGTATCTGTAGCTGTTCGCAACACTGACAGGGGTCGCACAACACTGAACATTCACTTTAAACAGCACTCTAGAGGCGACATGGTGGCAGATGGGGGCGGGGGAGGACCCAGACCGATGAGGAGGAAGAAAGGGGGGGAGACAAGGAGAAGAAAAAAAAGGGGGAGCCGATGGAGGGAGAGGACATAGAAAAAGGGGGACGGGGCAGGGCAGACGCGATAAGGAGTGGGGAAGGCAGTGGAGGGGAAAGCAAAAGGACTCGGTGGAGAGAAGGGAGTCAGAGAGAGAGTAGGCGGGGAAATACGCGTGAAAAAGATCAACATTATATGTGAAAGCTTAGGTTTTCTTGCAGTTTGTTAACTGTAGAGGCCAATATTATATGTGAAAGATTTGCTTTTCTTGTAGCAACACTATGTATATTAAATCAAAACATTAACTTTTCCTGTTTGTGTATTCGCACAGCTAATTGGCTGACTACATCACATGTCCTATGGTCTGTGTTGTGACTTGGCCAGACAGCCAAGTCACAATGAGAGGAAGCCGAAAGGCACGCGTTGAGCTCACGCAGATTGGCGTGAGGTCTGGAACAGTTAAAGGAATTAATAGTAGCAAATAAAGTACGTAGTTGATGTAATACTTAACTTTAATCCACAATTGTAGAACATCTCTCTTGACAGTACATGTTATAACCATAATATAAAATAATATCAAATGCTATGGCGCCTTGCTAGGTCGTAGCAAATGACGTAGCTGAAGGCTATGCTAACTATCGTCTCGGCAAATGAGAGCGTAGTTGTCAGTGATCCATCTCTGGCTAAGTCGGCTGTACAACTGGGGCGAGTGCTAGTAAGTCTCTCTAGACCTGCCGTGTGGTGGCGCCCGGTCTGCAATCACTGACAGTGGCGACACGCGGGTCCGACGTATACTAATGGACTGCGGCCGATTTAAAGGCTACCACCTAGCAAGTGTGGTGTCTGGCGGTGACACCACAGTCTGAATATCTGCTGTCATCAGTGGGCAAGATCGCGTGACATGAGCTATGACTGGCTTACAAAAGCACATTGAAATCTTGATTTCAATGGTTCGGAAAGTAACATGCGGTGTTCAGTGGAATTCGAATTTATACTTTCTTAATATGAAAATATGCAGCGTACATATTCCTGCACATCAAAGATCTTTCCACATCGTGTTTTTTTCATGAGTTTCGTTTCCTAAAGTGCCGATAAATTCTACGCCCATGTATAAAAACATAACCGTTGAAAGAATTGATAAGTTTTACAATTCTGAGGGGTAACACACTGTCACGCAAAGTGGAAAAAGCGTGTTTACCCAGGAGAAAGTGTACTTTTAACCAGTAAATCTATGAAAAATCCAGAAATTTTTTTCCTTGTCTGTGTATACAACCTGTTCCAGGAGTTTTTTTCCTTTATTGCATTTAGGAGGGGGGGAGGGGGCTGGGGCTGGGAGCAGCATAAGAGGCCACTCTAGAGCCTACAGAAAAGTTAAAAAACATAATAAGAATACAAACAAACAATAAAAACAGGTGATACAACGGTGACATTGTAAAAAGCTATAAAATGGCAGAAAGTTGTGGAATTTAAAATATAAAAACACAGCATTGACGATGCGGATGAAGACACACAGTAAGTGGACAGGCACAATTAAAAAAAACACGGTGATAGTCTGGTCTCTGTTCGCACGAGATAGAAAAACACAACTACTGACAGTATGGTGGCTGTTCGCAGCACTGGCAGGAGACACACAACATGAACATTCATTTTAAACATCACTATAGAGGTGACATGGTGGCAGATGGGGGTGGGGGCAGGATCCGGACCGATGAGGAGGGAAGAACGGGGGAAGGCGAGGAAAAGAAAGGATGGAGGGAGAGGAAATAGAAAAAGGGGGACAGGACAGGGTGGACGCGAGAGGGAGTGGGGAAGGCAGTAGAGGGGAAAGCCAAAGGACGCGGAGGAGAGAAGGGAGTCAGAGAGAGGGTAGGTGGGGAAAACAGGATGGAAGGGGTGGGGGGAGAGGGAGCCAGGGAAAAGGACAGAGGGAGGGAGGGGGAGGTGAGGATCGGAGTTGATAGGAGGGATAAGGAGGGGGAGTTGACGGAAGCCACCTAGGGAAAGTAGATAAAGGGTGTAAAGGTGGAGGGTAGGGGGGGGGGACAAACGGTGAAGGCGAATCAGAGGGCGGGGGTTAGAGAGGAGAGGAGCAACCAGGGGATGAAGGGGATCAAGTCGGCATGAGGTGTAGAAGACGCAGATATGTTCGAGGAGAAGGGGCAGGTGGGGGAAAGGAATCAGGTCATAGAGGACCTGCGTGGGGGACGGGAGGCGTATAAGGCAGGCGAGGCAGAGTGCATGGTGCTCGAGGATGTGGAGGGACTTATAGAATTTGGGGGGGCATTGCCAACGCAACTTGCAACGTTTAGCTTCACTGCACAATGATGACGGGTCGAGTACTTTTCACATTAATTTTTGCAGGAACTGACGTAATCGTGATGTGGCGCGATCAGGAACGAGATTATCGATTTGTCGGTTGCTATAGTGCCAAGTTGATGTTTATGGACGTGTTAGTGACAGGCAGTGAGCTCTCTACGAAGCAAAGCCGCAATGCGTGACGTAAGAGTCGGCGTGTTAAACTGAGGTAAGGTGTCAAACAGTTCTGCTACATAGAAAAATGTCATTACCATTTATGTACGCTATATGAGGCTGTGTGTGTGTCTGATTCACTATTAGCTATTGCGCTGTACCTTCTAACACTTCCTTGCAAAATTAATTTCGCAGTTATTCTACTGTGTTTGCATAGGCTATGTAATTTCTGTACTGTTGCTAAGGCTGTTGAGAAATTATGCTTCTCAAGAATCCTACCTCTGTGCGACAGATTTTTTTTTGCTTTCACTTTTCGAATTTTATTTCCTGAACTATATAGCAATAAAAAAGACCAAAACGTTGATATGAAAAATATCTTATTATAGTTACCTCGTCAGATGGGTAGCGAACTAGCACTCAATAACACATTTGATGCGTAAGTGCGTTTCACTCTACACCTAATGAGAAAAGTTCTGTACACATCATTATGCAACAAAACTGCAAAACCATTGCTCTGTTGCAAATTTCAACTACTAAGAGGGGAAAAAATCTTGAATGTTAACAACAATGACTTTACACGTCGTCATGTTAACGATTTACAGGCAAGAATTTTGCTAAAGGATGGAGGTGGTCAAATTAGTAACACGTAAACATAAAATTTTAATTTTAATTTATTGTTCTGCTTAATTCAATATATATTCACATGACATACATTGGCAAATGTAATTAGCTTCTCCAACCTCCGCCTCGTGACAGAACAGTTACCAAGTGCAGCAGCTGTTGCTTTATTCGTGTGTGCCTTTAATCTGATCTGAAGGTACACAGTAGCAATAGGTTGTATCGTGCATGCATGCCTTCACGGTCAGTGGCAGAGACTAGTCAGCGTATATGCTTTGCCAACTACATTGGCTTGCTCACCAAAGAAACAACAAACAGAATTAATAATCCTGTCACAAAAATGGATTGATTTGAAATAAACCTCAGTAGAGCGCCGTGGTCTAGGGGTAGCGTCTTTGATTCATAATCAAAACGTCTTCGGTCCCGGGTTCGATCCCCGCCACTGCCTAAATTTTGATAAATAATCAGCATTGGCGGCCGAAGACTTCCGGCATAAGAAGTCAGCCTCATTCTGCCAACGGCCTTGTCAAAGAGGGCGGAGGAGCGGATAGAGGTTCAGGGCACTCTCTTGTCCTAGGGGTGGGAAATTGCCCCTAAAGGTGGAAGAATCAGCAATGATCAACGACATGAGGATGCAGAAGGCAATGGAAACCACTGCATTAAAGACACGTAACGTGTATCCACAGGACATGTGGCATGTAATTGAAGAAGTGTCATGATGATCTCTCCATTGGCAAAAGATTCCGGAATAGTCCCCCATTCGGATATCCGGGAGGGGACTGCCAAGGGGGAGGTTACCATGAGAAAAAGATTGAATAATCAAGGAAAGGATAACGTTCTACGAGTCGGGGCGTGGAATGTCAGAAGCTTGAACGTGGTAGGGAAACTAGAAAAACGGAAATGCAAAGGCTCAATCTAGATATAGTAGGGGTCAGCAAAGTGAAGTGGATGGAAGACAAGGATTTCTGGTCAGATGAGCATCGGGTAATATCAACAGCAGCAGAAAATGGTATAACAGGTGTAGGATTCGTTATGAATAGGAAGGTAGGGCAGAGGGTGTGTTACTGTGAACAGTTCAGTGATCGGGTTGTTCTAATCAGAATCGACAGCAGACCAACACCGACAACGATAGTTCAGGTATACATGCCGACGTCGCAAGCTGAAGATGAACAGATAGAGAAAGTGTATGAGGATGTTGAAAGGGTAATGCAGTATGTAAAGGGGGATGAAAATCTAATAGTCATAGGCGACTGGAATGCAGTTGTAGGGGAAGGAGTAGAAGAAAAGGTTACAGGAGAATATGGGCTTGGGACAAGGAATGAGAGAGGAGAAAGACTAATTGAGTTCTGTAACAAGTTTCAGCTAGTAATAGCGAATACCCTGTTCAAGAATCACAAGGGGAGGAGGTATACTTGGAAAAGGCCGGGAGATACGCGAAGATTTCAATTAGATTACATCATGGTCAGACAGAGATTCCGAAATCAGATACTGGATTGTAAGGCGTACCCAGGAGCAGATATAGACTCAGATCACAATATAGTCGTGATGAAGAGTAGGTTGAAGTTCAAGACATTAGTCAGGAAGAATCAATACGCAAAGAAGTGGGATACGGAAGTACTAAGGAATGACGAGATACGTTTGAAGTTCTCTAACGCTACAGATACAGCAATAAGGAATAGCGTAGTAGGCAGTACAGTTGAAGAGGAATGGACATCTCTAAAAAGGGCCATCACAGAAGTTGGGAAGGAAAAAAAAGGTACAAAGAAGGTAGCTGCGAAGAAACCATGGGTAACAGAAGAAATACTTCAGTTGATTGATGAAAGGAGGAAGTACAAACATGTTCCGGGAAAATCAAGAATACAGAAACACAAGTCGCTGAGGAATGAAATAAATAGGAAGTGCAGGGAAGCTAAGACGAAATGGCTGCAGGAAAAATGTGAAGACATCGAAAAAGATATGATTGTCAGAAGGACAGCCTCAGCATACAGGACAGTCAAAACAACCTTTGGTGACATTAAAACCAACGGTGGTAACATTAAGAGTGCAACGGGAATTCCACTGTTAAATGCAGAGGAGAGAGCAGATAGGTGGAAAGAATACATTGAAAGCCTCTATGAGGGTGAAGATTTGTCTGATGTGATAGAAGAAGAAACAGGAGTCGATTTAGAAGAGATAGGGGATCCAGTATTAGAATCGGAATTTAAAACAGCTTTGGAGGACTTACGGTCAAATTAGCCAGAAGGGATAGATAACATTCCATCAGAATTTCTAAAATCATTGGCGGAAGTGGCAACAAAACGACTATTCACGTTGGTATGTAGAATATATGAGTCTGGCGATATACCATCTGACTTTCGGAAAAGCATCATCCACACAATTCCGAAGACGGCAAGAGCTGACAAGTGCGAGAATTATCGCACAATCAGCTTAACAGCTCATGCATCGAAGCTGCTTACAAGAATAATATACAGAAGAATGGAAAAGAAAATTGAGAATGCGCTAGGTGACGATCAGTTTGGCTTTAGGAAAAGTAAAGGGACGAGAGAGGCAATTCTGACGTTACGGCTAATAATGGAAGCAAGGCTAAAGAAAAATCAAGACACTTTCACAGGATTTGTCGACCTGAAAAAAGCGTTCGACAATATAAAATGGTGCAAACTGTTCGAGATTCTGAAAAAAGTAGGGGTAAGCTATAGGGAGAGACGGGTCATATGCAATATGTACAACAACCAAGAGGGAATAATAGGAGTGGACGATCAAGAACGAAGTGCTCGTATTAAGAAGGGTGTAAGACAAGGCTGTAGCCTTCCGCCCCTACTCTTCAATCTGTACATCGAGGAAGCAATGATGGAAATAAAAGAAAGGATCAGGAGTGGAATTAAAATACAAGGTGAAAGGATATCAATGATACGATTCGCTGATGACATTGCTATCCTGAGTGAAAGTGAAGAAGAATTAAATGATCTGGTGAACGGAATGAACAGTCTAATGAGTACACAGTATGGTTTGAGAGTAAATCGGAGAAAGACGAGGGTAATGAGAAGTAGTAGAAATGAGAACAGCGAGAAACTTAACATCAGGATTGATGGTCACGAAGTCAATGAAGTTAAGGAATTCTGCTACCTAGGCAGTAAAATAACAATTGACGGACGGAGCAAGGAGGACATCAAAAGCAGACTCGCTATGGCAAAAAAGGCATTTCTGGCCAAGATAAGTCTGCTAATATCAAATACCGGCCTTAATTTGAGGAAGAAATTTCTGAGGATGTACGTCTGGAGTACAGCATTGTATGGTAGTGAAACCTGGACTGTGGGAAAACCGGAACAGAAGAGAATCGAAGCATTTGAGATGCGGTGCTATAGACGAATGTTGAAAATTAGATGGACTGATAAGGTAAGGAATGAGGAGGTTCTACGCAGAATCGGAGAGGAAAGAAATATGCGGAAAACACTGATAAGGAGAAGGGACAGGATGATAGGACATCTGCTAAGACATCAGGGAATGACTTCCATGGTACTAGAGGGAGCTGTAGAGGGCAAAAACTGTAGAGAAAGACAGAGATTTGAATACGTCAAGCAAATAACTGAGGACGTAGGTTGCAAGATGAGATGAAGAGGTTAGCACAGGAAAGGAATTCGTGGCGGTCCGCATCAAACCAGTCAGTAGACTGATGATTTTTAAAAAAAAAAAAAAAAAAAAAAAAAAAAAAAAAAAAAAAAAAAGAAAAGAGCAGGGCAAAATTTTCGGGATTCAGTGAGCACTCAAGATTCTTCAGTGTCTGAATGTTGACAACAGCACAATCACACGTCACTGACCAGACAGGAAAACAGCTTCAAGTGTACAAACTCTCACCATTTCAGTGATTGGATCTAATGACAATTTATCCACAAAAAATATGCAGTTGGACGGTAACGCTTTACAGTATATGATACTATCTGAAAAATTAAAGCTTCAGTTACCAGTTCCTCTGCATCTATATTCACAATGGCGCCCAAATCAACATAGCCTGGATACACTTTTTTGCTGTTCCGTACAAGTTGCTTCCTAACAAACATACTATAAAAAATAAGTGCAAACTTTAAGATATCTTTTGTCACTGGTATTATGTTATAGATACCTGAAAATCTATTGTAGATACCCTGGTTCAAAATATACTGGTTGTAGTGACTTGGCAAGACAGCCAAGCCACTCGGAGGGAGCCGAAAGGCACGCGTTTAGCTCAAGCAGACTGGCGTGAGGTCTGGAACAGGACAATGTCTTGAGAATTGCAAATAAAGTACGAAGATCTTGGAATACTTAACTTTAATCCATAATTGGAGAACATCGCTCTTGTTGATACATTAATATAATCTCAATATAACTGGTAATGGCGCCTTGCTAGGTCGTAGCAAATGACGTAGCTGAAGGCTATGCTAACTATCGTCTCGGCAAATGAGAGCGTATTTGTCAGTGTAGCATCGCCAGCAAAGTCGGCTGTACAACTGGGGCGAGTGCTAGGAAGTCTCTCTAGACCTGCCGTGTGGCGGCGCTCGGTCTGCGATCACTGACAGTGGCGACACGCGGGTCCGACGTATACTACCGGACCGCGGCCGATTTAAAGGCTACCACCTAGCAAGTGTGGTGTCTGGCAGTGACACCACACTGGTGACACCCAACTGCGAAGAACACTGGGGTGGGGCAAAGGAAACACAGAGTGTACAGTTCTATATGCCCTAGGAGATAGAAATACAGAGTGAGGGCAAATTGTTTGATTAGTTCACCGTTTTTCATTAGGCAACAATGAAGTCTAAAGGAAGGCCACTAAAAAGTTTCCGAAAAACACTCTCCAGGTTGTTGTTCTGATAAGACCACATTTTCGTCCTCAAAGCCCTTTTCGTCGCTGGACGCATCGCCGCTGACGCCTCTATCTTCACAGAGCCGGCGCATTTCATCGCCGATTTTGATATGAAGTGCATTAATGCAATATGGACTACACTGAACAGACATACGGCCAAATTTGAAGCAATGTTGACAATTTCTCTTGGGCTGGACGTTAGTTTTGGAGCGTATCTACAAATGAGACTATTGAAACTTTCGTTCACATTTTGAGTAAAGCCGCCCAGACAAACCTCCAGCAAATCAGGTTTACTCACATCGGTATAAATGGATAGCGTAAGCGCGGAACCGGTTCTCTAACGCTCGACTTCAAGCGCTCACAGAATCGATACTTTTTGCAGGTCGCGCATAATATTTTTGGGGAATAATTCTTCAACGTGTATACATTCAAATTACGTAACAAAAAAAAAAAAAAATTCGAGTGTTTTCCACCGTCATCCTGTCGTTCTCCCTTAACGGACTCTTGGATCACCCTGTATATGAGGTGCGCAAATGCATACTTTCCTAGAAATCGAAGAAAGAAACTTTTTCGACTGTGGTGATTCAAAATATCTTAATCTTTCATCCTATATTTGACACAGGCGAGATGGCAAATGTGAGCCGAACCGGTTATAAGAAGTTTCGTCTATCCACGTGCCTAAGGGGGTTAGAGAGCAGAGTGGAGAGCGCAGACGACCTCGCCAGCGTATTCACAGATTCACCTGTTAGAGCGGGGCGGCTGTTTAATATTGCTGTTGGCGTCTCCAGGGGTCAGGCAGGCGGCGACCGTGTCACCAGGGGTCGTCAGGAAGTGAGGGGGGGGGGGGGGGGGGGGGAGGCGGGGAGGGCCAACGTAGAGGGAGCCGTGATTTGCATTCCCGTTGGGGCGCGTTGCGCGGTCTCTCTAACTCCACACCAAACAAACCTATTTACTCTCGGAGCAAGCTGTTCCCTTGCCATGTTCGACGCGTGAAAAGAGAAACTGCTTCCGTCTCGTTTTCTCGCACGGCGATTACTGCTGTCTTCGCGTCATCAGTCTTCTGATTGGTTTGGTGCAGCCACCATCAATTCTACTCTCGTGTCAGTCTCTTCATCTCAGAGTACCACTTCCTCAGTTGGGTGTATTCTAATCTCTACTTTCCTCAGGTTGATCAGTCATCTGCCCCACCATTATTCTGTTCACTTCAGCGCCTACACAAGATTTCGGTAAGTAATAGTCCCACTCGTCTCCATATCCATTCATGGATGCGTGCAGTCTACAACCTAGCTTCAGCTACGTAACCATCGAAAATCGGATACACGTTCATAGAACTTTTTTGGTTTACTTCCACACGTAGAATCACCTCATAAATTATGTGTCATTCCTCCTGAATTACTCAGCACGCTATGTTGCTTTCAAGGTAGCAGAATCCCTTCGTGTACTTCGTGATCACCAATTCTGATATTAAGTTTATCACTAATCTCGCTTCCGGCACTTCCCATTTCTTAACGTGTTTCTTCGGTTACTCTCGACCCACATCTTGTGCTCGTTATACTGTTCATTCCATTCCTGCGATTCTTCTTCATTTTTAATAAGAATAGTAACATCATAATCGAATGTTATTACCGATATAGGGCTGAGCGGTTCTAGGCGCTTCAGTCTGGAACCGCGCGACCGCTACGGTCGCAGGTTCGAATCCAGCCTCGGGCAAGGATGTGTGTGATGTCCTTAAGTTAGTTAGGTTTAAGTAGTTCTAGGGGACTGATGACCTCAGCTGTGAAGTCTCATAGTGCTCAGAGCCATTTGAACCATTTTACCGACATATTTTCATCTTGAATTTTAATACTAATCTTGACCCTCTCTTTCAGTTCCGTCATTGCTTCTCCGACACACAGATTGAACAGTAGGGGTGAAATATTGTATCCCTGTTTCACACTATTTTCAATCCGAGCATTTCGTTCTTCGTCTTCCATTATTCTGTTCCCGCCCTGCTTTGTGTACATATTGTATATTACACGTCTTTCCTACAGCTTACTGCTATTACTCTCAGAATACAGAACATCTAGCAACATTTTACACTGTCGAACTCTTTTTCCTAGATCAGCATTAGCTGTGACGGCCTCTTCATTTCCGTTGCTACCATTATCAAGCGCAACGTCACAACTGACTGCCTGGTGCCTTCACCTTTCCTAAAGCCAAACGGATCGTCATCTAACCGATTCTCAGGTTTCTTTTCGATCCTTCTGTAAATCATTTTTTCCAGCAACTTGGGTGCATGAGCTGCTAAGCTACCGTCGCTATCTTGAGACTGTGAAGGTGATATTTTCCGAAAGTCTGATGGTCTGTCTCCAGTCTCATAGTTTCTGGACACCAACCTGAGCAGTCGTTTGGTCCACAAGAACGCCATGAGAATTTATTAACCTCACTGTACATTAACGTATGACTTGGTACAGAACAAGCTACTAGTCTCTTCTCACAGAGTACAATGGACTATAATTTTTTTGCCGAGTTCTGATGGTTCGGTTGAGAGACTATCCTATCGTCTTCGGCTATGATTACTGACTGGGGCCCAGTACTACTGAGCTCAGACGTACACTACTGGCCATTAAAATTGCTACACCACGAAGCTGACGTGCTACAGATGCGAAATTTAACCGACAGGAAGAAGATGCTGTGACATACAAATGATTAAGTTTTCAGAGCATTCACACAAGGTTGGCGCCGGCGGCGACACCTACAACGTGCTGACATGAGAAAAGTTTCCAACCGATTTCTCATACTCAAACAGCAGTTTACCGGCGTTGCCTGGTGAAACGTTGTTGTGATGCCTCGTGTAAGGAGGAGAATGCGTACCATCACGTTTCCGACTTTGATAAAGGCCGGATTGTAGCCTATCGCGACTGTGGTTTATCCTATCGCGACATTGCTGCTCGCGTTGGTCGAGATCCAATGACTTTTAGCAGATTATGGAATCGCTGCGTTCACGAGGGTAATATGGAATGCCGTGCTGGATCCCAACGGCCTCGTCTCACTAGCAGTCTAGATGACAGGCATCTTATTCGCATGGCTGTAACGGATCGTGCAGCCACTTCTCGATCCCTGAGTCAACAGATGGGGACGTCTGCAAGACAACATCCATCTGCACGAACAGTTCGACGACGCAGCATGGGCTATCAGCTCGGCTACCATGGCTGCGGTTACCCTTGACGCTGCATCACATACAGGAGGGCCTGCGATGGTGTACTCAACGACGAACCTGGGTGCACGAATGGCAAAAAGTCATTTTTTCGGATGAATCCAGGTTCTGTTCACAGCATCATGATGGTCGCATCCGTGTTTGGGGTCATCGCGGTGAACCCACACTGTAAGCGTGTATTCGTCATCGCCATAGTGGCGTATCACCCGGCGTGATGGTATGGGGTGCCATTGGTTACACGTCTCGGTCACCTCTTGTTCGCATTGATGGCACTTTGCACAGTGGACGTTACATTTCAGATGTGTTACGACCCGTGGCTCTACCCTTCATTCGATCCCTGCGAAGCCCTACATCTCAGCAGGATAATGTACGACCGCATGTTGCTGGTCCTGTACGGGCCTTTCTGGATACAGAATATGTTCGACTGCTGCCCTGGCCAGCACATTCTCCAGATCTCTGACCAACTGAAAAGTCTGGTCAACGGTGGCCGAGCAATTGGCTCGTCACAATACGCCAGTCACTACTCTTGATGAACTGTGGTATCGTGTTGAAGCAGCATGGGCAGCTGTACCTGTACACGCCATCCAAGCTCTGTTTGACTCAATGCCCAGGCGTATCAAGGCCGTTATTACGGGTTAAGGTGGTTGTTCTGGGTACTGATTTCTCAGGATCTATGCACCCAAATTGCGTGAAAATGTAAACACATGTCAGTTCTAGTATAACATATTTGTCCAATGGATACCCGTTTATCATCTGCATTTCTTCTTGGTGTAGCAATTTTAGTGGCCATTAGTGTAAGTAAACGAGCCGATGCGGTGGTGCATGGAATCACTTCAGGGCATGTCTGTGGTACCAACCCTCATTCGTCGTTGCTTCTGGCAGAGACGTGTTTACTTGTGGTTCAGCTGTCGTGTACCAACCTTGCTTTGGCACTTCATACGACGGACGACACCGCCTTCGTGTAGTGCTGTGTGACGTGACGACGGCAGGAGAGAGGCCTAGATGTGGACGTGGATGAGATACAGGGAGTGGAACGTCAGCCGACGCCAGATCCCCGTTAGCACGCCAGTACCTACCTTGCGAGTGACTTGGGTCACGCCTAGATACGGTGACGCAGATGATGTGGTTGGCCGAACAGCAAGGGGACGTTCCGGAGCGGCGTGATGGGTCTCCGGGGACGGCGCCTCTAGTGACACCAGCAGCTCGGGCTGCAGGACTGGCGCCAGTGTGTGCGTGTGTGTATGTGTGTGTGTTTGGAGCTAACGGGTGCTCAACGACGAGGTTATCAGCACCCACATGCATGTTATTAGAAACGAATGTGGAGAAAGTTAGGAAAATTTGTGTCACAGTGTGAGGAGGAAACTCATGCATTCACTCCCAGCTCAAACATATTCACTCACACGATCACTCTGATGCATACGCCTTAAGACAATGGCGAAAGGGTGAAGTTGCTATACCTGGGATTAAATCACACATGAGCTCAACAAAAGGTTCAGGGACGATTGATTCGCTGACCACTTTCTAGAAAAGTGAGTGAGCCGGTCACGCTGTTAACACGTTAAAAACATCTCCCAAAATTTTTTGGAAACAAGCTGGACAAATTACAAAACTTTAAAACTCGGACCACATTCGTTTGAACGTTACGTAAAATAGAGGGCAGGTGCGCCGTCAAAGCTGCTGCTGCCCGCTGGTTGAAAAAAAAAAAAAAAAAACGCAGTGTAATAAAATGTGGCGCTCATTGATCTGTACGCCACAAGCACCGCACATTGGAGGGTCCTCTCGTCAGAGCAGGAAGCCACGCGTCGTAGGGTTGGGTTGTGGCCTATGCGAAGACGAGTAAGGAGGACCTCGTCCCGTTGACGTGGCTGGAAGAAGGCAAGCCACGGCCGCTTAGTGCCCTTTACTAGGCACAGCCATTCATCTGCCACTTCCAACTACTTCCAACCGCAAGATTGTATCTCATCAGCGAGGCGATAGCATTCAAGGGGATGGCTGTGGCCGCGCGGTTCTAGG
This sequence comes from Schistocerca americana, assembly GCF_021461395.2. Taxonomy (NCBI): domain Eukaryota; kingdom Metazoa; phylum Arthropoda; class Insecta; order Orthoptera; family Acrididae; genus Schistocerca; species Schistocerca americana. The sequence goes on from NC_060126.1 coordinate 46,878,373, forward strand.
CGCTTCCGTCCGGAACTGCGCTGCTGCTACGGTCGCAGGTTCGAATCCTGCCTCGGGCATGGATGTGTGTGATGTCCTTAGGTTAGTTAGGTTTAAGTAGTTCTAAGTCTAGGGGACTGATGACTTCAGATGTTAAGTCCCATAGTGCTTAGAGCCATTTGAACCATTTGATGGCACGCCAAACTTACTGAAGATCGCGACTCCCCTCCCTGGCTACTACATCTTCCCTTTCATTCCCCTCGATACCCATCTGCCCTGGCACCCAGCAGAAAGACACCTCCTTCCCCAGCCGTTGGAGGAGGGCGTCCTGGATATCCTGAATTACATTATCAGGTGGATATAAGCGTTTCAGAGACTGAAATGCAGCAAGAGAGTCGGAACAGACGAAAAATGGAGCAAGTATAGCAAATCTCATCTGCTCCAGCGCCCTCAATGTCACGGATGGATCGCCATCAAATACGGTGATTCAAGAGGCATCCGAATCTTGAGGACATGATCTGGGAAAATAACACAGCAACCAACGAAGACCCTATGTTTAGACCCGACCGTGAAGACGGCAACATAGTAGTGGTGCTGATTTATGATGTCGGAAAATGCTATCTTAAACACAGATGCAGGAGTGCAATCTCTGCTCTGCTGCACTAAATCTATAATTTCTCAGGGTGCCACTCGTTTAAAATCCTGGGTTTGAGCCTGTACATGCTGCACACCAAAGGACTCCAGCACACATTTTGCATGGATCCCAAACAGCCTCATTGCCTGTGAACAAATCACAAAGAGGGGTTCCATACCTGAACGAGCAGTGGTATGGCGTCCAGGGGAAGTGGGAGCAGTGAGGAGATGGCACGCCTGAGGCATAATGAGAGCCGTTGCCGGATGGTGTCAGTTCACCAGACTCAGCACCAGCACTCACTACGGGACTGGTCCTGTAAGCGCCCGTGGACAACCCGCTCCCCTCATGGCGCGCAGCATCAATAATTTTCAGATACGAAGGCCTTGCTGACCTGTACACTGTGCACCCACAGTCCAGCCGCGATCAAAGGAAAGCCATATAAAACAGCAGCAGACGTGCCCTGTTCGCTCACCAAGACATGTGGCTGAGACACTTCAAAATGTTCAGTGCCTTCTGGTCCCTTGCCTTCAGGTACTTTGGGTATCGTAACCACGACACCTTGTAGTCAAAAATGAGGCCCAAAAGCTGCAGCGAGTCTTTAAAAGGGAGAACGCTGTTCCACCTATGCAATTCAGGTAAATTAAAAATACGACGAGAACAATTAAAATAAACAGACTCACACTTCTCCGCAGAAAAGGTAAAACCAGTCTTTGCAACCCACTTCTCCAACCTCTTCAGTTTTAAGTTGCTATACTGGAAGACGAACAGAAAATTGCAAACTCGTCAACAAATAAGGACTCCTTACCATAGACGTGACACTGTTTATAGCTTCGGCAAAGGGGGTAACATTTAAAACAATTCCCTGAGGAACACCATTCTCCTGCTCAAAACTATGTGACTGCACGTCACCAACTCGGTGCCAAAAAAAGCGCTTTGTTAGAAACCACCGAATAAAGATGGGAAGATGACCATGGATGCCCCATTGGTGGAGTGTCCTAGAACAACGTGTCTCCAAATAGTATCGAACGCCTTACTGGCATCGAAAAATATACCCACAAAATTCTGTTTATGTAGGAAAACCTACTGAACCGGCGCCTCTAATGAGATCAGATTATCGACAGTAGATCGAAATCTCCTGAATCTACACTGAGAGCGACTTGGGAGCTGCCTGGTCTCCAACATCCAGACCAAAGGACTGTTAACCATTCGCCCCAAGGTCTTCCCTATACAGCTCGTTAAGGCGACGCTCTGGTAACTACTGGGACACGGTGGGTCCTTTTCCAGTTTGAGAAGAGGGATCAAAATTGCCTTCCTCCACGGTTGGGAAAGTTGCCTGCCTGCCATATCGATTAAAAACATTGTAAGAGGATTTCCTTGGACACTGGTTTCAAGTTCCACAGCATGCTGCGTCGGATTTGGTGATCACCTGAAGCAGTATCACAAGCAGCAGACAGTGACACATGGAGAATGGGCAATTATAGGACTCCAGATTGTTAGACCTGAAGTCCATTCACATCTTTCCATGGTGGCTCACTAACGACGGAAGGCAGGGTCGTGGCTAGTAGTGGCAGTAGTCAGCGGAAATTGCTCTGGCATTGTCTATACAATGTCTCCCAGTGTTGTTTGAAGACACCCTTGATGGCCGGCCGGAGTGGCCAAGCGGTTAAAGGCGCTACAGTCTGGAACCGCACGACCGCTATGGTCGCAGGTTCGAACCCTGCCTCTGGCATGGATGTCTGTGATGTTCTTAGGTTAGTTAGGTTTAAGTAGTTCTAAGTTCTAGGGAACTTATGACCACAGCAGTTGAGTCCCGTTGTGCTCAGAGCCATTGGAACCATTTGAACACCCCTGATGCAATAACGCTGCTGTAGGTAAACGACTGTCTCTACCGGATATCCTCCTGATAACTTCCCTAATGTAGTAGAACAATTGGAACGGTTCAACGGTTCACAGAGTCCAGGAACACATGCCATGACTTTTTCTTGTTCTCCTTGATTATGCATCGAGCCTTTACCGTTGTAATCGAAAGACTTCGAGGTTTTCTGCCATTGGGCGGCTCTTAAACCGTCACAGAGCTCCACGACTGACCCAAAATGACTGAACGGCACTCATCAGCCAACTAAGATACAAGGGGCCTTCTAGGATAATGAGAGCATTTTGCGATGGAGAGGTCAGCAGCATGGTGGATTACCTGTGTGATGTGGTCTCCCCACACCTGGATGCTGTCACGGCACTCAGACATAGCCAGGTGACCAAACAGCATCGACTTGGCTGTGATGATCATTCACTGTGACAGTGTCCTTTCAGGGAGAGCTCCATCCAGTAGGTGAATCCAGAGTGGCAAGTGGTCACTGGGATGAAGGTTGGCAGTGACTTCTCACTCAACAGAGTCCACAAGGGAGGAGAGCAGAAAGAGAGGTCGATGGCTGAGAATGACCCAGTAGCAGCACAGAAATGAGTGTGAGAGCCTGAGGATGCACAGCTAGAGAGATATAATGAGGCTCTCCAAAACCTGACCCTGAATGCAGATAGCAGTTAAACCCCACAATATGTGATGGTCATTTATATCTTGTAGTAGGCAGCAGTTGAATCCCACAATATGTGATGGGCACTGAAATCTCCCTGGAGGAGAAATGTTCAGGGGGTTGGTCCATAAGACCTCGAAGAGCCTCAATGTCCATTGTGTCCTGCAGAGGAAAATATAGCGAGCAAACAGTTACCCTCTGACACACATGAACATCAACCACAACTGCTTGCAGGGCAGTAGCTAGGGGGAGAGCAGTCGAGTGGTGCACATTATTGACAAACAAAGCGACCCCTTCATTGGCCCTTTCCCCAGTCAGGTCATCCTTGCGATGGAGTGTATAGCCCCTCATGACAGGGTCATTAGGCACTTTGAAATGCGTTTCCTGCAAACAACAGTGAGCGTTCATGTACTAGTAGTTTCAGTTCCTCTACATATGTCCTGATCCCATTAACGTGCCACTACAATATGGAAGTCATTTCAACAGTGAGGTTTTACTCCGTCTTTCCTGTTCTCATTCCACCGTGGTGGCGAGACAGCAGCGGAGGCAGAGAGAGGGGGGGGGGGGAGGGGACTTGAGGGACTCATAGGTTCTCTAAGGCAAATTCGACGCCCATGATTGTCATCAGATCCATCAGACAGCAACAAGATCGCATGGTCCAATGCCTTAGAGCAGACTGCTCCGGCCATTTTGCCTTCACCCACAGCTTGGATTTTGGGCACAATGGAAAAGCCGATATAACAGAAACTCTCTGCCAGGTCTCTTCTGATGCCTGTCATGAGGGTTTGATATCTATGCTGACGTTCTTTTCAGAAACTTTCAGTGCTTCAGCGATAGGAGGACTGGGATGAAAACCAGCGGAACAGGCTGGCAGCTGCATTTGCAGATGTAGGCAGACGTGCCCTGCTCAGCAGTCACAGTCTGGATGCTAACGCTGACCTGGACAGGCTGCTTCGACGTCAAGGCAGAAGACGAAATGACTTTAATTTCCTGAATCACATTTTCTTCAGTGAAGGCAGGGCAATCCCTGCTCCATATAGGATGGATCTAGGAACAACTAACACACCTGTGTGGGGCAGTGCATTGAAAACCTTCAGCAGTTTGCCATGCTGCCACATCTACTACATGTAGCCTAACTGTTAGGACCCACAGTGGTGTGACCAAAATGTTGGCACCTGAAGCAGCTCTTTGGATGTGGGACATAAAGTCTATCCTTAAGGTGGAGAAATCCTGCTGCAATATACTCTGACAGCTTCAGCAGATTGAATATCAGAATAAATTATGCTGTCTTTTGGAGCTCACCATCAATCCTTATCATAACATTTTGAACATCAGTCACCCTTGCACTTTGCATTCCTGATGCAGTTCTTTCGCATCCATATTCTTAATGCCCTGGTATGTGACAACATCTTTAACACTATTTAACCCAGTATGCAGCTCAATGTGATGGGTTATTCTCCAAGTGGCTTGACATTCAACAGCTTCTGCATTTGGGGAACCTCCATTGTCTCTAGCAGAGACTGTGCCATTCCACAGCCTCTTGATAGATTTGAGCTGCCCTGCAAGTCCCTCAAGAGCTGCATGGATGTAAAATGGCGACAATTTTTCAAAAGAATAGTCCACACGTTTCATTACATCAAAAACATTATCTACCACAGGACGTGCTCTCTTAGTTTGGTTACTGTCATTGAAAGTTAGAGATGGCGCAGGTGGACTAGCCAGACGTGGGTTCTCGTGATTTTGGGTGTTAATACTGCCCAGCGGTCCACCCGAACTGCTGGAAGTAGAAACATGAAATTTAGGCCTCATGGTGTTCCCACGAGTAGCTAAGGAAGGAGGTCCACCCAGACAGAGCCCCACTTGTGTAGGTGAGGTTTTACCATCCTCGTGATCCAGAGAGTTAAGCAAAGATCCCTGTTCTCTTTGATACACAACGTTCCGCCACCGTTCCACATGGTGGTTGCTGAAACATGCCCAGAGCCTATTGTACAGAGGACCGGCGGTGCTCACCAGTCTCCAACTCAGGGACCCTGGTGTTGCCAAGGCCGTACCCAGTAGACGAGTGCTGAGCCCCTGAGGGCGCGTCAGTGACAGCAGCAACTGGTGCTACAGGTGCAGATGCGGCAGCATGATGTTGTCGATCTCCATGGGCACCGCTCTGGATGGTGCCGGCTGCAGATTGCGGAGAGGTGGAGATGACTGTCCTCGTTGACCCCAGAGGTGTGCGGGCGAGAATTCTGACGCACAGTCACTGACAAACACATACGAGTGTTACGGCTGGTTCTTGTGACGTCGGTGCAGCCCAGCAGAAGCTTGTACGATGTAAGACACCACAATCCCAGTGTTATGCCACCATACTCCCTACGCTGTTTCTTCCCAGAAAATTTAAAGAAGACTTCATCCAGCAGTGAAATTTTGTGGGTTCTACCGGCGACTTCCCATCACTGAAGGCAGAAGATAAAAGACAAATCCGATACTGTACTAGCAGTGGTGTTGGTTATCTTGGGGACAACAAAGCGAAATTAATTGTATGCGCCTACAACCAACAACGATCACGTGTGTCAGAATGGACCTGTGAAACAAATATGGATGTATTACCACGGCCAAGACGGATGCCGCCAGTCGGGGTTGCAGCAGAGGTGACTGAGGTTCTCACAAACCTTCCAGGAGAGCTCATTTGCTCAATCGAGGCACCCACCATCCACGCCCTGCCTAGCGCGTAGTACAATGAGGCCAGGCGAGTATTGCGCGATCTATGCCCCGATGACATACGTGCAATGAGGACTAAACCACCCGCTAAAGGGAGTGAGGAATCACAATGCTTGCGTCGTCATTCTCTGTATGCAACAGCAGAACACCTGACGCCGTGGATAGCACATCACAATGCGAAAAGCAGCGACGTGCCACCGGGTGGCGAATTTCTTTGAAACTAATCGGCCACTTGTGGCGAACGTATTGCAAAATAATCAGGACCAGTAGACGCAACAATATGCTGAAAATGAATAGGAAAATTTTGAAAACTTTTGAAGACCTAAATATCGATTTGATAACATGATTCCTCAGGAGAATTAAACGCTTTGTCAGTACCCATCGCTGAGACGATACAGAGTGGTAGCCGAGACACCAAGTCAGTGTTCGGATGTTGTGTAGTGGCCTTCTACAGTAACCCGTACTGATAATTAGACAATATCAGAGCCCAACGTTGCAATTTTTGCGCTGTTGTAATATTAGTAATTTTCGCCTCACAAACATTAATATACGCTCAATAGTAAACGCCTGATGGCCTAAAGTTATCGAACAATTGTAAAGTAAAAGAAATGAATCATCGCATAGCAGCGACAGAATCTATTATTCTTTATCTTTGCCGTTCTTGCGCGGTGCCAGTAAATCTCTATGTACATGTATCGATTAATGGTATAAAAAAGAATTCTGTTGTTTCCAGACAAATGAGGCTTTTGGCGCCTCACCTTTTACTGTTTGTATTCCATGAGAGACGGACGCGGGCTTGCTGCGTTCCACAACTGTATTTTATATTTGATGTGAAAATATTGAGTGAATATGCTAATTGTTATTTTTTCCAATCAGAAAAGATGTAGTTTCTTGTAACTGATATCGAACAGACAGCATCAAGAGGACATTTTGACTGTTATGTATAAAGTATTTAACCACAATGGTCATCTATTGTAATTTAATATGAAAAGGTACGTACATTAAAAAAAAAAAAAAAAAACGTGTGTTAAAGATAAGTGTGCTTATTTTCGTAAATTAACCTTGATGAGTCCATCTCCTTATTTACTTAACTGTTAATTATTTTGTGTTACTTCATCATCAGAAATTACGATAACGCTGATGGGCCGAACGCAGCATGAGGCAGAAGGAACATTATCGTTTTCCTATTATTTCTGAACCAACTTTTTTTTTAATTGTGTAGTGTTGCATTTCTTTTAAAGTCTATAAATCTTCTGGTCCCTTAGTGTTGATCCGGGTATGACTACATCGCGACTATAAAAATGCACAGAAATGATAATGTTTCTTCCGAGCGATCTCAAATATATATATATATATATATATATATATATATATATATATATATCAATATGCTGCTCTTATTCAGGTATTTAATGGTCAACGTATGTTATTATAATAGCGTAATAAATCCCTGATTCTGTTGCCAAGTGGCCCACCAAAAATATTCACCTTTTCGACATTAAAAAAAAGTAACAATTCTTTTTATTTTCGTCCCCCAAGAGCAACGCTACACTTGGCGCCCGAACAGGGACTTGATCAAAAATCATTTCATGTATGTGTTTATTAATTTTTTAGTGCTTGTTCTAGTAATTGTTTCATTTTTTCATGTGGATGCAATTCAACCGAGAAAGAGAAGTGGGAAAGCCTTTTAATTAATTCAGAAGAACGATTGATGAAATTACCAAAAAACGCGAGTATCCAGCTGTATCATTATCAAGACAGCCATAGTAAGTCAAATTTTTATACGCAGTAGCCAAGCTTTCGTAGTGACGTAGCATCTTTCGAGTTGATCAGAACGTAAACCTGTCTTTCCTGGCCTTGAAACAGCTTTATTTCAATTTGTCCATAGTCCATTCTTATGTAGTTAAATTCAGTGAAAGTGTACTATTGTTGTCAGTGCATAAAAAAATTACGATATGGCGGATAACTACGCTCAAAACTGGTAAAACGTGTGATATTTCATTTGTTTGTAATTAGTAGGGACCACCTTGTGTTCTTGGCGTAAATAAACGTCAGTTGTTACCCAGAGTTAATATTTTATCTTAGGTCCCAGTAAGCCATAGCACTACGTCACAGACAAACGACTGACGGCAGTGACAAACAATATCTGTAGCATTTTGACGTTTGAGAAATAATTCATGAACATGGCTGACGGTAAACAGCGGACACAAACAAAAGCAGACGACAGCAGTGATGCGAATGGACCTCACTATCCATTACGATCACGCGCGATAGGTACACGAGCGGAGGCAGAAGCAGCCTCGACCGAAGTTTTAGAAGCTGGTCCTGGTGTGCAAACTATTCCCGCTTTTGAAAAAAAATGACTTGGCCGCAAAGATCGAAGCAATAATGGAACGCAAGTTCGAAAGTCAAAGACAGAGAGAGGCGCAAAGACAGGAACGTGAAAAGCAGGAAAAATTAGATGAAAAGGCCCGCGAAGAAAAAGAGAAGGCCGAAAGACGGCATAATAAAAATCAGGTCCTTACAAATCTGTGCAACTCAGTAAAAGCAGACATAAATTCAGTAAAAACAGATCTGCAAACGGAGACAAATGACCTAAATACACGGTTAAATTCGGTAAAGGCCGAACTAAAGGCAGACATAACAGCTGATTTAAATACCCTGTTGGGTAATGTCCAAAGCCAAATCAGTAGTCAGATCACGATCATGAGGCTAGAAATTGACACACAAGTAGAGTCAAAAATAGAGGATATTTCAAAACGGTTAGATGAAAAAATCGAAGCAGCCAAGCGAGAGATAAATTCGAAAGTGATGGAATATCAAAAACAAGCTGCGACCTTAAAAGAAGAGTATACTGCAATCTCTGATGAGGTCAAAGGAGTTAAAACCGCAGTAGACACGATCGAGAATGTTGTTGATGATCTTTCCAAACAGATTGAGACTCTTAATGTAGAGGATCAAATAAAGAATACTGTTAAGGCACATGCTGAAGCATTGTCCGACCACTACCAAGAGTGGATTAAAAACAAAAACGGATTCATAGAAAACAAGGTCAAGAACGAACTCAGGGAAACGGTCAAAAACGTGGCCTTTGAAATATTGGCAGCCCCTGGAAAAACAGGAGACACGGTGATGTCAGAATTAGGCCAGATAAGACGAACGTTAGCTCAAGATTTACCTGAATGGCGTCAACAGATAGTTGATGAAGTTTGTGCACTAAAATGTCAAGTTAGAAATTCCCCACCTTCCGTGTCAGGAGACTGGAATAATTCACCACGAAGTAATGAACAACAGAGGGTACATTACCGTTCACCATTTGATAACGTTCAAACTCATAGTTCTATAGAAGCGCAAGTTAACCAGGGTACCAGCCCACCCACTTTTGTCAGTTTGATGCAGGAGGAAAGCGTGATCAAACATCGTATTTTTCCGACCTTTCACCCACAGAAAAGAGAAATTCATCCTATAGTGTTCCTCCGAAATTTTTCAGGAATTTTCCCGAATAGCTGGAGTGACCGCCAGCGAATTCAATTCGTTAGTGGATTTATCGTAGGCGATGCTGCCTTATGGGGAACCGAAATGGTCGACTCTTGTAAAAGTTACAAAGAGTTTGAACAGATGTTTTTAGCTAAATTCTGGAGTTCTGGTGTGAAGCAGCGCCTGAGAAAAGAGGTTTACAACGCCGAAGTGTTTAACAGTAAGCGCGGTAGTTTGAGAAAATATTTTGAAAAGTATTTAGCGAAAATCAAGTTCTGGGATTCGCCGATCACCGCCAAAGACGTTATTATGATTCTAAAAACTAAGCTACCGATTGCGATCAGAGAAAAGTTAGTAAACGTGTCTGAGGACGATACGGACACTTTCCTATCTGTGTTAGACTCGTTAGATCTGATTTACGAGGACGCTAGAGTTGATGTTGGCAACGCCCACTTCAGTGCAGGCGGCCAGCACAATACCGAATACGCAGGCAACAATGGTGGCCGAGCGAAAGCGCGTCACAGCGACGGCCAGTACCAACCCCACAACGGTTTCAAAAATAAACACACTACGTACTCCAACAGCAAATACAAAAATAAGTACAATAACGGCCAGAGATACAATCCAATATATAATTCGTCACCACCTCAGTACGAAAATGCACATTATAACACACAGCCCCAGCAATATGGAAACACGCAACCGATCAACGGTAATCATCAAAACGATCAGTCTTACGATTCAAATCGTCAGTGGAAAAGAAATAAATGGCATGATCAAGGTGGAGACCAATGTACACCTTCCAGTAACGGTTACAATCAACACAAGCCACAGCAAAATACCTTTCAGCCACAAAATACACACTTCATGCAACAAGCGAACGGACCTTCGGGAACTCTGAAGCCTAAACGCCCGCATAATACGCAAATTTATTATGCGCAAGCGAATACGCCAGGACAACAAGATCCGTTTCCAACCGAGTTCGTACCACAAAACCAATACCAGTTCCAGGCGGAAGAAACAGAAATATAAATCAGCAGGAAAGTAAGCGTCGAGCGGAAAATTAAAAGCAGCACCTTTGAGCCTCCTAGAGGATGCTGCAAGTTTGAATGGGGACACCCTGTCCCTTAGTCCACACGAAATTAAAGCAATTAGGTATGACAAAGAGACAAACTTACGGGATGATCTAGTAGCAGACACTGAGACGAAAGACAATGATGACGTAAGGGACGAACAAGTCCAAGCTTCCATAAGAGTATCAATTGCCAACATACCAGTAACAGCCATTGTAGATACAGGAGCTAATATAAATGTCTTATCTTTATGTTTATTTAAGCAAATATCCTTTGTATGCAAAGTTTTATCACTTCCAATTCAAGGTTGCACCGTATCGGGAGCAATTGGTCCACTAACACAACGTGTAAATCTTCAGACTCAGCTTCAAATCCAGATAGAGTCTATTTCAGTAACGTGCATTTTTCTTATTGTTAAAAACCTATCAGTGCCATGTATCCTGAGTATGGAATTCTTGAGGCAGACGAAAGCTAAAATTGACATCGAGTGTGGAATCTGTACTCTAGTAGGGAGCCAGCAACAAGTAACTGTAGATTTGTTAAGAAGTAAGGTGAAGACAAACTTTGGGGTGCTTCAAATAGCAGTACGGCCATGGACTAAAAGACAACAGTACAGTCAGACAGAAGACATGACAGATCTTGAAAGTGTTAATGACGATGAGTATAAAGACCTAATTCCCGGTCAGAATGAATTATACGTTAAAGCTAGTGAGTCCATTGAATTATCCAAACAACAGAAGAATGAGCTTTACAATTTGTTAACAGATTACGTTCAAGTATTTTCTAAGAAACCTGGACTAATAAAAGGCTTTGAATATCGAATGGATGTCCTGCCCCATTCAACCTACTGTAGAACAAGCTATTCCATTCCATATGCGAGACGCGAAGCTGTCAAGTGCGAGATCAAGAAAATGTTACGCTGGAATGTGATAGAAGTATCTCATTCACCTTATTCGAGTCCTTTATTGTCTGTGCTAAAATCAGATGGTAGCGTAAGGCTAGTCCTAGATGCAAGATTAATCAATAAAATTATAGTACCCATAAGAACGAGACCAGAAGCTCTTGAAGAGCATCTGCAGAAGTTTCTTGGAGTTAGGTATTAGTCAGGACTCACTTTAAACCATCCCTGTTGTTAAAGAAGAATCGTAAGTGGCAACACATTTATGAAGGTCCCTTTGTGATAATGAGGAAACCACACATTGGTAGCTATTTGTTATCTGACCCTGCCACGAATAAAATCAAAGGTTTGTTCCACCATCAAGATTTAAGACAATTTTATAACGCCAGGAATTAAGTTAATTTAAGCTGTAAGAAAATTCTAAGGTATTGGAGATCAGGATTAACCTATGAGTAACAAGAACGGAACTGAACTGACTACGGACGTTAACCGGTGCTGAAAGGAAACCTTATGTATTAAAACAACGCGTCTGGAAAATAAAATACAGAATAAGTTGTAGACAAGTATTTACATGAATAATCTTTATGCAAACAGGAGGACATGTCCTAGAGGCGATTTTCAATTTTAGTTATAAGTTAGTATGTAAAAAAAGATGGTGTACTCGAGAGGTATTAATTAGCCCCCAGGTACTAAAATGAGGAAAGAGGAAGGAGCGAATAATGCACTTCTCTCGCTAAATAGTAATTTAAGAATGAGCAGGAAGGAGCGAATAATGCACTTCTCTCACTAAATAGTAATATGAAAATGATGATTATATGTGCTTAGTATTAGTAAGTGAAATTTAATCGAGGACAAGTTAATGACCTGTTTTAAAAGGAAATACTTAAACGTCCAGACAAAAGAGGAAAGTTGTAAGAAAAGATTCGATTCCATGAGGTTATTCCTTATTTTCAAATGTGACGTAAATAAGGAACCACCTGTTAGCGCAAAACAGTCGGTAGATTTAACTTGTAAATTCCAGCACAGTGCTGTGCCAGCGATAAAATAACATCTCTTTGAAGTGAACAGATACCTAGGATTAAGCATGAACAGATTGATAACGCAGTGCAATTGTTCTAAAAAGGCCTGACGTTAACCTTAAGTAAAAGCGTGATGGAATAAAAAGGAAGTTTATTATATAACGCAAAGTAAGATGAGTCCAGACTATAAACAAGCTGAGTAAAAGAACATATGAGTAACATGGTTTATTATGGCAACTTCACGGTACTATTGAGCATTAGCGATACTGCAAATTCACAAGCTAGCAGCACATAGAATAAGGATCTCGCCCAAGCTTCACAGGTAGCGACAGCAGCAAACAACAACACTCTAGTGAGAGGCTTATATATACAAATGATAATTAATACCCAAATGCGTAATGCATAAACTTGACTTAGTCTAAGAAATGAGCAAAGAGTAGTAAGCAAGCTGCAGCAAGATACATATTAGATATACATGCTTGAAGTGATAGATTTTATTTTAAGTGTGCACTGCAATATTTATTGTTTTCTCTGTGATTATTGAATCCCTTTCCTAAGTGCAAATCCTTTAAGATCCTTGATCCTATCCACTCCTCAGGATCAACTTGTAAAGATGCACGTGTGCTTAGGAAGTGAGGCACTACATATAAAAATGAGTAGGTTCGCGACGCGCATATTGCTTTTGTAATGCGCAAGGTAAATTAAATTTTCGACCTGGTTGAGGAGTAATTTAAATTCTGTCGACGATCAGCGAGTAGGCCCGCTTTTCCCACCTTTCTTTTTTCGACTGTTTGTATTTCTACACGAAACTCAGAGGCGGAATTGCTATTTTCAAATCTGTCCTCGAACTTTCTTTAAAGACAAGCACATACGAGAAAAACTTTTGACATAAATGAAGCTCCCCTCACAAGTCACTAAATAAGACGAGCACTAAAAAAAAATGTATTGGTCCTACCAAACGAATAAGCAAGCGTGATAAAGATTACTATGAATGAAATTAATTTGTAAAGGAGATTGGAATGGATTTGGTCAAAGAAAAAGGACTTATAATAGCCTACCTGTGACCGTAGGCTTAAATAAAAAAAAAGACTAATTAAGAAACAATTGTTTTGATTCAAAGTGGTCAATTAGATTATTTCTCGATTTAAATGAACTCTTGTAAATATTAGTATGTAAATCAACTTGTAAACACCGTGTGATGTTATGACGCGAGAATTTCTGTTAATACACCGTTCACGCAGACGCTCACCACAGTGCAAGTGAAGTTTTAAAGTTCGACGATTTTCAGTGGCAGTATTCTACTGCACCATATGTGTGAAAATTTCGTTGATGTGTGCAGTGTGTAATAATCAGTGTCATTCCACACATGCAGTTGCAGCGGTAGCTACCACTTACCAGTGAATCCGTAACTGGATAGTGGACAGGAAGTGATGTGAGGCAGTTTCGGTGGCAGAAGCTCCCTCCAGCAATCTAAAAAGCACAAAGCCACGATCCGCCGAACAAAAGCGACGCACGGCACCTCAAGCGCGAAATCAACGCTCTGCAAGAAAGCTCCGGTCACGTGCGCGCGTACAGACTGAATTTCAAGATTGCTCGCAACAGTGGAGGCGGACAGCCACCACGTGACGAAATAATGTAAACGTTCAACCGCCAACACAGTTGCTGTGCGCTACATTCTGTAGCAAAAACATTCACACCCAGTACTGAAAACATTTTGTATGTATCATGAACCTTCCGAGAGACTCTAAGATAGAGAAGTTAACGTAATTATTATAATGACTGATTGTACACAGAGACAAGTCACAAGGTCACCTCTGAACACTGTTGAAATGTAAACTTTGACGAGAGGTCACGATACGAATGAAAATAAGCACACGAAAATACGTCAAAGGATCCGATCCTTCCTATATCCCATCCCACATGTATATAAAATTAGTTTTGTAAGCTATTCTAATATAAGATATTTTATCTGTTTCATATGTGAAATAATTCGGAGAGCCGCACTCGAGCCCTGAAAGTGAAAGATATGGACTTCCTTGTCGAAGCCATCACCAGTGGCCGCTCTACAATCCAAGTCTATCATAAATAGTGTATGTGCGACGAAAATAAATGTATAATTAAGTGCGACGACGGACAAGGCAATCAATCGACAAGACGATGACAATATAATGAATACTGTCAAAACAGAAAGTTGTGTACCAGTTGTGATAGTCAAATTACTTTTGCAACGATGAAAAATGAAGTGTGACTCTATTTCCTTATAAATTTTGTAAATATGTGTACTTATAGCCTTAATTTTAAGAATCATCAAGATAGACTGAATCCATACAAACACTGATAGAAACACAGAACAAATTCACAATGATCCACTGTCAGTAATTACAAATTGAAACGTTAATTCTTTTATTATGGCATGAATATGAAATGAAACTTTTAATAACCTGTATGTTACATCCGAAAATTACAAATATTCCAATGGGCATGAGGATGAAAGTAATACCTTCGGTATTCCTTCCCTCCTCATGGGAGGCAGTGTAATATTAGTAGTTTTCGCCTCACAAACATTAATATACGCTCAATAGTAAACGCCTGATGGCCTAAAGTTATCGAACAATTGTAAAGTAAAAGAAATGAATCATCGCATAGCAGCGACAGAATCTATTATTCTTTATCTTTGCCGTTCTTACGCGGTGCCAGTAAATCTCTATGTACATGTATCGATTAATGGTATAAAAAAGAATTCTGTTGTTTCCAGACAAATGAGGCTTTTGGCGCCTCACCTTTTACTGTTTGTATTCCATGAGAGGCGGACGCGGACTTGCTGCGTTCCACAACTGTATTTTATATTTGATGTGAAAATGTCGAGTGAATATGCTAATTGTTATTTTTTCCAATCAGAGAAGATGTAGTTTCTTGTAACTGATATCGAACAGACAGCATCAAGAGGACATTTTGACTGTTATGTATAAAGTATTTAACCACAATGGTCATCTATTGTAATTTAATATGAAAAGGTACGTAGCATTAAAAAAAAACGTGTGTTAAAGATAAGTGTGCTTATTTTCGTAAATTAACCTTGATGAGTCCATCTCCTTATTTACTTAACTGTTAATTATTTTGTGTTACTTCATCATCAGAAATTACGATCACGCTGATGGGCCGAACGCAGCATGAGGCAGAAGGAACATTATCGTTTTCCTATTATTTCTGAACCAACTTTTTTTTTAATTGTGTAGTGTTGCATTTCTTTTAAAGTCTATAAATCTTCTGGTCCCTTAGTGTTGATCCGGGTATGACTACATCGCGACTATAAAAATGCACAGAAATGATAATGTTTCTTCCGAGCGATCTCAAATATATATATATATATCAATATGCTGCTCTTATTCAGGTATTTAATGGTCAACGTATGTTATTATAATAGCGTAATAAATCCCTGATTCTGTTGCCAAGTGGCCCACCAAAAATATTCACCTTTTCGACATTAAAAAAAAGTAACAATTCTTTTTACTTTCGTCCCCAAGAGCAACGCTACACTGTCCGTGGTGAGACAGGCTTTGAAGGCTAACAATTCCGATGACCTGTAAGCAGGTAGAACTTTCTACCGTACAAGAATTGGTGGAAGTTGCTTCCTGATCGTGATTACACTTAATTTCTGAATAAAATTAGCTGCTGAGGTTTCTTTACCACTTACGAACCGCAGCAATTTAACATCTCCATTACTTACGTGTGGTCTGTATCTGGCAGAAACGAGAGCAGCAGATTGACATTTCGGAGGCAATGAGCAGATTGTATGTAAGTTGCATTTGCTCAGAATTATTACAAGCTACTGCTAAATAGCCATACTGGCGTATCATCTGGCGTGATGGTATGGGGTGCCATTGGTTACACGTCTCGGTCACCTCTTGGTTGCATTGTCGGCACTTTGAACAGTGGACGTAACATTTCACATGTGTTCCGACCCGTTGCTCTATCCTTCATTCGATCCCTGCGAAACCCCACATTTCAGCAGGATAATGCACGACCGCATGTTGCAGGTCCTGTACGGACCTTTCTGGATACAGAAAAAGTTCGACTGCTGCCTTGGCCAGCACATTCTCCAGATCTCTCACCAATTGAAAACGTCTGGTCAATGGTGGCCGAGCAACTGACTCGTCACAATACGCCAGTCACTACTCTTGATGAACTGTGATATGGTGTTGAAGCTGCATCGGCAGCTGTACCTGTACACGCCATCCAAGCTCTGTTTGACTCAATGCCCAGGCGTATCTAGGCCGTTATTACGGCCAGAGTTGGTTGTTATGGGTACTGATTTCTCAGGATCTATGCACCCAAATTGCGTGAAAATGTAATCACATGTCAGTTATTGTATAACATATTTGTCCAATGAATACCCGTTTATCATCTGCATTTCTTCTTGGTGTAGCAATTTTAATGACCAGTAGGGTATTATTCACAACGATTCTATGTGGTCGCATCACGCCTTGAGTTCCACCAATACCATGAGCAACCAGGTCAGTCACATCACTCGTGGATGACGGATTTGCATCGGCTGGTTCGACGTTGTGATTTCACTTGCGCAAACCCATCTTGCAAAAGCTCATATAGGATTACTTGATACTAGATGTGGTGGTCCAATGGGCCCCCTGATCCAGTACTGCAGTGCTCAAGCTGGACAATCCTTCTTTGGACAATATTTTGAATGTCGCACGCTCTTTCGAGATAGCGTAGGCAGCAAATGAACGCTTTGTAGCTTGTCTCCAGGTAGCAGCGGCTCAATCACCACCAAGGGATCGAAAAGTTTTCGAGTCCTTTTCCCGACAGCGACGTTGTGAGTCGTTACTTTCGGACGCGTCAGTGGCCTCCGAGCAACCAGTCACACTGCGTTGTAAGCTGCAGGATGAACCATCATGTCCTGAATGTTTCACAGTGCACCATCGTGCAGATTATCCTGATCACTGGGCTTAGTGCATCCATTGTGGAAAGTATGGGCATCTCCAAACTGTCTGCCATCAAACAGTTGAACCCCAATCCGCAATTGAGTCCAGGGATGGTGCACAAACTCCAGGCCATTGTTCCCCAGGACAATCCGTCCACCACCAAGTTGTTTATTGATCTCACGATTGCACATCAGGACATTAGTTTCAAAGTGGACACAGGAGTAGTAGTTTCCCTGGTGAACCTCCAAATATAAGCTCGTCTGGGTCACCCAGCACTGGCTCCACTCTCCTGCAGGTTGGTTGCATATGGTGACAGCTGTCTCCTTCAGAGGTCAACTCACAACAGCAGAAGGATACGAGAAGGTTACATGACCGATAAAGCTACTTGTCGTCAGTAGTCATTTGGCTGGCAACATTTTCGGCCTGAATGCCTTCTCACTTTTTGGATGCTCCATCACAAACGAAGTTACATCAGACATGGTTCCCTTCCAGGAACTTAACGACCTTTGTTCCTCGTTTGCGTCTCCGTTCGAATCTGTCTTGTGGTGCACCACCAATTTCAAGGTGCATATTTCTCTACATCCAGATGCTGTGTCCATTTTATGTTGGGCATGTCCTCTTCCGGTCTCCCTATGGATCGCAGTTAAGCTGGAAGTCGATGTTTTTCACGAAGCCTGGGTAACTGAAACTGTCAAAACTACTGTTTGGGCCATACCCCTAGTAGTGGTTAAGAAACGAAATGACTCCTTTCGACTGTGTGGAAATTTTGGGTCAACAGTCAATGCCCAAGCGAGGACCTTCCCACAGAGCTTGTTGGAAGTGAATATTTTTCTGAGATAGACCTTGCCAGTGCTTATTTAAGGATCCCACTGCATGAGGAATTGCAACACATTATGGTCATCAGTGAACTCTTTGGCTTGCACAAATACAAACATTTCTCCTTTGGGATCTCTTCTGCTCTGGCAGTCTTCTGGAGATACCCATAACAGTTAACCATGTCCATTCCAGTTTGTACCAGTTACCCATATCACGTGATAGTTGTGAGTGCTATATGCCAAGACTACCTGTGCAACCTCTGCACTCTCTTTACCACACCGCGTAATGAAGGGCTCAAGTGCCACGTACACAAATGCCTGTTCTTTCAGGAGTAAGCGGTATGTCTTGGAAACTTGCTCATAAAAGGCAGACTTCAGCCCACTGACTGCAGCATTGTAGCAGTTGACTCTCTCTGACATGCCCAAAACCTACAGGACCTGAAGGCCTTTATGGATAAAGTGAATTATTGTTCTAAGTTCTTCCCACAAGCAGCATGCATTATGCACCCACTCAACAAGTTGTGGAAGGAGACCGTTTACTGCTGGCGGTTGGCTGCCTATGAGTATGCTTTCACCCAACTTAAGCACATTTTATGCTCTGTGCTCTGCCTTACACCCTTTTCTCCATTCCATCCCCTTGTTTTAGCTGGTGAAGCTTCCACCTATGGCATTGGCGTAGTGCTAGCACACTATAATGATAATGGTACTAAGCAACCCATCATGTATGGCCCTATGGGTTGTAGACACTGACACCTGCTCAAAGAAACTACTCACAGATCAAGAAAGAGGCTTTGATGGTAATCTTTTCCATTACGAAATTTCGTGTGTACCTTTTTGGGAAAAAGTTTACTGTCATTACTCACCCTCTTTGGGCTTCACTCCCGGCTTCCATGGCGGACAGCTCAGAGGCTCCAGTGTTAAGCTCTTTCCTCAGTTTTTACACTTTCACCACCAGGTGCAAGACTAGTGCGCAAAGCACAAACACAGATGTCCTCTTTTGTCTATCCTTAGGACCGGAACCAGCATTTGACCAACAGGAGATCTCCTGTTTCCGCATTGTCATAGAAGACAATGCACTTTCGGTGGATTTCCCATTACTGCTACTCAAATCGCTGCAGACATGCACCATGACCTTTTTTATGGCGTTTTGTGCACTATGTGCTACATATGTGGCCAACTTATTTCTCAAAATCTGCTGAACCGGAACTCCAGGTATGGGCTCACCTTTCTCATCATTTGTTGTCTCCAGTGTTCTCCTGCTGGATGCGAAGGAGGATACCCACTGTGTTGTCATCCTGACTACCTTACCCCTTCACATCTTGGAACTCTTCCATCGTTGGTATTGGGATGAAAGCCCTTGTCAAGCGACTTGCCTACTGGTCAGGACTGAACAAAGACGTGGAGGGCATGGTGCACAGTTGTTTTGCATGTGACCAACATGTCTGCTCCACATCAGTCTTTTGCCCCCTGGCTCACTACTCATTGCCACTGGGGCTGTATTCATCGGGACTTTTCTGGTCCGTTTCTGGGCTCTATATGGCTCATCATCATTGATGCTTGTTCCAATCACCCATATGTGGTTAGCTGGCGTTCACCACTATAGCCACCACACTCAATGCAGTCCAGATTCTTCCCTTCAAAGGGCTTCCCCAGATCCTTGTGTCCAACAATGGTTCCCAATTCACAGCAACGATCTTTGAACAGTTCTGCAATGCCAGTGGCATTAAACACCTGTTTAGTCCCCTCTTCACCCTTCCTCCAGTGGTGAAGTGGAGCAGTTGGTGCAAAATGTTTATAAAACTGTTGAAAGCAATGGGCACATCCACTACCACCACTTCAACGGCACTCACATTGTTCCTGAACTACAGGACCACCACCGTCCATGATCACACTCTGGCAGAGCTCCTCCATGGGTGACAGCCAGTACTCTCCTCCATCTCCTGGACCCACAGCCCCCAGAACACTGGATCTGACATGCTGGATGATAGCCCTCAGGTTCAGCGGTCTGGGCACGTTCATATGGAGAAACATCTTCGTGGATACTGGCTATGGTGGTGGCCACACATGGGCAACACCTTGGGACAGTTGATACTCCAAAGGGTTTGGAGAAGCGGCACACCAACCAACTTTGTCACTGCATACTGACTGCTCCACCATCAGTGGGTTGGTCAGAGATGGAGTACCCACCCTTCCAAATCCCTCAACAACGTGTGTGTGGAAGTTGAGGCCCGACCATCTCCTCAACAGTCATCTCCCACATTCTATTCCCCTGTGGATTGTCAGTGCCAGATGACCCGTGTTTCTTCTACCAGCTGGTGGGCTCCTCTCCTGGGACACCAACCATGTCACTAGCTCACCTTCTGGAACACCAAGCAGGGCACCTGAGGCCCTACACGCCCATTTTGTGGGGGAGGAATCTGGTATCCATACAATGAAGGCTTTTACGACCGGATGTTTCAGCTGCCGAGAATTCTTCCGGGTTGTATGGCTGTGGTCCATGGAACTCTTCTATCCTTGACGTTTCGTCCAAAGCTACGTTGGACATCTTCAGAGGTGCTCCTGGTTGTGCTGAGTCTTGCCGACTGACGATTCGAAGAACGGTCTAAGTACTATGGAAAGTGGGCGTGGTCTGGATTTCACGTGATAGCAGAGATAAACCTTGTCAGGGATAAAATATACCTATCGATCATAGTACGTCAATGATAAAAACTTCTCATTGACTCTGTAGCGCCACTGTACATTTATCGATGAGTTTCATAGCTTCTTCTTTTCTTTTAAAATTATCCCCATGTTTATATATTTCGATGGCTTCTCTATATAGCCGTGGACAATAGTTCGTCATAGTACATAAAACTTCAGTTTCCGAAAATTTCACTACGTGATCACTCGACTGAAGAGCAGGTTCCGCCATGGCTGACTTGTCTGTTTTCCCTAGTCGGCAAAGACTTTTATGTTCCTTCAACCGTGTATTCACACTTCTCTTTGTAGTTACAATGTAGACCCTATCACATGTATCCCACCCTGACAAATTCCAAATCCTGTCAGAATGCGTGGACCTAGAGGACAGCCGCTTGTCAGCGCTCCTGATATTTGCAAGTGCTGTTGTCACTGCCTCAGTGCTAGGCATGTACCATGTCCCCGTGGCAGCCTATAGGCGCCTGCAGCTGCCCTGTAAAGCTAGCACTGCAGGGGACCAGACGTCTCTTGTGTTAAAGTGTGCTCTGGTATTGTTTATTGTACTCAGCATTGCTTAGTTCCTGATACTACTACATCTAGGTTCTCGATCTGATTCACTCTCCAGACTGATCATTCTGTCAAGTTGTCTTCATTCCTCGTCCACCACTGTTGTCTTTCTGTAGTTTTCGGTGACACACTGTAGACGCCCTCGGTCTGTCAGCCAGTATCTCCCACTTGTATCCAATTCCGGTTTGTATAGCTTGACATATGAAGGAACTCGAAGGCTGATGATATAAATACTGTATGTAATGGTGCAGCGCCTCAAACCTATGCAAGCTACTGAAAAAAGGAAGGAATGGTTCCAAATATTACTTCTATTCTGTATTCATGAGTATGGTATACCAAGCCACTGCGAATATTATCTGTGAGTTAAGTAAATTTTGTAGAGGTCTGCACAACTTATTTTAATCCTAGTAGTGTTTCAGTTGAGAGTACAATCTTGCATAATTGTCTGGAACATGTATTTCAACTTATAGTGTTATGCAGTTTTTTTCTAAATTTCTACAGTTTGGACTTTCATTAAGGTTTCGGGTTTGTACAGAGTAAGGCCAATATTTTTTTTGTCCATTGTGGTAATTTAAGTAAATTTAAATTTCTGTAGATGTGTTAGGTTCCAGAGTAAGTAATTGTCAGGTTAGGTTATTTGAGCAATATTGCAAGATTGGTTACTTCTGGATTCGTGTACTGAATACCCTACTGGCCATTAAAATTGCTACACCAAGAAGAAATGCAGATGATAAACGGGTATTCATTGGACAAATATGTTATACTATAACTGACATGTGATTACATTTTCACGCAATTTGGGTGCATAGATCCTGAGAAATCAGTGCCCAGAACAACCACCTCTGGCCGTAATAACGGCCTTGATACGCCTGGGCATTGAGTCAAACAAAGCTTGGATGGCGTGTACAGGTACAGCTGCCGATGCAGCTTCAACACCATATCACAGTTCATCAAAACTAGTGACTGGCGTATTTTGACGAGCCAGTTGCTCGGCCACCATTGACCAGACGTTTTCAATTGGTGAGAGATCTGGAGAATGTGCTGACCAGGGCAGCAGTCGAACATTTTCTGTATCCAGAAAGGCCTGTACAGGACCTGCAACATGCGGTCGCGCATTATCCTGCTGAAATGTGGGGTTTCGCAGGGATTGAATGAAGGGTAGAGCCACGGGTCGGAACACATGTGAAATGTTACGTCCACTGTTCAAAGTGCCGTCAGTGCGAACAAGGGGTGACCGAGACGTGTAACCAATGGCACACCATACCATCACGCCGGGTGATACGCCAGTATGGCGATGACGAATACACGCTTCCAAAGTGCGTTCACCGCGATGTCGCCAAACATGGATGCGACCATCATGATGCTGTAAACAGAACCTGGATTCATCAGAAAAAATGACGTTCTACCATTCGAACACCAAGGTTCGTCGTTGAGTACGCCATCGCAGGCGCTCCCGTCTGTGATGCAGCGTCAAGGGTAACTGCAGCCATGGTCTCCGAGCTGATAGTCCATGCTGCTGCAAACGTCCTCGAACGGTTCGTGCAGATGGTTGTTGTCTTGCAAACGTCCCGATCTGTTGACTCAGGGATCGAGACGTGGCTGAACGATCCGTTACAGCCATGCTGATAAGATGCCTGTCATCTCAACTGCTAGTGATACGAGGCCGTTGGGATCCAGCACGGCGTTCCGTATTACCCTCCTGAACCCACCGATTCCATATTCTGCTAACAGTCATTGGATCTCGACCAACGCGAGCAGCAATGTCGCGATACGATAAACCACAATCGCGATAGGCTACAATCCAACCTTTATCAACGTGATGGTGCGCATTTCTCCTCCTTACACGAGGCATCACAACAACGTTTCACCAGGCAACGCCTGTCAACTGCTGTTTGTGTATGAGAAATCGGTTGGAAACTATCCCCATGTCAGCACGTTGTAGGTGTCGCCACGGGTGCGAACCTTGTGCTAATGCTCTGAAAAGCTAATTATTTGCATATCACAGCATCTTCTTCCTGTCGGTTAAATTTCGCGTCTGTAGCACGTCATCGTCGTGGTGTAGCAATTTTAATGGCCAGTAGTGTAATTATCATGGTTCAGTTTTATTAATGTAGTAACTGTTTTGGTTGTGTCACAATTTTAAGAAGAATTATTGCACAGATAAATTTAAATTCTCTAAAACTGTGAAAATATTAATAAATATGCAATGTTTTAAAGTAGATGTGGCTCAGTCGTTTCCACCCATTTTTGTCCTATGACCCCAGTCAACGCTACAGCTGAAAAGCTTTCTTGCCAGTAGCTAGCAAAAATAACGAAAAATGTAGCACAATGTAAAACCGTTTTCTATTGTCAAAACATGTAATGGCGAAATGGTATGCAACAACTGAAGCAGTCAACGTGTGCGCTCCACTACAGAGAGGTAGAACCATGAACTGCTCTCTACACTTGGTCCCACCAGCATTCAGGAGATTGAAGAAATGAGAGGCGGGAGCGTTTGCTTCAGGGGTAGAGTCCAGTTTCGGGAACTTGCCTCTATTAATTTTAACCCTATGTGGGGTTGCTTGTGCCCTATCAGGCGCCTCCACGTGTAGTAGATTGGCGGGGGGGAGGTCTTCCAGATATGAGTGGCACTGGGAAAGTGAAATTCCCAGGGGAAACCAAAGCTAACAACACAGGCAGTTCCTGTTCTGCACTCCTCACTAGGGGCAGCCAGGAAAATTATACCGCCAATTCATTCCAAAGTAAGCATCGAGATTATGGTTCCAACCTGTGAGTCATGATGTACGACAGTAAGGTAAAATGTTCTGGAGTTAAATCAACCCCTCATTTGGATCTCGAAGTGAGGCTGCTTTAGTGTCAATACTAAGTCTACAACACGAAGGACGCAATGCTTTTAAATATGCACATACAATTGCAGCTTGCTAGTGGCAGAAATATAGGAGGAAGTAGGACAATTTAACTGGAACATTATTACCTTTCGTGAAGTACGTTGTAAAGTTGAAAACCGTTATCGACTCATTTCACGAATTCTCTTCTATCACTGTGGTGAACCATATGGAAAACTATATGGAGTCGTATTTTTTGTGAACAAAACCATAGCAGACAAAATAGCAGTGCTGGAAGGAACTTCAAGCAGAATTTCACGTTTCGTCCTAAGATTACTAGAAAGGTATAAATTCCAAATAGTTGAAGCTTATGGACCCACTTCTAGTCACTCGGATGAGAAGACCAAGTGGAATGGAGTCCATCAATGACTGTCTGAAAAAATGCTTGTCAAAATGGCAGAGAGAGTTTTCGTAAATTAATAATTGGTGATACTAATGCCAAAGTTGGAACGCACAAGAGAGGTTATTCGGTCATTGGCGGATATGGAACAGATGAAATAAATGACGGAAATGAGTGATTAAATTTGCAGAAAGTATGGAAACACCTATTATGAACGTGGGCATGAAATATTTAGCGTCGGAGTCTTTGCATGAAAAGTTCTGATTTCACTTGCCGTGTCAAATTCAGATAAAATTCCAATCTGAATTTCAAGATGATGCCGTGTAGAGGATGACTCCCTAGATTTGGCTTCTGCTCTCTGTCTAGTGTCGCTTACAGCGCCTTCCATCGCATCAGGCCGTAAATTACGAGAAGTATTCCTCTGGGTTTTTTCCTTGTCAATTTCATACTTCCATGAATTGCTAATTGTCTCTGTTGAAGTTGTTTTCTGAAAATCTGATTTTAGCTGCCTCTCTGATCACGGAGTCGCAATAATTCAATGCATGAGCAAGTATCCTCGTTTGTTCAAACAAAACCTTTTCCTTGTTTAAAAGGCTGTGCTCTTCCATTGCTGGCGTCATCCTTCGGTTAGTACCTATCGCCTAGTGCATATACTATCTCTAGTTCACTTGCTGCTATTCCCCTTACACCATAGACCGGTAGAGACAACTCCCCTATGCTTTGCGTCTGTACATCTGTTTATTTTACCATGCATTTGAGACTTCTTCCGTGTGTGTGCTTGTTCATCGTCAGTTTATTCTGCCTGAGAGACTTCTTTATGTGTGCCTGTTCATCGTCACTCTGTGTTGAGCATCATTATCACTGCAGCCGCCTTCGTCTTGCTGCCGTTTCGTCGCTGCTCTTCCTCCGACGACGGCGGCGGCGGCGGCGTCGTCACCGCCGACGCCATCTCTGACCCTGACTTGGTCACTCATCCATCAACTGGTAACTTCACCACCACCATGCCTTCTCCAGCCACTACCATTGTTTACGTCTGCCCCTCCCAGCCCCCACAACCATCACTTGGCGCACTTACACCTTCCGTCAGACCTACCTCCCTCTGCCGGTCCCCTCCACTCCAGGCATGCCACCCTCAGTAACACTCTCTTCAGATCCTGCACAAGGACCAGCGTCATTAAACACAGCAACACCACCATACATCGACCCTCATGTGCCATTATCATCAATTCAGCTGGATGTTTCAGTAACAGGCTCTTGGATTGTGGTACCTTCTTCATCCAAACCCCCATCCAAACAATCATATCACCTGTTCTCCCAGTTGTATCCACCACTCCCTCCTCACTGACACCCCTCAGGAAAACTTCCAAACACCTCAGCACAGACGCTGCCCCCACCCCTGGTCCCAAAAGAAAAACCACCGAAACAAATGGAAAGCCGAGACTTAATGGAGTGCCAGGCCATTTCATCTGACCGCAGAACTTCACACTTTCTCTCCTCTCCCTTCCTGACTCCAACTTCCTCAAATCCGATACCCTCCTCTTATGTATCCCTTCCTCACCCATCACTTAGATCATCCCTAGGAATGACTCCATCCTCATCAAATCCTCTGATCCCGAATTCCACACTAAACTTCTCCAGAAGATCCCCTGTGTCACCTTCTGTTCTTATGCAAACTTCACACCCTTTCCCATAACAGCCTGAACCAAGCAACCACATCCTCCTCACCATGCTCCTATCCTTACCATCGTGGTCAAAGGATCGACCCAGAGACCACAATGGACGAGGTGTAGTCCGAGCTCATTCCTTATCCTGACCTCAAAGTTCGGTAAGCACTCTGTACCTTTGACGATTCTGGCTCAATCTTCAAAATTCGCATCTTCACTAAATCACCATCCACCATTAACCACTTTCTCAATCATGGGGTCTTGATCTAAAAACGATAACACACTACTGAGCCATCCAAATCCATTCCTCAATCCTACCACTGCCAACAATGCCTAATGTATAATGACCACCTAATCACTCATTGCAAAAACCATCCCACTTGCCCCCATTGTAAATCTGACCTTTTTCTCAAGTAATATCCTAACCTTACTTCCCCTCCCTCATATAATATCTGTAACCTGGTCCACCTAACATATTCTTCGAAGTGCAAGACTAAACCTCCACCTCCCAAACCTGAGTTGACAGTTCCCATCAAACCTATTGACAACACCATCCACCCCAATGACGCCATCCACCCCACAGCTGAAGACATCATTCATTCCATGACAATAGTTCTTTAAGACATCCACCCTTTCTGGAGGCCCCACAAAAAATGGTTCAAATGGCTCTGAGCACTATGGGACTTACCTTCTGAGGTCATGAGTCCCATGGAACTTAGAACTACTTAAAACTAACTAACCTAAGGACATCACACACATCAATGCCCAAGGCAGGATTCGAACCTGCGACCATAGCAGTTGCGCAGTTCCAGACTGTAGCACCTAGAACTGCTCGGCCACCCCAGCCAGCCGAGGCCACACATCCTACACCAAATTTCCATTGCTCACCACTCTGTCTTCCACTTCAACATTCAAGGCACCGATTTCTTCAATCAGATCCACTTTCTTTTCACCCATCTCGATACCCTAGTTTAAACCCACACCAGCCACCACCTTTTCTTTCTCACACTCATGGTGTGGCAGCATCCTATTCCACAGTATCCCTCTTTTCAGTCAACAAACCCTTGTTCATGCCTCTCCCAACATCGTATTGATGCTTTCATCCTGAATGAAACCTTCCTTCAACCTCATCATACTACCCACTCTTCACCATGCATCCTCCACTGATTGGATAACCTGCTCCCTTTGGCCCAAGGTGAAATTGCTACTGGCCATCACAAGAAACTCCCTTTTTGGCCACATCCCCTTTAAAACACTTCTACTGAGCACCTTATTCTCTCTCTCTTCCTCAAAACCGTAACCGTTACCTGTGCTAGTATCTATATCCGACCTTATCATTCCATTCCATGTTACTTCCTCACACACATAGATTGTATCTTTCAACGCATATTATTGCCACTGGCCGGCCGCGGTGGCCCAGCGGTTCTAGGCGCTTCCGTCCGGAACCCGGCGACTGCTACGGTCGCAGGTTCGAATCCTGCCTCAGGCATGGATGTGTGTGATGTCCTTAGGTTAGTTAGGTTTAAGTAGTTCTAAGTTCTATGGGACTGATGACCTCAGATGTTAAGTCCCATAGTGCTCAGAGTCATTTGAACCAATATTGCCACTGACCTTAATATCCAGCTGTGGCATCGGTTTATTTACACCCTCCATGGTGATACGGTCCCTCTTCCACTCCATACCCACTTTGAAAGCGATGCCACTCCTGATATTATCTCTCCTAACCTCCTTGGGCACATTACTGCAGCTGGCAGCGACCATCTCCCTCTCCTACTCACCATCCTCTACACTATACATCCCACCCTTGCACCCACTCCTCCTGCCTCTCCCAAACACATCCAGGACTACTTCTGTACCGACTGGGATGCCTGCAACTCTGAAGCCATCGCTTACTCTTCTAACACCCCAATAACATCCACCATGCTGCCATGTTCCTACGACAGATCTTTTCAAATACGACAATTCTCCACGTTCTGATGAAACCCATCCATCCACATAGATCCACACGCCTTCCACATGCACTCCGACTCCTCCATGAATCCTGTCGCTTTTACAGATTTTTCCTGCAGGCCCATGACTGACACACACTTACACACCACTGATGACTGCAAAAACATATCTGAAATCTGCAGACTTCAAAGTAATGTCGCGTTTGGCATCAAACATGCACTGATCTTAACACTGGACTGTCCATAAACTCTTCCAAGTACTGTAAGGCAATTGTCTGCATTTCTGGCAACAACCCTTCCCCTCCTATCACCTCCTGTATGATAATAACCTTCCAGCTGACAACCTAAGCAAAGCCAACCACTTTGCATCGTGCCTCTCTGACACCTCCACCATCCCTGGCGACTCCCCCCCACCGAATATTCCTCACAGAACTCAGTACTTCAATAACGACACAAGACATTCAACAGATGCTCTGTACCAAACGCAATACTGCAACTGGTCACGACTGCATAACCTACAGGCACCTGAAAAAATGCCCCCTTCCCTTCTCCAAAATCCTAGTCACCCTTCCCTTCTCCAAAATCCTAGTCACCCTTAATAAGTGTTTCTATCTTCAGCAATGAAAAAGCTCTCGAATCCTGCTCTTCCTCAAACCTAATAACCTATCACTATCGTCTCTTCCTTCCATCTCATCAGCCTCATCTCAGTGTTTAGCAAGGTTTTTGAGTTCATCCTATCCCACCATATGCGTAAACACCTACAACAACACCTACTCATTCCTGTTCATCAATGTGGCTTCCATACCAGTTTCTCCTCCGATGACCGAATCCAGTACCTTATTCATTTCCTGCACCAGCAAATAAACAACTGCAAATCCGCCCTTTTTGTCTTCCTCGATCTCAAAGCATATGGCCATGAATGGCATTCCAATCTTCAGTTTAAGCTCCAGATCTGTGCACTTCCCATCAATTATGTCAGCCTTATCACACCATTTCTCTCTAACCACCCATCTTATGTCACTGTCAACAACACTAACTCCCATATCTTCTATCCCAGAGAAGGTGTTCTCAAGATTTCGTCCTTCCTCCTCTCCTGTGCGTCCTCTACACCGCTGAGATGCCAAAGCCCCCTCCCCCTTATCATCTCCTCCAGTACGCCAATGACACCATGTTCCACACCCTATACCCTATCCTCCAGAAGTTCCAACGATCCCTGCAGCTGAAACTCAGCCGGTTCACTTCCTGGCGCAACAAGTGGCTACTCAAAACCAACCCTAACAAATACAGGCAATAATTATAGGCCAAACCATCCACAACCTCTGCAACCACAGCTTGTACCTTACCATGGAAAATTCGTGGTAAGTTCCTATGGGACCAAACTGCTGAGGTCATCGTTCCCAAGGACTACACACCACTTAATCTAACTCAAGCTAACTTGCGCTAAGGACAACACACACTTCCATGCCCGAAGGAGGATTCGAGCCTTCTACGGGGGGAGCCATGTGGACCGTGGCAAGGCGCCTTAGGCAACATGGCTACTCAACATGGCCGCCTTACCATTTACGACTATCCTATCCTGTTAGCAAACACATTAAAATACCTCGGACTAACACGTGATGGCTGACAAACGGGGAAGGCCCATCTACTTACCATTCAACAGAAAGCCCGCAATAAAGTAGAATTACTAAAACTACTAACTGGATGAATGTGGGGATTACACCTTTCCACAGTCCAGTACATCTATAAAACCTCGATATGACCCAGTTTCCGCTACTCAAATGTGGCATGGATTTCTGCTCCTCCCTCCTTCTATTATGTCCTGCAGATCCAGGACCACCATGCACTCTGCCTAGCCTTTTGCATCCGCTTACACTCTCCCACCCACATCCTCTATCAACTCATAAAATTCGCGTCCCTCTTCTTCCATCTTGAAGCTCTCCAAATAGCCTACATTATCCATAAACTCAACACTAACTACCCCTAGTTTCTCTGCTGCTCACTGCTCCTGAAATTCACTCTGACTATGGAACATTAATCGCCTTCCGTTATCCGATCTTGAAATCTGCCCTGATATGTACCCATCATACCAGATCTAAAAGAACCCACCTCACCTCACTCTCCTAAATTCCTCCTCCAAATATCCACCCACACAAACACCCTCATACGCACTACCACAACTGCTACGTTCCCATGATACCCCTCTTTCTGGTAGTCTAAGCCCATTCATTACTTCGCTCATCTATGTATCTATTTGAATCAGTGGACACACTGGCTTTTTAATTTTTAACTTATGCAACTGTCTCTCTGTCCTTTATCTTTTGTGAAACATTCATTTGCTATTTCATCTGTGTCGATCTTTTAATTAATCAACAAATCCTCCTTTTATATTTTAAATTATGCAACTGAAACTACGTCTTTTTATTATGTCAAACATACATTTTGTCAACTGCCATGTCCAATTTTAAAATATATTTTAAACATTTTACTTTCATGTGGCAGAGTGGCGACTTGCATGGGCTGACAGCCCACATCCCACTGATATGGGGCGACAGGAATGAAATGACAATAAAGTAAAAAAGAAAAGAAAGTCATTGCTGACTTATTCAAATTCCTGTATTTAAGAGGACGTTCATGCTCGATGCAATGATCGGCAACTGTCCATATAGACTGGCCCACCTAACTGTTTCCACATTCACAGGAAATCTTACAAATTCCCGGGAGTCTCAGGCCGAAATTATCTTTAATGTTCGCAACATTTTTCAAAATTTTTCTGGGTAGCCAGAAGACTAGTCTGATTCCATGCCTCTTTAGGGCTCTACCTACCTTGCTAGTTGTTGCACCATAGAATGAAAGCAGCTCTATGTGTTGGTTCTCTTGGGGTGAATACTGGGATTTCAGACAGTGGGAAAGACAGAGGTTTAGAAGGAGTAATGGTGTATGGGGAGGGTAGTGATACAAGAAGAAAGGGATATGAGTTGTGGAGAGCGAAAAGGAGAGAGAAGTCATGATGTGGAGTGGAACAGGTGGGGAAGGATTAAAATTGGTAGGAGGGATAACTATCAGGATGGATCTCATTGTCTAGGAGAGGGAGTTGTTTGGAATTATACTGGGGTAGGATATGGAGTGTGAGTAGGTGTAGGGATGAAGGGACATGTTTATGAAGGTGTGGCAGCGTACTATGGCTGGTGACCGGAAGTAAGGTAATGGGGTTATTGGAATCTAGTTTGTGAACAGTGTGTGAGTCTAGAGGTGTTTGATGTAGGTGAGGAGGAGTGAGAATTTGGTAAGATGGTAGAGGATCCATGTGGGGGAAGGTGAACGAAATGGAAAGGAAGACAGAGTGTATGGCATTCCAGGATGTGGAGAGACTTATAGAACTTTGGTAGGGCAGAATTCCATGCAACATTTGCATAGAAAAAGATAGATTTTGTAGGTAGGAAGAATAATGGAGGGTGTAAACCCCAAATTTGGCCTCTTAGTAGTTTCAGTAGTTTTAACTTACTGTGGATTTTCTATTGGATAGTTAGAAGGCGAGGATTCCACAATAGTTGCTGCTCAAGGATTAGTCTAAGATATTTTACTGTGTTAGCTAATTGGATAGGATGGTCGTAAATGGTAAGGTAGAAGTAATGGAGGCAGGAGATGTGGGTGGTATGTGCTATAATTATTGTCTGGGCTTTGGAAGGGTTGATCTGAGGAACAATTGATTACACCAGGAGCTAAACTGATTAAGATACATTTGGAGGGACTCTTGGGACTTCTGGAGTGTAGAGGGCAACGAAAGCAGTGTCATCAGTATACTGAAGAAAGTAGACTCATGGTGGTGGTTATTTAGGCATATCAGCAGCATAGAGAAGATACAGGAGATGATGGAGCCTTGGGGCATTCCTGCAGAAGGATGGAAGGTACAGGAATTGGTATTGTCAATAGTGATGAAGTATAGGCGATTAGATAGGGAAGATACAATAAGGTGGACATAGTTAATTGAAAGTGCATATGAAAGGAGTTCGAAAAGAAGACCAGAATGCCATATGTGGTTGTAGGTTCCTATCGGTCAAGGGACTCAAAAGCAGCAGATTTACAGGAGTTGAGTTGGTGGTACAGGAGATGATGAGGTGCAGGAGCATGTCATCAGAGGAAAAATTTGGATGGAAGCCACACTGGTTATTAGGTGTTGAATGTGTTGTGAGAGGATGGATTCAGAGATCTTGCTGAACACTGACATGAGGCAGGTGAGGCAATAGTAGGAAGCATTAGTAGGAGGTTTGTGCAGTTTGTGGAAAAGTATTATTTTGGAGGTTTTTCAGAGCTCAGGATAGTAACTTGCAGAGGGGATAGTGGTGTAAAGGGTGACAAGGGTGACAAGAAAGGAGAGAGGGCATTCTTTAAGGTGTCAGTAGGTGATGCAGTTGTGATCAGGGGATGTGTTGTGTTTTTCGTATAGTACATCTTTTATGCCCTAGCTGCGATTGGTGTATTTAATTCTGTATATGGTATGCTGACCAAGTACTTGAAGCTGGGAACCAGGATTGGGGCAGCAGTGTTAGTACATTTGTGGATAGTAAGGAACAGGGAGCAGTAAAAATGAGGTTGAGGGATGGAGAAGACATTGGAGATATAGGATGCAAAATGGTCAGCTTTGCTCAGGGTATAAGGTTAATATGGAGGAGTGGTCAGTAAGGTATGGGGTTTTTGTCTGTGAATCGATAAAATGCTTTCCAGTACTTGAGAGTTTATGGGGAGTATAGTGTTGAATCTGGTGCATGTCTGGCACCAATCACAGCGTTTTTTATATTTAAGGAATTCCTGATGTGTGTCTGTATTTGCCAGTGCTGCATGAGTGTATCCCAGTCACAAGTTTGCAGGAAGGAACGGTACATATGACGGAATTCTCGAAGGAGCAGTAGTGGTTTTGGGGGGAGGGTGGGACAGTGAAGAAGATGTGTGGTCCTGGTAGAAATGTGGGTGGATACAGCGTGTGACACAGTCTACTGCAGGAAGGAAGTGGTATAGAGGATATTGTCAGGTTGTTAGAATGTCAGGGGCTGGCTAGAACTCTGGGTTTCTGTGAGGTCCCAGTAGGCAATCCAGTTGGTTCAGTAGTAGTGTTGGATAAGTCGTAGATGGAGATTTAGATGGAGTGCATGAGTATGTGGTCCTGGTAGGAATGTGGGTGGTTACAGCATGTGACAGTCTGCTGCAGGAAGGAAGTGGTATAGGGGATATCATCAGGTCGTTAGGTCAGGGACTGGCTTGAAATCTGGGTTAGGTCAGGGGCTGGTTTGAAATCTGGGTTTCTGTGAGGCAATCCAGTTGGTTCATTGTTGTGTTGGATAAGTCATAGATGGAGTGTGTGGGTATGAGGCTGAGTGTAGGAGATGGCAAGCAGTTCAAGTAGGTTGTCACTTCCAATCTAATCAAGGACTCCTGCATTGAGATGTTCGAGGAGGTAGGGAGATGCTAGGATGACATTGGGGGTGGTGTTGCTTTCAGGATAGGTGTGGTGTGGGATGGCAACAATGACACCTTGAACTGATACCACCACTGGAGTTCCTCAAGGGATCTACTATGGATCTTGAGGTCAGCAGCAATAATATAGATGGAACAGATACAAACTCTGTGTTCAAGGAAGTCATAGGAGATGGGGTGATTAGGTCAGATGTAGATGGTTGCACAAGTAGTGGTTAAGATGTGGAAAAAGGAAATTAAGGTAAGGTGTACTGTGGGAATATTGTCTAAAGGTTTGGCTGAACAGAAATGTTCTTATGGTGGCCAATTTCAACTACATCTGGGGAAGGGGGTTATCTGTGTTCTGGAGGATATAGGGAGTGATCCAGATGGTGTGATGAAGGTATGGACGTTACATTGCGACATGGCATGTATTGAAAGATGTTGACTGGTAGGTAGGGAGTGGATGTTGTGGTACAAGATTTTGTAGTGTTGTCATGATATTACAAGGAAATTAACAGTAATTTTTTGGGTGAGGACTAGATGGACCTTAGACTAGGGTGTCAAGGCGAGTGAAGTGGAAGTGCATGTTGTTGTGGGAGTAGGTGGCTTGGGTGTTGAGATAAAAGATGGAGTGGGCAGCAAGCAAGATTTGTTGAAGGGTGTGTGGACCATGGAATGACGGAATGTTTTGGGGAACTATTGTCATGAATTTGATGATGTCCTCTAGCATTGAGGGATGAGTGAATTGTTGGGATGAGTGGGGGTACCAACTGGATGTATGGGGCAGTGAGTTCTGGCTTGGTTGGATGAGGCTTGGCTTTGTGTTTCACGGGATGATGGAGTGAGATCATTGCAAGTGTTGCAGGTAGGCCACTGTGTAAGGAAATAGGAGGCTTTGCATTGTGTATAGATAGGTGGGTTTTAACAATCTGCAACACGAGCACTGGGGGTGGGATTGGGAAGGTTCAACTTGTAGCAGTAGTGGTATATAAAGGCTCCCTCTTTAAGGAAAAGATTCAGTAAAGAGGAGGCAGATTCAGTAAATACACAGATGAGGTGAGTGGACCATTATAATTGTGGATCCAAAAGGCTTTACAAACTTCTAAATTGGAGGTGTGGTTCAGCTCAGATTCCACTTCCTGATCTGTGACTTCAAGGCCGACTTTGGCGATCACTGGAGTGCGAATGGAAGGACAGCAGGGAGGTTGGGATTGTGTGGCACATAATATTGGGGTTGAGGGTGTTAAGGCCTTAGGGATCAGAGGTAAGACAAGGAAATTTGGAGAGAATGTCAGAGTGGAAGTTGGCACTTAAGTAATACAGAGTCTTTTCGTGGGATGATATGCTGGATGTGGAGGCTTGGTAGGCAGTTTTGTTATTGAGGGTGAGGGATTTGGGGGTTAAGGAATTTCGGATCTGGGTTGGAGAGGACATAGGGAAAGATGTTGGAGGAGTGGGAGTTAGGTCTATATGCTGGCTGTCGTTGGGATCAGTTATTGGGTTTTTTGGTATGGCAGTAGGACAGATTTCATTATTTTGTCATTTTGTTGGTTTTTTAATGGCTGTTGGATGAAAGGATGTTTATGGAATAGAGGGTGGCAGGATGTAACGCTGTTGGGGTTACCTTCGAGTGGTGCAGATCCTCCAGCATGGTATGCATTGGTTGGTGCAGTGAGGCTTGATAAGGTGATGCTGACGATGTCATTTGAGGCAACTGTTGCTCAGCGGGCTGTTACTTGTGCCGCAGTGGTGGATAAGGTGGCTGAAGAGTCGTGACTGAAAGTGAAAATATACAGGGAACTAGGGGATGGAGAGAGATGAGAGATGCATGGGCTACTGCTGTGGTGGGAGAGGATACTGTATGAAAAGGCTGATATGTGTAGAGCGGGGAGGAGGGGGGGGGGGTTGCTAGAGGACGTTCTCCATATGATAACTGTGGGAGCAGGAGAAAGATATAGTTGATAGTTGTTGTGGGATGATCCACGACAGCAGACAGTGATGAGCGGCGTTGATTGGTGTGAACGGCGGCCGAAATGGCGCTGGGACGACGGTGACGAGCTGTCTTGGAGTTGCGAGCGTTGAAAATGTCTGCAATGTAATGTTACGCAGTGATCATCTGTTGGCGGTCTCTGTCAGTCAACAGACGAGGTCTGCATGTACACTTTTGTACTGTACGTGTCCCTTCACGTTTCCACTTCATTATCACATCGGAAACAGTGTTCCTAGGGATGTTTAGGAGTGTGGAAATCTCGCGAACAGACGTATGACACAAGTGACACCCAATCACCTGACCACATTCGAAGTCCGTGAGTTCCGCGGAGCGCCCCATTCTGCTCTCGCACGATGTCTAATGACTACTGAGGTCGCTGATATGGAGTATCTGGCAGTAGGTGGCAGCACAATGCACCTAATATGAGAAACGTATGTTTTTGGGGGTGTTCGGATACTTTTGATCACATAGTGTATGCCAGTCACATGTGGAATGTCCAGCTCTCGAAACGCAGCGACTCGACTTCCTAGCTTTCGCTCACTTGTTCCACGACATCGTCAGAGTCATATAATTCGACCTGAGTATTGTTTGTGGCTTGCCGAGCAACCAGTTTCGACAGGTTAGTTATGCCACTCATTAACGTTAGGGCTAGTTGGAAGATCTTTTACCGTACTCGGTACGGAAATGGCGTTGAACGGTTGTCGCATACTTTTCTTCGTGAAACCAAAATATGCAGTGAACACATTCGGGACCAGTTATAACACGGTGTGGTATGAACTCTCCAGCCGGCTGGAGTGGCCGAGCGGTTCTAGGCGCTACAGTCTGGAACCGCGCGACGGCTACGGTCGCAGGTTCGAATCCTGCCTCGGGTATTGATGTGTGTGATGTCCTTAGGTTAGGTTCAAGTAGTTCTAGGGGACTGATGACCTCAGAAGTTAAGTCCCATAGCGCTCAGAGCCATTTTATGAACTCTCCTAAGAACGCCGCGTGGCGTGACGAGCGTGGGGGCGGCCGGGCAAGGTCGGAAACAAAGGATGAGTTGAAAATTTATTAATCAGTACGGAATCAGACGACAGATTCGGGTCGCTTGGTGAGGTACAAAGCGCTGCTTTATCCATAATTTGCTTATCAATTTTATTTCGAAATGTCTAAAGTTTCAGCCGGAGTTAAAGCGTCTAAATAATTACAGAAATTATTTTATATTCCAGCCAATCGCAGCTGTTTAAAGTCATGATGTTAGGAAGAACTCCGCTCACAGCTGGTAAAATTGTTCTTTATTAAAACACGACCGGTTTCGCGGCTTTAAACCGCATCATCAGGTGAAACTACGTGGTAGAAAACAAAGAACAATATCACCACTTTTTGCGGATATTAAAATTAGCAAAGGAATGTCTAAAATATACTCATAACCGTTACGCCCTATTGTGAATGCAAGGGGGAGGGGGGGGGGGGGGGCTGCAGTTTATGACGTAGAAATGCTGCTCGCGGAGTATCTGAATAAGCATTTCCGACATCCTACCAGTTTCAGTATAAAAAATACGAGACAGTTTATAAACAATTTGCAGGATATAATCATAACGCCAACAATACATTTCATCACTTGATGTCAAAAAATGGTTCAAATGGCTCTGAGCACTATGGGACTTAACATCTGTGGTCATCAGTCCCCTAGAACTTAGAATTACTTAAACCTAACTAACCTAAGGACATCACAAACATCCATGCCCGAGGCAGGATTGGAACCTGCGACCGTAGCACATGTGATGTCAATCACATGTATGCTAATACAGGGTGTTACAAAAAGGTACGGCCAAACTTTCAGGAAACATTCCTCACACACAAAGAAAGAAAATATGTTATGTGGACATGTGTCCGGAAACGCTTACTTTCCATGTTAAAGCTCATTTTATTACTTCTCTCCAAATCACATTAATCATGGAATGGAAACACACAGCAACAGAACTTACCAGCGTGACTTCAAACACTTTGTTAGAGGATATGTTCAAATGCCCTCCGTTAGCGAGGATACATGCATCCACCCTCCGTCGCATGGAATCCCTGATGCGCTGATGCAGCCCTGGAGAATGGCGTATTGTATCTCCCGTAGCACTCTCCATACAGTGACGTGGTCAACGTTACCTTGTACAGCAGCAACTTCTCTGACTCTGACATTAGGGTTATCGTCAACTGCACGAAGACTTGCCTCGTCCATTGCAGGTGTCCTCGTCGTTCTAGGTCTTCCCCAGTCGCGAGTCATAGCCTGGAATGTTCCGTGCTCCCTAAGACACCGATCAATTGCTTCGAACGTCTTCCTGTCGGGACACCTTCGTTCTGGAAATCTGTCTCGATGCAAACGTACCGCGCCACGGTTAT
This sequence comes from Schistocerca americana, assembly GCF_021461395.2. NCBI lineage: Eukaryota > Metazoa > Arthropoda > Insecta > Orthoptera > Acrididae > Schistocerca > Schistocerca americana. The sequence goes on from NC_060126.1 coordinate 46,916,337, forward strand.
TGCCCCGTGCTAGTCCATACATCAAATGGGCATCTGCCAACTCCGCATTTGTAAACATTGCACTGACTGCGAAACCACGTTCGTGATGATCACGAACCTGTTGATGCTACGTACTGATGTGCTTGATGCTAGTACTGTAGAGCAACGAGTCGCATGTCAACACAAGCACCGAAGTCAACATTACCCTCCTTCAATTGGGCCAACTGGCGGTGAATGGAGGTAGTACAGTACATACTGACGAAACTAAAATGAGCTCTAACATGGAAATTAAACGTTTCCGGACACATGTCCACATAACATCTTTTCTTTATTTGTATGTGAGGAATGTTTGTTTGCTGAAAGTTTGGCCGTACCTTTTCGTAACACCCTGTATACCTATTGTTCACATACAAAGTATTATCGCGGAGAATCTGAGTATCTTTTCGGAGAGACTATCTAAGGAGATGGAACAAATGCTGGCTTTATTAAAAATTGTTTTATCTTTTAATTATTTTAAATTCGGGGATGATTTTTATTCACAACAAGAAGGCTTAGCCATGGGCTCTCCACTTGCCTATTCCATAGCAAATATTTTAACGACCAACTTTGAACAACAATTTGTGACAAATGCAAGAAGATTAATTTCATGGAATAGATACGTTGACGATGTTTTCATATTATATGATGGTAATAGTGTTGAAACTAACCAGTTTCTTCGGGATCTAAGTAGTTTGAACTAAAAGAAACAGTTCACTGTGCAGTGCGCTGAGAAAGACACTTTACCGTTTTTGGACCTCCAAGTGACCGTACAAAATGGAAATACAAGCTTCGATGTTTACCGAAAGCCAACCACGACAGATCTTGTTATACACAGGCAGCCATGTCACCCAATGAAAAATAAAGGCCGGCCGAAGTGGCCGCGCGGTTCTGGCGCTGCAGTCTGGAACCGCGAGACCGCTACGGTCGCAGGTTCGAATCCTGCCTCGGGCATGGATGTGTGTGATGTCCTTAGGTTAGTTAGGTTTAACTAGTTCTAAGTTCTAGGGGACTAATGACCTCAGCAGTTGAGTCCCATAGTGCTCAGAGCCATTTTTTTTTTTTGAAAAATAAAGACGCAGCATTTTGAGCCATGTATGAAGCGCCCCTTACCAGAGAAGTTCAAGTTGCTGAATATTAGATTATACAGTACATAGCGTACCGGTACCAAAACGGTTACGATTCAGAATTTATTAACGCAATTAATAGAAGTATTCTGTAAAGGAGAATTCTTCCTTCCCATAGCGGATTAGAGAGATATTATATAACGCTTAGCCCAGCCGGGCTCTATTGTTTGTAGAATACCGTATCTGATAAAATTGGCAGACCTGTGAGATAAAAAAACATTAGTCCAGCGTATTTTACATTTTCAGATCTAGGCACAAAACTCAAGTACAAGGAAAAAGCTGTGGTGAATAAATATAATGAAGCGGGTGTATACTGCATTACATGCAGTGATTGCTCATAGAAATACGTAGAACAAACCGGAAGGTCATTCAGAACAAGATTTCAGGAACACCTTAAATAATCCCCACTCAGCGTTAACAGCGCACGTAAGTGAAGAGGGGAACAGCGTGACAAGCCCTCCAGAAAATTTAAAAATATTTCACAAAAAAGCCATATTCTGAATATATTAGAGGAAGTGGAAATTTTTCGACATAAAAAAGAAAACGCATAGTTGACCTTGAATAACCAGTTGGAATTAAAGCGCCATAGCATTCTGGATAATTTTGATTGTTTGTATGATTAGGTGATAGTAGATAATAAAATTTTGTACTATTGTCGCTTGTAAAGGTAGCGACACAGCGGTCCTAGTCACAAGTACATGACGTCACACTGTGCACGTGGATAGCTTCCGTTCCGCCAGCCAACTAGTCTCTCTTTGTCGACTGTGCGGGCCGCTTCTGCCTCTCCCCGCCCTGAGCTGCCCTGCTGTCGTACTGGTAAGACACTGCCACCTGATTCTTTCCACATAGTAGTTTGTGTATGCCGCGACTAATCATGTTAGCACTGACAATTCTTTATCGCCAATCCGGCCTCTTTTTAAGAAAAAAAATTATCGTTTGCTCACTATAAACCATTCTCGTTTATGTTTTTAGGTGCAGGCAAGTTTTAAGGAATGGGGACTTCTTTACCTTTCGCTCGCCATAATATTGGCGACATTATCTGAATAGTAACTTCTGACTAGGAGCGATGAGTATGCCTATGATCCTTTAACACTGTGAATATATTTTAAACATTCCTTTACTATTTCAATGTCAGCAAGAAGTGGTGACACCGTACTTTGCTTGTTACCACATAGGTTCACCTGATGATGCTGCTTAAAGCCGCGAAACCGGTCGTATTTTAATAAACAACAATTTTACCAGCTGTGGGCGAAGTTCTTCCTAACATCATAATTGCAGAAAGGAAAGAAACCTTGTAATAATAATTCCATACATACTGTAAACAGACTTCGGGTGCCGTCATTTTGACAGGCATTAATAATTTGTTCAATATGGTTGCGGCCGTCACAAAGATCGCGTTTAAACGGAGCGTCTTCTTGGTCTTGAGGCACGCACGAATATAGAAAAGACCGCCGTTAGAACGACGGAGGCTGCGGCAGGCTAGAGAACTTCTCGGGTAAAATGGAAGGTGCCCGTTCTATGACATGCGGGCGACAAGTGGCCTCTTGATTAAACAGCAAGCTGGCAGCACAACCATTTTTTTTAACCGGAGGCAAGCTAATGAGACGTGCCGAGCAGCTAGTGACACCTCTGAGCATCACTACTTCTTGAAATGTCTACCACCTGACATCTCGCTTGCGACAGCGTCTTGCCTATAGGTACGCTGCGCCATACTGCGGTAAAGTTTTACTGGTTCGTTACGTCGGGGACAGTCTGGTAATGATGCCCGGATACGTACGCCGTTTCGGTCGGTTACTTCAGGGACAGTCTGCTAACGATGCTCGGATTCGTACGCCGTTTCGGTCGGTTACTTCGTGGACAGTCTGTTAACGACGCTCGGATTCGTACGTCGTTTCGATCGGTTACTGCGGGGACAGTCTGGTAATGATACTCAGATTCGTACGCCGTTTCGGTCGGTTACTTCGGGGTCAGTCTGGTAATGATGCTCGGATTCGTACGCCGTTTCGATCGGTTACTTCGGGGACAGTCTGGTAATGATGCTCGGATTCGTACACGGTTTTGGTCGGTTACTTTGGGGACTGTCTGGTAATGACGCTCAGATTCGTACCCCGTCTCGGTCGGTTACTTCGGGGACAGTCTGGTAATGATGCTCGGATTCGTACGCCGTTTCGGTTGGTTACTTCGGGGACAGTCTGGTAATGATGCTCGGATTCATACGCCGTTTCAGTCGGTTACTTCGGGGACAGTCTGGTAATGATGCTCGGATTCGTACGCCGTTTCGGTCGGTTACTTCGGGGTCAGTCTGGTAATGATGCTCGGATTCGTACGCCATTTCGATCGGTTACTTCGGGGACGGTCTGGTAACAATGCTCCGATTCATACACGGTTTTGGTCGGTTACTTTGGGGACAGTCTGGTAATAATGATGCTCGGATTCGTACGCCATTTCAATCGGTTACTTCGGGGACAGTCTGGTAATGATGCTCGGATTCGTACGCCGTTTCGGTCGGTTATTTCGGGGTCAGTCTGGTAATGATGCTCGGATTCGTACGCCGTTTCGATCGGTTACTTCGGGGACAGTCAGGTAATGATGCTCGGATTCGCACGCCGTTTCGGTCGGTTACTTCGGGGTCAGTCTGGTAATGATGCTCAGATTCGTACGCCATTTCAGTCGGTTACTTCGGGGACAGTCTGGTAATGATGCTCGGATTCGTACGCCGTTTCGGTCGGTTATTTCGGGGTCAGTCTGGTAATGATGCTCGGATTCGTACGCCGTTTCGATCGGTTACTTCGGGGACAGTCTGGTAACGATGCTCGGATTCGTACGCGGTTTTGGTCGGTTACTTCGGGGACAGTCTGGTAATGATGCTCAGATTCGTACGCCATTTCGGTCGGTTACTTCGGGGACAGTCTGGTAAAGATGCTCGGATTCGTACGCCGTTTCTGTCGTTTGGCGATCGCCAGTATTTCGCAACTGAACGGGAGAGCAGCAGTGCCAGCCATGCATCAAAGTTCACCAAAGCCTGCACCTTCCTCGTCCGCCGTATCCCTTGCCCCCTCCGCCCACCCATTTGTTGCCGGAACCTAGTTCTCATGGTCCAGTATTCTCTCCAAAGTGTTCTCAGAGAAACTTGTTGGCTACAGTTCAATACTATTTATATACATCGTAGCGTGAATATTTTTAGGGCAATGGACGCTGTCCTCAGTTAAGAATGTATTGTTCTGTACTCATTTCAGAATATATTTTTGTTTTTATTTCTGAATCTTTTGTGTATTAGTGTTGCGATTTCTATCAGCTTTTCCCTGCATCGAGTAAGTCGTACGAACAAGTTTGTAAGAAGTTTGAACGTTGTATAAAGTCCTGTCTGGAAGACGCCGTACTGAGCCCTGAGGCCGGCCGCGGCCGTCGTCGGTGTCTTTTGGCGGGCTGCGCGGTGCGGCACCTGCCGCCTACGTCGCGCGCAGACAAGGCGCTGTCACGCGGTCCGCAGCGGGGCGCGCGGATGCGGGAGGTCTGCGCCGCAGCGGGTGGCAGCATTGTGCGGGGCTCCCCCTTCCCCGCCCCCACGCGCCGGCGCGGCGCGGCGACTGTTGATCAGCAGGCCTGCCAGCCGCACGCGCCGCTTAGTGACGCTCCGCCGGCCGCCCCGCCGCCAAAAAAGGCGCCGCCAGCTCCCCGCTCGTCGCTCGCCGGATCCAGACGTGGGCAGCCTGCGGGCGGCTCCTGCTGCGGCTGACAGCGTAGCGCGGTCGGGGCGTGAGGGCTGCCACAGTAGGGAACGGGGTCTCCTCTCTGTTTTGCTTCGACGTGTGGGCTTCCTCTAGTGCAGGCGTGGGCAACCTTTGTGTTGCATTCTCGTCGCCACTGTTGAACTCCGTCGCCACTGTAGAGGCTTGTACCGTAGGAATCAAGGGAGAGGATGTTGTTTGGTGGCCGGTTTCCCCTCCCCACATGCAACTGCACACATGTATTAACAGGGCTCTTTATTTACATAAACTGGAAGCTACTTACCTATAAGAGAGTCCACGTGTGTGGTACAAGCTCTACCATAACAGTCCACGTTAACCTCACTGCTGGTCAAGTACAAGTCCCACCGAACTGGACTGCGGGTTACCGGCCGAAGTGGCCGTGCGGTTATAGGCGCTGCAGTCTGGAACCGCGAGACCGCTACAGTCGCAGGTTCGAATTCTGCCTCGGGCATGGATGTGTGTGATGTCCTTAGGTTAGTTATGTTTAACTAGTTCTAAGTTCTAGGGGACTAATGACCTAAGAAGTTGAGTCCCATAGTGCTCAGAGCCATTTGAACCATTTTTTTGGACTGCGGGTTGGTAGTCAGTGACTGAGAGGCTGCGCTAGTGACAGACAGACTGACTGAGCCCTCCGGTCCGCAGCGGCGATCTAAATACTTGCAGTTGAGAGCGCGCTATCGGCGTTTTGCTTGCGAGGCTGTCTTTGGCCTCTCTCCTGATAGGTGGGCTTGATCCAGTGCCTACTATCGATCTTCGCGCTACATCTTTGCTGACCGGTGTGTTGGCGGCAGCTTACGCCATCACACTTTGGTAATCTGCAGGCCTGATTCACTGTTCAATTTATACGGATCCACGGTGCTGAGACTGTCGAGTCGTTGTTTGCAAAGTGGACAAAGTAAATTCGGATCAAGAATAGCTGCCAACGTAACTTGGAAGTAGATATCCTCAGAGTATTGAAGCAACTCACATCCCTTAATAAAAGCATGTCTTCCAGTCGAGGCTACGTACCAATTAGGTTCCTTTCAGAGCATGCTGGTGCAATAGTTCCATACTTAACAACCATACACAACCACTCGCCCGGCAGAAGATTTGAACCCAAAAACTGGAAAGTTGCACAGGTCACACCAATATTCAAGAAAGGCAGTAGGAGTAATCCACTAAACTACACTATGAATCACCAGAGGTTGAAAATACCGCTTCATTTGCAAATTTCTTTATTTTCACATGACCAGTTTCGGACTGTTATAAGCCCATCCTCAGGTGTTAAAGCTGTGCCATGAGCGCCTGGTACACAAGGCGCTTGGGGACCGCAGCACAGCTACGACACCTGAAGATGGGCTTATAACAGTCCGAAACCGGTCGTGTGAAAATAAAGAAATTTACAACTGAAGCTGTATTTTCAATCTCTGCTATAATCCTCAGTTGCGGATGTTCTTCCAACAGGATTGTTTGTACTATGAATTATCTCGAAGAGAACGGCCTATTGACACGCAGTCATCAAACATTTAGAAAACATCGTTCTTGTGAAACGTAACTAGCTCTTTACTCAGATGAAGTGGTGAGTGCTGCTAACAAGGAGTTTCAAATTGATCCCGTATTTCTACATTTTCTGAAAGTTTTGACACCGTACCTCATAAGAGGCTTATAACCAAATTGCGTACTCATGGAATATCGTCTCAGATGTGCGACTGGATTCGAGATTTACTGTCACAGTTCACACTAACTCAAGGAAAGTCACCGAGTAAAACACAAGTGATTTCTGGCGTTCCCCAAGGTAGTGTTCTATACCTTCTGCTGTTGCTTATCTGTATAAACGGTTTAGGAGGCAATTTGAGCAGCCGTCTTAGGTTGTTAGCAGATGATGCTGTCGTTTATTTTGTAGCAAAGTCATCAGAAGATCAAAACAAATTGCAAAACGATTTAGAAAAGAAATCTGTTTGGTGCTAAAATTGGCAACTGGCTCTAAATAACGAAAAGTGTGAGGTCATCCAAACGAAAGCTAAAAGGAATCCGATAAACTTCGGTTACACGATAAATTAAATCTAAAGGCCGTAAATTCAACTAAATACCTAGGAATTATAATTATGAACAACTTAAATTGGAAAGAACACATAGAAAATGTGGGTAAGGCAAACCAAAGACTGCGTTTTATTAGCAGAATGCTTAAAAAATGTAACAGATCTACTAAAGAGACTGCCTACGCTACACTTGTCCGTCATCTTCTTGAGTTCTGCTGCACTGTCTGGGATCATTACCAGATATGGTTAACGGAGTACATCGACGAAATTCAAAGAAGAGCAGCAAGTTTTGTATTATACCGAAATAGGGGAGAGAGTGAGACTGACACGATACAGGGGTGGACTTCATTAAAACAAGGCGTTTTTTGTTGCGGCGCCATCCTTTCACAAAATTTCAGTCACCAACTTTCTCCTCCGAACGTGAAAATGTTTTGTTGTCGCCGACCTATATAGGGAGAAACGATCATCATAATAAAATAAGGGATATCAGAGCTCGCACGGAAAGGTATAGGTATTCGTTATTTCCACGCGCTGCTCGAAATTGCAATAATAGAGTTCTAAAAGTGATTCAAAAAGATAATATGTGTGAAATCTTATGGGACTTAAGTGCTAAGTTCATCAGTCCCTAAGCTTGCACACTACTTGAGCTAAATTATCCTAAGGACAAACACACACACCCATGCCCGAGGGAGGACTCGATCCTCCGCCGGGACCAGCCGCACAGTCCATGACTGCAGCGCCTTAGACCGCTCGGAAAGTGGTTCGATGAACCTTCTACCAGGCACGTAAGTGCGATTTGCGGAGTATACATGTAGATGTAGATGTAGATGAAAGGCGGAGTTGCCTTGTCTGGCCAAGAAAGTGAATTACCCAGGGGAGGAGGACGAAACGAAACGAAACGAAATATCAGGGGTAGAGAGGATATGTGATGTTATTTCAGCGATTTCAAATCAAATCAAATTTCCATACAACTTGGACAGTATGTACCTAAGACGTCGCACTCCATCTGACACGCATTCGCTTGCGAATGTGGTAGCGTAGTGAGTCGATACCACGCAGTGGGCAATCGTTCACGATCAGATAGTCGCAGCCTCTTTGCGGAAGTGATACTTCAGGACTGGTCTCAAGACTTATTTTTATGTCTTCGTTGTGAACACTTTAAGTGTTTGACTTGTACTAGCTTTGTTTTGGACTTGTATCTGTAATTCATAAAGGAGTAATTGTACGGAAATTAAGTACAGTGCAATAATTTGTCGGAGCCCAAATTCTATCATTCCTTTTATTCTGCCTCAGAATCCACGCATCGTCCATACGGAACATGGGTACTTTTGGCAACGAGACCCATTGGTCATTTCAGGTAAGTGTACCGTAAGGCCGTTGTATCCTTTTCAGAGTCAATCTAACCCACAAATAATGTAACTGGTCCTTGATATCGGATAAAGTTGGGGTAAACGGACACATTAAGCTGAATTTTTAAAACAACCATTAAAAAGTCAAAAGTTTTGCTTTATATAACTAATATGTTTATACCTTAGGTCGAAATAATAGGAGGTTCTCTAATTTTGTTTTCAGACCAGGAATAATGAAATAAGTGGAAGCCAGGAAGAATGATCTAACCACTGCACCTGAGTTTCATTACACTGGTATAGATTTTTTACACAGGTTCATATTTTTCATTTTCCACTACGTTCTTGTTCGCTGACCCTGGCCATTTTTTCTTTCGCATGAGTAATAAAAGCAGGATCCGTCAAAATGAGTGATTTACATATCTTGCGTTTGTTTTTGATAGATACCGAAACACACGGCACAGGACTGATGTCCTTGAAACATCTTCTCCTATTCGCAGTGTCCTTCGTGATCTCTGTTGTCGGCTGTGCAGTCAGTTCCTCCAACCGATTATTTCCAGGCACTCGTGAGTCTGATGTTTGATCGTCAGAATGCGGTGCTGTGGAAGTGGTGGGGCCGACAGCGCAGTTGCAGGAGCACACTTGCCGAGGCAGGCGATTCGGGTTGAATGGATGATTCCCACAATCATTGAACCCCTTCACAGCATTCAAGAGAGTAGGTGCATGGCTTCACATCACGACAAAAATAGCTCCAAATGCTACTTTATTAATTCCTTTCCCTGGATTTCTTCTGACGTACATCCTGCAGCTATCACTGCAAAATATCTGTAGTGGAGCGAAGAAAGATGCATCAAGGGGCTGTGTACAGACGCACACTGTTGGCTGCAGCCCTCTCCATATTGAAGCTTCTGAACAATGTGTGCCATGGCCATCCAAAATGAGAACGACAGATCGAGGAGGATTCGCGTTAATAAAATCGTGTAAGACTGAGGTTACTGTTTCCGTTTCATGCAGCCACTTTCTGAAAGGACTTCTTTTGTACAAAGAGATTGTAATTGTCGTTATATTCTACCCACAACGTAGAAATGAAAGGATGAACTTACTGGCCTGCAGTAGAAACACTGTTTCACTTTTTTCTCAATGTCTCTCTTGCCACACTGCATATAACTCTTTGTTTTGGTTTGTAAATGAACTACAAACCCATCTCGTCACAGCTGTGAATATCTGAAGATTTTTTCCAGAAGCTCTGTTTATCCGACAATTTCTTTTTAATTTTTGAATAAGATAGCGACCTTCTCATTCATCATTCCACAGGCTTGAACATTCGAAAGGTCTTTCACAAATTGGAAGACTAAGATTTTTGTGCCAACGAAAAAAGCATTGACGGTGTGGCAAACTACAGAGGTCTTTGTATATTAACCAGTATGCAATGGTGTATAGCTTTGAGATACATTCTATCAACTACAATTTTGTTCCTTGGAGAAAAGCTATATGTTGTTTAAATTTTGGATTGTGCACACTTCTAACCACTTATCTTCTGAAGGGGACCACACCCTGCCTATCTAACCCATGTTAATTTATGCAAGTATTTGACCCATTTCTGAAAAAAACTATTTGATGCAAGACCTTAATATTTTTACTGTATGTTACATGATGCTAATGGAGTCAACTGTACTAAAATCTACTTTATCCATATTATAGTTTTTAAGAAATACTATTTTAAATTCATTAACTAAAAATATTAAGTTTTATCTGCAGAAAATATGTTTTTGTTAACTTCCTTATGGGGGAATATTATTGAATGTAGTACCAGAGGTTGCTTGTTATGTTATGCAGAGTCTCTGAAAACTTCGTTCAGTTATCTATGATAGTTTCTGATATAATCGGGCATACATACTGAAAATTTTAGTTTGCAGGAAATTGACTTTACAGAAAAAACTTTAGAAATTTGTTACTTACAGTAAATTAAAACTGTCCTGCTGCATATGATGGCCCTTCTTTGGCCTCTAGCAGGTCTTCCAGCTTCTTTTCCACCTTCCTGGGTGTTTGTCTTGCTTTCTTGACCATATTAGCTGCAGATCTGTCTGCATCGGTTATCCTCATTTTATCGCAATGTTGCAGCCTAGTGATCATATTTGCACCAGGATTAATTCCCAGCTTTTTCAGTACCTAACACGTTCCAATATTACCACAATTGAATGTAATAACAGCATCATGAACTCCTAGTTTCATTGTATGCATGCCTACAAATCCAGTTTCAGGACGGCGGTTCCAAATTATGCTGTTGAAACATTCATTTGGGTTCCGTGTCTGCCCATGCAGACATTTCCTTAGAAGGTCAGGATGAGCCAAGGCTCTGAAAATAGGTTTAATTGCTGTAATAACAGCAGGAGGAACAGAATGCTGGTGAGCATAAGATTCTCCAGTTGCCTGAGCGCTATTGTATTTGCACCACGGATTTTATCCTGATGGACACAGTCCATGACATGGCTTATCATCAGTAGAGGACGTTACGTATAGGCTTAACTTGCAGGGGCTACTATGTAAATAGCTCTGAAAGAGGTGAGTACATTTCAAAACAAGCACTCCAAACGTAAGTATAACAACTACTCGCAATCACACTTGAACAAAACTAACTGCATGTTGTTTACAAACAGCAGAAACAAAAGAATACCGACCGTTGGATTCCAAGTATAGCCAACACACGCGGGAGTAAAAAAAATCCATAACGTGCAGTGTAGGGGATATAAAGATCTAAAATATATGCAGAAAAGTGGGTGACAGAAAAGTGGGTGTGGCGCATAAACACACGTGGTAGGAAAATGCTCTTTAAATGTTCGAAATAAAACCTTAATCTATCGAAATATGATGGAAACAGCAAATCGATTTTTTCCGACCTGAACCACGGTGTGGTCCCCTTAACACGTGTTGGACCAAAAAAAGTTGCAGCAGCTGGGGCTAGCAGCGTGTTGTCCTCTTTAAAAACCGTGAAAGACAGCAGGTCCTTTCGACCCACCTTTGTTCCACTTTATTTATACAATAGAAAAGACAGTTACAGTCTCTATGGGCAATGAGACTGTTAGAGAGGGTTGCCAATGGTCTTGATGTTGAAGTTAATGTTAGCTAGGTGCACGAAGGCAGTAGAGTTGGAGCAGTTGTTTTGTCAGATGGCCACGGCTGTGGCAGGAGAGAGCAGGTACAAAGTATAAAGTATAGAGAGTGCGAAGGGAGACCCGGGCCGGTGCGCCTTCACACAGCAGAAGCCGCTGTAGAGGACTCGGCCTCAGCCGTGGGCTGTCACTGGCCACAGAAAGCGGAGAGCCCAAGGTGGGGCCACAGCATATTACCCTGAAGCCAGGGGCAGAACTACAGGATGTTTCAAAAAGGACTTTAAAATTTTGAAAACTCATACCAGTTAATTCATAGTATCTACAGAGATGATTGTAGTGTCAATTTGTACTGGAAATACATCAAATATTGTCTCGCGTTGTTCGCTAGTGCCGAATCGTACCGTAAGGAGCACCAGCGGCAGTTGCGTTAAAGATGGCTGCCATCACTGGACCTGTGCGTGGTAGGTGTATGTTTTGGTTTGAAGAATCGAAATGAAAAGCGGTGAAAATCCACATAAAACATTGCAACATGCTCGTGATAGCCGTAAACTGAACGTTTTTTGTGCGTTGAACAAGAACAAAGTGTTCCCATTAGATAACCGTCAATGGGATAGTTTACCTGGATATGTTACAATTTTTGATGCTACAGATAGATGAGGATGACCAAGAATGGAATTTTTACTTATGCAAGATGGTGCACCACCCCACTACCAGGCTGAGGTCCGGGATTTTGTCAGTGGCCACTTTCCAGGTCAATGGATTGGCCACGATGCACCAATTGCATGGCCCCCACTTTCCCCCCGACATGACACCATTCGATTTTTTAAAATAAGGATTTGTCAAGGATGTCATGTTTGTAACTCCTGTGTTAGCTTCTCTATCTAAACTTAGAGCAAGAATTTAAGCTACCACTGAGCATGTTACACCTTCAATGCTGCACCGAATTTGGGAAGAAACTGACTTCCGATGGAATGTGTGCAGGATAACCAATGGGAGCCACATACAACATCTTTAGTTCAAGGTAAAAAAAAAAAAAAGTGATGCGTTTCCCTACAAAAATAACACTAGACCCAACTCTATATTTTCTTTCAATAAACTTATATGAATTTTTCAAGTTGTTAAGTCCGTTTGAAACACTCCGTATTTGTACAACTGCTTTTGTCGAGCTTCGAGAGACGGAGGGTGCGGCAATTGTTCCCGGCTGAGGCGAAGTGTGATTTGCTGTTTTGGCAGGGTTCTCATGATGTCCTGTGGGGAGCTTCCTGTAAGGTAAGTATCAGCTACGTTGACGAATCGCCAGAATGGGGCGGCACTTGGTGGATGTGATAGAGATAGGGCTTTTTTTTTTTAAGGTCACACAGACCCACAAGCTGGGCTGTTTTCTGTGTTTGTAAAATAGCAGTGTGCTGATTAGGATATGGACTGTAATGCCAGAAAATGTAACACAGGATACCTGTCCGTCTCATAGTGGGAGCCTGTACGGTAAACGAAGCGATATGCAGTTACCGCAGATGTGATTTGCCGGTTTTCAATTTATGGTTTTAGCTTTTTGGCACAAATTTCAATGGAACCTTTAGCGGACTTGCATGTAGCGTCGAAATACGTGGATTTGCTCAAGAATCACGGAGATGTGTGGTAGGTTTTCTATTGCAAATCACGGAGGCGTGAGGAGATTTGATTGCAAACCACAGAGGAGAGTAGTCGATTTGGTTTTCGAAAAGAGATTTGTTTTTGGCTCGGAGTCCGGTCGTGAAGCTGAAACTCAGCGAGAGGAGATGGAGGTCCGCCGTTCTACCTGACGCCGAGGTTCACTGGCCACCACATCTCGAGATCTCTGTGTAGGCATGGTGAGCATTTTACAGCATGGGCACTAGAAAGCTTTCGAGTGAATTTCTTTTACTACACTGTGCAATCACAGCAGCAGCAGTCAGTGTCCGATTTAAGCACACTTTGGTAGTTTGTTTTAGAGTACTATTCACAATTACTGTCATTTGCATTAATTGCAGTCAGATCGTATTAGCCATTTCTTTAAAAGTCTAACTCTGAGTGAAGTCACCACCTTTGTTCAGCTTAGTCAACTGACTATCAGAACGCTTCACTTTATAACGATAAGGAAGATTATAACTGATATATTGAGCTGACTTATATTCCATTTAATTTATGTCTTTTAGAAACTAATCTGTTATAATCTTGAATACTACCTTTTATTCGAGTTAACAAGATCCCTTGATCACCTTTACTAACTTTAGTTATCTATGTGGGAATTAATAGGAGTAGTCTTGGAATAAAAAAGTCAATTTGTTGTTTTCAGTTTTGCTACATAGGGTCACATTTCTTGTCATTTGTGTTTAAATCTGATGAAAATAATTTCCACTGTAACATCACTGAAGTATTAGTTCTGTGTCTCTGAAATACTAAGAGGCAAAAGTTCATTAGACATATCCACATACTTGCCCACCAGAGAGAGATTTTGTGCAGTTGGAGACCCTGCCAGGATTTAGAATTTTTCTGGAAATTTGGTATGTAATAAGGCCATCATTATTGAATGAATCTTGTGTAGAAGTGATTGCCTGGTACGATTGGGTTTTTCTTAATAAACTTAATTTGCAGTTCATAATATTCAGTTAACTACTGGTTGATTTCATACAGCAGAACTGTGAACCATTAGTTCCACAACAACTGTGGTAGCTGGCATGAATTTTTTACTAATATGGTTTTTCTTCTTAGGTAAATGATTTCTGTGTGTGCTAGTCTGCGATTCTGCACCACATACGGTGTTATTTATTATGTCAGTACAGTGTTGTTCTTTTGGAGGGGTTATTTATTACATTTTTATCAATATAGTGGAAACAATTTTTAGTTAGTAGGCAATTTTCATTCGGGTTGATAATAATGAAACGTTAGAACATCATGTGGATGAGAACAACGAGCAAAACATGGTAAGAATGTGGGGAGAGTACAAATAGAGATTTCAGTGAGGATAAAGTGCAAAACAAGAAAGTAGACGAATTCAGGGATGAGCTGTTCAACTTTCATGCAAAACAGTCAGTCTGGAGTGGTGATAGGTTGCAACAGATTGTAAGGACTTGTCTGGCGCGAGGATGAAGGGGATGAAGGGGGAGCAGGTTCACAACGTGTAGAAGCAGCAGTCATCACCTAACATGCGACGGCCAGAGAGAGTGAGGTATCAATTAGGCCACCAGACCTATGTAGTGCAGCAATTTTATGCGTATCTGCCCTAGAATTAGCAACAAGAAAGAGTATACAGTTCGACACAGTTTATGAATTTTTAAAACAAGTGGAGGGGAAAAGGCAGAAAAGGAAAGACATAAGGAAAGTAAAGAAAATAAGAAATTTTTAAAAGAAGCAGAAAAGAAAAGACAGGATTTTGCTAGGAAATTAGAACAAAACGCAATAGATATCAAAGACAAGATGGCGAAAATTCTGCAGACAGCAGTAGAGTAGGAACATGTAGCAATTGATGTGAAGAAAGACGCAAGGGTAGCTTGTAATGAGGCATTAGGAGCAAGGGAAAAGACGCTAGTCGAGAAGAAGTATGCGAGACAAGCAAAACAATCGGTTTTTCTAACAAAGAAAGTGCTATGTACGCTACAGCAAAAGGGGGAAAAAATTTCAAAGAAAAATAAAACCACAGGAACAGATATCGCAAAACTCGGAGCAGATAAGTCAACTAAATCACCAGAATGAAGAACTCACGAAAATACAAGAGGATCATTCTCGAATCAATACGCAGCAGAGTGAAATTATGAAAGATGTCAAAGAGATTCAAGATCGCGTAAAACGCATTGATAGTCGATACATGAATAAACTGATAGAGGGCAGCAATTATAGTAAACGAATTGAGCAGGAACTGAATATGGAAAGATCACATATGGATGTAGTGATACCAGTGCATACCACAGAATCATCAGTGTATCATGTGGCTACTGCATGCGCACCACAAATAAATACCACGTGAGACATGACTCACGTCCAAACCATTTCATAATTCTGTACCAATAAAGAGATATGTATCGTACATTAGTGAGAAAAATACTCCACGAATTTGTAGTAACCG
Source organism: Schistocerca americana (assembly GCF_021461395.2). NCBI lineage: Eukaryota > Metazoa > Arthropoda > Insecta > Orthoptera > Acrididae > Schistocerca > Schistocerca americana. The sequence goes on from NC_060126.1 coordinate 46,931,780, forward strand.
CTCGTGTAATGATGTCACACACAACAGAGCAGAAGTTCGCATTTCAGAAGCAAGGGAAAGAGCAATTGAAAATAATGATACAGGATTCGACCACAAATATTTGGTATCGGTTCAAAACTTTCAAAACTATTGGGACAGCGGTAATACTTTGCACCCCGATTCTTGGTTTACACAGTTTGATAGGCTGATGCCTCCTTCTTGTCTGTGAGGGTATAAACTGGACCAAAGGGAGGTTTAGTCATAAAAAATGTGTGGTGCTGCAGACAACTGCAGGGCATACAAAGAATTTCGGAATGTGCACCTTGCCAGTGATTGGTCACAAGAGATGCAGCACAGCATAAAACAGGAAATCATCATGAGTTGAGACCTAGAATCACTGGGATTCTAGAGCCCTATAAATTATTTGAAGCACTTGTCAAGAAAATCAGTTTCTATGATAAGCAGGAAATCCATGTTCCAATCCCTGTTCGGAACTAATTCTCACATGTCGTTATCGGATAGTAGATATTTTCCTAATACAGCCGATATCAAGGAATTTGCAGCCATAGAATTAATTTGGAAAGCATAAACAGTAAATGTATTGTTAAAGGGTAGAGAAAAGTGAAGAGCATGGCTGGAGCGATGGCTGAATGTGTACACACTTTGATCTGTATTAAGAAACTATTTGTGCTTTACTGCTTCAAAGTGATCTGTAGAATAATCTGTGAAATGGAAAACGCATCTCACTGATATAATTTCAGTTCATTTAACTTTAATTTATTGTTAGGCAATGCCAGAAATGAAGGCTCTGTATATTATTTTTAAAAGTGTACATATGATTTTCGTGGAAACTGTAGTAATGACACTGATATCACGGAACCAGTTAACCATATAGCTCCTTTACAGTTCACCGTGAAAAAAGCTAAAGAAGAGCATCGACACAGTTGGACATTTGAAGGATATTTCCAATGTGTCGCTTAAGAGATGCTTCTATAAACACAGAACTAGCTTTTATTATTTTTACGACCATGCTAGTGACTATAGCGTCTTGTAAACAAATTTTAAGCAAATTAAAGATGATAAACCTTTACATAATATGGTTTATACTTGGAAGTAGACCGTCAAATTTAGCTACCTTGTCGACAGAATGCTAGACGACTGATAAACTTGACTTCTATGACATAATCAATGTTTGCTCCTCTCAAAGCAAAAAACGGAAAGTAGAATTATATCAAATACACAATCGCTGGAAAGAGTTATAGCCATTTTAAATTTCTAATGAACAATTTATGTGTTATTAATAATTTAGAGGTACAATCGATAGCCTTCTTTTTACACTTCATATACTAAAATCGAAGTAAAGTGTTTGAGTTTCATCTTAAATGAATAATTGTGGTTCAAAAGTAACGACTTAAAAGAAAGAGATGCGACTAGTTAATTGAGTGCACAAAATTCTTGAAAATACAGATATAAAAGAAATAATTCTGCTCATTCTCTTTCCGAGCCTCGGAATCACGTGTCTCAATCTCGTCGCCAATTGAGTAGACCAGTTCTTCGAAATTGCTAACTGTTTTATTCCCTGACATGCTTCTTCTCGTAAAGTTGCGACATCACTGAAATTTCCAATTCATAGGCCAAAAAACAAAAAAACAAATGAAGCGTGAAACAATTGTCATCAGTATCGGTACATTGTCAAACTCTAAGTTATATCGGATTTATTATGAGTTACTTCGCACATACACTGAAGCAGCGACTAGTTGACAGTTGTTGGAAAATCTGAAACGCGCCGCGCGCCGCAGCTGAATTATGCAGCGCCAGGCGCATGCGCGCGACGGCGAGGCGTGCCCAATCAGAGCGAGTGCCGCCATCAAAGTTTTACGCAGCAAACAGCGCGCCAGTGCAAACAACTGCGCATCCCTGCTGCTCCCTGGGGGGCCACGGCGTGCACCGCTGACTCACTGCCGGAAGAAAACACGCGGCAAAATCCGCCAGCGCGTAGTAACAGATAAATAGTTGTTATCTGCCGATATTGTGGGTCCACCTTGGTGAAAACTACTCCAAGTGACGTTCAATAAGGCAACTATCGGTTCCAGTTGGATGTCTAACAGGCTTCGTACTTCTCCCTTCCAAGCATTTATCTTTAACCTCAAATAAAGAACGAGTATTGAAATCATAATTTTACTTGCCACCAGGCAAGGAAGTAGTCAGGATTTTGCTAAACGGAAGGTCCGTTTTGTTAAAGAGGACCTTAAAAATGCTTATGTGTTTCATTTATTCCGAAAACACATTTATTTACTTTTTAATTTTATGTACATAATTTTCTGTTGCGAAGCCTTCTTGCAATAATATTTGGTCTATAAATGTAAGCAAGGAAAGCTTTTCTTAAAAAAGTATAAAACACTCACAAACACAAACACACACACACACACACACACACACACATAGCCGAGAAACACCCAAATGCACAATTAAATATGTCTTTATTTGGGAATATGATAACATGATAATTTCTCTCTGTTGCCAAATGAATTAATTTTCCAATATATTGCATTACATCTCTGCTAAAAAAAGACTCAGCTCAGTCTTATACTATAAGTTTCATTACCACACAGCAGAGGGATCTCAAAGTTGGGTTGAATAATTCATGTCTCTTTTTAGGCAATAGCTACCTTTCTGCTTCAACAATATTGTGTTTAAATTTACGGCTTATCTGAAACCAAATCAGAATTCCTTCAGCACATCAAAGCATCCCAGGCTCCTCAATTCAGTCTCAAATTTTATGAAAGTATCTTGCATTTTATTAACAATCTTCAATTTATATATGTCACCAAGAACTTTTTAAAAAATTATTTCAACAGTCAACTTGATATTATAGCAACCAAATTTGTATATTAATCAAAATGGGATACATAGACATTATGACCTACACTTTTGGGCTGTTAAATTTGATTCATATATTGATTTCAGCTAGGGCTGTAATGTATGCGACTTCATAAATCAGTTTGTATTTGTCCATGATAATTAGGTTATACATTCTATCCCTCTAGCCTACAGTAGAGTCCTCTACGATGTACAACATACATTGTCGATTGTATGATGTTCATTTACAAATAAATGAGAGTTGTCTTGGTTGCACTCACTCTTCCAAGGATATTACAAATGTGACATTCCAGAGTATAACATAGTTATTGTAGTAAAACTTGAAGGCATGATATATCGATACCTCCTTGGAAGAGATGTTCGGCTCGTCTTTGATGCAGATTTTTTCATTTAAGAATCTTTAAGTGAACTGCAATCTTTTACCAAAGAACGGAATCCAAAAGAAATTGGCTGTGGCCTTCGTGCTGGATTAATCAAGGTATTTGCCTAAGGTAAAAATGAGAAACCACAGAAAACCAGTTTGAAGATTTCTGGCGGATGGATTCGAATCACCTCATCTCCAAATCCAGGGGTTGATAGCTGAATGCCTCAACGCGCAGAGCTACCACCGTTCGTGGAGAATTTGGGTAAAATTGGTTGTTGTACATTGTTTCAAAATAAAATAAAATGAATCACAACAAAAGATATAATTCTGATATGACTTGTTTTTCCTTTAATTGTCTGTGTTTGGTTGGTCATTTGATAATTCATGAATGCATGCGTATTTTAAGATTTAATTGTGCGTGCCTTGGAGGGGGGGGGGAGGGGGGGGGGCGAACGACGCAGGGTGCAATTCGCTGCGACGAGTTCAAGCAGACCACTGAAAAAATATTTTAGAAACGAACGAAATGTAGAATTTCCACTCTCCAAAAAACCTTCCGCATCATCCCATTTCTGAACTGGTTTTCGTAACTGAGTACCCCCCAGGTGATCAAGTTGGACGATACTTTGCCATTTGGGCCACTAACGATAGAATTTTCAGCAACTGTTTTAAAGAAATGTAACCATCGTCGTTTGGACGATATTTTTCTTGATCGAAGTGACTATTTGGCAACACGGACAAATCCTAGTATGTTTTCAAGCATTGTATTTAATTTAATATTATTTGTAATAATATTTACCGCTCCACTGCCTTGTGAAATACTGAAATATTCCAACTCCAAGTTGTATTAGTCTCCAAATAACGACTCCATTGCTAACATTAAACCACTGTGGGTAGGTAATTAGACTGTTATAGTATTGCGTACATAACTTTCCGTAATGCTACTGGACGAATCAAAATGATTTTTCTCTTCTTCCTTGTTAAAAACTTATCATTAATTAGAAACTATCATAACAGTACACAGCACAAAAACAATAAACGACAGCACGTACACTAAATTCAACTGCAAGCGAGAACTGTTCTGAGCCTTTTCGTCGTATGATTGAAAATTAAAATATGTATCAGTTTCACTGCAAGGCAGCTAGGTCGTATGTAATTTGATTAAAATTATAGGGGTTCCAGACCCTTCCCCCCCACCCCTTTTAACTAGTTTTTCCCAGCAGCTTAATAATGCTTTTCAGGGAATACAGTAGGAATCATAGCATTGTCTTGCATATGACTGCAAAAAGCCTGAAGAATCATCTAACTGAGATGTATGAAACTAACAAAACAGCAGCTACTGAGTATTTAGTTGTCCTGGTTATGGTCATTTCCTCTAATGGTTTTGGGTTTTGCAAATTCAACTCCATTTATTAATGACTCGTTAACAGGGTTTTTTTAGTAGTTTACTTTCGAGTTTATGAACGTTTATGATTTCGTATATCTTGACACGAAATTACGCATTGCTTCTGCAATATTGTGCAAAAACACGAATGCGACTTATATGCGTTTATTTCCAAAGTCTACAAACCAGGTACTATTAATTATTTGCACGTGGCTTGAGCTTGAAAGATAGCACTCTTGACAACTGAGAATCTTACACTTTTTCAGTTTTAAATATTAATATTTTAAAGTTATAAGTACCTTCCCAAAGTTGTGTATGGTAACAGAGATGAATTTGATCTTACTTACAATCAGATAATTTTAATGCAGGTGCAATTTGAAATCAGTTTTGTTGTTTAAACTTTAGGTGGTCTGCTGTTTTATGCAGAAATAATTAAATTCTAATTATTCTTCTGTATGCCTACATAATTGTTGTAAGGAGTATGACCATAATAGAAGTTAAAAGTTTATTTGACACTACAATAGGGAAGCAAAAGTCACAGTACATAAAATTCTTCTTTAAAAACTAAAAATGTTTAAAGAAAAATTTAGTGTACTGTGACTATCGCTTCACTATCGTAGTTTCAAATAAACATCTAAGTATTCTGGTTTATTTCCAGGTGACAGCTAATATAAAGATTTGGTTTTAATAGCCTATGAGTTTATAGGAGCCATTATTTGTGAAGTTTGAATTATATGTTATACAGAGCTACAATCGGTGTAAATTAGAGCATTGAGAAAAGAAAAATTATTATTGAACTATTGAAAGTGATAAGTTGTACTAGTACAATTTTGTTTGGAGAGAAATGATCTGTGTCGAAATAATCGTAGGTAGCCAAATTAAAAATGTGAATGAGGAGTATCATACTACTCTCAAATCGTGGACATAACAGCTTCGCCGGCCAGTGTGGCCGTGCGGTTCTAGGCGCTTCAGTCTGGAGCCGCGTGACCACTACGGTCGCAGGTTCGAATCCTGCCTGGGGCATGGATGTGTGTGATGTCCTTAGGTTAGTTAGGTTTAAGTAGTTCTAGGGGACTGATGACCTCAGATGTTAAGTCCCATAGTGCTCAGAGCCATTTGAACCATAACAGCTTCAGTGTAAACGATAAAACCCTGTAATCGTCAGAAATTTAACAGAAGCTAGATATTTCTGTCATTAAAGTTCCACTACAGGCTTCAAGGAAAATATTTCAAAAAATTATGAATAATTAGAACCTCTGTTCGAGAGGGTGTGACAAGTATACTAATAAGTGTAGAGGACAGCTGGGCAGAATGGCCTGGTGAAGGTATTCCTATTTCTTAAGCTGAGTAGCAATAGAGGAAAATGCACAGAAATGCATATACTGAAGTATAATATCGAATAGTTTAATTACGCTAAGATGAAATTAAGACCTTTAAACAGTTCCATTTTCACAAAGAGGTAAAATGCCCACTTTGCCTGACATGAGTAAGCAAAGAGCCCACTTAGCTTTAAACTAAAAAAGGGGATAAAAATTGTTTTAACAAAGAATTAAATATATTTTATGATGAAGCGTGATTAGAATTTCGCTTTTCAAAAATAAAAGTCAAACTGTGTTCCTCATCTCTTGTACAGACTTCGCGGGTCCACAGGGAGCACAAATGGCACTAGAGCGATCGCTCTTCTGGCCTTGAATTCGAAAATTTGTCATTGCAACACATGCACACTCTGCCTTCATCATTGACCTTAAAAATGGCTCTTCTATGGCTGGATTTCCTGCTCTTCGCAATTTTCTTTTCATTGCCTTTCTTCTCTTGGGCTGCTTCGAGTTTTTCCCTTTTTTTACTTTCTTTTTCTTCTCTGTCTTTATTTTGCTCTTCTAGGTCACTGTTACGTGAAGTTGCTGTAAGAATTGCCACGGAGTCCTCCTTTTGGGCCGCTGCTTTTACGTGGCCAGAACTCACCACCGAGATTGCCACTTTGCCAGTATCGATGCCTTTACAGAAAAGCTGTGTACCCTCTAATAGCATGACCGAACTTTGAGTAGAGTTAGGTAGTCAACCTATGACGCTTTCAACACAATTTCATAAGCAGACGTAAGTCACATTATCTCTCGGCAATAAATAGACAAAAAAACGGTTCAAATGGCTCTGAGCAGTATGGGACTTAACATCAATGGTCATCAGTCCCCTAGAACTTAGAACTACTTAAACCTAACTAACCTAAGGACATCACACAACACCCAGCCATCACGAGGCAGAGAAAATCCCTGACCCCGCCGGGAACCGAACCCGGGAACCCGGGCGTGGGAAGCGAGAACGCTACCGCACGACCACGAGATGCGGGCAATAATAAATAGACAAACTGACCACTTACCTTTCATAAGAATATTTGAAATCTAAAAAAAGTATTATAGTTCTAAGGAACGGTGCAGCAGGATGGCTAGGCTTCATCAGGTGACTGTGATCTCTAGGGAGAATAAGTTAAAACATGTCCGACGTCATGCCAGCTCCTCATACCCGCAAGACCCCTGGGCACTTTGCCCGCCAAGGACACGTTGACCGGCTGTCTCCTATATCTACCTATTCAAACCACTGTCATGTAGCTGTGATAGAAGGTTCAGTCTCCTAACTTACTGTTTTCAAATCGCTTACCATGCTAATGATATATGTGAAGAGACAGAGATCGTTGGAGGTAAATGTACTATGATTAAGTTTAAGAAGTCTCAACTGATACAGTTCACTAATTCTCCTACAAGTCAATGGTTTATGACAATAGCCTACTCAAACATTTAATTACAAGAAGCGAAAAAAGTACTTTGTTTCCTTGCGTACAGCCTTGTCAGACCTTAACAGGAAAAGCCACACTCTAGAATTAATAGTGTTTCTACAGTTAATTTGTACACACGAATACTGCTACAGGTGATTGAAAGTTGAAGAAATTTATTTTTATGCATAATTCTATTCATTAATGAGCTGCAGCATAGTTTTCCGCGGAAACTCATTTTTTCACAGCGATAGTGTTCTCGGAATACAGAAGTCTGTTATAGCAGATGTCGTGTTTGCAGACAGTATTATACAAATCTCTCTTCGAAAAGACCTGATTGTTTTTCAACTGTTACACTTGCAAGTATTCTTAAGCGTACTTTGTTCTGTACCAACAAAGTAAAAAGTAGTGTAAGTTCCTTTGCGCAATTTGTGAACTACCTCTCACAATTTTTGAGACAGTTATATCTGAGCTGTGCGTGGCTCGTGTTACCGCCATCATGTATTTTACACCCTGTTTTTAACGTACTTCCACCTCAGTGCGTGAATTTAAGTTACTACTGTCACTGAGTTACTACTTTGCCTGACCATGAGCGGCGCTAGCAGCGCGTATCGACATATCCCCTCTCGTAGTATCTTTCCTTGACTGCTATTACTTCCTGATCGTTGTCTGTCGTAAGCATTTCGGATAGAGAGTTCGGCTTCGGAGTTGGTCGCAGTACGGGTTGCGAGTTCGGGCTGCCAGTTAGTTGGAACGTGTCTGGAGCGCAGTCCGGACCTACCAGTCGGGGAGTTGCAATGCGGCACTAGTGCAGTCGGGTTGGAGCAGCAGTGAGGTCTGCGTCGACATGGCTCGCCCGACCATTGCCGCCACGCATCACTTGAGCCGGGCCACGGTCTTGGTGGATCGTCGGTCGGTCGTCCAACCGGACGACGCGTTTTGGCTCGCCGATAATGCATGAGTCGTCTGTGTGTGTGCATCTACTCCCGATTTGTCTTCGTGTGTGCTCAGTAACTGTTGGGTATCGTTCAGGTCTTCGTGCAGTGTTTGTCAGGTCTTGTGTGTAGTTTGTGTCATTTCGACTGAGAAGTTATTTTAAATGTTGTCTGCGTATTGGCTCTCAGAGGCCGGTCGTCGCATCAGGCGACGTGAAACTGGTTCTCCCTCCGAGCGCTTCTGGGCCCCTTCAGTTACCATCTTGTGGAACTTGGGTCGGTCCTTTCCTGGTGCAGGGATGTCGTTTAGCCAGTGGGCGTGTTTCCTCTGCATAGTTGGGTCTGAGCCAGTATTTCCGCCGTCGTTTGTCAGGAAGTGAGTGGGAGACGCACTAGCAGTGCAGTCGCGACGGAGCACCAGTCGCGGACGGAGCAGCGGGCAGTCGGTAGGTTGGGGCGGACCAGGGAGGACATCTCCGCGCGGTGCAGTCGCCTGGGTCCGCTGCCGGGCCCTGTGCAGTGTCGCAGCGTGTGTGGAGATGTCCGATCGCTACGAGCTTCGTGGTTCACCAACCCAGGACGTCGAAGCTGAGGGTAGTTTTGACAGCTAATACATACTCCATTGTGTATTGTCACGTTGTGAAACTTCCCCTTTGAACAATTCTACATGACTGTGCTTAAACTGACACACAATATTTTGTTAGCGCAACGCAATCTGACTTTCAAAATTCCCTACAAAAGAATGGCCCTGACTAACATTAAACTATACCTTCCACAAATCAGTTACCTCACAAAAATCTTCGCTGCTCAAGCTACTGCAATACAGCGAGCGCCACTACTGCCAGCTAAATAAAAGATTCAAACTATGGAAGGCACTAACTACTGATAGGGATAGTTAGCAAATGAAAGATATTAATAGAGAACAAACAATGTATTTACCTTGATATCATCATATATAAATATAGCAGTTCATGACAAATTTCAAAACTCCGCCATCTCTCTTCCCACATCCACCACTGCTGGCGGCTCACCTCCAACTGCGCAACGCTATGCGCTGTTCACAACCAGCTGCCTAACACTGCAATGGCGAGTATTACAACAATGCAAAGCAGCCACAGACAGCACACAGCACAGCCAGTGATTTTCATACAGAGGTGGCGTTACCAATAAAAAAACCTAAACAGCCTACTTACAGTTGTAACATTGTAAACTCTCAACAACGTTTGGTTTTCAGACGAGGTGCATTTTCATTTAGACGGTGTGGTTAACAAACAAACTGTACGCTTTTGGGCCACTGAAAACCCACAAGTGCTTCGTGAACGACAACATTGTGCTCCGAGGATTACAGCGTGGGCAGCAATTTCCAGTCACGGACTTATTGGACCCTTTTTCTTTGAAGAAACTGTGAACAGCGAGCGTTATTTGAAGATGCTTCGCAATAGTTTCATTCCACAGCTTCTTGCTACTGCATTGCCCTTCGACACGCAGTGGTTCATGCAAGATGGAGCAAGGCCACGTACTGCAAACACTGTGTTGGAGTTTTTGCACGAGCATTTCGACATGCGGATCATTTCATTCAGGTTTCCAGGTCGCTTCAATGACGGACAAAATTGGCACCCCAATAGTCCAGACCTCAATCCATGTGACTTTTTTCTTTGGGGATACATAAAGGAAAAAATTTTCCCGAAACGTCCACGTGATTTAATGGAGCTCAGAAGACTTATTCTTCAAGCTTGCGGTGAAATTACGGAAGACATGTGCCGTAGGGTGATCACTAACTTCAGTGTTCGTTTGAAGGAAGTTAGGAAACGAAATGGTGGACATATTGAGCATGTGTTGAGTTAGAACAAATCTCCATGGACGGCTCTTATGTAGTATATGTTCCTTTAAGATTGTATTGACAATAAAGTTTATATTCAAAAACAAAATGGTAACACATTTCGTGAGGCACCCTGTAACTTATTCAGAAACATCAAACTTTCCTCAAAATGTTCGTAACTAAAGCCGCCTTAGTCACGACACATTTTAAACGCAATGAACTCACTAGTTCTTCATTTTACATACTATTTTCACGGAGACATCTAACATGGTGTTACTCGGCAGCAGGTTAGCGAGCGACTCTCTCGATGCTCCCCTCCTCTATGCCTATCTAAGTATCTGCACGAGGGAACCGCTTAATTCTGATTGGCTGTTGATCTGAATGACCGATCAGAATGATTCTTCCAGATCATTCTCGCGGCAAAACTTGCCTAATCAGGAAGTCATTGACGTCATTACAATTTCAATTTTTTAATATATCGTTTAATGAAATGGAACGAAATGCAAAATATTCTTTAAATTAAGACGGAAAGTTTTTCCGCTGCAGACTTTTATTCTGGCTGCTGTCCTATAAAACCAAGTACACATCGACATACGTCATCAGCATCGTGGTTGCAACACAATTTTCTCACGGTTCAATTTTATAAGGTTTTACATAAAATGTCCCGCATACATTCTCTCATTCATTCCCATGTATTCACACAACAAAATAATAAGCAAATAACAATTTTGAATGATTTTTATGCTACATAACGTAGAGTAATTAAAGTTTTGAAAAGAAAATTCCAATTAAGTAATTGTATACAGTATACTATGAGCTTTGTGATAACTTCAGATGATAATAAAAGACATTTGGTTATTGTTCCTAACTGAAGTTTGAAACATAAATGACGGTTTTAGGACATTTAAGTAATTTTATCAATCTTCGTAACTATAATAGATAAAAATCTGAAATTTTAACAGGATCCCTTCCTTAATAACAAAATTTTGCGTACTAAGTTTGAACCAAATTGGATGATAATTACTATGGTTTATTTAGATTCGTAGGGGGTATGAATTTGCGCATCGACTGAATGTTACTTGAGACCGTTCTCACGGATGGTAGCGTCAGCTGCGCTGTGAGCCAGATCGAAGAAAAACGTAGCCATCCTGAAGCCACCGTGCTATACGGCTAAGTGCCTTGCTGTATCGAATGTTATCTCTTAATAACTTGGTACGTTACAGTGTGTAAGGGTAATAGACGTTTAACTGTCAACTGACCGATCAGAAGAACTGACCGATCAGATGAACCAAGAGGCTACCGACAGTGTCACCTCAGTGTTGCCGCCTGTGGGCCTCCGTAACAGGCGCATGCCTCATGCATCCGTGCAAGGTTGAGATTTGCACGCCAATGCCGCAACTGGACGAGCAACGAGTTGTGACAGGTGGCCTTCCCAAATGAATCACACTTCATGCGTTGTAGGACAGATGGCCGTTGGCGTGTACGGTCTTGCTACCGTCGTCGGAAGGGTCTAGGCCGCAGGACGGAGCTTTATGGCCTGGGGAATGTTTTTGTGGGGCCCCATGGGTGATCTCATCATTCTGCAAGACGCAAGAGGAAAGTATATGGGACCACCTCGATCGGGCTGCTCGCCCCACGGATCCTCAACAGACAACCTAGCGCAGCTGGCCACGGTGCTGGGATTGGCGTGGCTCCCTACCTCTGTCAGTACCTGCCTGAATCTCATTCACTCTCGTCCTGAACGTCCCGTAGCGATCAGCACTGCAAACAGTAGTTATTTAGGCTTTTGACAGGTGGATACATTAATGTGGCTGCATCGTATATAACTGTAACTGCTGTCTTCAGCACTTGTATTCGTGCTATCAAGGGGACCATAGTATTCCATTCACGGTCAAAAAAATCAAATTTTGAAGATATTTTGAAAACTAGATATGCAGAATCCTCAGAGTATGAAACAGGAAAAAGAGGGGTGGAGGTGGGAGGCCGGCAGTGTTACCCGGTACCACGCAATAGCAAGCCAGCACACACATGATGTAATGTTGGCATAGTGTAGCTAAACAGGCAACATAACACGAACTGAGAAATCTCGTGTGCAGCCAGATACGAAGCACATATTAACAGCAATATGGTGCAAATTTATGGGAGAGGAAAAATATACATGTAAATTGAAACGGAATAGTTATAAATTAAATATTTGAAATGGTACAAACGTATATTAGCATACATTCATAAGTATACGCACACATATCCCGACAAGCCTAAACATTATGACCTCAGCATGTTGTTCCAATGCAGGTACGATTTACAGTGGCGCGGATTTGACACAACGTCGGTGGTTTCCCAGAGGTTTGTGCCTCCAGATGTCAGCGCACAGATCGCATAATGCCCGCAAATTACAGGATGTCGGTTTGTGGACACGGGGCAGGAACCTGTCACAGTTCCAGATGTGTTCCAGCGCGTGCAGGTTAGGTGTATGTGGTGGCCAAGTCAGTAACCTCAGTGCACTATCGCGCTCCACAAACGACTGTTAACACGGCTCGGGCTTTGTGACAGGGACAGCTATCCTGGTGGAATAGGCCATCGCAGCCAGGGAAAGCATCGAGCATAAAGTGATGTAGGTTGTCCACAAAAATGTTATGTTCATGTCGTCCGCGCAACTGCCACGGTCGCAGGTTCGAATCCTTCCTCAGGCGTGGATGTGTGTGATGTCCTTAGGTTAGTTAGGTTTAAGTAGTTCTAAGATCTAGGGGACTGATGACCGCAGATGTTAAATCCCATAGTGCTCAGAGTCATTTGAACCATTTGTTCATGTCTTCTACCAGAGTCATGTCTCCTGCGACAGGTCCCAGTTAAGGCCAGGTGAATGTCCCTCATAGCATAAAATATGAGATGATCGTGTAGCATTGTTGCATGGGAGACCCCATCCGGGGAAGTTCGGCCTCCGAGTTGCAAATCTTATTTCAGTCGAAGCCCCATTGAGCTACTTGCGAGTGGGTGATGAGGATGAATGACGAATGAGAACAACACAACACCCAAGGCATAGGCGGAGAAAAGCTCCAAGACGACCTGGAATCGAACCCGGGACCGCTGAATGGTATGCGAGAACGTTACCACTCAGGTAAGCAGGCCGACTACTCAAAGCAGAAAACTGCCCCCACCGGCTTGAGTCGGTGGCGCGGTGTGTGTTTCGCGTAGCCGTTCTCGTGGATGTCAGCATACCCGCTTTGTAGTGGACAGTGTTCATAATGTTTTCATTTATCAGAGCATAAGCATCACCAAAGATGCTGTCATTATTGGCAGAAATCATACTATCTGCCGTAAGAAAAAAAGCTATTAAAAAAAAAGATGTTTCTCACACGCTGGAACTTGGCCATCCGCACACAATAATTATACAACTCACAGAACTGCACCGACTAGCGTTTATCCATTGTTAAAGGTAGAAACAGGAGGGGTTTGGAGCCGGAAGGCAAGGCAGGTTTTAAATCCCCTTACGCAGCGCTTACTGGCTTCAGTTTTGCCTTGAAAATGGCGGGGTGGGCTCCTGCCGGAACATCGGGTGTTCCTGACGACGTCACGCGGCTGCGTTATGTGGACGACTGCAGTGTTTCCCGCTTCCCTCGGCACGCATTATATGCCCACCACTGCTGGTGCTGCCATCTGCCGTCTGTGAATGGTTGTAGCACGTTGATGTCAAACGTAGGTCGTGATCACATTAATGTTGTAACCTCCCAACAGTTTATTTATTTCCGTAAGCTGGAAATAAAAATGTGTCTAACCTCTCAATAAAAATGTGACTCATATATAACCTTTCAATAATTAACTGACTGTGAATCCAAACTGGTAAATCTAGTCGTCAGCAAAGCTGCGTCATGGGCCTGAAAAGTCATTCTGAATAAACTGAAAATTCTTATCTTAATGATGTTGGCGGATAACGCGTATATATCTCCTCCTATAAGAAATTTTTCTGGTACAGCCCAGTGCAATGCTGGCCACTAGATTTTCTTATGTATGAAAATCAACTAATTTTATTTACGATAATTGGCATGACTACGGATAGGAGAAATTAGAAAAAACTTTAAATTCAGATGAATGACTGTCAAAAGTTATCTTTATAAAAAGATTATTACGGAAAAATTATTGAAAAATATTTACATGCGACTTTGATATAACAATAGTACAAAAGGAGTTGCTGAAAATTACATATGCGCGCGGCAATAAATAATAATAATTTTTGCTTTTACCTTATATTACATCGCTCAGGTCCGGCATAGTTCTCCACAACCGTCCTTCGTAATTCCATACAGGACACAAGTGCTCTCTGTGAGCTATACAACTAGCAACTGCCGGACGGGGTGGCCGAGCGGTTCTAGGCGCTACAGTCTGGAACCGCGCGACCGCTACGGTTGCAGGTTCGAATCCTGCCTCGGGCATGGATGTTTGTGATGTCCTTAGGTTAGTTAGGTTTGAGTGGTTCTAAGTTCTAGTGGACTGATGACCTCAGAAGTTAAGTCCCATAGTGCTCAGAGCTATTTGAACCATTTGAACTAGACAACTGCTCTCTAAGAGCGACCTGACCCAACCGGCCGACTGCGAGCTACTACTACTGCTGCTGCCGGCACTGCTCTCTGGTCTGAGATTCTATTGTAGCTTACATGTCGCAGGCAGCGGGTGAGCAAGCGATCGAAGTTACATCTGCTCGAGAGCCCTAGCAGTAAATTCCTTACAAGGGAACCTCCCCATCGCACCACCCTCAGATTTAATTATAAGTTGGCACAGTGGATAGGCCTTGACAAACTGAACACAGATCAGTCGAGAAAACAGGAAGATGTTGTGTGGAACTATGAAAAAAATAAGCAAAACATACAAACTGAGTAGTCCATGCGCAAGACAGGTAACATCAAGGATAGCGTGAGTTCAGGAGCGCCGTGATGCAGTGGTTAGCGTGAACCGCTGCGGCATGAGAGGTCCTTGGTTCAAGTCTTCCCTCGAGTGAAAAATTTACTTTCCTTATTTTCGCAAAGTTATGATCTGTCCGTTCTTTCATTGACGTCTCTGTTCACTGTAATAAGTTTAGTGTCTGTGTTTCGCGACCGCACCGCAGAACCGTGCGATTAGTAGACGAAAGGACGTGCCTCTACAATGGGAATCGAAAACATTTGATCGCAAGGTCATAGGTCAACCGATTCCTCCACAGGAAAACACCTCAGATATATTCTATACGACACTGCTGACGGCATGTGCGTCACATGAGAGGAATATGTTTTCGACCCACCTAACTTGTACACTTGGCGTATGGGTAAAAAGATTCTTCTACCTTGCCCGGTTTAGATTTTCTTGTGGATGTGATAATCACTCCCAAAAAAGTGATGAAAACATAAGAGTTGGTCACATAAACTGAAAATAAAAAATTAAACTTCTCACTCGAGGGAGGTCTTGAACCAAGGACCGCTCGTTCCGTAGCTGCTCACGCTATCCAAGGGACCACGGCGCTCCTAGACTCATATTATCCTTGATGTTGCCTATGTTGCGCATAGACTACTCAGTTTGTATGTTTTGCTTATTTTTCATAGTTCCACACAACTTCTTCCTGTTTTCTCGATTGATCAGTTTTCAAGGCGTGTCCACTGTACCAACTTATAACTAAATCTGAGGGGGGTGCGATGGGGAGGTTCCCTTGTTAGTCTTGGACCTCTTACTATGTGACTGGACAATATAATTTGGGAAAGGGGCAGCTCTGGTGACGTAAAGTGTGGTGTATCAGTGGACCAGGAGGGTTGGTATTTGGGAATGACTGTGACGTGGGAGAGTGGATCGTAGGCAGATATGGGATTTGGATTACGTTGAGGAAGGAATAGAAGAGGGTAGAAAGAGAGAGCCTTGATTTGGGGCAGGGTAGGGCGTGGGTTAAAATGGCTCTGAGCACTATGGGACTTGAGATCTGAGGTCCTCAGTCCCCTAGAACTTAGAACTACTTAAACCTAACTAACCTAAGGACATCACACACATCCATGCCCGATGCAGGATTCGAACCTGCGACCGTAGCGGTCACGCAGTTCCAGACTGTAGCGCCTAGAACCGCTCGGCCACCGCGGCCGGCACAGGGCGTGAGTTACAGCTGGTAGGAGTGGTAAACGTCATGGCTGAAATAGACTCCCGATTGTTAGATTCTGGTAAAACTCTGTAGTGACAGAATGTGGAGAGTTTGCAGGTGTAGCCGCATGGATGACGTACCCACTGTTGTTCTCAAAGGTGAGTTCGCATCGATACCCAACCCCCACAAAGTCGAAGTTTCTCCAAGTGGAGCAGCTTTGCATACTGAATTTCGAGCCTTTTGTAGCTCCAAAAGACCAACAAATTAAATAACGTACTCTTCCACAGTAAGTAAAATGTCGTTATTCGCTTCCCGGTATCGCAGTTTTAATTGCCACCACTGTAGTTTGCAATGCCGACAGCTATTTACAGCGTGGCAAACGCTGCGACGCACACTCGTTGCACCGCTGTTCGATCGTTGTGGAACACGTACGCGACGGTTCACAGCGTGCGACCGCCCAGGCGTCACGCCATTACGTGCAGCTCGCAGCGACAAACTGCGCCCCGCCCCCAGCCGCGCGTGCCCGTGTCTACGTGTATGTACGTACAGGTATGTAATTCGCCCGGCCGTCCGCAGTGTCGATAGCGGGACAAAGTGGCGCTTGTTTATTTACTCTGGCGCGCCGCCTCGCCGAGAGCGTGCTTCCATATAATTGTTCTTCGCACGCGCGCGCGCGCGCGCGCGCGCGCACACACACACACACACACACACAGGCGCGCGTGTGAACTCGCCGTTACGATTTCAAAAGAATCACTCGCTCCATTTGCAACGAGGGGGGGGGGGGGGGGGGCGTTTGTTTACAGCAGCGTCCGAGCAACACCAGGCAAAGCACGAATTTCAGCCGGCGCTAATAGATTCGCAGCGTTACACATGCCACGAATCATTTGTGGAATAACTAATAATTAGGCAGGTTCCATAAATCGTGGCAGGTGCGATGGTAATTTAAATATTCAATGTGAAATTGAGTTCAAATTTCACGAGCTACATCCACTGGAATATAGGATAAGACAAGTGTAAATGCAGATATTTTTATACATGGTGTAACAAAAATTGACGGCACAAATTGCAGGACTGATTACTCACACGTAGGCAAGGAATTATGTTGTGGGAACATAGGTTTGGAAACACTGTTTCCAAGTTATAACTCATTTGCTCCAACTTATTGATCATGGGAAACACACACGAACAGAATGCAACACTGTACCACAAGAAACTCTTTCTCACAGGAGGTGTTCAGTATGCCCTCCGTGGGCACTGGTACATACATTAAACGGCAGTCGTTGTCAGTCTCGGATGCGCTGTTGTATTCCTGCAGTACTGCGTATGGTTTTGCAGCTTTCCATAACACGGGCATGGACACTCTGACCGTCTTGTACTGGGATTCCATGCACCAGAGCTTTCATATGCCCCCACAAATAAAAGTCCAGTGAGCTTAGGTCCGGAGAGTGTGGAGGCCATCTGTACCTGTTAATCTGACACGAAATCTGTTATTTATAAGCCGACGGATACTAAAACTAAAATGAGGAGGTGCTCCATCGTGTAGGAAGCACATGTTCCGTCGCACAGCTTAAGGCACGTCTTGTAACCAATCAGGTAGAATATTCTCTACGAAATTACGATAACTTCGTCCGTTGATCCTGGTTGGAAGAATGTGAGGTCCTATTAAACTGTCACCAACAATGCCAGCCCGAACATTGACAGAATATCTTTTTTGATGCCCTGCTTCAAAAGTTGCGTGAGGATTGACGTGTGCCCAAAGATACTGGTTGTGAAAATTTACAGTCTGGTCTCTTTGAAACGGCCCCTCAACTGTGACCTGCACCGCTGCATTAAAATTAGGGTTGACAAAAATGTTCAAATGCGTGTGAAATCCTATGGAACTTAACTGCTAAGGTCATCAGTCCCTAAGCTTACACACCATTTAACCTAAATTATCCTAAGGACAAACACACACACCCATGCCCGAGGGAGGACTCGAACCTCCTCCGCGACCAGCCGCACTGTCCATGACTGCAGCGCCTGAGACCGCTCGGCTAATCCCGCGCGGCTAGGGTTAACACATAGCTGAATAAACCATTCGTAGAAGAGTAGCCATTTAGGAAAATCAGCTGCTGATAGTGCCTGCACATTATGTAAATTGTATGGATGCAGCTGGTCTTCTTGTAATACTCGCAGGTCAGCATTAAGTGTTGCAGCTAAATGTACTGAGGCTAGGGTCGTCATCAGCTGCATGAAGAACTGTCGTCTCCCGTTGCAGTATCCTCCTCCTTCTAGGCCACCCCCAGGCGCGAGTATCAGGCTTAAATACCCCGTCTTCCCTAACAAGACGATCAATGGCTTCAAATTTTTTGCTTTCAGAAATCTCTCCCGGTACGAACGGCGAACGCGAGTGCCATTGCCGTCAGCTAATCCGTATATGAAAGGGGCATCTGCCATCTCTGATTTGTGTGCACTGCCGTTGCACGAGCCAAGTCTGTGATTGACTCTATGTAGTAACGTGTGTTCTTGCAACGGTTGTACTGATCGTTGGAACAGTTGACGGCTGTAGCCGCGAACCTTGATAGTGGCATCCCCCCCCCCTCCCCTCTCAAGTGTTTGAGATACGACATCCAAAATTTTTTTAAAAAATCGAGTTTTCAAATGTATGTTCATCTTGTAGCGCATATTTTTCTTTTGATTTTGATATATAAAACATATATGTTCAAGGAAATGTATTGGCCTTAACTGTGCCAAAGTGCAGTGCCAAATCTCTTCACACAGCATACTTCTCTGTGGAATTCAAATCTGTATATTTAGTGGAAGCCATCAAACCTATATGCAGGTCAGTGGAAATTAAAATGTACTGTGGTGTCTATCCTGCTCTCAGTCGGCTGGTTTGACGTCCTACCACTCTTAAGAAACTCACAATTAATACTGGGTGGAATTATTAGTGACCGGGAGAATAGGAGCTCTTCAGAAAATTTGCACTCTTTATTGCCTATTAACTAATAACTTTCTCTTTTGTGCGACGTAAAATTAAATATAGGAAATATAAAACCAGTAAAGACAAGAGACAAACACTACAGTACAAATTTCTTCAGTACTTAGATCCTATTATTTTTTGTCTCTCTCTAATTTTGTTACAGCGTTACGCGGCGTGCTTTCCCTTTTGCGAAAGGATCGATTACCTCAAAGTTCGTCAAACGTTTTGCTACATGAAAAATCAAAATATCGTTGTGTAATACTGGAAAAGCCGGTAATATGAATATTACGCAGACTGGTGCGGTTTATCGATTTGATTACGTCTGTTTCGACACTGTCTGTTAGATAAAATGAAATAGGTCTTTCTAATATTACAGCAATTGTAACACGCGCCAAATAAGCGAGACTGTTTTGACACAAATTGTTCAAAAATGTTTCAAATGGCTCTGAGCACTATGGGACTTAACTTCTGAGGTCATCAGTCTCCTAGAACTTAGAACTAGTTAAATCTAACTAACTTAAGGACATCACACACATCCATGCCCGAGGTAGGATTCGAACCTGAGACCGTAGCGATCGCACTTTTCCAGACTGAAGCGCCTAGAACCGCTCGGCCACCCGGCCGGCCGACACAAATGGTCATTATTATGTATCTCATTTACATAAATACCACCACAGAATATAATTCAGGAAGCACCAATATCAAATGCCCATTAGGCCTACGATAAGAAAAAAGTTTTATCTTAGGAAAAAGTTTCACATTTCATTCATAAGCTCTAGTTTCTCAAGCATGAGATCTAAACGTAGTAGCATGGAATTAATACACTACTGGCCATTAAAATTGCTACACCAAGAAGAGATGCAGATGATAAAGGGGTATTCATTGGGCAAATATATTACACTAGAACTGACATATGATTACATTTTCACACAATTTGCGTAAATAGATCCTGAGAAATCAGTACCCAGAACAACCAACTCTGACCGTAACAACGGCCTTGATACTCCTGGGCATTGAGTCAAACAGAGCTAGAATGGCGTGTACAGGTACAGCTGCCCATGCAGCTTCAACACGATACCACAGTTCATCGAGAGTAGTGACTGGCGTATTTTGACGAGCCAGTTGCTGGGCCACCACTGACCAGACGTTTTCAGTTGGTGAGAGATCTGGAGAATGTGCTGGCCAGGGTAGCAGTCGAACATTTTCTGTATCCAGAAAGGCCGGTACAGGACCTGCAAAATTCGGTCGTGCATTACCTGCTGAAATGTTGGGTTTCTCAGGGATCGAATGAAGGGTAGAACCACAGGTCGTAACACATCTGAAATGTAACGTCCACTGTTCAAAGTGCCGTCAATGTGAACAAGAGGTGACCGAGACGTATAACCAATGGGAACCCATATCATCACGCCCGGTGATACGTCAGTATGGCGACGACGAATACACGCTTCCAATGGGCGTTCACCGCGAGGTCGCCAAACACGGATGCGACCATCATGATACCGTAAACAGAATCTGGAATCATCCGAAAAATGACGTTTTGCCATTCGTCCACCCAGGTTCGTCATTGACTACACCATCGCAGGCGCTCCTGTCTGTGATGCAGCGTCAAGGGTAACTGCAGCCATGGTCTCCGAGCTGATAGTCCATGCTGCCGGAAACGTCGTCGAACTGTTCTTGCAGATGGTTGTTGTCTTGCAAACTTCCCCATCTGCTGACTCAGGGATCGAGACGTGGCTTCACGAGCCGTTACAGCCATGCGGATAAGATGCCTGTCATCTCGACTGCTAGTGATATGAGGCCGTTGGGATCCAGCACGGCGTTCCGTATTACCCTCCTGAACTCACCGATTCCGCATTCTGCTAACATTCATTGGATCTCGACCAACGCGAGCAGCAATGTCGCGATATGATAAGCCGCAATCGCGATAGGCTACTATCTGACCATTATCAAAGTCGAAAACGTGATGGTACGCATTTCTCCTCCTTACACGGGGTATCACAACAACGTTTCACCAGGCAACGCCGGTCAACTGCTGTTTGTGTATGAGAAATCGTTTGGAAACTTTCCTCGTGTCAGCACGTTGTAGGTGTCGCCACCGGCGCCAACCTTGTGTGAATGCTCTGAAAAGCTAATGATTTGCATATCACAGCATCTTCTTCCTGTCGGTTAAATTTCGCGTCTGTAATACGTCATCTTCGTGGATGGCAATTTTAATGGCCATTAGTGTATTTTCTTCCATATAATTTGTGTGATGTCCCTGTGTCTTTTTCTTCCTCGTTTAACGAACAATCCTGCCATCACTAATTCTGCAACTATTCCTGCCATTGTCGAAACTTATTCTCCGGTTAACTTCACTAGCCTTGCCAGAATCACCAGTTCAGTTAGCCCGCGTCTATTCTCTGGTTAGGCGTTATTTCTTGTTCGTACAACGCGTTTCCCGCTCTATTCCGAGAACAAAACATATCGGCTGCTAACCGGGACTGTACAACTGGCCATTAGTAGTGCAGCCTTCTGACAAAAAGTTTCTGTCAAAATTTCATTTTCTTGGAAGATAATATGTAATCTTTCTTACTTGTTACTCCTGTTAGTCGTTTATTTCCACTCTGGTAGTCCGAATCTATGGATTTCACTAGTAGTTGCAACGCTGATTATTCACGCGCCCAATCAACCACATAACAAACAGCGATTGGTATTTACCCATTCGGGTTTATTCGGTTCGGCTCGTATAGTGCCGCCGCCTTTTGTCTTCGGGAAAGTTTTTTATTTCTGGGTCAGACGGGGATTTTCCTGGGAGAGACATCGTTTTCACTATGCAAGAATTAACTTATGTTTGTTCAGACATTAACTCACAATGTGTTCAAAAACAAACCGGGATGCTTTTCAAAATCATATAAATCATCAAAAGACCAATGTGCGCTTGATGCTAGGCGCTATGTGAAACATGTTTTTTTTTTCATCAAGGATATGAATTTGCCCCCCCCCCCCTTAGATCCGGGCATGGTTATCTGTAAACAAGCAATGTCGTACGCCGAATCGCAACAAGGACATGTGAAACAAAAATTGGTTTTGCATAACATAGCCAGACGTCATCAAGAGTGTATGTTCCCCATGATTATAACGGTCTGTTGTTATGTGTTTCCCATGATTTATGAGTTGGAAGGCATGAGTTGTCACATGGAAATGAAGCGCTTCCAGACCCATGTTCATATTACATAATTTCTTCGTCTGCGTGTGAGGAATCTGTTCTGGAATTTGTGCCATACGTTTTGTTACATTCTGTATGTAGTACCTTAATATGTATACATGTGTGTTTTTTTCTGCTTCCAACCATCTTCCCACAAACACATCACAAACCTTACAACCCAATGTTTTCTTCATGGTCTTAACTGCATGACCAAGTGGATTACACCTGTCAGTATAGACTGTTACTGCCACATATAGTAAGCATTGCTTCACGCAGTGGAGAATGGCAAAACAGAGGCACGCCGGCGACCGAGGCGTTGCGAAGTAGGCAGGCTCAGATAGCCTTGCTGACAGCAGCAGTCTACCAACAGGCTGACGCAAGGACGCACACAGACCGAGCGCCGAGCGAATCCTGGAGAGTGCTGAGTAAGGGGAAGTGAGGCCAGCACGGTAAGTTACGCTGCAATATACTGTGGGAGTAATAACAAAAAGCTCCCACCGAGGGTAAAAAACGTCCTCCTGCCGGATATAAATAGGGAGCGTAGGCAGCAACAGACAGAAGCCATTAGGAAGCAGTTCGGATCTGAGGACGCACGTGGTCCGTGAATGAATGTTCAATCTTCGCAGGCGACGATTCTGGAAGTCTGTTCCAGCTCGCAGGAGGCATCCGTTCGCCGCCAGATGTCAACTTCAGCTCTGGAGTTCGGCCCGAGTTCGGCCGACACCATGGCTGACTAACTACAGCGAGAACTTTCAGCAGGACCGGCTGCAGCACGGTCTCGGTCACAGGCGCCGCTGGGGACTGACGCCCGGACTCCACGGCAACCCGGCCCCACGGCGCGTGGTCCACCCATGACGGGACCTCGCGGACATCGCGACTGCCGGCTTCCCAGCCGCCGGCGCAGCTGGTGTCGGCAGCTGACTTCACGGCGACGCGGCTCCGTGGGCGTGCCCGTACTGGGGCGCCGAGTTCATCTCAGCCACAGGGCATCCCGGCTTCAGTGGAGCACTGGTGGCCTGAGGCTCCCGAGTGCGATCAGCGGCGCACATTGCGCGTGTTGTCAGAGAATCTACACAGCAGCAGCCAGGCGGAGGGATCTGCAGGGCTGGGCAGCGACGACGAGGGAAAAACTGTAAAGAATGTTCAATAAATAATTGTAAAACTCCATGCCGTCTCAGTCTTTGGCGCAGCCACTGTGTCTGCTGCACAAGAGGTGCAGAAGTCGTAACAAGACTAACAGTTTTGCGTCTATACGTCCACACTTCAACGCCTGACCAACTTGCCAGAGGAAAACATGCATTAATAGCTTTCTGTTACCACATGTACTAACTAACCTAAAAACGTACTACTTGTGATAGCTATTAGTCTGCAAACTGAGTAAATACTGACGTAATGTTGTTCAGTACACTGTCCTCAGTCACCAATAAAAATATCTGCGCTTATACCCATTACACCCTGCATATCGAATCAATACTAATACATCCACTTAAACTGGGTTTTCCCTGGAGCAGCACCTAGTGTGTAATGTGCCCGGCGCACTGCTTCTTCCTTTCAATGGTGATTGAACGGTGGAAGTGTTTTCTGACATCGCGCAGCGAATAGTGTGCCAACGCATTACTTCAGGCGTGACAGGCCGTCTGGTTCTGGCGAGTCCAATGCATTGTATGCTGAGTTCTAGTGAATGAGTGACAAAGACAGTGGAAGAGTATCCGTGATCTTGGAGACACAGTATTCTAGAGAAACTTCATCAATGAGGCTTTCGTGGCCAACTCCCATCTTCATACGCTGTTTCCTGTCTCGACGGTTTTTTATGCCCCACGTTGATGACAGATCATTTTGAGCAGGAGAATGGTGTCAGTCAGGACAGTGTTTTAAGTTTTACCCGGTTCGCCATAAAAAGTATCACGTGTACGGTAAGGAGTCCTGTACAGTGCTCCTTATTTGTGGACAATTTTGCTGCTTTCTGTTCCTCCTCCAGTGTTGCAACAGCATCTTACCAGTTGAAACATACAGTGTGCAGATTAGAGCGCGCTGCAAAGACTGGATTTCCGTTTTCCACAGGTAAGTGTTTGTGTGTTCATTTTAACAGTTCTCGTCCTGTTTTTATTTTACCTGCCTTTCATATGAGGGACAACGAACCACTTTTTAAAGATTCTTTGAGGTTTCTGGGTCTCATTTTTTACTCCAAACTGTCATGGTTGCCACACCTGAGAGATCTGAAACCCAGAACCCTAAAGGTATTGAATACCTTAAAGTGCCTTAGTCGTGCCTTGAGGAGTGGACAGTGCACGGTTGCTCCAGTTTTTTAGGGATTTCGTGCCTTCGTGGCCAGTGCATGGATCTGCGAGTCGTTCTTATATGAAGATCGTTGACGTTATCTATCATGAGGGAATTAGGATGGCCACGGGTCCTTATAGGACCAACGCGATACCCAGTTTCTGTGCTGAGGCTGGAGAACCGCCACACACCATCCGATGACAGCTCCTCGTGGTGCGTCAGACGTGTAAGTTCGCCGTAGCTCCATCTTCATCTGCGTACCATACTGTTTCTTTTACGCCTCTGCAACGCCTTTTCTCCAGTCGTCGACAAGCAACAAGGCCGGCGTGTTCTGGCGTCACTTGGTGTGGAGCAAGTACAGACCCATATCCAGGATTTTAACCGCCTGCCATCCTGGTTACTGCAGAGGCGTAGAGTAATTTTAGATTTAGTGCAGTACAGGAGATGTTGCACGCTTTTAATACATTATTTATGGACATTTTAACTGAGCAGACCAACTTTACAACTGTTTTAAGGGATGGGTCGAAAAAGGGGGTCTCCGTTGGCTGCTCTGTTGTCCTCGCTGATCGTGTCCTCAAGTGCCGACTGCCTCAAGACTTTACTGTCTACGACACCGAGTTATATGCGATCTTGCGGGCACTGGAGCAGATGAGACTTGATTCGAGTACTAAATTTGTAGTGGACTGGCCCGACAGCCAATCCACTATGACTGGTAGCCGAAAGGCACGCGTTTAAGCTCACGCAGGCTGGCGTGAGGTCTGGAACAGTTATAGGAGTTGAGTCTAATAAAAAAGGTACGTAGCTGGTAGAATACTTAACTTTAACCCATAATTGGAGAACATCGGTCTGACGGTACAGGCATCACAAGTTAAATATCTATTGATAATGGCGCCTTGCTAGGTCGTAGCAAATGACGTAGCTGAAGGCTATGCTAACTATCGTCTCGGCAAATGAGAGCGTAATTTGTCAGTGTAGCATCGCTAGCAAAGTCTGCTGTTCAACTGGGGGGAGTGCTAGGACGTCTCTGTAGACCTGCAGTGTGGCGGCGCTCGGTCTGCAATCACTGACAGTGGCGACACGCGGGTCCGACGTATACTACCGGACCGCGGCCGATTTAAAGGCTACCACCTAGCAAGTGTGGTGTCTGGCGGTGACACCACAAAATTGGTTGTCTGTTCCGATTCTCTGTGACAAAATAGTCCAGAATATCCAGGACGCCCTCCGCCAACTACAACGACTGGGGAAGAAGAAAGATTCTGCTGGGTGCCAGGGGGGATGGGTATTGAGGGGAACGGAAAGGTAGATGTAGCAGCTAAGAAGGCGTGTCGCGGTCCTCAGTTAGTTCGCCATCACCCTGCATGCTATGACTCGCTGTTGAGATACAGAGTCTTGCGTCGATGGAACGATGAGTGGCTTGAAGTGACAGACAATAAGCTCCTTCTTGCCACGTCGAAGTCCTCCTTACTCGTTTTCACATGGGCCACAGTTCTATAACGCATGGCTTCTTGCTCCGGCGAGAGGAGCCTCCAATGTGTGGTGCTTCTGGTGTACAGATTTCTGTGCGCCATATTTTATTAGACTGCCTTTTATTTTCAGACCAGCATGTGGCAGCAGATTTACCTACAGAGCTGTCCTCTATTTTAAATGACTTTCCAATGAAAGTGGTTAGAGTTTGAAAGTTTTGTGAACTGTCCAAAATTCTTCTCAGATTTTAGGGAGATAGTCCTAATGTGTTGCCAGGGTGATTGGCTTACCCATGTTTTTTGTCGGTGGTGAGCCGGTCACCTTTGCCGTTGTTTTAGATCCTCTGTTGCTTTACTTGTGTTTTAATTCATAGTGCATCACCTTCCACACTTTCTCCGTTGTCTTAAGGCGTGTGGACAGACTGAGTGAACGTGAGTGAGGTGCAAGTGAGTTCATGAGTGTTGTTTTGTAGGTTTGATCCTGATTGTGTGTGCAACAATTTTAGCAATTTTATCCACATTCGTTCCTTTTTATCGCGTGTTTTCTGATGACTACACCGTTGAGCCCTCGTAAAGTCAAAACACACCCATACACACACACACACACACACACACACACACACACACACACACACACACACATACACACACACACACAGCTTGTCACATGTATCAATAGGCATGGAAAAGGAGAATTTGTCCGACTTCTGGAAGGAGGCCGTATGGAGAGCGGAGGTTTTTGCGATTGGCATAAGCAATCGCTGACGCATTATTATTAATCGTTTTAGCTTTTTGAGAGTGGTGCACGTAGAACGTTTTTGGCAAACCGTAGTGAGACGATATTCAGGAGTTGGCCACGATATGAGTAAGATTCGGGCGTAGGCTGCAGCGGGTGATGCATTGCGTTGTCGGCCAAGGCCCTCGACTGACGTCACGACGAGGATTCCGGACTCGAACGAGACGATGGTGACGTAGGGGTGAGCTGCTCGCTACATTGCTGACTCTAGCTGGGAGTGTGGTGAGCATTCTGCAGCTCCGCACAGTAGGAAATTTTCAAATGAATTTTCATCATCGATGACGTGCACTTTCAAACAGAAGCAGTCATTGTCCAATTTGCATTTCGTGGTAGCTTGGAGCTTTGCAGTTCACTGTCAGCGATTTAGTTTCAGTCAGATCGCGTTATCACAGTTTATATCGGAGTAGGAGTTAATTTTCCACCCACTCCCCAGCTTTGTCGACCGTACATCAGTACACACAGTTCATTTCATTGTACAGTAACTTGGACATGATTGATGTTGTTTATGTCGATTCATCTCCAGTGTCATTTTCTGTTGGAGCAATAAATGTACATGAATCGTGGAATTTAACTTTCAAAATCTTTTCTTAAAGAATTTACTTTATTTACTAGCGATTCATCAAGAACATTAACACACTATGTGAGCGTGGAAGTAGTTGCCAAGGAGTAACTGATGGAAACAAATTAAATTTCAGTCAATGGAAATTTTATTCATAAAAGCCTTTTCAAAAACAGATTTAAAATTTATAAGCAGAAAAGCACCCTCGAAATATCAAGTTACAAATTAACAAATGTGAATTTTATTCCCAAAGCTTTTTCAAAACAGTTTTAAAATTATAAGCAGAAAAGCACCCTCGAAATATCAAGTTACAATTATTCAGAGGCAGAATAAAAAATTTTTTTTTGTTACAGTAGGAGCCTTCGGGCTGAGAAGCTTCCGCTTTCTTTCACCACGGCCGTAGTCACGACCGCTCACAACAACCTCTGAAAGACTACACTGGTGCAAATCTGCAACACACCAGATTACTTTAAACTAAAATGTTTAACAACTCACACAAACACATTAACTATGCACCCCGTAAGAGGGATGGAAATGGTACAAACACTCACACTAAGAACTTATTTTCCACCAAAAGTGCAATTGATTTTAAAAGGACTCTTACGGTTGAAGGGTGGCAACTTTATAAAAATGACTAAATAAAACCCATGAAATTCAGATTTACATAAAATGTACAACATGCTCTACATTACACATATACCGCCTCGCAAGATGATAGGCAAGATAAAAACATATTTCAGGAATACGACCTTTACCTTAATTCTATAAATTCGATAACACACCGAATCCGACAAACATGACAGAGGCAGCTATTAACGTACGGCAGACCGACAGACAGACCGACCGACACTAACTGCCTAACAAATGCGGACGAGAGACAAACGACCAAGCTGTGGACGAGAGACTGCCCAAGAACACAAGTAGAATTGAACAAGTAACTGAAACAACATATCAGTAATCACTCAGCTTGTAATAACTGCGGTCCCTGGCGAAGACCTGGCGCAGCATGCCCCAAAACGCTCTCCCGAAATGTCCGCTGCCAGCCGCTTCAACGGACGCAGGAAGGCACGCCGATCTCCCGTCTCACGGCGTCGCAGCTCTCCCCGGCCAGACCGACGTCGTGGGTTGACTACTGTTGCTCTCGTCGGCCGCGAAGACACTCCCCTTGGTATACGGCGAGGCCCACCGGACTCACGTGGCGACCTCACATGCGCCGACGCTCAAGACGGACAAGTCATCCTGTGTCCCAGTGCACGACCAACCAACCGATCGATCCAACAGCCAATAACCATTGCCCTGAACAACTGGAGCAGACTGGCGGCCTAAGACATACTAGCTCTCCGGACAACAGACAGAAACTGACTGTCCCACACTGACCCGACCCCCAACTAACCAGACTCGCCGAGACAGACAGACTGACACTTCTCAGTTTGGCTGACTCAGGCTGACTGACTGCTCTGGCTGACCAACTGCCTCCGACTGACTGACCCCGAGTGACTGACTTCGTTACGAGCTCATAGCGCCCCTTAAATGCACGTGAACAAGCAACTTTACCCCTTTCACACCAGAGGGAGACACCAAAACTGCGATTGCCACAGCGGCGCCACCGCCAGAAACGGAAGGCCACTGCTTTACACTACGCGCTGCGGCGCGCCCTTCCAAACAGCAAATTTTACTACGGCTCAGTATAGTACTTAAAACTCATCTTTAACCTCAGAAGATGCTTTTACTTTAACCATTCATTCATTTCTGTGGGACTTGATAGGAATTATTTCGAAATATTATATATCATGTCAACTCCAGCTTCACTGCCAAGGGGCACAATTAGTCATTTGCGTGGAAATTTTCCGTTACGTAATTACAGCTGAAAGAGTATAGTACCGCCCGACATTGAAAATAGGTACAACATTCTTCGTTAATCTTGTCAGTACAACATATTTTTTATAACAATAACTCAATTTTAATTAATACAGCGAAGCCGGATACCGGTGTGGGAAAGAATGACAATTTATTTATTTAATTGATCGTATGTGCACTCCCACAAAATAAATCCTACATCCAGTTTGGTGAGATCTGTGAAATGAATGAATGTATGGTCGTCTGCTAACCGCAGATAGTGAATGTGAATATATGATCATCTTTGAGACGATCCTTTGGCCACCTTTGGTGGAACCAAAGAGATGAAATTTACCGGAGCTTTGAGCGCCTGAAATGTGGCTGACCAATACGGTAGCAAGGTGCTGCCCCACTTCGGCAGAGGTGTGAGATGACCTGAAGAACGGAGATGTTTCGGCACTCTGCCGCTGGATCTGGTGTTGGTAAGACCTGTCTTAGGTGTGCTCCGTAAAGACAAAAGAGTGGAGACATGGTATGCATGTGAATTACTTAAGAGTAGTTTGGAATAATAATTTCTCTACTACAGGAACTTTTGTGGGGAGAATTAAATGTCAGGCAGGTAATATTAAGGGGATCGTAGTAATCTTCGGAAGTGACCAACGGTCACAATGAAACCACGTGTAGCAATAAGTTCAAATACTTCCGAGTGCTTAAGTTAACCTGAATTACTAGCGTGTGTACTATAAGTTGGAAATATTTAAGAAATGGCGTGTGCAGGACTTGAAATTAGTGACGAGTACTTCCACGTGGTGAGTACTGTGTGAGTCTCAATCTGTGTATGAGACAAAGGATAAAGAGGAGTACTCGTCCATGGTATCAGTTGAGGACTCGCGTGTGTGATGAATATGTTCTTAATATTACTTTGCGTGTTATGTTTCCGTGTGACGCTTGATTCAAACTATAATACTATGAGAGAGAAGCAAGGTGATATGCTTCAGAGTTCATAGTAGGAAAGAAAAATTACGGAGCAGTGTCGTGTGAAACTGGGATAAATACTAATTGAAGTGGGAAAGCTGAAAGTGATGTGATTATAATGTTGTGACTATTCCTTGCGTTGTATTCCATGTTGCAGTGTGGTGTATGTCATGTAATTTAAGTATGTGTGGTTTGCATGGGAGAGTAGCAACGTAGTTTCAGAGGTAGTGGGTTATGCATGTTCCTTTTGTACCGCTCGGTGTGGAGGAAAGTTTCGTGATGATGGTTGTGAGAGTCGAAGTGTGAGATATAGCAAAAGATCTACCATCCTATCCAGAAAGTGCACTGTAGCATTAAATAATTACGAGACCATAAGATAGAGAATCACCAATGTAAGGCCTTGCCCACTGGGCGGAATTTCTCATGTGTTATTGTTGTAGGTTATCGGAATAAATAAGATAGTGAAAAGAAAAAGATTGGTGGTCTTTTCCTTCGAATTGTATGATGTCATGATATCCAGAATTTATAATGTGTGCGCCATTCATATTCAGTGCGATGGCCACGTGTTGATAAAAGAAAATGTGGTATTGCCAATGCGTAATGATCAGTCAGTGTTGTGTAAATTACTAATAGTCAGATGTGCGTATCCGTTGCGTAATATTCAAACAGGAGAATAATTTGTAACTTAATTGTGAGTACTAGAGCTCATGTTACTTGATAAATAAGAATGAATCCACTCGCTTGGCAGACCACTCATCTTGCAGGCCTGACTGCTTGATGCCACAGTATGAGCAAGGCATGTGGGTGCCTCTCACAGTAGTCTAAGGGAAGGGTGGCTCTGTGTCGTAGGATATTCCGAGGCAGAAGTTCAATAGAGGTATCCCGCATACCCTCCTCCAAAACAGGCGCGTTGTAATCTGACTAAAAGAACCAGCCAGTTTTACACAGTGAACGTTAAATTGGCTGAGCCTTCATTTGTTAGAGCAGAGGCGAGATCCCGTTGCAGAGCAGAAGTGGTCTCAGTTGCAGGCGGCGGCCTTCATAACGGCGGTGGCGACAGGCGGCCAGAGTTAGCGCGACCCCGGCCAGCGGCCAGCGGCGAGCGGCCTGTGTTTTGCGCGCCTGACTCCCTGCGACCCCGCAAAACAGCGGCCCGCCGAGCGAGCGGACCCGCCGCCTGCGTTCTTCCGCCGACTGCTGCCCCGCCGCACGGAGGTACGGCGGCGCCGCCTGTTCGCAGGTCGCACACGAGTTCCGCTTGCCTAAAAGGAATCACGTGAGACTCCTCTGATACTGTCTGTCCCTTCAATTCTGTCACTGTGTTGCGCTTTACCATTTTACTTTAGTAATTACTGGCACATTTAGTTTAGAGTCATCGTCTCTGAAACTAATAACTGTGGAAATGGATGGAATCAAATGGAAATCGTAATTGACGTATGTTTCTCTATTCGTCTAGTCGGTTCCGACTCTTCGTCACCCCATGAACCAAATCACGCCACTTTTTCCTGTCTTGCACATTCTCCCGTAGTCCTTCCAGGTTGGAACACATTGCTTCTGTGATGCCATCGATCCAGCTCATCCTCTGACGTCCTCTTCTTTTAGTTCCTTCAGTCTTCCCCAGTATTAATTTTTTTTCCAGCGAGGCATGCCTTCGCACTGTGTGTCCAAAGTAGGTCAGCTTTTGTTTTAACATTAGACCTTCCAGTGAGAAATCTGGTTTTATTTGCTCCAATATTGATCTGTTGGTTCTCTTTGCAGTCCATGGAACTCTAAGAAGTTTCCTCCAACACCACAATTCGAAGGAGCAAATTCTTCGCCGTTCAGCCTTTCTAATGGTCCACGTCTTACATCCATACATCACAAGTGGAAAGACCATAGCCCTCACAATACTGATCTTTATTGCTAGTGTTATATCTCTGGAGCTTATTACCTTGTCAAGGTTTGACATCGCCTGTCTACCGAGCAACAGGCGTCTCCGGATTGACGTATAGGCAACTCTATAAACTAACCAGCTAAAGACAACGCTTCTGTTTCTGCAGATATGTCGGCGGTTGAGATCTTGAGTTCGAAGTGTGGTTGCTGTAGCTCTCCACGCTAGGGTAAGTCTCTTCACATCAGCGTAATTATTGCAACATACATCCACTCTAAAACGATTACTCTCCCTACAAACTTTAACTTTTGCCTGTACTACCAGATAAACCACACGGTCCAGTCACATTAACATCACTACCGGCTATGATCGACGCAACGTGCAGTAACCATTTGTAAGACGTGTATATTTCTATTGTCTATTGTCAAACCACAATTTATGAAAGATATTTTTATTTTATTAAAAGGATTAAGTAGGAATAATTAATATATGTCATTTTGGAAATAATTGTGGTAGCAGGGAATGTCTGCACCAAAGTATTGTTGGCGGGAGAGACCGCACATTGATATAATTTTAAAATGGGCGGGAGAGACCGCGTATGCATACATTTTAAGAAAAAGCGGGAAACACCGCGCATTGATACATTTTGTAATGGTAGCAGGGATTGTCTGCACCAGAAAGCCTTGTTGGCGGGAGAGACCACACTTTGGCGTTCGTAGGAAGTCAGTAGTAAGTGAGATGTGAAGCGAGTCGGTACCAGGTCTGAAGCGAGAGGCTGAGAGGAGCTGTGTGCCTGCCAGTCACCAGCTATGCTTTACAAGAGATTATAAACGAATGTACAGACACATCAGCTAACTATTATCATAAGAGGAACTAATATTATTGATTTTTTTTTTTTTTTTTGAGAAACTCAAGACTACTGAAGGTATGATTGCGCAACGCCAGTTGTAAGATTATTGTAAAAAGTAAGTCCCATTTCAACGTTCGTAAAATCATTTCATTAGTGTTGTATTCTCCAACAGTTTATTGAACGTAACTTCTTCTACAACACAATAGCTCGCTGTACAATTGATGTAGACGTCCGTCGATCTAGCCGGAGATGTGGTTCCTCTCGGTCGGCTGGTACTTCGATCGGTGGTGCAGTACAGCGGCTTCGGTGGTATCTTCTCGGAGACTCTGCTACAGCTGTTGCCATTAGCAGCGGACGAAGACTGGTCTGCCTTCGACCGGCTGGGCCTATATAGTGAGCTGGAGCCAATAGAAACCTGGCGTAGGAATCCGTGGCCGGATATGTCGCGGCGACCTCTGCAAGGAAAGGTTCCTATTAATCGACTGGAATCTTCGGCGTGTTTACCTGATGTCTTCGCCTGTTTGGCTGTTGGTTTGTTTCCCTCATAACGTGGCTGTTATGCGGTGCTGCCTGCCATTTAGGGGAACCCGATGACGGACAGTACAATTAGCAACAGTAAACATTTGAAGAATAGTTTTCAGAATATAGTTAATTTTTGCCAACAATCAGCAATATTGCATTACTGATTATAATTCATCCCAAAAATCATCAATGTAAAACTTTGCAAAATTTTATTGTTGTCAAGAAAAAGTTTAACTATGAATTACTTAACTTCAGTCAAATTAATCAAAGAATAACGTCAGCTTTGCTATTAAAGAATAACGTCAGCTTTGGTAATAAATACAGCCACTTATGACAGTCCGCCAGCAGCTAATAGAGTATAGTAAAACAGAGGAAGTATATTCATGTCGCAGTTCGATGTAGCAGTCAGATGGCGATCCAGTAACAGTAAAAAAAGTAAGGAACAGTTCTGGGTTGTTGCAGGTAACGACTGAGGGCCACGACGACGACACATTCTATGTTTCGTAGAAATAATCAGCAAATCACTTTTAATAAGCAGCATTTAAATTTGTATGCGAAGATTGCACTTATTATTATTGAGAAAGAGAATTAATTTCAAAGGGAAGATTTCATTTGTTATTATTAAGCAAGAGATAGAAATCCTAAGGGGAGGTTTCGTAGGTTATTGTAGAAGGGAAGGTTGCGTAACAAAAGAGATATAGAGGAGACGGGAAGATTTCACTCTTACTGGCAGTAGCCGGCAGCACTGGCAGTGGAGGGCATATAAAGCGTGTGAGGGCACGCGGACAACAGTACAGTCGCTGTCCTATTGCTGAAATGGAGCTATTTATCTGACGTCGAAAATAGTATGGACATTTGCTTTCGGGCCAAGGATCGAAAAATTTCCAAAACGGCAAATTTTGTAACATTTTCCGGTGCCGCCGTGATTGAAACATACTGTCGTAGAAATAAGTATTCATACAGTAGGTGGTGACAAACTACGATAGTGTGTTGGGATAGTAAATCATCCACAGCGCCGATACGAATAAGTACGATGACGTAGCGCCAGATAACCATGTTCTTGGTAATGAAGCTTCCCGTAAGCTATGAATCTATTTTGGGAAATAAAATATGTTACACTCTGCACGGTCTACGACAGGGCAAAATGTATTCATACAGCGGACTACTTTCAATCAAACAAACGGCTGACGCAGCCCCGGAGTGCATGCCACACTTGTGTAGTCGTATGGCGGCCGTGAAGCAACAGCACGTCGGACGTGGGTACCGTGGAACAGCAGAATGGGCCGCAAGGGGAAGGAAACGACAATTGAGGAACGAAACATCGTTGTCGCCCAATATCTTCAACACAAGTCGTATGCCGAAATTGCGAACATCATAGGACGAAGCCGAGCTACTGTGCAATCTAACATTAAGCGGTATAAGGACAGACATGTAGTAATAAACAGCAAACGACACGGTCGTCCACAGAAGCTTACAACAAGAGAGACCAGATGCTACTAAGAATCATCAAGAAGAACCCGAAAACGACAGCGTTGGCACTATCCGCATATGTGCATGACCACTTCCAATAGGACATCACTCCAACGGCAGTTCGTACCATTCTCAATCGTACAGAGCCAGGGTCCCGAGACGAAAGCCCTACATCAGCAAAAAGAACAGGAAGTGGCGGATGGAATTCGAGAAACAGCATGTATCCAAGACAGCAGACTTCTGGGATACTGCATTGTTTAGTGATGAAAGCAAATTTAATATCGTGCACAATGATGGTAGGATCTTGGTCTGGAGAAGACCGAATACAGATGTCGACCGAAACAACATTCAACCCACGGTGAAGCACGGAGGTGGTGGAGTGATTGTATGGAGCTGTATGTCAGCCTCCGGTGTCGGAAAATTAGTTTTTGTGGAAGGTACCGTGGAGAGATTTGTGTATATGAACATTCTCAAACAGAACTTCCAACAGAGTGCTGACGCCTTGGGTCTTCGTAGAAATTATTACTTCCAACAGAACAATGATCCCAAATATACGACGCAAATTTTCCGGCTGTGGTTGCTCTACAACACTCCACACAGCCTTAAAACACCAGCTCAGAGTCCACACCTGAATCCCATCGAACACTTGTGGAGTGAGCTGGAAACACGAGTGAGAAATCCGTAGTGTAAGGCCTCTTTGAAAGAAGCTCTCATTCGAGAATGGGGAGGTATCACGTCGGAAACAAAAAGAACATTGGTCCATTCCATGCCACGGAGGTTGCGAGAAGTAATACATCGGAAGGGTATGCATACGAAGTATTAAACATGTTCTGGCTTTGTCAGAAGTGTCATTTTCTGTTGGTGTATGAATACTTAATTCCCAGCGCAATAGAGAACTTGGTAGACGTTTTTGTATTTTATTTTGTAAAGGCCTGTTCATTCTCGTTCTGTATAGCAACATAGCCGCATTGGCGACTGGCCAATGTGTATAGTGCACATCCAATTAGTGTTTTTGGTTTCGTATTGTCAATAAAGGCAGTTTACTTTTCCACGCTCTAGTGTATGAATACTTATATCCATTACTGTATGCCAGATGTTGAGCAACTGAGCCCTCAGATGAGGCAGGGGGGGTGCCGCCAGTTCCTCCTTAACGCCCATTCAGCGTACGAGCCTCTGCAGCAAGTGCCTGCTTCGAGCACCCGTGTTGCCTGCTCTTTATCGGCGGCGAAGGCTGCAGTTTTCACGCCAGTAGCGCAACTGGACGTCCACTGAGCGCCGACAGGTGGCCTTTTCAGATGACTCACGTTTTACGCTTCATCAGACAGGTGGCCGTTGGCGTGTACCGCGTGAAACGTCGGAAAGCAAACATCGTGCAACTATCGTCGCGAGGGTCCAGGTCGTAGAGGGAGCTTTATGGACTGGGGAATGTTTTCGTGGCATTCCCTGGGTGCTCACGTCATTCTGGAAGGCACGGTGAATCGACAGAAGTTTGTATTTATCCTTGGCGACCACCGCCACGCCTAAATGCAGCTTGTTTCTCCTCGGCACAATGGCACCTACCAGCAGGACAACGTAACGTATCATGCAGCTCGCCGTGTACGTGTGTGGTTCGAAGGGCACGAGGATGAGTTTACCGTGCTCCACCGGCTACCAAACTCCCGTAATTTATGATAATGATGGAAGGTGAATAAATGAGTGAAAATTTGTGTCATGGTCAGGACTTGAACCAGAGTCTACTTGCTTATTAATCAGAACTGCTGACCATGACACCACCACAGCACTGTGGCCAACACTGCTGCATGAACTACCCAAGTCTAGTGCCTTCCCCAACACAAACTTCAGACCTTCAGAGTATTTTCCCCCTAAATTGTCACTATTGCCAGGGATCTCCGGCATTGCTATAGCACCCCAGCATTGGACGTAATGAGGACGTCCCATACTTCAGATGATCTTATACACACATCAAAAAATTTTTCCTTCACTCCGGTTCCCAAAACTCCTGAAGATAGACGTTGACTGTGGATATTGTATCACAGACACAGCCCCTTTCACTGTTCAGAGATGTCACTAAACGCTCCCAAAGATGTAACAACCATTCATGAGCCGGCGGGGGTGGCCGAGCGGTTTTAGGCCCTTCAGTCTGGAACCGCGCGACTGCTACGGTCGCAGGCTCGAATTCTGCCTCGGTCATGGATGTGTCTGATGTCCTTATGTTAGTTAGGTTTAAGTAGGTCTAGGGGTCTGATGACCTCAGATGTTAAGTCCCGTAGTGCTCAGAGCCATTTGAACCATTTTTGAAGCATGCATGAGCAGCGCCTATTAGACAGAGGGGGTCCGACGCCGATCAGTTCCAGTCATTCCACCAGGAAGGACGTACACGGCTCAAGTTGTCTGTAGTTCAACCATGCCTAGACGATCAATACAACGGTTCGATAGCGTCCGCATTGTTTCTTTGTGCGATGAAGGACTCTCAACACGGGAAGTGTCCTGGCGTCCTGAAGTGAACCAAAATGATGTTGTTCAGACATGGAGGAGATGCAGAGAGACAGGAACTGTCGATGACATGCCTCGCTCAGGCTACCCAAGGGCTACTACTGCACTGAATGACCGTTGCCTACGAATTATAGCTCAGAGGAACCCTCACAGCAGCGCCACCACGTTGAACAATGCTTTTCGTGCAGCCACAGGACGTCGTGTTACGACTCAAACTGTGCGCAACGGCTTGCGTCATGCGCAACTTCACTCCCGACATCCATGGCGAGGTCCATCTTTGCAACCATGACACCATGCAGCGCGGTACAGATGGGCCCAACAACATGCCGAATGGACCGCTCCCGTTCTTTTCACCGATGAGTGTCGCATAGGCCTTCAACCAGACAGTCGACGGAGACGTGTTTGGAGGCAACCCGGTCAGGCTGAACGCGTTAGACACACTGTCCAGCGAGTGCAGCAAGGTGAAGCTTCCCTGCTGTTTTGGGGGTGGCATTACGTAGGGCCGACGTCGCCGCTGGTGGTCATGGAAGGCGCCTTAACGGCTGTACGATACGTGAATGCCGTCCTCCGACCGATAGCGCGACCATATCGGCAGCATATTGTCGAGGCATTCGTCTTCATGGACGACAATTCGCGCTCCCATCGTGCACATCCTGTGAATTACTTCCTTCAGGGGAATGCCTTCGATCGACTAGAGTGGCCAGCATGTTCTCCAGACATGAACCCTATCGATCATGCCTGGGATAGACTGAAAAGGGCTGTTTATGGACGACGTGACCCACCAACCACTATGAGGGATCTACGCCGAATCGCTGTTGAGGAGTGGGACAATCTGGACCAACAGTGCCTTGATGAATTTGTGGATAGTATGCTACGACGAATAGAGGCATGCATCAATGCTAGGTGACGTGCTTCTGGGTATTAGAGACACCGATTTGTACAGTAATCTGGATCACCACCTCTGAAGGTCTCGCTGTATGGTGGTGCAACATGCAATGTGTTGTTTTCATGAGCAATGAAAAGGGCGGCAGTGATGTTTATGTAGATCTCTATTCCAATTTTCTGTACAGGTTCCGGAACTCTCGGAACCGAGGTGATGAAAAACTTTTTTTGTGTGTGTAGATCTTATAATTAAAATTTCACCGAGACATTTAAGTCTCATCTTTATGTACGATAATGACAGAAGCTCAAGAAATTAATTAAAATTTGTGCTACGGCCAGAACTCGAACCCGGGTCTTCTTGTTTACTAGGCAGAAATTTTAATTAATTTCTTCAGCTTCCATCATTATCGTAGGTAAATATGAGACTGAAATGTCTCGGGGAAAATTTAATTATAAGATTATAAGATCCCCCGATTTGGAACCAGCCAAGAATGTGTGTGATCACTGTTGTGAATTGGCAGGAGCCAATTCACGGAGTTTGGAGGAAGCCGAAAGGCACGCGTTTAAGCTCACGCAAACTGGCGTGAGGTCTGGAACAGGACAATGTAATTAATATAGCCAATAAGGTACGTTGTTGCTGGAATACTTAACTTTAATCCATAATTGGTGTACATCGCTCTTGACGGTACATGTTTTACAATCTCAATATTAACTGGTAATGGCGCCTTGCTAGGTCGTAGCAAATGACGTAGCTGAAGGCTATGCTAACTATCGTCTCGGCAAATGAGAGCGTAGTTTGTCAGTATAGCATCACTAGCAAAGTCGGCTGTACAACTGGGGCGAGTGCTAGGACGTCTCTCTAGACCTACCGTGTGGTGGCGCTCGGTCTGCAATCACTGACAGTGGCGACACGCGGGTCCGACGTATACTACCGGACCGCGGCAGATTTAAAAGCTACCACCTAGCAAGTGTGGTGCCTGGCGGTGACACCACAATCACCTCCATCGGACTGTTCGCATCACAGATCCTCAACCGGGGAAGATAGCGCAGCTGGTGTTCTCTGCTTCAGACTGCTCACATCCTCAGCGACCGCAAAACTGTGGCACTGTAATTGCCTGACAGAGCGTCATTGTGTTGTCTGTGTGTGCAGATGATTAATTGATTAACAGCAGTAATAGTACTTATATTTAAATGATTACGCAATATGAGACACAACAACAAATATTCACCTAACGTTTTGAATGCGATTTTCCTTCTAATGGCTGTGGTGTATTACGGCAGCCCTATTTTAATTTCACATTCCTTGCGACAAATACGTACAGCATTTGAAAATGACGGTTTCTGTAATGTGGATTCGTGAATCCACGTTATTTCCGTGTCGAAATTTATACCATAGCCGTTGGTCGAAGTGATGTACACTCGCCAGTGGGTTGTCAGCGTTGGAAGAACTTTCCTACTCTCCCGCCCTCTAAGCAAGCAGTGGCCGCTCTACGTAACCCTCCGCCCGTGAAGTAAGCGGCCAACTTTACTTAATTCACGGTCAAATTCAGGAACAGGAATTAAAATTATACAAACCTAAGAAAAAATACTGTCTATCGAAGAATTATTCCTTGTTGACGAACAAGATCAATATACTCTTAAAAAGACACGATATTGCAGTGTCTGTGATATACAGAAATATAATGCTGTGTTTCTTCGACATGCAAGCATGTCCAAAGGAACAGGCACTGCGGGGACTACAGCCATTACGAAATACAGGGTGTTTCAAAAATGACCGGTACATTTGAAACGGCAATAAAAACTAAACGAGCAGCGATAGAAATACACCGTTTGTTGCAATATGCTTGGGACAACAGTACATTTTCAGGCGGACAAACTTTCGAAATTACAGTAGTTACAATTTTCAACAACAGATGGCGCTGCAAGTGATGTGAAAGATATAGTAGACAACGCAGTCTGTGGGTGCGCCATTCTGTACGTCGTCTTTCTGCTGTAAGCATGTGCTGTTCACAACGTGCAAGTGTGCTGTAGACAACATGGTTTATTCCTTAGAACAGAGGAGTTTTCTGGTGTTGGAATTCCACCGCCTAGAACACAGTGTTGTTGCAACAAGACGAAGTTTTCAACGGAGGTTTAATGTAACCAAAGGACCGAAAAGCGATACGATAAAGGATCTGTTTGAAAAATTTCAACGGACTGGGAACGTGACGGATGAACATGCTGGAAAGGTAGGGCGACCGCGTACGGCAACCACAGAGGGCAACGCGCAGCTAGTGCAGCAGGTGATCCAACAGCGGCCTCGGGTTTCCGTTCGCCGTGTTGCAGCTGCGGTCCAAATGACGCCAACGTCCACGTATCGTCTCATGCGCCAGAGTTTACACCTCTATCCATACAAAATTCAAACGCGGCAACCCCTCAGCGCCGCTACCATTGCTGCACGAGAGACATTCGCTAACGATATAGTGCACAGGATTGATGACGGCGATATGCATGTGGGCAGCATTTGGTTTACTGACGAAGCTTATTTTTAACTGGACGGCTTCGTCAATAAACAGAACTGGCGCATATGGGGAACCGAAAAGCCCCTTGTTGCAGTCCCATCATCCCTGCATCCTCAAAAAGTACTGGTCCGGGCCGCCATTTCTTCCAAAGGAATCATTGGCCCATTTTTCAGATCCGAAACGATTACTGCATCACACTATCTGGACATTCTTCGTGAATTTGTGGCGGTACAAACTGCCTTAGACGACACTGCGAACACCTTGTGGTTTATGCAAGATGGTGCCCGGCCACATCGCACGGCCGACGTCTTTAATTTCCTGAATGAATGTTTCGATGATCGTGTGATTGCTTTGGGCTATCCGAAACATACAGGAGGCGGCGTGGATTGGCCTCCCTATTCGCCAGACATGAACCCCTGTGACTTCTTTCTGTGGGGACACTTGAAAGACCAGGTGTACCGCCAGAATCCAGAAACAATTGAACAGCTGAAGCAGTACATCTCATCTGCATGTGAAGCCATTCCGCCAGACACGTCGTCAAAGGTTTCGGGTAATTTCATTCAGAGACTACACCATATTATTGCTACGCATGGTGGATATGTGGAAAATATCGTACTATAGAGTTTCCCAGACCGCAGAGCCATCTGTTGTTGAAAATTGTAACTACTGTAATTTCGAAAGTTTGTCTGCCTGAAAATGTACTGTTGTCCCAAGCATATTGCAACAAACGGTGTATTTCTATCGCTGCTCGTTTAGTTTTTATTGCCGTTTCAAATATACCGGTCATTTTTGAAACACCCTGTACATTAAATGTATGCGCATTTGCAATTATGGACAACCATCAAGCTATAGAATGGAATGGCGACAATGAAAATATTTGACGCAC
Source organism: Schistocerca americana (assembly GCF_021461395.2). Classification (NCBI taxonomy): domain Eukaryota; kingdom Metazoa; phylum Arthropoda; class Insecta; order Orthoptera; family Acrididae; genus Schistocerca; species Schistocerca americana. Next base: position 46,973,519 of record NC_060126.1, read on the forward strand.
CAGGACTCGAACTCTGCTTTTCGCGAGGGGTCGCCCGACCATTTGGCTACCCGAGCACGACTAACGGCCGGACACAAATTTCCATATGTCGTGATTCATGTGTCCACAGACTTTACTCGTACATTCGTATGGACACCTCACACCGGGAAGAAATTTTAATTGAATCTTGCTCCACGGTGCCGCGATTTGCAGTGCCTGTGTTATTCAGAAATACGAAGCAGCATTGAGTCGTGCTCTGATAGCCTAATGATAAGGGGACCGTTTGCGACAAGTGGGATATCTGGTTTCGAGTCCCGCTCCGACACAAGTTGTCGCTGTTGTCATTCCATTACACATCGTCTTTGTCAATGTATCCCACTTAAACACACCATGAAAACTTGGGCTTTTGAGTTTGCTGACTAATTTGAGTATATCTATGTTTGTAAGCAGTCTTCGCTGCTTCAGTGACATAAAGAATTTCTGTAACCAGTTTTTGCTTAGCAGTCACTTCCTATTTTTCACGGTGTAGATGAATTGTTGAGGAACATAGTCCTTTACACTGTTCCCCATCCCAGCAGCCAGTCAAATAATACTTCAATAGTCTATCTTTTTCTTTTTTCATCTTATATTTTCTGTATCTCCAGGGCTGAGATATAATTTGCATACTTGCTTTCGTATATTCTAGCGTCTGTCATTAATAATTATGCCTGGGTTGCGCAAAGTAAGTGATCCGTTCGCTGAGATGTTCTTAAGGAAAAGTCTTATTGTGTTTTATGGGTCAATATTCCAAGATTATAACAGAGAATTTTAGTGAGGGCAATTTTCTACAAACATTTCGAGTTATACTCAGAATTTAACAATAGCAAGGGTGCTTACAAATTACGAATGACGTCTAGAGTTTTGTCTGCAACGAAGTCTTGTATTCAACAACAAATCTGTTCAGATACTCGGTAAGATCTATTTTGTTCTCTAAACGACAAAAAAATGGCTCTAAGTACTATGGGACTTAAAATCTGAGGTCATCAGTCCCCTAGACTTAGAACTACTTAAAACTGACTAACCTAAGGATACCACACACGTCCATGCCCGAGGCAGGATTCATACCTGCGACCGTAGCAGCAGCGCAGTTCCTTGAACCGCTCGGCCACAGCGGCCGGCTAGTCTAGAACAGTGTGGAATACCTTCCAGAAGTCAAGGGCCACAACATCAACCTTAGCACCTTTGCCTATGACTCTCTACGTCTCACGGTCAGATATAACAAGTTTCTCAAGATCTATGTTTGCTTAATCTACGTTTTTCTGTTGTCTCTAATCTATATAAACGATTAAGTAGACGATTTGAACGGCCCTCTTAGAGTGTTTCTTCAGTGATCTTAAGGTACAATCAAGAAAACGGCTATTTTTCGACGGAAGCGATTAACAATCCGATCGCTAAAGGCGCAGCTCAGACGGTATTATTGCAGTTGCTCGGTAACGTCATCCGCTAGTCTCTCAGTCTTCGTCGACGCCGAGCAGAAGACGAAGCAGTCGAACTCGCTCCTATCGAACACTAGCGACGGCTGCAGCAGTCTTATAGTCCTCCGACGAGCAGTAGCAGTATTCGCACCTTGCCGTGTTCTGGACGTGGTTCTGCAGCCTCTTCCTGACGCCGGATACGAGAGTAACGTATCAGAGGGAAATCTCTTCACGTTCTCAATGGCACGATAAGGTACGCTTCAACATAATAAGGAATGAAGTGGCCTGCATTTTTGTACAAAATTGATGAATTTACGTATGGTACAATTTTCATTAGTTTTCGTCCGCTATTATACGACTACGGACGGACAGAGGTTTTACATGCACTACAGTTTTCGATATGGTTGCTATTCAAGATGCATCACATAAACTTCGTCATATACTTTGACGCTTGTTTGGTGTTGTATACTTGTTGACCAGATTTATGTAATGTTCGAAAACGAAGGGTCCCATTTTTGTTGTTTATTATCCTGTGTCAGTAAGTAGTTGCCGGACATGGAATGTGCAACCGGTTTTCACAACGCATCCGGAAGTTTGTTTAAGATGCAGTGATGATCGACACTATTAAGAAGTTGTTGATTGAAGTTCAGGTTTCTGTAGTCGTGGTTCTTCATGTAATTAGCAAAGATATGAAAGTATTTTCTTTAACTGTGGAGCTATGTAGCTTTTATATAGTGTTCAATACCATAATGAGGCACTTATAGACGCCATTCGGGTGTATTTGTATTACGAGTATTAATTAATTAAATATACGAAACATAAAAGCAGTAAAGACAAGAGACAAGCAAAAGAGTACACATTTCTTCAATCCTTAGAACCTAGTATTTTTTCTCTGTCTAACCATGCTACAGTTTTACACGGCGTGCTTTCCTTTCTGCAAAAGAATCTATTACCTCACCAAAGTTCGTCAAACGTTTTGTTACATGAAAAATCAAAATGCCGTTGTCTAAGACTGAAAGAGCTGTCAATACGAATAGTACCCAAGACTGGTCTGCTAGCTAAAACAAAATAGGCCTTTCTCTTATTGCAGCAGTTGTAACACAAATAAGCGTGACTGTTTTGTAACAAATTGTCATTTTTATCTACCTCATTTACATAAATAACATGTCAATAGAATATAACTGAGAAAGTACAAAGCCGGACAGAGCGGCCGCGCGATTAGGGCGCTATGTCACATATTGCGAGGCTCTTCCCGCCGGAGGTTCGAGTCCTCCATCGGGCATGGGTGTGTGTGTTGTTCTTAGCATAGGTTAGTTTAAGTAGTGTGTAAGTCTAGGGACCGATGATCTCAGCAGTTTGGTCCCTTAGGAATTCTCGAACATTTGAGAAAGTGACAATATCACATGCTTATTAGGTCTAATACACGCAAAAAGTTTTATGTTAGGAAACAGATTAACATTTCCTTCATATGTTCCAGTTTCTCAAGCAAGAACTCTAAAAGTAGTAATAGTACAAAATTTTTATATAAATTTGGAATCGTCATGTTCCTCCATATAATTTGTGTAATGTCCACGTTTCTTCTCCTAACAATGAATCTTGTAATTACTAATTTTGTAACAGTTCCTGCCATTATCAAAACTTATTTTCCCGTTAACTTCACTAACCCTGCCAGAATCACCGGTTCAATTAGCTCGCGTTTGTTCTCGGGTTAGACGTTATTACAAGTTCGTACAATGCGTTTTCCGCATTATTATGAGAATATAACTTAAGGTGGCTGCTAACCGGGACTGTACAACTGGCCCTTAGTAGTGTAGCGATCTGGCAAAAATATCCTGTCGAAATTTCACTTTCTTAGATACATGGAGAAGATAATATTTATTCTTTGTTACCTGTTTTTCCTGTTAGTCGTTTATTTCCACTCTGGTAGTCTGAATCTATGGATTTCGCTAGTAATTATAACGCTGTTCATTCCCACACCCAATCAACCACATAAACAAACAGCGATTGGTATTCATCCGTTCGCGTTTGTTCGGCTCAGCTCGTATAACCCTGTCCACTTTTGTCTGCGGGAATGCTTTTTATTTCTGGATGTGACAGGGATTTCTCTGGAAGAGACATCACATACAGTATACATACACTCAAAAATCAACTTATGATTCATTCAGAAATCAACTTATAATCTGTTGAAAAATGTTCAAAAACCAACAGGGACGCGTTTCAAAGTCATAGGAACAATCAATACACCAACGTGCGCTGGATGCTAGCCGCTTGTGAGACTTAGTTTTTTCCTTCAAGAATATGAACTTGGCGTCCCCTGAAATTGCCGCCAGGGGCAGAATACCCCGGTTTGCCCCCCGCCCCCCCTCCCCCCCTACCACCCACCTTCCCTTGCGGGCCTGAGCACGCGTGGTTTCAGAGCGCGAAGTGACATATATTTGGTAACAACTTGATACAGGTCACTGCGTTCGATCATGCAGCGACGCCCTACTCCAGTAGACATGAACCACGTGCCATAGGGCGTCTGCCAGTGGAATATCACGCAGTCGGGCCACACTGCCGTTACTGCAGTGCCAGCCTGGTTAGGTATGGACCAGGTGGTACTCTATTGCTGGGAACGCGGTCTGTGTGCAACATTCAAAATATTCCGCATCAAGACGCTGAAATTTTTCTTACGGGGATAAACCAAGCATCTGGTTTGGGCTGTCCCATCGGATAATTTGCCAGACCGAGTTACCTATTTCACTGGAGTCATGATGCATTGGGGGTAGTAAGGCAGTCGACATAGCACTGCTTCCAAACCACACCGCATTGGAATGAGTGAAGTGCCTGTTGAACAGATACGTTAAACTGATTGGCTTGAAGAAATTATTTACTGAAGCTCGAAACTTAACACGAGCATCAGTGCGAGATGCCTTTACTACCTTCCACAACAAAAACTGTGTCTCGAAATATGGCAGGAAATCCAAAGAGATCTGGAGTGCTGTGAAAAGCCCCTCGTGGTAAATAGACGATTTTGTCGTTACACAGTGATGTATACACATGCTTTAGAGGCAATTTCTGCTTTCTTTTCAATGAATCCATACGTAGGCTTATTATAAAATTATATATTGGGTAGGTCGGGACAGAAGTAAGCACTTGACACTTTCCTACTATTCTCTTCTTTTTTTCGATTACATGACAATGAAAATTGTGCATAATACACCTAGGATCATACTTTACACGGTACCATAGGTTCGAGATTTCTTGCATGGTGTATTAAAGTTACATTTAACGAAATATTACTAACGGAAAAAGTGGATCTTTGCCTCAGGTCTGGAGTAAACATCCTATTGTTATGGAGTAAAATTCCGAACAAAAAGAGATTGTTAGAATAACAACAGACTAAAGGAGAATTACAGTATTGATCAGGTACAGCCATTATTAACTTGCATAATGTTTTGCTACATCAGAATCATAGCCGGCATCACATTCATCCTCATCATCATTGTCATTAAATGGCTGCTTGCATAGGACTCCAGCTAGTTCAGTATTCCTTGTGGCCGTGCCCGCGTCTTCTCTACCTGATGAAACGGTATGTTGTATTCGTATACACATTTTCGCACGCTTTTCAGGGCACCCAGTTTGACAAACGCTTCTAGCGAGTTTTAATTTATCAGTGACGTGAAGTACGCGGAGAGACTTCACAGCAGCGTAAAATAATGTTGTAGACGCAGTTTATGCAAGTACCTAACGTACAGGACTGTTCTGCTCCATATAACAATATTCACTAGCCCAGTCTCAATAGGAAAAAGAATGCAAATTAGTTCCTTTCTAATTCTCGTTTAAGTCTTTTACGTAATGTGGATTCATTACATCCAAGCCTTTTAGCTGCATTTGTAATGGAAGAGCCATTTTGTATTATCTTCTTAGTCTGCTCTAAAATTTTAGAAGGCACCGGCGTGGCGGACTTTCTCTCTCGTAGTTTCTGTAACATTAACTTCAACTAGTCTTATAAATACTGAATCAATCGGTATGAAATAGTGAACTACAAATTAATGTTCATTAAATATGTTCAATAAAACTACTTGTTCAGCATTAAAGCCGAAGAAAGGAAACAGACTTTTCGGGGCAAAGGTACGCATGCGTACTTCGTAGGATCTTTGCTCCGTGGCGCTGATTTCTGTATTTCTGGTATCAGCTGGCGTACATGGCAACTTGTTAAACCAACAGTTAAGCTTGAAGCGTGAGTTTGGTTATATACTTACATACGAGATATTGGTAATTTTGATTTAGCAGACATAGAGCCAACAGTTACATGGCAAATAATTACATCGGAATTTCCAGAAAACTAACTCACCTAAAATCTTGAAAGATTCAAAGCGCAAACTACCAACATAACACACCTGACCCTTCCACCATAAAAGCTCTCAACTGAAGACGCAGGGCTTCCACACTACACTCTCAAGCAAGGAAAACACTAGATTCGGGTCTTTACATAGTGCGCGTCTTTGCCCCTGCCTACCTTACGTATGTTCCACATCTCCTAAACCACTGGACCCGATTTCCACCAAACTTGGAACACATGTCACTTACTCAATAGAAATAACCGCTGTGAGGGTAAGAAACACCTATTTTTGAAAGAGGTGGATGTGGCGGTGAAAAAGTAATGTAATCTATGAGGAGAGGCGCGAATGTACTTGAGAATGAAAGCATTTACTGTCTTGCAATGTACTTTACCCATAACGTGAAACTTTTACGAAACATTTTCTCGCTGATAACCCACACAAAATGATGAAAAGAAAAAAAGTTTATCGCTTGTTACATTTCTTATGACCAAGCAGTAAAACTGCTGCAACAGGTATAATGTTTTTATGTATTTCTTCTTTACTACTAACTGTGTCCGCAGACAGTATTCACATATTACACTGAATGTACCTGTACGGTTATATCGTTGTAACGACACACAGTTCAAGAGATATGACGTCGTAATCACAAGATGCGTGAAAAACTGCAGCATCATGCATGGCGTTTATATTTATTACTTCTTTGTGCCAGTTCTATTCGCAAAGCATTTAGGAAACAGTGTCCACATATGTTGCTGATGTATCGATAAAATTATGTCATTGTACGACACATAGTTGAGGAAATATTACGTAATAAACATTAGAATGAGCGAAAACAAAACGGCAGGGAGAGATTCACTAGAGATACGATAGCTGTTCAAAACGTATCCAAATTTTATTTACAAACTCAGTCTTCATTCAGAGACAACTGTTCGACATTAGTCACCTTGAAAGTAGTCCCCTTCACCTCAAAGACACAACTCCCAACGATGCTGTCTCCGCTGGAAAACCTCTTTTGGTTTGGCGCTCAGCTACAGCGAATTCTGCATATTGGCTATCCTGCACTGAAATTTGGTTCCATTCAGAGCCTTTTTCGGCTTAGCGAAAAGACGTAAGTCACTGGGTGCTAGGTCAGGGGAACAGGGAAGCTGACAAACCACAGCCGTGTTGTGTTTGACCAAAAAGTCTGTGATTAATTGAGAACGATGAGCGAGTGTGTTACCGTGGTGAGGATGCGAACTGTCCGCTGGGTTGGGTTGGATTGTTTGGGGGAAGAGACCAAACTGTGAGGTCAACGGTCTCATCGGATAAGGGAAGGACGGGGAAGGAAGTCGGCCGTGCCCTTTGAAAGGAACCATCCCGGCATTTGCCTGGAGCGATTTAGGGAAATCACGGAAAACCTAAATCAGGATGGCCGGACGCTGGATTGAACCGTCGTCCTCCCGAATGCGAGTCCAGTGTCTAACCACTGCGCCACCTCGCTCGGTAACTGTCCGCTGCTCACAAGTCCAGTCGTTTGCGTCTCACTGCTTCACTAAGGCGACAAAGAACCTCTTGATAGAAATTCCAATTGACATTAGACCCTTCTGGTGTGTAATCGTGGTGGGCCACGCCACTGGAATAAAAAAAAAAAAAAAAAAAAAAAAAAAAAAAGACGTTCAACATTATTTTTTTGGGTATCAAGGATGATGGATGCTTCCGTTACGATGACTGGAACTCTGTTCCTGGGTCGTTAAAATGGTTCAAATCGCTCCGAGCACTATGGGACTTAACAGCTGAGGTCACCAGTCCCCTAGACTTAGAACTACTTAAACTTAACGTAACCTAAGGACATCACATACATCCATGCCCGAGGCAGGATTCGAATCTGCGACCGTAGCAGCACCGCGGTTCCAGACTGAAGCGCCTAGAACCGCTCGACCACAACGACCGGAATTCTGGGTCGTACCCATAAACCCAGGACTCACCTGCACTGTATTAAGAATGCTGGGATTACTGTTCACAGTTCTCAGCATTTCTTGAGCGATATGTGAATAAATCTTTCGGAGATCATCCTGAGGTCCAAATGCTCTGTTAAAATGCATTAACTGGAACCAGTACTAATTTTAACCTCGCCTACAAGTTCTCTCGTCGTGGTTCTTCTATCCCGCATTGCTATGGTCTTGCCGTGATCGGTAACAACCTCATCTGCAGATGTAGAGGGCCTACCTGGACGTGCTTCTCTCTTCACTGATGAGCGGCCACCTTTGAAGCGGTTGTGTCACTCCTGTATCTGCGTGGTACTCATTGTTTTGAGCTCACACCTGTCGAATCTTCCACATTGCTTCAACTTGAGAATCGCCAAGCTTAAAGCAAAATTTGTTGCAATAAGAATCCGACGACTACCACTTACACATGTTCAGTTGTCAACGGCTAGCTAGCGACTGATTTTCTCCGCAGCCGTGAAAAATTACGCAAACATAACGGCACAGGCGAGCCCCTGTTAATCAGACCCATTACTGGATATCCAGCTGGAATACACTGCCGAATAACTGGCACAACACAGGGAAGCCGTACCGTACACTGCATGCAAACAAGCTCCACACATCCCCCACACAGTGAGATGATCTATGGCCGATCTCCCACTACTGAATAACGATCTTGATTGTTCCAGGAATGCAGCAGCAACAACAACTGGGACACATCGCCATCGCTTGTCATGGTAATGATGCATGATACCTATACTAACTAACCCAACCTTGCATGAACTATCGCAGCTAGTAATCCACTACTGCTCTTACTACCCATCCCACTGTCGCAGAGGTTTTTTCCCACGGCACGAGCAATGGCACTTTTTTTCCTCTGCTCTTCAAATCGCTACCCTCACTCGCGTTTCGTCCACTATCTATCACCTGATGGACCGTGTTAATGCGTAGCCTTACCCAGACGCACGGACAACATCACAGCCCAGCATCCTGTGATCCACATACTAGATAACTAACATGTTTACGGAGGTGACAGTAGAACTTTTGGTTTGGTCACCACGTTGGTGCGGGCGTGGAGGGGCCCCATCTCTACTACTACGTGCACCTATAACCAGAGAGCACGCGCGGCCTGGTACCACTGTTGTTTTCAACGTTAAAAAATAATCTTTGCTACTTTTGGAACAGGTCCTTGTGCAGGTGAACTATATGTATTATAATAATGGCGCGTGACGAGGGCCCCCCGTCGGGTAGACCGCTCGCCGGGTGCAAGTCTTTCGATTTGACAACACTTCGGCGAGTTGCGCGTCGATGGGGATGAAATAATGATGATTAGGACAACACAACAGCCAGTCCCTGATCGGAGAAAATCTCCGACCCAGCCGAGTACCGGGAATCGAACCCGGTCCCTTGGGATTGACAATATGTCGCGCTGACCACTTTTTTTTTTTTTTTTGATCGTTGTGTTCGGTCGTTGTGGACGTCACAATGACATCCGTTCAAGTTCGTTTGTTGATCCTTCCACTCAGTTTTTTTTATTACATAGGCCAACCGGCTCTCTGACCGAACTCGCTGAGCTACCGTGCCGGTGACCACTCAGCTACCGGGGCGGACACTATATGTACTAAGATGTGTGAAATATATGTGACATGTACATATGCGGGAAAAAAATGAAATGAAATGAGTGTATGGCATTGTTGGCCGGAAGGCCCCATCCGGGGAAGTTCGCCCGCCAAGTGCAAGTCTTGTTTCATTAGACGCCACATTGGGCGACTTGGACGCCGGTGATAAGGATGAAATGATGATGAGGGCAACACAAGACCCAGTCCACGAGCGGAGAAAATCTCTAACTCAGGCGGGAATCGAACCCGGGCCTGCTTGCACAGGAGGCAAACACCTTGCCACTCGGCTGAGCAGGCGGACAGATGCGGGCAAAGCCGTGGGTAAAAACGTCGTACTAAACCTCTTGATCGATTCAACCAAGCATCGTATACATTGCACTTACCGTCTGTTGGGGTGGGTGTGGTAACGTGGAGATGAGAGATGGCATGAGCCCCCTCTCATATTTCTCTGAGTAATTCGAGCTTCCTCTCTAATTGCATGCGGTGAAAAGTCGCTATTCCTTCACACGCGGACTTCCCACACAGCGTCTCTCGTCACCCGGGTGGTCCGGTGACAGGCGGGCACTGCTGATATTGATAGGGTTAAGCCGACGGGTGTGAGGGAGTCAAGTGAATGCTTTCCAGACTCTGACATTGTCATAAGAGCGGCGGCGACACTCCCACAGGGGCCTGAAGAAGCAGCTGGGTTAGAGATTCCGTTATTTCGCAGAAATTTAGTGAAAACCGTTTCTGGCGGGCTACCAGCGAGGCGTGGGAAAGACTTGTGTTCCCAGGCAGTCTTGTCGGGCAAATTCCCGCGTTTTCTGCCAAATCGTAACTGTGATTGGCTTGCTCAGGGCATAGCTCCGTGACGTAGCAAAATCGGCGCAGAAATTGGCGCCAAGAATCTCCATTGGTGGAAAGGTAGTGCTTTGGCAATAGAGTGGAATTTTCCGCCGGTTTTCGAGTTGCTGATTGGAACGTTTAACCACGGCCACTGTCGTGGGGGCGGGAATGTTCTGTGTTCGGTTTGTATGGGTGCTCTTGTGAGAATCGGCTCTCGCCTTTCGGTCAGAGTAGGTTACAAGACTGACCTCTCGATGCTCTGGACAGCCTGCCTTCCGTTGGCTGTCTAATACACTTTTATTTAGTTATAACTGTTTGACGAAGTTGCTGAAGTTCCGACTTCAACGTAACTTTTCGAGTACAGTTGGCAATTGAGCGTTCTGCGTACAAGCGGCCTATGTTGTCTGTTTCGAGCAGTTTCGGCTAAAGTTGAATGTATCGGAGTTACTGTGTGACTTCGCTTGTTAAAATCAATCACTGTACCGTCAGTGATTGTGTGGCGAGCCTTCTTCGTCTCCCTCAGAGGCGCATTTGTATTGCTAGGGAGTCTTTAGTCTGGAAAAACCAGACCAGGATAATTTGTTTCGGGCTATACTCGCGACATTATCATCACCACAACGGGACGTCAAAGCAACCAGCCATCGCCTCCAGTATGCCAGCTCGTGTTCTTGCAGTTAAGAAGACAGCTTGGTAATGTATGTCCGCAGCACCGGCAGATTAGTGATTTTCCTAGGTGATAATCAGAGCTCAGCAGAGCGCGCCTGTTCGTCTTTTTCTAACTTTTTACTATCTTGGGTGTTCATTGTCTGAGTTCTCATTACTGTACCAGCAATTAATGTTGGGTTGGCTGTGTGTTTCTCTTAAGATTTGAGTTGCAAGGAATTGGCTTATAAAGGCACATTTGCATGCCGTGCTTGAGTTTCCTCGGAAACGCGAAATCTTAATTAAATAATTAATCTCTGACAAATAAATAAAGCCTATGGCACAGAACTGCAGCGCTATGCCGCTGATAAAACAAAATACAATTAGGACACTCTTATGTTTCATTAACAAGAAGAAGGAGGTCATGTACAATAACTGGTGCGTGAAGCACGTATATTTTATTAACTGGTACACTGCCATATTTGATGTTATATAAGAACACTGCGAGTTGCAATCTTACTAGGCACTCGATTCTGTAAAGAATTTATATTTATGAAAGTAAGTAGAATTATTTAACTGTAGGCTTATTCGTTGAATATATCTGATTTAACTAACTGTGTAAACTTTTTATGTTTAGTGGACAGTCACCTCTGTACGACGTATTGACATGACTGGCAAATTATTCTAATATTGAGATTTAGATTTGAGTCCACACCTACCGCAGCAGTCTTTGGAAACGATTTAAATATGAAGTCCGATTATTTGAATCACATTTCACAGTCAACTACGAATAACATTGCATTTACGAAAAAGCCATTGTCAAGCGTCTGATACCGAATAATTAAACGTCCACGTTCCAGATAAGCAAATATTAATTACTTCCAATCACTATCATAAATATACAATAATTAATATTTTATTTTATTTTATTTATTTATTTATTTATTTTATATTGGCGACCGTGACAGGACGTTGTTCAGTTTGTCATTTGTTACATTGTTCTCTTTGTTTCATGTGAAAAACCAACTTTCTGGACCTGGGCGTGAATGTATGAGAAATAACAAAAATTTGAAGATATTTTCCAATTCTAAAATTTTGCGGGAAGACGCAATGAAGCTTCCAGCAAAATAAGGTAAGACGCCACACTGACCAAACAGATGACTGAACTCAGTACGAAACTGGCAGGCTTGACCAGATGCATAATTCAGTGTATTAGTAGATTCTGTAGTATTTCTTTCGCGTGTAGCAGTTTTCAGTGATAAATTTCATTCTCAGTACTTTTTCTTAATCAATAACTTCTGCAACAATACCTATACACGAGTGTACAATATGGCCGACTTTTGTACGATACGTTGTAACATGGCCAGCAGCCATTAAGAATAATCCGATATTCAGTTTACATTTTTAAATTAACAAACAGCCATTGTTGCTACGAGCGATTCATGTTCAACTGCATTTTATTTTAAAACCAGTGTCAAACTTTATTTTCTTGAAGCATATCTTACGTGTGGCATGGTCATAACTAGAAAACAATACTCAAAGATGGAAAAGCAAAGACATACTATTCAGACGCAATGTGACTCGGACGAGAGACAAATGTTAGAAAATGACTTTACGACAGCAACCGGTAGTGACGATTCATCAAATATTGACGCAAGTGTTAACGGAAATTTTGACAATAGGCCGCCCACCACAAAAATTTCAAAGTCTCAGCCAGAGCCCTTGTTAATACATGACGTCACGTCTAATGACGCGGCGGGGGCAGTGACCTTGCGAACAGTAAACATTGCCAACATGTTACAAATGCTAATGAAACAAAACGCAGAAAATATGGCAACCTTAAAGACACAAAATGACGAAATTAAATCTGATCTCATAGCAATCAAGACATGTAATGACACTTTATGTAAACGTGTAGAACTTATAGACGCCACACTGACCAAACAGATGACTGAACTCAGTACGAAATTTTCCAAGCTTAATATGACACAAGAAAAGACTACAAATGACGTAGCACTTTTACAGGCACAAGTAAAAAACCTTAATGTCACGTGTGAAGCTCTTACTGGACAAATTCAAACATATCCTACAGTACATGACTACCTTGAAAAACGAGTTACTGACGTGCAGAATAAATTTGACGATGTTGAACAACACCTGACTGACAGATTACAATCTGATGCCACAGCTCATTTTCAAAATATTAATAAAGAATTTCATGATTGGGTAGAGAACAAAGACAAACATTTTGATAGATGCATACGTGAAAATTTGCCAACAATTGCGCACGACTCCGTAGCGGAATACATCACTAATAACAAACAGCTGATTAGTGACGCAGTACAGTCTGTCACAGCACCCATGAGACAATTCACCGATCAACCACAGTCTGAATGTAACGAAAATATCAGTCAAAATGTACAGTTCAGAAACCAATATACATACGAGTTTGACGCACACATACCGCACACGACAAACACACAAGAACAAAACACACCACGACAACAACACATACCACGTCGTGCAAGCACAAACACAAGCTATTATCATGGTAAACCACAGCAACATTATAGTAATTACTCGCCATCTGAACATTACAGTAATTTCAGTGGAACAAATCCATATCATAATGCAAAGGAAGAAGAAAGCTTAATAAAACACAGGCAATTTCAGGCTTTTATCCCAGAAAAACGAACCATTCATCTGGTGATTTTTCTTAAATCTTTTAGTAACGCATTTCCACGCACTTGGAGTGACCGGAAAAAGATTTCATATATTGTCGGTTACATCCAAGGCGATGCAGCTGTCTGGGCATACAGTCAAGCTGACGTATGTACCACGTACTGTGAGTTTGAGCGTGCTTTTCTGAACAAATTCTGGTCGCAATCCGTCCAGGAGCGACTCAGAAGACAAATTTTAGAACCTGAAACTTTTAACAGTAAAAATGGTAACTTATGCAGATATTTTGAAAAATACTTGAACATGGGACATTTTTTGGACGAACCAGTCGCAACACGTGATATACTCCGTGCGTTGAAGGCCAAATTGCCTTTCAACATTAAAGAAAAACTCTTACATATTCCGGTTGACGATCCAGATTATTTTTTAACAGCTTTAAATTCGGTTGACATGTTACCAGAAGATCAGCGCTTCGCGCGGCAAAACAGCAGCCACAATGTTTATACTAGTGGTATGCAAAACATGCAGGCTTGCCAACTCAGTTCTAGCGCGCCAACAGTTGGATACGCGGTACAGCAAAAACAGCAAACTCACATGCCGTCTCAATACGGAAATCAAAATCAACACGCGTATTCCAATACAAACAACAGTTACAACAGTAATAACACTTCATGCGGCAATCCATACAAAAGGCACCGCAGTAATAACAACAACAATGCTAACAACGGATACAAATGTAACAACAAAAACATAAACAGAAATAGAAATAATAATAACTACGAGCCAAGACAGGATCAAGGCTGGACTCGTAGCGATCAATACTTTCATTCAAACACTGCTATACCACAGCAGCCACCAGGACAAAATTGGAGCATACCTTACGACCGACAGGTAAGTCATAATGCGCAACAGCAACAACAACCGCAAAAGTTTGATCACAACAGGCAATATCCGAATGTGAATATAATAGAAGTGACACCTGATACACAACCTGAATCTGTGTCAGTACCTAATACAAATGCTAATCCAACAAACTAGAAACAGTCACTTCTATGCCCCGGGTCGTGGCTGAAGAATTCTTGGGGGGCGACTTCAATGTTAATCAGTTATTTGACACCACCATTGAACAACAAAATATTATTGATTTGCCTAATAATTCTAAACAAAAACTACCCGTTTTATTTATAAGATACAACCACAATGAGAATATATCAGATGAACTTTTGCAAGACAGTACACAATGTCGTTCAAACACAAATGAAATTGTTTTAGCCTCTACTACTGGTGTAGTAGGTGGGATTCCAACTACTATTATCTTAGATACAGGTGCAGCTGTGAGCCTTTTGTCTTTTAATTTCTATAAAAAGATGTGTGAATTGGAGCCTGTGCCTGAGTTTCCCGCCCAAAACTGTAAAATAACTACTGCTCTAGGTAATAAGTCATGTAGGGTCAAGAAGCAAGTTTTTGTAAACATTAAAATAGGTAATGGAACCGTACAATGGCCATTCCTGGTTGTACAAAACCTTGTGACAAATTGCATATTAGGATTAGATATTATGAGCGAGAAGGACTGCATTATAGACTTCTCCAAAGGTAAATGTATAAATGATAAAGGCTGTGTAATTATTATTGATTTGGACAGGAGAATTCTAAAGCATGACAAACACTGTACAGGGTACAAGGTTCAGTTAGTACTTGACAATGACATTCAAGACATGCAAACACACTCATCTGGCACAGAGCTAATGGACTTGAAAACATCGCTTGATCATAAGATAAATGAAGCTACAGCTCTCATTGTACATGAACGTATAAAACTACAGGAAGTGTTATCGAAATATTTACAAGTTTTTATCCAACCGATTAGGTGTTATCAACACGTATGTGTACAAGATTGAAGTTAAGCCTCACAAGATCTTCTACCACAAGACATATAACGTACCGTTATCTCAACGACCTGCTGTGTGGCAAGAACTAAAACAAATGTTAGACTGGAAAATCATAGAACCATTATCTAAGTTGTCAGACAAAGAAATCACACCTGAACAGAAAATAAGAGAAGTATTGACTACACTGACATCACGCACAGATGCGAAACAAACATCACACAAACATAATAAAAAGAAAACAAAAATTCAAGGCAGGAATGCTTGTACTACTTCGTATTCATCATAAATCTGTAGCACTCAAACGACGCAATGCTAAGTGGCGTCTGCTATATGAAGGACCTTATATTATTGTTAACATACCGCATCCTGGTGCGTATCTGTTACAACATCCTAGAACTAACAGAATTATTGGGCTATACGCACACCGAGATCTTAGAGCATATCATGCTAAATAATGTCAAAGTCATATCCATGAAAACATTGCTAAGCAACTCGCAAAACTCTATTTGCTACTACATAGATAACAAGTAGTATAGAAATTTTCATTTCAGCTGTACTAGTGACGCAGTTGAAGACAGAAGAACTTTTCTTTCAACGCCGCGGCACTACCAAGAAGACTGAATATTAAGGTAAAATTGATGATTACGTAGCAGTGAATGATATATTAATTTTTCACGGAACATTTGTGACTGTAGGTACCACTGACTTGGTATGACACCTGACGAACCGACAGACGTCATCTGTGAAGGGACCTTTTACTTCGAGAAATAGATTAGACGCACATCTCTCAGCAAGGAAAGCATCTACCAGTAGCCAAGGCCACACAGACACTATACACACACGCACAAAACGCGAGGAATCTAACAGTTTTCCGTCTCTTATTATTTTGAATATTTATTGAGTAGTGAAAACGCCTGGTCTTGCCTACTGATGTAATGAATGTTGTGTCTAACCTATCTTAATTTCAGATGACATCACAAAAAACATCGATAAAATCCCAGCAAAACCGTTAAAGAGAACGTAAATATCTGCAATTCATATAATCAAATGTGACATAATGTAATAATTTATAGCTATGTAATGATGATGTAAACATGTTTATGTGTAACTGTATTATGTTTATGCTAAGAAAATATGTGACGTGTATATGTATGATTACTTATGTTTTTTTAAAAAAATGACGTATAATGTAACTGTTACTATGCGAAAATTTGAACGATAACGAGTGCCAAAATGTGAAAAACTTAAAAAACAAATTGCGTAGTGAACCACTGTTCACGGACATTAACGTACATTACTAAGTCTGCAACTACGCAGAAACCTATGTGAAAGAAACTGTTAATGGCATTCATCATGCATCGTACCTTTGTAAACGCGATGAACGATTTCTTTGATAAGTAACTACGAACATTTAGGTGAGCTATATTTAGCAAAAAACTGAAAATAAGAAGTGCATAATTGGTGCATCGTCTAGTGACATTACTACAGTATCTAACTTCAAGATGTTAACTGGATTATATGATCACAACGTGCCTGTCCAGAAAACAACACGACGAGTGGAAGAATTTTGGTTGGAACTTCAGGGAATGGAATGTTCTCGAAATGTGACGGACACACTTACCTGGACTGTCCAAGGATCGACGCTAGCTATGTGCCGTCCGAGGTTCTGCAACCAAGCTTCCACGGAATATCGAAAACGAACTGCATATGGACCAATTACTCGACGGGTCACGTCTGATCTGTAATAAACAATGCTTTTTGTCACAACGAACTGCATCACAACGACTATAATGGAAATAGGAAATGGACATGCTTATGTATCAATTACGTTGTTATACAGCGATGTTACTGTGATCAAAAAACTTTACCACAACGACACTAACCCGTGAAACATTACTGTGCAGCAGATGAATATAAACTGTAATAACGACACGATGTGTATAGGTCAACGCACCTGAAACAAAAAGACATTTTTCTTTGAAGCATTTCAATGCAATACTATGTAACTAAGAATATTCAACAATCTAAAGTTGTATTGATTATAACACATATCGTTATTTTAAAATTAAGTTACCTGTCGTAGAATGTACTCTTCATATGTAATCTTGGTGGAGTATTTTCTTTGTGCGACGACTAAGAAACGCGCGCGCACAGGAACAACATGAACTGTAATACTGTGCCGCGTGATGTAAATTTACGATATAACGGCAGTGCCGGAGTCACATAGACGCTTCTGCGCATGCGCGCGCTCTATTTTGCCAACATAAGAACTTTTACGGCGCACGAGGGTCATTCAAATTTTGTATATAATATACTGTATAATGTATGTCATGTAAATAGTTGTAGATAACTTAGATTTTCTTGTGCCTTTAGGTGAATTGCTCGCCTGCAGGTGTGTCCTTTCGCCTCGCAATTCAGGGGGCAATATAAAGACACGTTTGCATGCCGTGCGTGAGTTTCCTCGGAAACGCGAAATCTTAATTAAATAATTAATCTCTGACAAATAAATAAAGCCTATGGCACAGAACTGCAGCGCTATGCCGCTGATAAAACAAAATACAATTAGGACACTCTTATGTTTCATTAACAAGAAGAA
Organism: Schistocerca americana; assembly: GCF_021461395.2. NCBI lineage: Eukaryota > Metazoa > Arthropoda > Insecta > Orthoptera > Acrididae > Schistocerca > Schistocerca americana. The sequence goes on from NC_060126.1 coordinate 46,991,488, forward strand.
GGAGGTCATGTACAATAACTGGTGCGTGAAGCACGTATATTTTATTAACTGGTACACTGCCATATTTGATGTTATATAAGAACACTGCGAGTTGCAATCTTACTAGGCACTCGATTCTGTAAAGAATTTATATTTATGAAAGTAAGTAGAATGTTAAATACACTGCTAGCCCTGGCACCTCGCAGAGAGAGAGGGGGTTATGTGGATATGGACCACACTTGGTACACATAGTACTTACCATCTATTGGGGTGGGGTTGATAACATGGAGAAAAGAGATTAAGAGAATATAGACGGAGAGGGGGGGGGGGGAGGGAAGATGAAATGGACACAGGAGGGCGAGATGGATAATGGATAAAGACAGAGGAGACGAAGAGATAGAGAGAGAGAGAGACGGTGGCGAGGAGATGGTCTAATAGAAGACTGGAATAAAAGAATATCCGTAACGCCAGATACTTCGCTAGTTTCGAAATAAAAGGGTAATTCAATACTTAATTTGATGTGTGTGTGTGATAGTGAATGCTTCGTCCGCCACCAGGATTCGAAGCAGCTTACCTCCGAGGTGAACGCCAGCGCACAGTGGCGACCTCGGCGCTGGTGGCGAATTAGGCAGGTGACACAAAGGTTCCGGGACAACCTGTATCATACAGGAATGCTGAGGTAGTAGCAGAATCCTGAGGCAGTGGCGCTACGAGAAAAGAACAACATCGGCACGTGGCACGCCCGCGCGAACTGCGACCGATCAACAAGTCTGGGCGGCCCGCCTCGGCAATCGAGTCCCGCGCCGCCCCCTGTCTCTGCGGCTACTTTGCTCGCGGCCCCGCCCCCCTACTGTCACCGACTCCCCCAACCCACCCCCGACCGGCAACGACGTTCGTGGCGGGCGCGTTATTTGTAGTTTTCCCCACCGGCCGTCGTAACCGAGTTAGAGGTCAAAAGTCACACACATGTGCGGTGTGTCGGGGCGGCGCCGTCCCAAGCGCCCCCGAGGGGTGCGCCATATCTGCGGGCCGGAATATTTTCGCGATGACAGCGGCGCGGCCGATCGGTGATTCAGCCCCGGGGACCAGCGCCGTGTTATTACGGCGCCGGCCGGCGCTGGCGCGCTATCTGGCGGCGCGTAATGCCATTTGGAGGCGGCCGGCGTCTGCGTGACTGCCCAGCCGGCGCGCAGTGAAGGGGGAGGGGGGGGGGGAGGAGTGGGGCGGAGGTTGTACCCTGAGGGAGGCGCAGTGAATCAGGAAGCAAAACTTCATTGTCGCAGCGGGGCGCGCGCTCCAGCGCTCCAGCGGGGTGCCGGCTGGCACGGCGCGCTCCAGCGCCGCCGTATTTTCGTTGTGCGCGCCGGACTCGATTATCGGGTGGCGGCTAATGACCGCTGCGGGCCGGCGAGGGTTGCCCGGCTCCCTGCGTCACCACGACACACCCAAGCAGCGCTGTTACTTTGTTTGCCCTACTCGTAATTGTTTGTTACTGTACGCGATGTTTCACTAGCATAGGAAAAAACTGGAAGGGCGAGCAGAGGACAAGGAAACAAGCAAATAGTCCCAATAAACGTAGATCTGGAAAACGATGCTTGCCCCGATACGGCGTAATACGACTAATTACATGCAGGCATTATAACAGACTCCACTAGTATCCAGACTGCAGATACACACTTGAGGAGAAACACATTACGACAAGTGGTACACAGGGCCACCGTTCACGTGTAGGCAGGTTTCAGCACGTCTCCCTGATCGGTGCCTGTACACGTTCTGAGGTGTGGAGTTGATCTGTTATTCTGTTATTCTGCGCAACAGATTAATCTGAGATGTACCCTTTACCATGTGGCTCCTGCAAGATGCAATTTCCATCCCCGCACTACTACAGAAGTCAGACAGACGCTCCTAACGTGCTAAAGAGAAATGACTGAAAAACTTTCAGCAATAAATATCTTCTGGAGTCGTCCGCTGTAAGGAAATGACACAAAAATTCACAAAATTTCTTACGTAACTAGTGGGATACTTGGGTATTGGAGTAGTGCTAGTTAGTGTAAGAAAAACATGAAACTAACGAAAGTTATTATTTATTTTGCAAAAATTTTTAGAAATCACAATGGCACTTTTAGTTATGAATTGAACAAGTTATACTTTGGTTGTTTTCAGAATGTGAAGTTACCTCTCAAGGATAGGATTCGCTAATGAAATTTCTATACAAAGTTTAAGATGGTTGTTGACTTGGCAGAACGGCTGAGTGGTGCGCCTATTCAACTTGAATAATTATCCTTTAGAATGTTGCTAGGTATGGTCGAGGCTGTCGCATGGGAAATGCAGTGAAGTGTACTGTTGTGGAGGAAATTTGGGGCTCGCAATAGCTGTAGCGCACAATACCGTAAGCTGCGATGACTGCTGTCTGCGCCGCTTGCTGCTGAGAAATAAGATAACTCTCGTTCTATCTGGATTGACCTTTGCCAATCAAACTCTTCCTATGCCTTGATGAAGTCAAGGACTCCTATTCGCCCCTAGTCTAACTACTGGCGTGGTACACCAGTCAGATAACCAGTCCACCGCGATGCCACTCAAAATTCGCTCGCAGGCGTTTAACTATAACTCTGTCCGTTCACACCGCACAATAAGTGTGTCGGCTAACACAGTGAACAACGCTTAATCGCAAGGACTCAATATAGAGTAGTACTTCGATTCGCTCTCGGCAGAGGTGCTCTCCCAATGAAGTACTGAGGAGAGATTTGTTCCTTGCTCCAAGAGCGACAACAGACGATGCCTTCACAGACGTGAAGGGGTATATCTTTCGGTCTCTTCCATTATTCCTTCAGCTCAAGGCATCAGAAATATCGTCTGCCAATCAACATTGCTCTTCTAAAACGGGAGAATGACTCAAAGGAGTGTCAAGAAAGAAAGACTGACAAAGTATCAAAATCATTCAGGAATTTAGAGAACAGCAAAGCAAAAAGAAGAGTGGTTTCAGCTTTTAGAATTTGATGATTATGACTGAAAAAAAAAGAAATTTCAGTTTTAGTTCAACTTGGTGCTTACCAGGTTCATGCTATACTTTTTTCCCTTGTGAAAAAAGTATGCCAAGCTGACACATGTTGTTCCTTTCGGCGAACTCGACAAATACATCTAAGAATACCTAACGATACGAAATGTCTAGTAACAACTATCGACACTGCAGTCTTTTTGTCGATAAAGGGCGCTGTATTTCCTCATGATGGCGTTTGTGCACTCACGGAAAAGGAAACTTGCTACACCGTGAGCACTTTGACCCATCGCCACCAAACCGATACTTCAGTATGCCCATGCCTCTGAGAGGCATCGATTAAAATTTCACCCTTGTGAGAGATTATTTTCAGGACTTGCAGTACGTAATAAAGCCATTCCTACAAATGAAGGATCCTCTAGCGGGATTGGATCTTTTGAGGTGGAGGACGCGCATGAAGCTTATCGCCATCCTATGACTTTGAGGAAGGTCGAATCTTTGGCATGATAGATACGGTAGCATCAATGGAAGGATTGCACAGACGGTTGAGTGTAGTGCAACACGTGCAGAAGGAATGGCGACTGGATGGACTCAGGCAACGAGCTACAGCGATACCTGCAACAGCCAACGTTAACTCGGCCGCCATTTGCACTGTGGTCAGAACAATAAGAGGACCCCAACAGTTAAAATCAGGCTCTTAAATTTCCTATTTTTATTAAGTTTGGAGACAAAGACGTATCCCGATTATTTCTATTTTAAGGCAATAATTATTGCTAGAATCTTATGGTGGAGTTTCATTCTGTTGGTGACTAGTGCACCTGTTTATCACGATCATAGTTACAGTCTTCTATGTCGAAAAACAGCTGAAACCGCAATGTGGTGTAGCACAAGCAGATAATGATGATGTTTGGTTTGTGGGCGCTCAACTGCATGGTCATCAGCGCCCGTACGAAGTCCCAATTTTTACACAGTCCAATTTTTTCACCATCCAATGTACCCACTGTCACGAACGATGACGATGAAATGAAAACATCACAGACACCCAGACCCCGGGTAAAGAAAATCCTCCCCCCCTTCCCCCCTTCCAGAATCGCACTCAGGACCCCGTGATCCAGAGGCAGCAACGCTAGCCACTAGACACGAGCTGCAGACACATGCATATAATGTTGTACCGAAGTAGCGTACATAGTAACCTAGTGCGCGACACAAAAGGCCAATACTGCAGTTAGAAGCCAGAGTTTGTGATTAAAAAAAAAGAAAGACTATTTATTTGAGTTTCTGATAGGCGAGTAGTGAAAAAGTAACAGACATGTTGAAGGTGATTTTGAAACTTCAAGCTAGTGGCAAAGTATCACAGTATTCACAGTAAAAGAAAATTGTCTCTGTCCGTCGCAGGTTCGAATCCTGCCTCGGGCATGGATGTGTGTGATGCCCTTAGGTCAGGTAGGTTTAAGTAGTTCTAAGTTCTAGGGGACTGATGACCTCAGATGTTAAGTCCCATAGTGCTCAGAGCAATCTCTGACCGTACATTTTTATTCTGCCAAGACATACAGCTATTTAGGAAAGTTTGTGGAATTATCTCGCTCAAGAACGCTTCACTGTAAACAAAGACCATATTTTCACAGCAACCGCATCAGAGGAAAATATGAATTGTGTGTAACGTAAATCTGCATCTCAAGTATTATTTTATTTGCAGAATCAATAAAGCCTAAATCTTTTGAGCAGAGATGTAAGGTTGCAAGACAATTGTATACCAAGTTTAGTATGTTCAAAGATCCGTGAAAACATTGCAAAAGATAAAAGTCAATGAAAACACCGTAAAAATGTCAATGAAAACATGGTAAGAATGAAATACGAATGAAAACACTGTAAAAACGGAATGCCAATGAAAACTTTGGAGAAGCGCAATGTCAATAAAAAATTTATCGTCATTTCATATTTAGAGCTTTTTTTTGTCTTGTAAGTCATTATTATTATCATGGAACTATTTGCGTTAATCGCTGGTAACTAACAGTTTTTTAAAAATATTCTTGCGAATAGTGGACTGGTTTTTGAGACTGTAACTGTGTGCTTAATATGTAAACAAAAATACAGAAAATCTGCACCAGACAGCGTTTGTATTAACTAATCACAACGCATTTCGAAGTTTACTACGTGGTCTTCAGGTGGCCCCTGATGAATTTACATTGATTTACGTTCAGTTTTCGAGCAACAAGAAGTTATCGTGAAAAGCTATCGTGCTCTGAGTCGTCTTGCAGTTTTATATGCATAGATAAGTTGATCCATATTGGTGAAAACTATACGTATTAAGGTCAGCGTAAATTTTTTTTTGTTTATTTATAGACGCAATCACATGTTTATGACACAGTCATAACCGGTTTCGGCCATACAATGAACATCTTCAGATTCTAAAACAATACGAAATAAAGTTTATATAAAAACCTAAAAATAAGTACAATAGTTTTAGGCTTTTGAAAAATTAAGACTATGTTATAGAGGGCGCGCGCATCTAGCGCAAAGGGGATAAAGCAAATCTAAAAAAAAAAATTTATATCTATATAAGACTGGTGTTTTACATTTTATAGCTAGTTTGACAACGCGTGAACCTGTGTTCATTGTATGCCGCATTTAGGTATGAACTCTATGTATTTCGCTTAAATTCAGTTAGATTACTAATATGCATGGTTAAATGTTGTACTTATTTTTAGGTTTTAATATACATTTTCTTTTGTATTGTTTTAGAATCTGAAATGGTCATTGTATGGCCGAAACCGGTTATGAATGTGTGATAAACACGTGATTGCGCCTATAAATAAACAAAAAATATTAGAAAAGAATCAATCACGCACTCCATAGACAAAATGTCGTTTTTTCCTATGTTAGTTCACATGGTTCACATGGCTCTGAACACTATGGGACTTAACATCTGAGGTCATAAGTCCCCTAGAACTTAGAACTACTTAAACCTAACTAACCTAAGGACATCACACACATCCATGCCAGAGGCAGGATTCGAATCAGCGACCGTAGCGGTCGCTCGGTTCCAGACTGTAGCGCCTACAACCGCTCGGCCACACCGGCCGGCCCAATGTTAGTATAAGCAGAAATCAACAATGTTTAAAAATAAAGCTTAAAGGTATTTTCGAGGGGTTGTGAAAAAGCGGACGACGTCCTTGACAACAGAAATACTACCGGACTGCCGGACGGAGTGGCCGAGCGGTTCTAGGCGCTTCATACTGGAACTGCGTGACAGCTACGGTCGCAGGTTCGAATCGTGCCTCGGGCATGGATGTGTGTGATGTCCTTAGGTTAGTTCGGTTTAAGTAGTTCTAAGTTCTAGGGGACTGATGACCTCAGAAGTTAAGTCCGATAGTGCTCAGAGCCATTTGAATCATTTTGCTACCGGACGGGAACTCCGTTTGCTTCACACATGGCGGACGTATTGCCACTCTGTGAAATTTATACTCGTTGGAGTCAGGACGGCACTGCTGCAAGAGAAATGAACAAAGGTCCTTCGGTAAGCACTAAGCACACCACAAGTAGCAATCTTCGACCGGCTCTGACGAACAGACGAAACAGTTGAAATCAGCGAAGAGGTCGCAGGCAGCCTGTCGCCACGATCCATCGGGAACGGATCGCAGGGAGCTTGTTGGGGGTCTCGAGTAGGCACGAGTAGTTCTCGCACTAGCATGCAGCCAATCTGAACTGGGACTCCGAGCGGAGTCCCGTAGTGTTCAAAAATGGTTCAAATGGCTCTGAGAACTATGGGATTTAACATCTGAGGTCATCAGTCCCCTAGACGTAGAACTACTTAAACCTAACTAACCTAAGGATATCACGCACATCCATGCCCGAGGCAGGACTCGAACCTGCGACCGTAGCAGTAGCGCGGTTCCGGACTGAAGCGCCTAGAACCGCTCGGCCACCTCGGCCGGCTCCTTGTAGTGTTCGGCGGTGTCTCGCTTCTGCTTGTGGCGGGGGAGACCGTCGCTGACGTGTCCGCAGACAACCTGGTAGAATACGATATTGCAGGGCCTGTTTTATTCTGATTACGATGCAAAGTTCCTTTGGACACGAATGCATGTCCAGACGAACAGGCACTGCGGCGACCGAGCCGTTACGAAAGACATCAAATGTATTCGCAATTGCCAATAAGGACTACCATCAGCTGTAGAAAGGAATGACAACAATGAGAATTTGTGCCATGCCGGGACTCGAACCCGGATTTCTCGGTTATCGCGGGCGGTCGCCTTACCATTTGGCTATCCGTGCACCACCCTGCGGCCAGATCCAAAATTCCATATGTCGTCAACCGTGTTTCAGCGACCAGATTCCGGTCCGGCACAAGTTTTCACTGTCGTCGTTCCATTCTACAGCTGATGGTAGTCCTTATTCGCAATTGCGAATTCATTTGATGTCTTTCGTAACGGCTGTGGCCGCCGCAGTGCCTGTTCGTTTGGACATGCGTGTATGTCCAAAGGAACTTTGCATCGTAATCAAATTTTTGGAAATTTGTGGTAAGGACTATGGGACCAAACTGCTGAGACCATCGGTCCCTAGCCTTACGCACTACTTAATCTAGCATAAACTAACTTACACTAAGGAAAACACACACAAACCCATGCCCGAGGGGGGACTCGAGCCTCTGGCGGGGGGAGCCGCACGAACCGTGACTAGACGTCCAAGGCCGCACGGCTACCCAGCGCGGCCATCGTAATCAGAATAATATGGGCACTGCAATATCGTAAGTATGTGCCGATACCGGGCAAGCGACTTTCAAATACAACGTCTGATCTGTACGGGAAAATACATAATGGATGGCCGGCCGGTGTGGCCGAGCCGTTCTAGGCGCTTCAGTCTGCAACCGCGCGACCGCTGCGGTCGCAGGTTCGAATCATGGCTCGGGCATGGTTGTGTGTGATGTCCTTAGGTTAGTTAGGTTTAAGTAGTTCCGAGTTCTAGGGGACTGATGACCTCAGATGTTAAGTCCCATTGTGCTCGGAGCCATTTTTTGAATATAATGGATGTACGAGCACAGGTCGTAGACTCATGGTTGGCAACATGTGGAAGTAGCCAAATGGTAAGACGTCCGCTCTCGATAAGCGGATAATCCGGGTTCGAGTCCCGGCCCGGTCCGGCAGTAATTTTCATTATCGTCATTCGATTCTACCGATGATGCTAGTCGTTACTCGCAAATTGCGAATTCATTTGAACCTGGTGGAAGGTCGCAGGAAATAGCGGTTCTCGATACCCACACATCTCTGTCACGTAGTACCATGGCGTGGGGAGTTCGTCTATGACAACGGGACTGTTTTAGTAAGCGTCTATTGTGACACCATCATACAACTGTCTCATGTATCGGCACTGAGAATGTTACTCCACCAGTAGTCAAATGCGTGATATTTTTGGCTGAGCATGTTTCCGATTACGTTATCCCATTATGAGATGCAATAAACAAGAAAACTAATCAACTGACTGCAATATTACAAGTACTGACATCCAATTAAGAATATTTGTGTCGCCCTGTAATTAAACATTCCTTAAAGCTTCTATGCCATGAGGCACCGCCAAAAATAAAACCCAGCACCAAGCACGCATTGTAAACCGTAGAACTCACCTTAGAGCCACTCATTTTGGCGTGTAATACCGTCATGGAGCAGATGTAAACTAAAGGCAGCTACTTTCACATACCAAAGATTTGTGACAGCCCCCCCCCCCCCCCCCCCAGTGATGCTACTGTCTACTACAAAAGCTACACTGAAGAGACAAAGGAATTGGTACATCTGCCTAATATCGTGTAGGTCCCACGCGAGCAAGCAGAAGTGCCGCAACACGACGTGACATGGACTCGACTAATGTCTGAAGTAGTTCTGGAGGGAACTGACACCATGAATCCTGCAGGCTGTTCATAAATCCGTAAGAGTACGAGGGGGTGGAGAAGTATTCTGAACTGCACAGTGCAAGACATCCCATATTTGCTCAATAATTTTTTTCTCTGGGGAGTTTGGTGGCTAGCGGAATTGTTTTAACTCAGAAGAGTGTTCCTGCACCCACTCTGTAACAATTCAGGAGGTGTGAGGTGACGCATTGTCCTGCTGGAATTACCCTAGTCCGTCGGAATGCACAATGGACATGGATGGATGCAGGTGATCAGACTGGATACTTACGTACATGTCACCAGTCAAGGTCGTATTTAGATGTATCAGAGGTCCCATGTGACTCCAACTGCACACGCCCCACACCATTACAAAGCCTGCACCAGCTTGAACAGTCCTCTACTGACATGCCAGGTCGATGGATTCAAGAGGTTGTTTCCAAAGCCGCACACATCCATGCGCTTAATACAACTTGAAACGAGACTCGTCCGACCAGGCAACAAGTTTCCAGTAATGAACAGTTCAATGTTCATGTCGACAAGCCCAGGCAAGGTGTAAAGCTTTGTGTCGTGCAGTCATAAAGGGTACACGAGTAGTCCTTCGGCTCCGAAAGCCCATTTCGATGATGTTTCCTTAAATGGTTCGCACGCTGACACTTGTTGATGGCCCAGCATTGAAATTTGCAGAAATTTGCTGAGGCGTTGAACGATTGTCTTCAGTCGTCGTTGGTCCCGTTCTTGGAGGATCTTTTTCGGGCCACAGCGATGTCGGAGACTTGATGTTTTACCGGATTCCTGATATTCGTAGTACACCCGTGTAATGGTCGCACGGGAATGTCCCCACTTCATCGCTACCTCGGAGATGCTGTAGCAGCACTCACTTAAATCTTGATAAGCTGCCACTGTAGCAGCAGTCGCCGATCTAATAACTGCGCCAGACACTTGTTGTCTTACATAGGCGTTGCCGACCGCAGTGCCGTATTCTTCCAGTTATATATCTCTCTATTTGAATACGCATGTCCATACCATTTTCTTTGGCGCTTCAGTGTGTGAACAGTATATGGCAACGGCTAGTAAATTCTTTATAGTCAGTACTACTCCTATATTGCAACGTGCGAATCCACATAAAATGACCAATGCCTTCAAGAAAGGAAGGCGACAGCACGTAAAATTAGAATACAGAGTTGTGCAAGTGGCCCACTTTAGCGGTGTCCTGCTTGGAAAGCAGCTACCAGCGTATTCGAATAAGCGGCATTAGGTTTTATTCTAACGTACCTCCACTCCTTCTACTGGCTATTGATGGCGGAGACTTGCCATGAGTACGTACAAGTGATAATTTGCGAAATGGATGTTTTAACGCTACTGAAGTCGCGCTGACACTTATACGTCCCCCGGTAGGAGTATGTTATTCTCATTAGTTATATAAATTGTGATGTGATAACCTACCCGTATCCTAATCTTATCCTGTGGATACGACAGAACGTCAGGATAAGCCGATAAAAATCAAAATCCAGTCCCCCTATTTAGGGAATAAGTTATAAAATGTACACCAGAGGCAATTGGTACAGGAAAATACTATCTACTAAAGTATAAATGCCGTCATTTTAACACATTTATTCATCACAAAAACAAATTAAAGACACTAAACAATAATTACAAATCTCAGGTTCTCCCTGTATTAATACTGGCCCTTGAACTGTCTAGCTCTGTCCTATAATGTACTCGCGATGTGTGATTAGGCGCGGAGTAACTGACATCCCCCGTTGTACTAAATGGCAAGAAGGAACTGCTATCTCAATGAACAGTGTGAATTAATGAACAGTGTGAAACCTCAGTGCAGAATGGGGTGGAACACGTGATTCACCAACGTAGATTCACTTTCCTACGTGCCAGTGCATAAGCAAGATCATCGTAATGATCAGAAGCTATAACCGCGGAACTTCTCGCCTCAGCGAGATAATAGCAAAATTGTACTTCACCAAAATTACAGCCGAAGACGTCCGTCGACTGCCGTGGACCTCCAAGACGACCCTCCTGCTCCACGACCCCGCAACGACTCCTTCTTCTCTCCTCTTTCCACTGTTCAAAGTCTTTTCTCCCCCTTAAATTTGGGTGACGAATCATCTTTCCGGAAGGCGCTCGTTTCTGAACGCCGACCAATCGCAGTTTAGAAACCAGACCGAAGATTTTGGAAGTTCTTTCTACTTCCGTAGGAAAGTACGCGAATACCTTCTGCCATGTGTTTTTGGCCGACCAGACCGCCTTCTCACGCCTGCCCGTCGGACACGCGTTCCCGTTTTGCAGGTGGTCCAGCTCACGGGCGGGTCCAGGGATTAGCACCGGAAGCGGCTGTGGCGTCTTATTGTCCGAAGGAATGTGTGAGCTTCCTGTGTCCTTCCATTCTGCCGCGAGTTTCACAACTCTGCTTGTTCCTCAGTCACCCCACATGCAGACATTATGCAATAAATTAAGTGTACTAGACGATGTCAGTCACATACATGTTTTTAATGAACGAGCACAAACCTGTCTTTTCTATAATTGAAGGGACTTACTTATGTCGTATTGGATGTAAACGCGGTTTGTAAGCTGTAAAATAACGCCACCTTTCGTTACATTCTCTGTTGGCAATTTCAGATGGATGCACACGTTGCAATACAGGAGTAGAATTCGATTTTAGAATTTACTACGATTTAACATATAATGTTCATACATTTTATAATAAACGGTAGCATTGTTGGGGGCTGTGTGATACGCGCTGCATGAATGTGCTATCCTTTCGGGGTAGAGCCGCTTTCTTTAGTCTACTACTACGACTTGAGAATGTGACACGCCAACGTGAGTTGTTCCCAGACGAGTTTTATGTTTGCCAATGCGTGATAGCTGCTGGATTTTTACATTTGGCGGTGCCTAGTTCCGTAGAAGTCTTAAGGCACGTTTTAGTACGTGACTATATAAATATTTCTATACGGCTGTCAGTACTGGTAGAATTGCCATTTATTGATTGGTTATCTTCTTTTATAGAATTTGATAATGACGTGTGTTCAAATGTGTGTGAATTCCTAAGGGACCACTCCGCGCGGCTTTGATAATCAGATAACGCAGTCCCAGAATATGTTACGCCAAAAAATCACACATTTGACAACTGATGGCGTAACATTCTCAGTACCCATCTCATAATTGTTGGAAGGAGGACGAATACTCACCAGGATACGAAAAGAACGGTTAACCGTGTGTTCATGTCTTTCGTGACCAAGGTACCGGTGATACACTTCGGTACGAAAATGCGGGACGCCTCATAACAATTCCCACCACTAACAGCTTCAGGAATGTACTGATCCTTGACTGACCTACCTAATTACCTGATTCGTCAGCAGTACAGTAAGTCAGCGATGTGCTTCGAAGGCGTATATGTTCCTGTCCGCCCACAGCCAGCTGTCTTCACGAAGTGACGGACGACGTGGTTCTGCCACGATAAGAGATTGCGCTCGATGACATTGGAAGGCAGTTTGCTTCCATGCCACAACGAATACTGGAGTGCCTTCGTGCCCGTCGCGGGCAGTGGAAGGCATATCTCGTGTTGATGTTGATGTTGGACATCACTCCAGAATCCACTGAAAGTTTAATAATGCAATACCTGCTATGCCTGATTTTTTTCCATTAAAAATGGTTTTCTTGAAAGCCTGCGACTGTGAAAACTATGGAATTGTTTATAAAAAACTTTCGGCTACCAGTCATGATTTCCTTTTATTTCTGTTTTACTCGACGCGTTTCGGGAAATGATTCCCATTTTCAGGTGTGCATCTTGCAGCATTAAGCTATTTTTTCGTAATGTTTTCGATGTGTGAAGTTCTGCTTTGTTTTGCTGAATTCGGATTTTCTTATGGTCCATTTGTGCAGAATCTTAGGCATTTTAAACCCCACTCACATCCTCCTCTGCGCTGTTTGTTTATGTAAGTTATTGTCGATATGTGCTGTGCTCTGAAAGTAGTGAGAGAAGTTTAAAATGTGTAAGACTCTGCACAAATGGACCGTAAGAAAACTTAAAAGTCAACAAAACAAAACAGAACCTCACACATCGAAAACATTACAAAAAAATGTTATAAAACAAAGAAATACGCACTTGAAAATGGGAATCGTTTCCCGAAACGCGTCGTGTGAAACACAAATAAAACAAAATCGTGACTGGTAGGAGAAATTTATTTACAATCGAACCCAATACGCCCTGTGTGATGAACTTCTCTAGAGAGAGTGGCGAATATCTGACCGGCGCTTAGTAGTGTAGCATTTTCCAATTCCAGTGTAGGTGGCGGCGATTTGAATCGAATGAGAGGCCGGCGGCACTTATGCAGGCGCCATCAGGGGCCGCGCCTGCCGCCGCATCATTGCGTGGGCGGGGGCGGGGGTGGGGGCGGCGAGGGGGAGTTTTGGGGGTTGGCAGGGGGACCGGAGGGGCTTAAAAACGCGGCGGCGTCTTAGGGGGCGCCCAGATAGACCTGGAGGGTCTGCTGCGGCAGATAAATCACGCCCTAAGACTCGCGCGCAATTTTCTTAATCTTTGAATAAATATTAGCACTGTCTCGGTTACAGGCTGTGCCCTAGCACGCGGGAGACGAGGGCTGGCTGCGAGTTAACCCAAACAGCATCCTGCCACGCCCGGAGGCAGCAGGGTAAAACTGGTCACTTGCGCCTCGTGTTCAACTTTCACATCGTGCGGATATTCTGCCATATAGTAACGTGAATGACTTAATACCAAAGGCATCATTAAGACATCGTCATAAACCTACTGCGTCTGTATGATGTCGTAACCCGACGTGGATCGCGAACATACTTTAGGAGCTCACTCTCAGATCAGTGGTGAAGAGGGATTTTTGCTCCTCCGGTTAGTACACGAGCGGCTGTGTACGGGAATGATACGGCGACGGGGTCAACGTGAGATTTTTCAGGTCTCTGTGATGGAGACAGCACAGAAACACTTGGATGTTAGGCTATGTAGGTACATATGGTGATGGCAGTGAAATGAGTCTCTGGGTTGATTTACTGGTCCGCTTTTATTGATTCTTCGTTTGTTATCAATGAACATGAAGAAGAGCACAGATATTGGTTTATAAAAACATAGATGGTGCTTACTAGAAAAAACGGCCACCCTGGCATATAACTTTTGTTGTGTTCGCAGAAGAGCCAACACCGAGTTACGAAGGGAGGCCGAAATGCAGGCGTTTTAGCTCACGCGGGCTGGCGTGTGGTCTGGAACATGACAAGGAATTAGAATTCAGAAAGCGGACGTAATTAGTTTGATACTTAACTTCAATGCATTAATGATAAACTTCGCTCTTGACTGTACATGATTCACAATATTATCTGTTCAGAATACATTCAGTAACTGAATATGGCGCCTTGCTAGATCGTAGCAAATGACGTAGCTGAAGGCTATGCTAAACTGTCGTCTCTGCAAATGAGAGCGTATGTAGACAGGGCAAGTGCTAGGGAGTCTCTCTAGACTAGTCCTGCCGTGTGGCGGCGCTCGGTCTGCAATCACTGATAGTGGCGACACGCGGGTCCGACGTATATTAACGGACCGCGGCCGATTTAAAGGCTACCACCTAGCAAGTGTGGTCTCTGGCGGTGACACCACAGCTTTGTTAAGGCTCAGCAACATATGGAACTACTGATCACAAACCATGGAAGTGCTGGATTCTATCGTTGTAATCGAACCCTTATATTCAAATACTCATCTTAATGAAAGTGACTCAGAGCTATAGGTACATGCAGACAAATGTACGATGGAAACCAATAATCCTAGTCCAGAGGCACGTACAAGCAAGCTTTGCGAGTCCTCTTCAATGCACAAAGTAATCTGAGTCTGGTGCTCAAGCTACATAGTATCTGCTGCAGATTCGTTCATCCGAGACTGCTGCCCTGCACTCCATCATGCGAGGGTGAGTCAAATGAAAATCTCAAATCAAATACAAATCGAAATTTCTCCGTTATCCTGTATGTTGGTAAGCGTGCTGCAAACAGCGTGTATAATGGCCTGTAGGTGGCAGCATAGTGCAGATGCACACTTACTGTCGCTTATCAGTATAAAGATGGCCGCCCCACTTGCGACTTGCACCAGGGAAGAACAGCGTTCTGTTATTCGAATTTTGCGTAGTGGAGGTGTGAAACCCATTGAAATTCATCGACGAATGAAGGTTCAGTACGGTGATGCATGTTTGTCACAGCAGCAAGTCTACGAATGTAGTAGGAAGTTCGCAAATTTTGTGACTTCAGTGGAAGATGCTCCTCGTCCAGGTCAGGCACAACGAGTTGTGACTCCACAGAACATTGCAGCAGTTGAAGCCGTAGTGAAGGAAAACCGCCGAGTGACACTGAATGACATTGCAACATGTTTACAGATTAGTCATGGGTCAGCACACCACACTGTACTTGATGTGCTTCAGTTTCACAAAGTGTCCGCAAGATGAGTGCCACGGCAGATGACTCCTGAAATGACAGAATGACGTGTTGATGTTTGTGAAGAACTTGTTCGGCGCTTTGAACGAAAAGGTGATGCCTTCCTTGCAAGAATCGTTACTGGGGACGAAACCTGGGTTCAGTTCCACCAACCGGAAACGAAGAGAGCGAGCAAGGAATGGCACCATTCCTCATCACCAAAACGAAAGAAGTTTCGAACAGAACCATCAGCAGGGAAGGTTATGCTGACTTTCTTTTGGGACGAAAAAGGAGTCATTTTGGAGCATTACATGCCTAGAGGGACCAAGGGACCACTGTCACCAGTGCATCATGCACGGGTCTGCGGCGTGCAATCAAATCAACGCGACGTGGATTGCTGTCAGCAGGTGTCCTTTTGCAACATGTCAATGGAAGGCCCCACACTGCCTGTGCAACAGTTGCAACAATCACAGACCTGATTTTGAGTGTCTTCCTCATGCACCATACTCACCAGACCTTGCCCCAAGTGATTTCCATATTTTTGGACCACTCAAAGACGCAATGGGAGGAAAGAAGTTCCATTCTGATGAAGAGGTACGCCACACGGTGCATGAGTGGTTGCGCGGACTACCAAAAGAATTTTTTTCTAAAGGAATTTATGCACTTTCTAAGCGCTGGAGTATGTTGAAAAGTGATACAGCTTTGTACCACTTCTGCTCAATAAATAATATTTCAAAAAATATTTAATGTTTTTATTTGACTCACCCTCGTATTTGGTTTCGATTTCTATATGCCCATTTTGTTTCTCGTTGGTTGCATTGTTTTTCGAGCCATGTTTCACTTTTAGTAATTCCTTGCACCGCGTGTTTATTTAAATTGTCTTGGAGCACACCTTTCCTTTGTGTTAGACTGCGAAGCATGCCACAACGTCGATAATAATATCCAGTTGTACTTGTCACTTCGGTGAACCCATGTGGGTAACAATTTCTCTGTCTTTCTCTCTCTCTCAGCTATCAGTAAACAGATTATATCGGTCATGTCTCTTTTTTTTAACACGTGTAGGAAAATAAGCAATTTAATGGCTTTTGTGTAACATTTGGGATGGTTTGCAATCGCCTATTTAGGCCCGCCTATCCGACTACCTTTCCAAAATTGTATAAGCATTCGTATGTTTATTATACTAAGATTCCCCTTAGTGTGAGCATGAAACCACGTGGCTTTTCTTCTTCACGAACAGTACCGTCTTTTGCATGGCTCTTTGTTCCATTCAACGGCCTTTTTGTATAAGAAATGCACACGATTTGCTATTCTTTTGTCTGACGTAATATTTTTCAACTCCACGATAGATATTGGTGTTGCATTTTGTTCTCGCCCAATGCAGTTCCGGCAGTAGCAATGACTTCAGATCAGTTCTCTACGTAACTTCGTGGATAATAATCAGAGCTCTAAACTTAATTTTCTTGGATACCAAGCACCAGATCGTACAAACGGCAAAGACATTAGCACTGCACGAGTTCCCGTCCATAAAATGGTACTCATACACGAAACATACATTGTTTAACGGTTTACAGTCAACATTTCCCCGTCAGGTATCGTTAACACAGGGTTGCCCTAGAAAAATGGTTATAAATCAGCTCACATGTTGTTTCAAAACTTCTTGTGGGCCTTTAAGTGAAGTTACTCTACAACGATTAGCTTTCAATTTGAACATCTCGCCCTGGACTTCCGAGAGTGCACATGGAGAGAAACTAATTACCGACAGGACGCTGTCTGTGGCACTACGGTTGCACACTCTGACGTGTGCGAATGACGGAACAAGACTCTGAATTCTCTTGTCTCGTACACTGGACTCGCATTCGGGAGGACGACGGTTCAATCCCGCGTCCGGCCATCCTGATTTAGGTTTTCCGTGATTTCCCTAAGTCGCTCCAGGCAAATGCCGGGATGGTTCCTTTCAAAGGGCACGGCCGACTTCCTTCCCCGTCCTTCCCTAATCCGATAAGACCGATGACCTCGCTGTCTGGTCTCATTCCCCAAACAACCCAACCCTCTCTTGTCTCGTGTTGAAAGCCAGTTGTTATTAAACAGTGTAGTTTTAAGGTAACTAATGTTGTAAAGATGGTTTATCGAACTCCTGTATTGTGGAATAGAAAAAGTCACGTACGCAATGCACAAATAGAAAGTCCTGTTTTACGGGGACCTAAGAGGAATAAATGATTATAAAAGAACGAAACACACAGTCAACATATTTGACTCAAAACCGAAAACAAGAAGCCAGTGCTACGTGAACATAGACAGTTGGAAGACTCGCATAACCGAGACATCTTCAGAAAAGCCGTAGCGGTCTGATGAAAAACGCACAACACGTGAAAATTAATGAGATGAACGCTATGCTAGAAACTTCTGTCTTAAAAATTTTAAAAGAAAGAAAGGAAAACTGAGAAGAACTGTCATTCATAACGATCGCAAGTTTATCTTGGCCTAAGTTGGAAGACTAATGAAATAAATAAAGAAAATGTGAATTAATAACCTAGCTGAATAAAGGTCAATTGCAGTAATCCTTTGATACCATTACTGGAGTTGATGTCTCTGCTAATTTGCCGTAGAAAGTATTGTGGTGTAAAAGACTCAGGGGAACAGTTCAACGGAGTGGAAGCTGTATAGAAGAGGTATTGTAACATAAACATTGACAAAAGAAAAACAAGGGTAGTGGAATGCAGTCGAAGTAATTCACTTAATGGTTGAAATGGCTCTGAGCACTATGCGACTTAACTTCTGAGGTCATCAGTCGCCTAGAACTTAGAACTAATTAAACCTAACTAACCTAAGGACATCACACACACCCATGCCCGAGACAGGATTCGAACCTGCGACCATAGCTGTCGCTCGGTTCCAGATTGTAGCGCCTAGAACCGCACGGCCACTCCGGCCGGCAATTCACGTAATGCTAAGGCAGTTACCTCAAGGAAAGAGACAACGAAACTAGAAGTTAAGGTTTGCTGTTTGTTAAGCAAAGTACCTGACGATGGCAGAAGTAAAGAGGATGAGAAATTCAGACTTGAAATAGCGAGAAACGTTTTTTCAGAAAAAGATAAATTTGTTAAGATCGATTACATCTACAGCTACATGAATACTCTGGAAATCACATTTAAGTACCTGGCAGAGGGCTCATGAACCACCTCCACAATCCTCTATTATTCCAATCTCGTATAGCGCGCGGAAAGAACGAACACCTATATCTTTCCGTACGAGCTCTGATTTCCCTTATTTTACGAGGTGCATTCAAGTTCTAAGGCCTCCGATTTTTTTTCTCCGGACTGGAAAGAGATAGAAACATGCGCATTGTTTTAAAATGAGGCCGCGTTCATTGTCAATACATCCCAGAGATGGCAGCACCGTTCGGCAGATGGAATTTTACCGCCAGCGGCGAGAATGAAAACTGTTTTAAATACTTAAAATGGCGACGTTTTCCTTACTTGAGCAGCGTGCAATCATTCGTTTTCTGAATTTGCGCGGTGTGAAACCAATTGAAATTCATCGACAGTTGAAGGAGACATGTGGTGATGAAGTTATGGATGTGTCGACAGTGCGTTCGTGGGTGCGACAGTTTAATGAAGGCAGAACATCGTGTGACAACAAACCGAAACAACCTCGGGCTCGCACAAGCCGGTCTGACGACATGATCGAGAAAGTGGAGAGAATTGTTTTGGGGGATCGCCGAATGACTGTTGAACAGATCTGTGGGTTCTGTGCACACAATCCTGCATGACGACCTGAAAATGCGAAAAGTGTCATCCAGGTGGGTGCCACGAATGCTGACGGACGACCACATGGCTGCCCGTGTGGCATGTTGCCAAGCAATGTTGACGCGCAACGATAGCATGAATGGGACTTTCTTTTCGTCGGTTGTGACAATGGATGAGACGTGGATGCCATTTTTCAATCCAGAAACAAAGCGCCAGTCAGCTCAATGGAACCACACAGATTCACCGCCACCAAAAAAATATCGGGTAACCGCCAGTGCTGAAAAAAGGATGGTGTCCATGTTCTGCGACAGCGAGGGTGTAATCCTTACCCATTGCGTTCCAAAGGGCACTACGGTAACAGGTGCATCCTACGAAAATGTTTTGAAGAACAAATTCCTTCCTGCACTGCAACAAAAACGTCCGGGAAGGGCGTGTGCTGTTTCACCAAGACAACGCACCCGCACATCGAGCTAACGTTACGCAACAGTTTCTTCGTGATAATAACTTTGAAGTGATTCCTCATGCTCCCTACTCACCTGACATAGCTCCTAGTGACTTTTGGCTTTTTCCAACAATGAAAGACACTCTCCGTGGCCGCACATTCACCAGCCGTGCTGCTATTGCCTCAGCGATTTTCCAGTGGTCAAAACAGACTCCTAAAGAAGCCTTCGCCGCTGCCATGAAATCATGGCGTCAGCGTTGTAAAAAATGTGTACGTCTGCAGGGCGATTACGTCGAGAAGTAACGCCAATTTCATCGATTTCGGGCGAGTAGTTAATTAGAAAAAAAAAAATTGGAGGCCTTAGAACTTGAATGCACCTCGTATTGGTGATCGTTGCTCCCTATGTAGATCACTGTCAACAAAATGTTTTCGCATTCGGAGGAGAAATTTGATGATTGGAATTTCGTGAAAAGATTCCGTCGCAACGAAAAGGGCCTTTGTTTTAATGATGTCCAGGCCAAATCCTGTATCATTTCAGTGACACTCTCTCCCATATTTCGCGATAATAAAAAACTTGCTGCCCTTCTTTGAACTTTTTGATGTACCTTGTCAATCCAAGATGGTAAGGATCCCACATCGCGCAGGAATATTCTAAAAGAGGACGGACAAGCGTAGTGTAGGCAATCTCCTTAGTAGATCTATTCATTTTCTAAGTGTCCTGCCAATAAAGCGCAGTCTTTGGTTAGCCTTCACCACAACATTTTCTATATGTTCCAATTTAAGTTGTTCGTAATTGTAATTCCTAGGTATTTAGTTGAATTTACGGCCTTTAGATTTGACTGATTTATCCTGTAACCGAAGTTTAACGGATTCCTTTTAGCACTCATGTGGATGACCTCGCACTTTTCGTTATTTAAAGTCAACTGTCAATTTACGCACCGTTCACATATCTTTTCTAAATCGTTTTGCAGTTTGTTTTGCTCTTCTGATGACTAAATTATTTGATAAACGACAGCGCCATCTGCAAGACGGCTGCTCAGATTGTCTCTCAAATCGTTTATTTAGATAAGGAACAACGAAGGGCCTATAACACTACCTTGGGGGAACGCCAGAAATCACTTCTGTTTTACTCGATGACTTTCCGTCAATTACTACGAACTGTGACCTCTCTGACAGAAAATCACAAATCCAGTCGCATAACTGAGACGATATCCCATAAGCACGCACTTTCACTACAAGCCCCTTGTGTCGTACAGTGGCAAAATCCTTCGGGGAATCCAGAAATACGGAATCAATCTAAAATCCCTTGTCAATAGCACTTAACACTTCAAGCGAATAAAGATCTAGTTGTGTTTCACCTGAACGATGTTTTCTAAATTCATGTTGACTGTGTTTCAGTAGTCAGTTTTCTTCGAGCTAATTCATAATTCGAACACAATATATGTTCCAGAATCCTGCTGCATATCGACGTTAACGATATGGGCCTGAAATTTACTGGATTACTCCTACCACCTTTCTTGAATATTGGTGTGACCTGTGCAACTTTCTAGTCTTTGGACACGGATCTTTCGTCGAGCGAACTGTTGCATATGATTGTTAAGTGCGGAGCTAATGCATCAGCATACTCCGAAAGGAACCAAATTGGTATACAGTCTGGACCAGAAGACTTGCTTTTATTAAGTGATTTAAGTTGCTTCACTATTCCGAGGTTATTTACTTCTACGTTACTCATGTTGGCAGCTGTTGTTGATTCGAATTCTGGAGTATTTACTTCGTCTTCTTTTGTGAAGGCATTTCGGAAGGCTGTGTTTAGTTACTCTTATTTGGCAGCATTGTCTTCGACAGTATCTCCAATGCTATCGCGCAGATAAGTTCTTGATTGTTTCTTGCCGCTAATATGCTACACATACGACCAGAATCTCTTTGGATTTTCTGCCAGGTTTCGAGACAAAGTTTCATTGTGGAAACTATTATAGACATCTTACATTAAGCCCGCGCTAAATTCCGAGCTTCAGTAAAAGATCGCTAATCTTGGGGATTTTGCGTCTGTTTAAATTTTGTATTTTTGTTTCGTTGTTTCTGCAACAGTGTTATGACCCGATTTGTGTACCAAGGAGGATCAGCTCCGTCGTTTGTTAATCTATTTGGTATAAATCTCTCAATTGCTGCCGATACTATATCTGAATTCAAGCCACATCTGGTATACAATTATATTATTAATTTGGAAGGGGTGGAGATTGTCGCTCAGGAAGCGTCAGGTGAATTTTTGTCTGCTTTTTTGAATAGGTATACTTTTCGTTGATTTTTGGAGAATTTGGGTGTTACAATATTCAATCTCGCTACAACAACTCTGTGTCCACTATTCCCTGTACCCGTTCTGATGCTCGTTATTAACTCTGGATTATTTGTTGCTAAGACGTCAAGTGTGTCTTCATAACCGTTTACTATTCGTGTGGGCTCATGAACAAACTGCTCAAAATAATTTTCAGAGCATGCGTTTAGCAAAATTTTGGATGGTGTTTTATGTGTACCTACGGAATTAAACATGTCACCACCAACTATAATCGTATGAGTCGGGTACGTGTATGAAATCGAACTGAAGTTTTCTTGGAACCTTTCAGCAACTGTATCATCTGAATTGGGAGGTCGGTAAAAGGATCCAGTTATTATTTTATTCCGGTTGCCGACAATGAACTGTGGCCATACTAACTCACTAGAACTATCTACTTCAATTTCACGACAAGATAAACTGCTTCTAACACCAACAAACGCGCCACCGCCAACCGTGTTTAGCCTATCCTTTCGGAACACCGTTAGGTTCTTCGCAAATATTTCGGCTGAGCTTATCTCCGGCTTTAGCCACCTTTCAGTGCCTATAACGATTTGAGCATCAGTTCTTTCTATTAGCGCTTGGAGCTCTGGTACTTTCGCATCACAGCTACGATAGTTTACAACTGTTATATCGATGGTTCCTGTATCTACGTTCCTCCTGTGTTCGGCCTGCACCCTTTGTGACTGACGCCCTACTTGTGTTTTCCCGAGACCCCCTGACCTAAGAAACCTCCCATACCACGCCACACACCCCTGCTACCTGTGTAGCCGCCTCCTGCGTATAGTCGACACCTGACTATTAAGCGGAACCCGAAACCCAATCGCCCTTTGGTGCAAATCGAGGAATCTGCAGCCTACACGGTCTCCGTACCGTCTGAGCCTCTGATTCAGACCCTCCACTCGATTCTGTACCAGGGGTCCACAATCGGCCCTGTCGACTATGCTGCAAATGGTCAGTTCTGCTTTCATCTTGCAAGCAAGACTGACAGCCTTTACCACTTCTGTTAGCCGCTCGAAACCAGAGAGAATCTCTTCTGATCCAAAGTGAAACACATCATTGGTACCCACGTGAGCCACCATCTGCAACTGGCTGCACCCTGTGCTCTTCACGGCATCTGGGAGGACCCATTCCACGTCTGGAATGACTCCACCTGGTATGCACACGGAGTGCATAATAGTTTTCTTTCCCTTCTTGGCAGCCATGTCCCTAAGGGCCCCATAACGCGCCTAGCGTCGGAGCTCCCAACTACCAATAATTCCACCTTCTGTGATTGCTGGTTCTCAGGCTGAGTGGTTTCCTCTGTAACAGGACAGGCGACAGCATCTAGCTTAGCGACAGTGTCAGCCACAGACAGCACCTGGAACCTGTTTCTCAGACAAACTGGGGAGGCCTTACGTGCGGCTGCCTGGGAAGTCTTTCGCCACCTGCTATGCCCTGGGGCGACCTCCCACTCGACCACAGGTGGGTGGTCAACCTCAGCGCGAGCAGTCTGGCCAGTGGTGAGGACCAATTGAAGGACTCGGACGTGCTGGGCGTCCATTGGATCCCCACAGCCAGCCCACAATACTGGTGCCCAGCCACTGCAGCCTCAAGCTGTGTAACAGAAGTCATCACAGCCTGGAGATGAGAGCAAAGTGTCACCAACTTGGCTCACATCCGCACACAACAATCGCAGTCCCTGTCCATACTAAATACTGTGGAAAACTAAAATTTTCAGATAAACAGGCTATCAGCATGTGATGTGCAACTCTACTGTAGACACTGATGAAAACATGAGAACTGTGTCTGATAAATTTGATTAATATGCAGAGATTCAAAAACCTAACTACCGAAGCAGTCAGGTGAAACCAAATAATTCGCCCCTGATTAGGAACTTGTAATATATCATAAAATCGGTTTACTTTCCGACGCAAACGAAAACGCGAGAACGGTGGCTATTTGATATTAAATTAACACGCAGAAATTCAAGAATAACTATTAAAGCACACAGATGATATTATAAAATTAGCTCCCGGTTATTTCATAACAAATGTTATGAAGTCATTTCCGCTTTTGACTATGATTACAACCACGACATGTTGTCATTTTCAAACATTCAAAATATTCTAGATCATGCTACACTTATTCCTACTTCACACCTTTCCTATATTTATATATTTCTTGCACTTGTTTCACGTATGTGGACCAATACTTTCCTCTATATCTGAGATTTTATACCCTATTCTATATTTGTACTTTTGGATATTGTTTTATTTTGACTTGATGGTCACTTTATCTTTTTACCTATTTTTAATCTATGTTCTCAGTATCATTCGTAGATTCCGTTTTTATTTTGCATATATTTCCGTCACTTTTCTCTTTTCTACGCACACATTTCACAAACCACATGATGTCGTCTCCCTAAATTAGATTTTTTGGACTCCACAGCTCATACTCTTTGTTTGTCTAGGTCCTTGCCGATTTTGTGATGCAGTTATCACGCCTGCTGCACGAAATTTAAACTTCAGTGTTAAATCATTATTTCACCAGCTCTGTAACGTATAGGTATTTGGAACAGCTGATAAATGCAACTGTTCTTACACAGCATGACACAGCTGAAACACTTTCAGTGTTTGTCAATTTTATAATATATTTGACCACTGATTGTTTTCAGAGTGCCTGAAAATTACAACATGTCGGAATTGCAATCGCAGTAAATGATGTTTTAACAGCCAAAAGCCGAAATGATTTCAATTAAAAATTTCACAAACGTTGTGGTCACAATTATCATCAAACTTCAGACTAGAAAAGTGTTAGGCAGTTTTTCTGAAGGTGTTCATCTGGAATGTAGCCTGGCACGCTAGTGGAAACTGAATGAAAAAATTTCAGACAAGAAGAGAACGGGAAGTTTCTGTAATGTGGTTCTACACAAGAGAGCTGAAGATTAGGTGGGTAAACAGCATAACTAGTGAGGAGATACTAAATAGAAGAGGGAAGAAATTATCCCTGTGGCTCAACTGGGCTGAGAATTGGGATTAGTTCGAAAACCTGCGTCAGACCAGTCTTCAGACAAAATACAACAACAACAACAACAACGACGACGACGACGACGACGATGACAATGATACCAGTAACCAACATGTTACTGCAGGAACGGTAATCTTTAGACTGCTACGCCTAGTGAAGACGCCTAAACATTTGAGAAAATGACAACACTAATGTATTCCCTGAACCGGATGCCGTAAGGATAAGGTGAAACATAAGCAAAGGATATTTACTACACAATTTTATCACAGAGAGAAAGGATTTTGAATAGAAGATTCACTTTACAAATGAAAAGAAAAACAATTGTATCTTTTCATCGACGTAGTGTGCAGTGTATAAGATGGTACAACAGATTTGTTGATTAACCAAACAAACACTGTTTTTTGCCTTGTTCCACAAATTTTATTGTTAATTTACTGCACAACCTATGTTTCGGGTTATAAGCCCATTTTCTGAAACATAAGCACAAGACATTTACTACAGAATTTTACCTCAAGGAGAAAGGATTTTGAATAGAAAATTTACTTTACAAATGAAAAGAAAAACAACTGTATGTTTTCATCGACGTAGTGTGCTGTGTATAAGATGGCACAACATATTTGTTGATTAACTCAACAAACACTATTTTTTGCCTTGTTTCACAAATTTTATTGTTAATTTACTGCACAAGCTATGTTTCTGGTTATAAGCCCATTTTACATTACTGATTTCCAAAGATGCTAATGCACAGATAAACATGATGATAAGGTGAAGACAGTCGTCTCAATTTCACAATATATAGATCCATGATTTAATGTCAATTTACTTCAATGACGAATTTTTATCAAATTACATAGGGACTTACACATTTGAGCAATTACACTAACATGACGGGACTAAAGTTATGCATCCGCCAAGAACTTTTTATCTGGACTGAGGCCCAAAATTTTGCTTCTATCCTGGAGCTCTGTATCACCTAAAATAGGTGAATAATTGAACTGGGTTTGTTCGTTTAATAGCAGGCGTGGGGACGCACACATCTCCCTTTTAACTTCTAAAATATATAATTGGTTGAGTTCAGCGCCCTTTTCCTCTTTGTATAACACTTGTACATCACCGGCCTTTGTGACCGAGCGGTTCTAGGCGCTTCAGTCCGGAACCTCGCTGCTGCTACGGTCGCAGGTTCGAATCCTGCCTCGGGCATGGATGTGTGTGATGTCCTTAGGTTAGTTAGGTTTAATTAGTTCTAAGTCTATAGGACTGATGATCTTAGATGTTAAGTCCCATAGTGCTTAGAGCCATTTGAACCGTTCGAACTTGTACATCTATTATGTATTTGTGGTTATTGTTCATGCAATGCTCCGCAAAGGCTGGATCAAGCTTCTTCACTCTCCAGCTTCTATGATATTCATCTTGGCAGATGCCTAACTTCATCCCGTTATGTTAATGTAATTGCTTAATTGTGTAATTCCATATGTAATTTGTTAAAAAATGGTCATTGAAGTAATTTGACATTAAGCCATGCATTGATACATTAAGAAGCTGAGACGACTAACTTTGCCTTATCATCATGTTTAACTGTGCATTATCATCTTTGGGAATCAGTGATTTACCTGAAACTGGGCTTAAAGCCCGAAACCTGGGTTGGGCAGTAACATTAATAATAAAATTTGTGAAACAAGACGGAAAACGATGTTTGTTTTGTTAATTTACAGTATTTCACCAAGAACCCACAGTTGATTCAATTAAAATTATTTTTTGATTGTTGATAACTTTTCTGTGCAAGAGTGAAAATGTCCAATTTAAAATAAAAGAAATTACGTTACCGTTATAAAGGTACGTTAATAGCTTCAACTAGTGCAGCGTCGTGAATTACGGAAATTTATCTTGAAATGAGACAGCCAGAGCGCGATAAACATAGGTTTCAGTTCTAAACATTTTGTTAATATCTGCAATCGCCTTAACTCAGTTTCTACTTCAATCCTGTTCATCTTGTACATAAGAAAAGCTGTTACTCGTCTGAATTCAAAAGACAAGTAATAGTTATTCTCATCTACAGAATAACTCAGTTCAGCTCTACGATTAAAAGTGACGCCAGCAATGCGCATATAAGTACCTTTACATGCTCATTTTTAAATGTGAAAAATCCTGATTTCAGACAATGGTTTCGTAAAGTATACCAACTACATAGGGACTCAGAATTAGTATCACATGTCTGAATACAAAAATATATTTACTAACAAGAGGAGTACACTATTTATTTACGAAAAATTCTCAAATGTTGAAATACAGAGATATTTCTACCCTTGAAATGAAATTGAGGTTCTAATCATATGAATTCAAAGTGCATCATCTCTTACTGACACACACAGAACAGCATGTCGTTATAGAAGCGAACCTAAGCATTTGAAATAATATTGACGTCATGTGTCAAACAGTTCATAAATAATAACGCGCGCTAAGAGGAAGCAATACTCGCCACCTAACTTACATAAGGAGACTAAAATTATAATAGTATCAGTTTGGAGATGTAGGCCTTTACTGCACACAAGATTTCATGACAGACAGAACCGTTTATTACATACGTCCGCAACACTTTGACGCCTAAAGCTTCATCTTAGTTTGTTTAAGGCAGTTGACAGGGACAAAGGCCGCAAACACGCGGACACGGCAGTGTTCAGAGAGCAGGGTTTTCGGATACGTGCGGACGCCACCTTCGCTGCCACGTGGTTTGGGCACGGAACGGACAGCCTTTCTCGAGCTACACAGCGGACCTTCACGACTTCGGTGTTTAGCTGTATTAACAGTAATATATTATCAGTAATTCAGTTTGTCGAAGCTGCCATCGCACCATCAATAGTTACGCCAGTATATTCATTTGGAAACGCAATATCAAGAAACCAACATATTGAAGAATTATAAAGCGTTGGTCTCTACTTTGTTAACGACGACTGCCAAAAAAGAATAACGAAAAAAATATACATATGCATGGTTGAGAGAAAGAGCAACAGACTACATGTTAATCTGAAATTTCCTGGCAGATTAATACTGTGTGCCGGACCGAGACTCCCTTTCCCTTTCACGGCTTTGTTAGAACACTTGGTCGTTAAAGGGAAAGGTCCTGAGTTCGAGTTTCGGTCCGGTACACAGTTTTAATCTGGCAGGAAGTTTCATATAAGCGCACAACGTGAGAAATTTTTAATGTCGTCATGGGACACAGTAGAGAACGAAAACGTATTGACTAGAGAGGAAAATGCATTTGAAGAATGATTAGTAGTCACAGAAATTTCTGGCGAAAAGAATGTCTTTTAAAAGACGTTTAGTGTTGCAATATCATAAAGCGCTAGCAATAAAATTGTTACGAAAACTTGCAAAGCAATTATATCTGTCGTGCAGTAACGTTTCTAGTTAATTAAAGAGAAGTAAAGAAACTTTTTTTTAAGTTTTGTAATTTTTGTTTCTTACAACATGATCAGTACTTCTGAAGAGTAATCTATCTTTCTATATAAAAATGGGTATATCAAAGAATCTACTCACCTAGCGTCCGTAGGAGAACACACATTTAAAAGGTTTTAAAATTTGCAACCTTTCGGAATCAGAGGTTCCGTCTTCTGGTAAAACGGTTGAAGGGGTAGGAAGAAGGGGGAAGGAAAAGGGCTGATGAAGTTTAGCAAAAGACGTGGAGTTCCGAAAAGTTACCCAGAATCCCGGGTCAGGGAAGATTCAACGTACGGGATGGGAATCGTTTCTTCTCGTCGCGACCGGTAAGTCTTCCGTGACCCGGGGTTCTGGGGGACTTTTCGGAACCCTACCCCTTTTCCTAAACCTTACCAGTTCTTTTCCTTCACCGCTCATCCATCACTTCAATCCTTCTGCCAGAAGGATGAACCACTGGCTCCGAAAGCTTGCAAACTGTAATACCTTTTAAATGTGTGTTCTCCTACCGCCGCTAGGTGAGTAGATTTTTTATCTATCCACTTACTTTGTATTTTCAAAAATTGATTACTTTCGTTGATTTTATATAGAAGGCAATGTCTCGACTGACTGACTAACTCACTGACTCATCATCACCCAGCCGAAACCGCTAAGGATAGATACCTGGAATTGGAGAGGTTGAGGCGTCTTTTAAGAAGGAATTTTTCAAAATTCCACACCTGAGGGAGTGAAATAGGGGATGAAAGTTTTCTCGAAAACATGTCTGTTAATGCAATTTTGAAGATAAACGGACGAAAATTGATATTTGGTTTTTCATTCAGAAATTTCAGCGTTTTTGTAAATCTAGCCCTTACGGGGGTGAAATGGTGAGTAAAATATTTTTGTTAGTAAACAGTTGTTAAAGAACTACTACACTATTTTTAAAGCTACATCTATGAAAATTGGTATTTGGCTTCTCGGTTACAAATTAAAAACACACGTGTTTCAGTGTTTTTGGGAGTTCAGTCCCAAATGGCGTGAAATAAGAGATGAAATGTTTTATGAAATATTTCATTATGAACACATTTTCGAAGCTAAATCTGTACAAATTTGCGTTTTACTTCTCGGTTAGAAATTAAAAAAAATAATACGCGTGTCACTGTTTTTAGAAATCCCACCCGTAATGAGGTGAAATAGGGGGCTAAATGTTTTATGAAAATATTTCATTGTGAAAGCATTTTTAAAGCTACAGCTATGAAAATTGGTGTTTGCCTTATCGGCGATAAATGAAAGACATACATGTTTCACTGTTTGTGGAAACTCAATCATAATGGGGCGACGTAGGGCCAGACTGAATCACTAAATCATCATCGCCCAGCCGAAAGCACTAAGGGTGAAAACTTGAAATTTGGGGAGGGTGTGGATCTTATACTGTAGGTATAGTCTAAGAAGGGATTGTTTGAAATTGCGCTCCTAAAGGGGGTGATAAGCGAGGAAAGGTTTTTTAAAAATATGTCGCTGTTAAGTAAATTCTGAAGACAGAACTACGAAAATTGGTATTTAGTTTCTCAGTCAGAAATAAAACAAATACATGTTTCAGTGTTTTTGGAATTTCAACTATTAAGGGGGTAAAATAATGGTTGAAAGTTTTTTGAAAATAATTAATTATTAAATAACTGCTAAAGAATTTTTAAAGCTAAATCTATGAAAATTGCTGGCCGCGGTGGTCTAGTGGTTCTAGGCGCGCAGTCCGGAACCGCGGGACTGCTACGGTCGCAGGTTCGAATCCTGCCTCGGGCATGGATGTGTGTGATGTCCTTAGGTTAGTTAGGTTTAAGTAGTTCTAAGTTCTAGGGGACTGATGACCACAGAAGTTAAGTCCCATAGTGCTCAGAGCCATTTGAACCATTTTTTTCTATGAAAATTCGTGTTTGATGTGGTGAGCTTACCTTGTAGTGACTTTCTTCACCACCTGAAACGAGTGTTTCAGTTTCAGTGCATCCGCCAGAGCACACGTGACCCACCCTCCTGATGACAGATCGTTTGCCGGGAGTGCGTTTACTGAGAGATCGCTGCACCACTCCGTTTCGCTACTGTGAGTACTGACAATAGCTGTCTTGCATGAGAAATGCCTTTTTAAGTGATTAACGAAATTCATTCTCTGATCAGCCGTGCCGAAATCGCTTAGTTAGATTCCGTTGCGCCCTGCAGATAAATAGTTGGACGAAATACCATTAAATTCTCTTAATGAGTTCAGATGACATTGGACTCACTGGAACTTGCAAATAGAGAGGCTTTGCCTGCTCATGAAAAATAGCGCAGCGGCTTCATAAAGTCCATGGCATAAGGCGAAAGATGTACTCTCTATTTTAATAAAATCGAAATTCAGAATCACACAGTGATCCGACAACAAATAGCATCAGTGCATAAAGTAAGTATTATAGAAAGAACAACGGGCATCTTTTATCTTTTTTGTATAAAAGTTCGATGTGGAAGCAGTTTTCAGCAGCTACAATGTGAAACACTATTGTGATTTAATTCTATGAGCTAAAAAAATGATTCACTGTTTAAAACGGAAACAATGTCCCAGAAAATCGTTCACAAACCACATTCCGAAGTGTTAATACAATTATTGTTGCACAAACTTATTGTACCTAAGAATTGTGTATTAAGATACTATTTAAAAAATTCAATCTCAGGAAATATGTTGTTGTTTTCATTTTCGATGTGTAGTATGAAGGCGGTAACATACAATATGTACAAGAACCAAGATGGAATAATAACAAAAAACGAAGAGCACGAATTAAAAAGGGTATAAGACAGGGATGTAATCTTTCGCTGTTTTGTCGAATGACGTCGAAGAAGCAACGAGAGAAGTAAAAGAAAGGTTCAAGAGTGCGGTTAAAGTTCAAATTGAAAGGATATAAATACTTTGATTCGCTGATGACATTGATATCCTCTGTGAAAGTGAAGAAGAATTGTAGGACTTGCTGAATGGAGTGAACAGTCTAATGGTTATAGAATATGGTTTGAGAGTAAATTGAAGAAAGATGAAAGTAATGAGAAGTAGCAGAAATGAAACAGCGAGAAACTTATCATCATAATTGGTGACCAGGAAGTTACGAAATTCTGCTACCTAGGCAACAAAGTAACCCATGACGGATGGAGCAAGGACATAAAAAGAGACTAGCACTAGTAAAAGGGCATCCCTGGCTAAGAGACGGCTAATCGTGTCAAACATAGGTCTTAATTTGTGAAAGAAATTTCTGACAATGTACGTCTGGAGCACAGCATAGTATGTCAGTGAGACATAGACTCTGGGAAAACTGGAATAGAAGAGAATAGAAGCATTTGAGATATGGTGCTACAGAAGAATGTTGAAAATTAGGTGGACTGATAAAGTAAGGAATGAAGAGGCTCACCGCAGAATTGGCGAGGAAAGGAACATACGGAAAACGCTGACAAGAAGAAGATATCAGGAATAAATTCCATAGCACTAAAGAGAACTATTTAACTGTAGAGGAAGACAGAGATTGGGATAAATCTAGCAAAAAATTGAAGCTGTACGTAGAAAACTGGAAAGGTGAGAAATTCGTGGCGGAACGCATCAAACCAGCCAGAAGACTGATGACTCAAAGAATATGAAGACATGCATGGATGCTTATACGGCTGTTTCAGGCATCTTCTGAGGCCAAACAAAGCTCTCTTGTTGTCCATAGACTAGAACAAGGACTATTGTTTGAAAAAACTACCTTTTTCAGGTCCTGCCCTTGTTTCTGATGCAACGTAAGGGTAAAGATTTGTGTTTCCAATAGCGCGGCGCTGGCACAGATATTGATGGGCTGCGGCGGGGGTGTAGGGAGGGGGGAGGTGAGGGCGGATGGGGAGAAGGGGGTGTTTTACGGGCCGAGAGGCGGAGAGGGGACACGGCACCCATACCTTCGGATCAGGAGAATCCTTCCGAGAACCGGCTGTGTGCGCAAATCTCCCCTTTCGCGTATCTCCGGGCACCTGCAGAGAGTGCTCTCCCTCTCGCAGTAAAATGAAAATTCCTGCACAATACATGGACCTTCATTGAGGTTGTGCGACGGCTCGGTGGCTCTCAAAGCCACCTCTCGCCGTTGCACCCGCCGCGGTCTCACCATAGACATCTCTCGCTCGAATTAAAAAAGTAAAGCTTTACGACAATAATGATTTTTAGCGGTTGTTTGCGTGAAAGTTTGAAGAAAAGTAACGATTGGTCGCTACTATCTTCTGTCGTCAGTGAGTGCTTCGTAGAAAAATGTACGGGAGGACAAGAATATGTTGCCTGTTGCGACCCGATCTGCTGGGCTAAAGAGCGGACAGCACCTACTCGTCAACACAGATTTCGTCCAATTTTATGGTATACGCAGGACCTGGCCAGACATGAAAGTGACAGAAGTAGAAGCTGCAGAAGGCCGTGCGTTTAGGAAAAAAAAAAGAAAAGAAAATAGCTTTTCTGCCGCGGGTTGGCCAAGGCATCAGCCGTTTATCTTAGCATTGTTTCCATGCAGTGTCTGGCACAGCGGGAAGAGTACGGAGCAGTAATGTGAGGGGTCGAGACCTTATTCGAAAACTATTTTTTATTTTCAGTTTTTGCATTACTTACGCAGCAAATGAACCGAAATAATGCTCAGTGTATCGTATTTATTACTGCTGTCATTAAAGACTTCAAAAGAAAAGGAAAAGAAAAGTTTGGTACTGCAAATAATTTTCCAAGGAAGGACATTGACAAGAACTCTGCAAGTAACTCTCCAAGAAGTAAATGTAATGAAAGTGTCCGATCAACAGGTAAGTCGACAGTTCCCACTCATAGACTTCAACCTAAATACTCCTTTTAACGTCATGTACAATACAGTGTTTACATTTGTGTATTCTTTCATCAGATTGTCAGTACACATTAACGTATAACTCCATCCTGGCCCATGGAGGGTGTTCTCGTGGAACGACAGTATACGAACAAAGTGAGCCATTCTTATACAGCGCAGCATGCTAGAACCCCTTCTGGAAAATTGTGCCGTTGCTAGAGTATTGGCTCATTTGGACCAAGGATTTATATATATATATATATATATATATATATATATATATATATATATATATATATATATATATATATAAACAAAAAAACAAAAAAAATAAAGACGGTGGATTAGTACGCGTCGAAATGTAGGAATGTCGTCATTACTTCACCAAAATGTGGATAACTGACAACAGCTTTATACAAAAAATTTTGACTTATGTGCTGAAGCCCTACTTGGAGGAAAACAAAATTCTGCTGGTAGTTGGCCCGTGGGGAGGACAAACGAATTCACAATTATACATCGAGATTTGTCAAAACGAAGAAGGATTGTCATGGTGCACTATTAAAGGGATTCCTCCCAAATGCACTCCATGGTGCAACCCTGCTTTGTATACTTTTAACTTCAGCTAAAGAATTGGATCAAAAAGCTGAAAAACTACTACTGTCTTATCGACAGAGAAAAAGAAAACACATCGCAAGAAGACTGTATCAGAATACATTCCATTGTACATTGCCAGCTACCCGCGCCAATACATGGCGAAATGGTGCGATACACGTGATTTGCTGACAGACTGTGCGTTGAGAGAGATACTTCTGTGAGTGTAAACGAAGTCTGTTCTCCCATGGGAACTTTAAAACAACCATTTAAATGAAAAAATGCTACGTTTGTAGCGTTGTGACGTACCGAGAAAATTATTGTTCGCCATGTCTTACTATGAATACTATCCCAGAACGTGTATATCAACTATAAACTAACAAATGTGTCTAATGTTATATAGGAAGTCTCGTGTCCAATTCCTTCCTGCCAATTTATTTGCAATGCAAAATTTTCCTTTGTCTTCTGTTTTATGTCTTTTATGAAGGTATTAATACACACTCATACAATATTCTGAGCATTATTTCGGATTATCTCCAGAGTAAATAAATCAAACACTGAAAATAAAAAGAAATTCGGCTTAGGGACTCGACACACGACCCTCAGATGACTGTTCCCTACTCTTTGGACTGAGCCCCGTTGCCTGGAAACCGCGCTCGCATGAACGGCTTACGCCTCACCCGAGCCGGCCAAAGTGGCCGTGCGGTTAAAGGCGCTGCAGCCTGGAACCGCAAGACCGCTATGGTCGCAGGTTCGAATCCTGCCTCGGGCATGGATGTTTGTGATGTCCTTAGGTTAGTTAGGTTTAACTAGTTCTAAGTTCTAGGGGACTAATGACCTCAGCAGTTGAGTCCCATAGTGCTCAGAGCCATTTGAACCATTTGAACCTCACCCGATCCGCACCAAAAATGCTACGAGGGTGTGCTGGAAAGCGATGCCTGCGAATTCTTTCATCTGTTCTCAGTATCGGGTGTGGTACTGGATGTCGTGCATATCACTCGGTTGACTTTACCGCTCCGCTGACGTAAGTTACAGACCTATGTTGCTCTAGGGCTCCGAATTGTGGCGTTTACCGTGGCGGCATCTAACGTGACTATGTCGCTGCGTGAGGAACTGCGTGCTGTAACCGAGTTTATAACGCGGAAAACGGTTTGAAATTCGTAGAAAAATGAACGATGTGTGCGGTGGTGATTGTAGCGACAACAGCAATGAGCGACGTTGGGTTGTTCGTGCTCGTAATGAAGGAAGCTGTGATGCTAACTTCACGTGTGTGAGAGATCTCGGAGAGGACGACCGCTTACGGCAACCGACGAAATTCATCGGAATCGGGACAATGAACTCATCAGAGAAAATCGTCCGGTAACACAGAAACAGCTGACAGGTGAGTGTGGCATATCACGAGAGCGTGTACAGACCATCATTGCAGAACCTCGGTACAGAAAACCGTGTGCACTGTGGGTGCCTCGAATGTCATCTTGGCATGAAACAGAGGAGATTTGACATCTGTTAACAATTTATTTTGCGTTTTGAGTCTGACAGTGATGGTTTCCCTAACAACATTATGAAAAGTGGTGAAAGTCGGGTTCGTCATTTTGACGGAGAACACAGCAGCCTATCAGCGGACTTCCGCCTCATAGGATCACCGACGCTAAAACGTTCAAGACAATGTCATCAGCAGGCAAAGTCACGCTCACAGTGTTCTAGGATGTTCAAGGTGCGCATTTGGAATTCTTGGCTGAAGGCACCACTATGAACTCTGCAAGGAATGGATGACGATGGAGACATACACTGTCATAGGATAGCGATATGCACATATACAGATGGCGATAGTGCAGCGCACGCAAGGTATACAGGGGCAATGCATTGACGGAGCTGTCATTTGTTCTCAGGTGATGCGTGTGAAAAGGTTTCGACGTGATTATGGCGGCACGACCGGAATTAACTCACTTTAAATGCGGAATGGTAGTTGGAGCTCTACACGTACGAGATTCCGCAGTGTCAAGAGTGTGTGGAGAATACCAAATTTCAGGCATTACCTCTCACCATGGACAGCGCAGCGGCCGACGGCCTTCACTTAACGACCGAAAGCAGCTGCGTTTGCGTAGAGTTATCAGCGCTGAAACACAAGAAACTCTGTGCGAAGAAACTGCAGTAATCAATCTGGGATGTAGTGTAACACTTCTGCTACTAAATCTAACTGGGTTTTCTCTTTTGATGCTAGTCAATTGTCAGAATGAGCATTCTAAAGCATTATGTCAGGGTGAAAATACTAAATAAATTACTTTTTCTCTCTTAACAACATGTGGGCAGGGTGGGTTCTTCCTTGGCTCGGGTATGAGGTAGAATGAAACAGCATTTTTACATAAGATAACTTTTATTGCAAGTTTCGTACAACTGTTTCCTTACTCGATGTTCTGGCTCGCAGAACGGCAGCTGCGTCGTTTGCGAAGCCTTCTGCTGCGGCAGCGGCGGCGTCTGATTACGCGTGGCAGTGTGTATCTCGTGTCGCTGTCTCGCCCAGTTGACTGGAGACGCGCATCGTGCTGTGGCCCGTTTAATTATTGATAGCGAAGTCGTGCATCGGACGGTGATATCTTGGATGTGGCGTCCCAGTGTTTCTCTTCTCTAAGCGACCGCGTGTGCTGTGCATCGGCCGGCGGAGCGGCGGCGGGGCAAGGCCAGTGTCCCGGACTCGAACAATGGACTCCCGCTTGCCAGTCTTCGGCTGTCAGATCTTCATCCCAGCTCACAGGTGACTGCTGATGTGAGGCCGTCTCCTTCCCGTCCTCACGAGTCACCCGGATATGTAAAAATCAGACTTCAAATACCTTTTAACTTCTGTCTTCTGGCGCCGAGGCTGCTGCTTGCTATTCCATTACAGCGGCGGACTTGTTGCGTCTGTGTACGATGTAGTCTCTTCTTGCATGACGGTCTTCAGCACCGAAACTGACTGAAAACTGCTGCTACTCTCTTCTCTTTTCTTCCTTCGTCCGTCGGGCCCGCTGCGTCTCGCGTATTTATTCACTTCCGTTTACTGGAGGTGAACGACTTCACGGTCATTGTCTCTTCTGTCACGTTGAAAAGCTTCTCGAAGAATCTTCTTAACGTCGGTCATTGGCTCTTGGAATGTAGGCGAGGGCCTTTGCTCACATGTGACAACTGAGAAACACGTGAGCCGGTCGGGCGATGCCCTGACGGCTGAATCGGCAGCGTCCGCTTATGTGGAACTTGCTGACTTCACGGTCATTGTCTCTTCTGCTCTGCTGTTCTGCCCGCTGTTTGCCCGTGTGTAATTTTTCTAAACTAAACTAAGTTTTTCATTTATATTCTAATTTCTACTTCACTTTGATTTCACTAATTTATTTACTTAAGTGCCACTCAACAGTACGACCAACATATCCGTTACGATCGCGCGGCGAAATGTGACGTTGATGGATTATGGCAGCTGACGACAGACGCGAGTGTCTTTGCTAATAGCACGACATCGCATTCAGCGCCTCTCCTGGTTTCGCGACTTCATCGGTTGGAGCCTAGACGACTGGAATACCGTGCCCTGGTCAGATGAGTTCCGATTTCATTCGTAAGAGCCGATGGTAGGGTTCAAGTATGATGCAGACCCAACGAAGCCATGGACCCAAGCCGTCAACAAGGCACTGTGCAAGTTGGTGGTCCCGCCATTATGGTGTGGGCTGTGTTTACGTGGAATGGTGTGTTTACATGGAATGGTCTGGGTCCTCTGATCCATCTGAACCGATCATTGAGTGGAAATGGTTACTTTCGGCTACCTGGAGACCATTTACAGCCGTTCATGGACATATTGTTCCCTAGTAAATATGGAATTTTTATGGATGACAATGCGACATGTCACCGGGCGACAGTTGTTCGCAGTTGGTTTGAAGAACGTTTTGGACATTTTGAGCGAATGATTTGGCCACCGAGGTTCCCCAACATGACTCCCATCAAACATTTATGGGACATAATCGAGAGGCCAGTTCGTGGACAAAATCCTACATCGGCAACACTTCCGCATTTATGGACGGCTATAGAGACAGCATGGCTGATTACACTACTGGCCATTAAATATGCTACACCACGAAGATGACGTGCTACAGACGCGAAATTTAACCGACAGGAAGAAGATCCTGTGATATGCAAATGATTAGGTTTTCAGAGCATTCACACAAGAGTGGCGCCGGTGGCGACACCTACATCATGCTGACTTGTGGAAAGTTTCCAACCGATTTCTCATACATAAACAGCAGTTGACCGGCGTTGCCTGGTGAAACATTGTTGTGATGCCTCATGTAAGGAGGAACAAATGCGTACCATCACGTTTCCGACTTTGATAAAGGTCGGATTGTAGCCTATTGCGATTGTGGTTTATCGTGTCGCGACATTGCTGCTCGCGTTGGTCGAGATCCAATGACTGTCAGCAGAGTATGGAATCGGTGGGTTCAGGAGGGTAATACGGAACGTTGAGCTGGATCCCAACGGCCTCATCTCACTAGCAGTCGAGATGACAGGCATCTTATCCACAGGGCTGTAAAGGATCGTGCAGCCACGTCTCGATCCCTGAGTCAACAGACGGGGACGTTTGCAAGACAACAACTATCTGTACGAACAGATCGACGACCTTTGCAGCAGCATGGACTATCAGTTCGGAGACAATGGCTGCGGTTACCCTTGACGCTGCATCACAGACCGGAGCGCCTGCGATGGTGTACTCAACGACGAACTTGGGTGCACGAATGGCAAAACGTCATTTTTTCGGATGAATGCAGGTCCTGTTTATAGCATCATGATGGTCGCATCCGTGTTTGGCGACATCGCGGTGAACGCACATTGGAAGCGTGTATTCGTCATCGCCATACTGGCGTATCACGCGGCGTGATGGTATGGGGTGCCATTGGTTACACGTCTCGGTCACCTCTTATTCGCATTGACGGCACTTTGAACAGTGGACGTTACATTTCAGATGTGTTACGACCCGTGGCTCTACCCTTCATTCAGTCCCTGCCAAACTCTACATTTCAGGCCGGCCGGAGTCGCCGAGCGGTTCTAGGCGCTACAGTCTGGAACCGCGCGACCGCTACGGTCGCAGGTTCGAATCCTGCCTCGGGCATGTATGTGTGTGATGTCCTTAGGTTAGTTGGGTTTAAGTAGTTCTAAGTTCTAGGGGACTGATGACCTCAGAAGTTAAGTCCCATAGTGCTCAGAGCCATTTGAACCATTTGAATCTACATTTCAGCAGGGTAATGCACGACCGCATGTTTCAGGTCCTGTACGGGCCTTTCTGGATACAGAAAACATTCGACTGCTGCTCTGGCCAGCACATTCTCCTGATCTCCCACCAGTTGAAAATGTCTGGTCAATGGTGGCCGAGCAACTGGCTCGTCACAATAAGCCAGACACCACTCTTGATGAACTGTGGTATCGTGTTGAACTTGCATGGGCAGCTGTGCCTGTACACGCCATCCAAGCTCTGTTTGACTCAATTCCCAGGCGTATCAAGGCCGTTATTACGGCCAGAAGTGGTTGTTCTGGATACTGATTTCTCAGGATCTATGCACCCAAACTGCGTGAAAATGTAATCACATGTCAGTTCTAGTATAATATATTTTTCCAATGAATACCCGTTTATGATCTACATTTCTTCTTGGTGTTGAAATTTTATAGGCCAGTGGACTATTTCTGCAGCGGCTTCCGACTACTTGCTGAATCCTTGCCACGTCGAGCTGCTGCTGTATGTCGGGCGAAAGGAAGTCCGACACGATATTAGGAGATATCCCATGACCTTCCTCATCTCAGTGCACATACAAAATAACTGGCACACTTCGCCTAGTTTTGCTTAATTATCTCATTTGTAATGATAATTTGGGGCGGCTTCACGTGTCTATAGAAAGTCTTCAGAGTGCAAAAACGTGTAAAGAGACTCACTTGTGGTGTAAATTAAAGAACAGCTTCTCGAAACCCACTCAGTGAATCGGATAAACTAAGTATTGTTGTTTCTGATTGTGTTTGTTCCTCAACGAAGTTTGAAGTAAGTAATGGGTCTCTTTTTCCGACCAATAGCTCATTTTACGATGTCAATACTGGGAATAACAAAAATATACATAAAGACTTGAAATCGTTCACCTTGGTCCAAAAAGGATTCCAGTGCTCAGGACCACACATTTTAAATAAGTTGCTAGCACCCATTAAGAACTTTGTTTTAGACAAAGAACAGTTTAAACAGAGCCTGAAAGACTCCTTAGTGGCCAACTTCTTCTACTCCATAGATGAGTTACTTAACAGGAACTGTTAAGACCTGTTTAGCTGAAAATGTCTATTAAATTTCATTTTACACAGTACACGGTTGGAGTAGCGAAGTGATTAATTACGATGCGGTAATAGGCTAGCGCATCGCTGGGTTTCCCGTACTGACAGGGCAACAAGTAAACATTCTTCCTCTCTCGTTCTCTCTAGACGCGTAGCCTACGTAATTTTTTCTCCGCTCCTCGAATTCCCTTTAACCAAACCGTCTTCTGTTCGTAGACGTGCGAAGAGAAGAAAGACTTTATGTCGACAGGAGCATCGATTATTATTCAAAAACTTCTCGCGATCTGTCGGCCATGGAATTTGAACTGTAGAGATAGTACATCGAGGAATTACTATTATAACAGTAACCACTAACGACATATTCGGAAGAAACAGGTGGTCAATAAGGGGCCGGTAGGGGGGAAAAAAGAGAGAAGTAGAGAGAGAGAAAAAAGGAAATTGGCTAGGTACGAGTAGGACTCGCGCAGTGAGGGTTCCGTACAAATTTATGTTGGCAGTCCATCCATTCTGGGAATCGAGGATCTCGATAATTTTTGTTTGTTATGGGCATTGATACTAGCAGTATATCGGTCCCAGGGTTTCCAAGACTTTCGAGAATGTTTTAATTTCAAATTTGATGACAATAACAAATGACAAACGAATTATTTATGTGTGATATAATTATAAATTAACAATTTTCTAATTTTTTCCTTTACTTATACTTTTAAACCCTGCTTCTTGCAAAATTTCATGACTCTGCGTCAACCAGAAGTAGTACCCTATAGGTTTTAAAGAGTGAGTTTTCGAATATCAAGATTTGTGATATAAATGGCCGTATCGTTTGATTGCATTGACTTAGAAGGTTAATCTTTTTACACCACCAAAGGATCAAAGACGTCAGTATGTGTTATAAATTTAAATTTGGTGTGTCCGTATGTTCCTGAGAAAAAGGGTTCTTAACAGCCAGTCAGACAGTCTGATAACAAATTTCAAAAGAAGCATGTTTCGTCTGATATAATAACAAATTCGGAATTTGATTTTTTCACTTCACTTGTTCTGTGAGACCTTGCTTCTTTCCAAATTTCATGATTCTATGTTGACGGGAAGCACCATATATGTTTTTATGAGCGAGTTTTCGAGTATCAAAATACAAAGTATGTGACATTGATGACCGTATCTTTTGATTGTATTGGCTTAGAAGCTTATAATTTTTACACCACCAAGGGGCCGTGTGTCTTAGTATGAGTTATAAATTTGAACGTGATACGTTGAGCCGTTCCTGAGAAAAAGTGTTCTTAACGGACTGGTAGGCAGACAGACAGACGGACGTATAAGAAAGGGATCCAAAAAGGGCTCCATTTTTACAGACTGAAGCACGAACCTTAAAAATTGCACTGATACGGGAGATCAGGGGAAATACGGTAGAGGTGGTTACCCTACTTTGGAGTGTTCTAGACAGGAGTGGGCCTCGCTTCGTGTGACTGCTGCGGGGACCCGCCCCTTGCAGACACGCTACCCGCTGCACGCTTCACATACCTGCCACTTCCCGCAGGGCGGCCGGGGACCTCGCGCCGGCAGGCAGGAAGGCTGCCGTATGAGCTGTGCGCCGCTGGGACCGGCCAACTCTCTCCGCCGTCACTCACAAATTAAGATGAAGTGTTGGCTGCAGCTGCAGCAGGCGGCAGCAGAAGACAGCCTGCGAGCTCGCGGCGCCCAGACCACCAGAGAGTCGAGTCGAGCTTTCTGCGACGAGACAGTGAGGCCCGCATATCGTTGTGTCCAAAGACAGTCTCTTTCCGTTTCCAGGCGTTAAAAAATATGCTGACATTCAACTCTGCAATGTGTGTGTTTTACAGTGTTTCCTAGTTTATCCGACTGAATGGCCTGCAATAAAGTGATAAACAGGTTGCTTAAAAAATGGCACATATTTGTGCATGAGAATGAAAAATAAAACATGTCCAGAATCAAATATATGCTGAGATATGGACCACTCTGTCCTACGGAAGCCAACTGTCTACTGACAGTACAGAAGGTACCCAATATGGCTATCATTTTTTCTCACATAAGACCACTGCACAAAGTATTATTTATTTATTCGTTGAACCTTATTTGATAAGGACCATCAGGCGCTCTCTTACATCAGACTAGGGTTCCAGATGTATACTATTTCTTTTACATCATGGTTACCTAAGAAATGACAATGTATTACGACAAACAGTACTAAAATGATTTCTGTGCCTATAGCGACAATGTGAGTAAATAATACTAACTATGAACTTATGAACCTTCCAGCTGTTCGTAGAAATCGCCATTCCACGTGAAATAGCTCGTGGTGAGACATACATGGAAGCGCTTTTTGACGTCTTGCGGGAACATGGAACCGATGTGCTCCAGAGCGTCACTGAGTGGCACTTTCGTAAATAACGAAACAACATCAAAACTGACCAGGATGTCGTTTGGCGCAAGTTTCAGTTTCTTCAGCTTCTCAATGAAATGTCCTGAGTCCTTAATGTATGTGTCGGTCTTCCCCACGTGTGACTGGAGCAGAGAGGCCAAGTGTTTCGCCAGTTTATACGTTGGTGAGCCAGGAGCGCTAACGATCGGTCTCAGTGGAACGTTGTTCTTATAGATCTTGGGTAATCCATACAGCCGAGGCGGTAGGGCTTCTGTGTTGCGCAGGTTTCTCTGTATGTCCGCCGGCAGAGAAGACGCCTTGATTAATCGATTCGTATTCCGAGTGATACGCTGCGTCGGATCTGCGCTTAGTTTTCGGTACGTCGTCGGATCTAATAGGTCTCGGATCTTTTGCTCATAATCTTCGGTCTTCATTACGACGGTCGCATTCCCCTTATCGGCAGGCAGTACCAATATACTCTTGTCGGCGTTGAGATTCTTAATGGCTTGTACCTCTTCTTTCTTCAGGTTGCAAGCTGGTGGTTTTGCTCGGCGCAGTATCCTGGCTGTTTCAGTGCGTATTTCCTCAGCCCTTTCACAAGGAAGGGTCCGAATGGCTGCATCGGTGTTGGCAATCATGTCCTCCATAGGTATAG
Source organism: Schistocerca americana (assembly GCF_021461395.2). Classification (NCBI taxonomy): domain Eukaryota; kingdom Metazoa; phylum Arthropoda; class Insecta; order Orthoptera; family Acrididae; genus Schistocerca; species Schistocerca americana. Next base: position 47,034,473 of record NC_060126.1, read on the forward strand.
TTCTCGGGATGATAGCGAAATTCCCTCCTTTTTGAAGAACAGACCCTTCCTCTTCGGTCAGTTGTCGTTCAGTGAGGTTGACCACTGTGTGTGACATGTCGGGAATCGCCTTGTCGGTCTGCTTCCGGCATCTTTCAAACTTTTTCTTTTGCCGCTCGGTGCAGCGCTCGAGTTCGCCTTTCTGTCACGGTACCGAGATGAATGTGCTACACCGAAGTTCTTGAGATGCAAGCGCCTATTCACCACCGCCCCAGCACATCGTATCTACGACAGAATGGAACGAGCTTTTCTTCGTGAGCGAATACATACAACACGGAGAGACTTGGCAAGAACGGATCAGGAACTTCTGGACATTTTCTATCAACTAAGTAGCAGAATGCATCGAGACGACTGGGACAAGATCGACAGCATCACTCACAGGAGCATGCAGAACGAACTCGAGCGCTGCACCGAGCGGCAAAAGAAAAAGTTTGAAAGATGCCGGAAGCAGACCGACAAGGCGATTCCCGACATGTCACACACAGTGGTCAACTTCACTGAACGACAACTGACCGAAGAGGAAGGGTCTGTTCTTCAAAAAGGAGGGAATTTCGCTATCATCCCGAGAACTATACCTATGGAGGACATGATTGCCAACACCGATGCAGCCATTCGGACCCTTCCTTGTGAAAGGGCTGAGGAAATACGCACTGAAACAGCCAGGATACTGCGCCGAGCAAAACCACCAGCTTGCAACCTGAAGAAAGAAGAGGTACAAGCCAGTAAGAATCTCAACGCCGACAAGAGTATATTGGTACTGCCTGCCGATAAGGGGAATGCGACCGTCGTAATGAAGACCGAAGATTATGAGCAAAAGATCCGAGACCTATTAGATCTGACGACGTACCGAAAACTAAGCGCAGATCCGACGCAGCGTATCACTCGGAATACGAATCGATTAATCAAGGCGTCTTCTCTGCCGGCGGACATACAGAGAAACCTGCGCAACACAGAAGCCCTACCGCCTCGGCTGTATGGATTACCCAAGATCTATAAGAACAACGTTCCACTGAGACCGATCGTTAGCGCTCCTGGCTCACCAACGTATAAACTGGCGAAGCACTTGGCCTCTCTGCTCCAGTCACACGTGGGGAAGACCGACACATACATTAAGGACTCAGGACATTTCATTGAGAAGCTGAAGAAACTGAAACTTGCGCCAAACGACATCCTGGTCAGTTTTGATGTTGTTTCGTTATTTACGAAAGTGCCACTCAGTGACGCTCTGTAGCACATCGGTTCCATTTTCCCGCAGGACATCAGAAAGCTCTTCCTTGCATGTCTCACCACGAGCTATTTCACGTGGAATGGCGATTTCTACGAACAGCTGGAAGGTGTCGCCATGGGTAGTCCTCTCAGTCCAGTGGTGGCCAACTTCTTCATGGAACAATTCGAAGCACAGGCACTGGACTCGGCGACTTGCAAACCTAAGGTGTGGTACAGGTACGTCGATGATACTTTCGTGGTGTGGAGCCATGGTGAAGAACAGCTCGGTGAATTCCTGAGACACTTGAACAGCCTCCATGCCAACATAACATTTACCATGGAAGTAGAAAAGGATAAGAAACTGCCATTTCTAGATGTGCTGGTGACAAGGGACGGCGAAAACCTGGGACACAGCGTGTATCGGAAACCGAAACACACGGACCGATACCTGCACAATCTGTCAAACCACCACCCGATCCAGAAAAGAGGCATGATTAGTACGCTCGTAACGAGAGCAGGACGAATATGTGAGCCTCAACACCTCAAACGAGAAATGCAACACCTGGAAACTGTTCTGCGGAGCATTGGGTACTCCACAAATTACATTAGAAGCGTAACAGAGCCAAACACTCGGCGAAGTAAGGAACCAGAAAAAGAAATGTCGGGTACGGCCTTTCTGCCATACATTCCCAGAGTGACGGACAGAATCGGCCGTATATTGCGCAAACACGGCGTAAAGACGATTTTCAAACCGACAAGGAAGATCAAAGAGTGTCTTAGATCGGCGAAGGAGAAAAGAGACCCACTTGCAATGTCGGGAATATACCGTATACCATGCACATGCGGAAAAGTTTATGTCGGAATGACTGGACGATCAATTAACACCAGGATCAAAGAGCATAAGCTATATTGCAGGTTGGGGCAGGTGGAGAAATCGGCCGTGGCAGAGCATGCACTGAATGAGACCGACCACGTAATAAAATTCGCCGACACGGAAGTTCTGGCTGTAGAGAAGCACTATCACACGCGCTTGTTCAGAGAAGCTGTAGAAATCCAAAAACACGCGAACAGTTCCAACAAGAAAGAGGAAAGCCTTAAGGTAAACGGATCCTGGCTTCCCGTACTGCAGCGAACGACCGTCGCAGGTAGCAAGAGGAGAACCGCACCGGAAATGACCGCGGAGAAGCCCTCGGACGTTGGCGCGCTGGGTAGATATAGTCTGCGGTCGCGAGCTCGCCTCCAGTTCACCACCGGCAATGGAGGGTAAAGCTTTGACAATGCCAGCCACTCGTGCTGGCGAAACGTCAGAAAAATCATTAGATGAACGTCGGCCGAAGAACCCGAGACAGAAGCCAATAGGCAGTTTGTCAACAAGTAGCCACGAAAGCCTTAACAATTTTGTATTCGATGTTAGTTGTGACTTAGGAGGTGTTTCCAGTGGTAATGTCAGGTGATCAATTCTGTGTGTGTGCCGTCAATTGTCGCAGATAAAATTTGGACATTCTGCATATAGCCATAACTAATAGCAAGTGCGTGAAGCTCGTCTGTGGCTTGGAAATTTGTGGTTAGTTCCTATGGGACGAAGCTGCTGACGTCATCGGCCCCTAAGCTTACTCATTACTTCATCTAACTTAAACTAACTTACGCTAAGAACAACACACACATCCATGGTGAGAGAGGACTCGAACCTCCGACGAGGGAAGCCGTGCGGACCGTGACAAGGCGCCTCAGACCGCACGGCTACCGCGCGAAGCTCGTTTGTCTTTTTAGTTTCGTCTGTATTCTTAATATAAAATTTTTGGGCCTTTGTCTTGTGAACCATTAGCTCTTCAGTATGAAATCGCTTTGCAACATCGTTAAGGTGAGAGCCTCTGACTTTCACCTTCAGCTCTTCACATTTGCACACGCCATCCACTTCAGTGTGTCTGAAATGCAAACTGAAATTTTGTTTGAAAAATATTCCATAAAACTGATAGCTGACCTTTATCTGGGGATGTTTCTCCTTAAACAACTTATACATCACTAAAATGTTAAGTCTAGCCTCTAGATATTTTATATCCTTGCTATCATAATGGCTTTCTTTCAGTGGAAATCTTTTAGTGTGTTGACAAATAGCTTCTCTTGTTTCTGATGGACGAGATACCTTGACATGTTTACCCCTAATGTCCGTTGGACGTTTCCCTAAAACACTCGCTCCCTTATTCTGTAACCGTCTTTACAGTGATGAGTCATCAGGATAAAAATGCTCGAAGACAAACCTCAATTTGCAACAATTTGCAAATCACCAAATAGGGTGTGATACTTGAATGAGTGACCGTTCTTCTTTGCACAATCCTCTATATGTGGTCGTCACTGTTTTGCGTTATGAACATCAATCAATGACTGAAGGAAAAAGTCTTGCTGATCTTTAGTTTCTAGGTCGCAGAATTTCGTCAAAACGTCTCCCTGGTTCTCTCCATGTAAGTATGCTTGCAAAGCGATTCCTTGTCTTGCATCTAAACTAAAGAGAGACCGATATTCTTATTTCACAAATCCGTATTACGACATCACATTATTTTCTAATGTAGTACCCTACCTGACCTATTCAGTGTGGCAAAATTTCTGATCAAAATTCAATTTAAAAATGCCATTGTTTAGCAATCGAGTAAATAAGCAAATGTTTATAGATAATTAATACCGATTTGTTAATTAAATACTAAAAACAGCTATAAATATTAAATTCACTATTACCTGCATTGTTCTCCAGTCTTTCTGGTTGGTAAAGGTTTTCATTTGAAATTAACGTACTCTTCGCCTTCAACTCTGGATTTTTTAATTATGTTCCAGGCGCACATGTCTTTATTTTCTTTCCATCTCCTTCCAATATTTAATTCTTCTTCCATCACGATTTTTTGTTATGTTATATGCACATGGTGGAGGATGGAAAGAATAAGTTGGATGGACAGAGCAAAAATTAAGAGCTGCTGAGACGAGTGGAAGAGAAAAGACAGTTAGTAGATGTAATAAAAAGAAGAAAAAGAAATTGGATTGGGCATATATTAAGAAAGAATAAGGGGCTGATAAAAACAGTTTTAGAAGGTTATGTAGAAGGGAAAAGGGAGTGCGGAAGGAAGAGATTTCAGATACTGGATGACCTGATGGACGGTACAACATACAGCAGCCTTAAGAGGGAAGCAATGGATCGCAGAAAATGGAGAGGCAAAGGACCTGCTAATATAGCAGATAACTGATGATGATGATGCTGCTTAATGTAACACACACAGCAAGAAACAGTATGAGCATAAATTACTTTGCAGCAGCTAACAGTGACAGCATGGGTGCCGAAGCACCAAAACAAAAAAAGAGAGGCACCAACATGAACATGCTACAAAAGCTTCGGTCCCCTGATTGTAGTCCTTATAACACATCAAATGATTTCTGTAGCATCTTTCTCAAACAACAGTGCCGTCTATTATTAAAGCAGGCGACTATCCTTCTGCAATAAGTCAATGTGCTTAACTCCGTAACTTCCTGACTGTTGCCCAATTAGCATGTGGCGATTTAATTATACTGAATCTACCGTGTGGGTTACAAAAGGTGGTATATGGTTCTTAACAGAGTGTGTTGTTGGCATAGATGACATTGCATGCTCTGCAACGTTCTCCCACACTGACCACTAGGTTGGTAAGAATGTCTTGTGGTAGGGCGTTTCATTCCTCCACCAGGGCGGTTGACATGAGGTGGCAGATCTATGGTGCTTGTGCACGTCTGCCCAACGCTTCCCACACTTGCTCGAGAGGGTTTAGGTCGAGGGAACAGGCAGGTCAGTTCATTCGCTCAGTATCCTTTAGTTCCATGAGCACCTTCACCTCGGTTGTTCGACATGGTCGAGCATTGTAATACATAAAAATGAAATCAGGGCCAATGAATCCATGACAAGAAGCACATGGGGAGGGCGTACAGTGTCGCAATAACGTTGACCAATGTGTGCACTGTGTTCGAAGGTCTGGAGATCAGTACACACGTGGAGCGCTGTGTCTCCCCAAACCATAGCAACTGGACCAATCAAGTTCGACAATCTTGGAGAACCCTCATATAGCGAGAGGTGGGAACAGCTGCTGTATCCAGGACCTTCGTCGAGCATAATAGTTTGACTGGTGGATGTGTTATGGAGTGGAGAGGTATAATGTTGCATGGATGTACTGACCTCCAAATCTTTTAACACTCAATGCTCAATGATGTTGTGACTCTACACCACTTCCCCAAGTGCATCTTTTCATGGGCGCATTGGCCTTGTCTTCCCATTTTTATGGATAACAATGCGCGAACGCATCGAGCAGCACAGATTGGGGGGGGGGGGGGGGGAGGGGGCTCTTGGAACGAGAGGGTATTCGGCGAATGGATGGCTTGCCTGTTCCACCGACCTAACTCCCATTGAGCACCTGTGGGATCCGTTGGAGGGACGTCCACGTGCACCAGCAATCATCCAGCAGTGGTCAACGGTGCTGGTTGAGGAATGGAAGGCCCTGCCATAAGTACTCCTGGCGAAACTTGTGGCTGATCTGGTGGAAGAGACAAAATGGTAAGTCCATCGGTGTCATCGGATTAGGGAAGGATGGGGAAGGAAGCCGGCCTTGACCTTTCAAACTAACCATCTCGATATTTGCCTGACGCGATTTAGGGAAATCACGGAAAACCTAAATCAGGATGGCTGGACGCAGGATTGAACCGTCCTCCTCCCGAATGCGAGTCCAGTGTGCTGGCCACTGCGGCACCTCCCTCGGTGCGAAACTTATGGCCAGCATGGGAACAGACTGCAGATTATGTATTTCCACCGCTGGTGATTACTCACCTTATTAAGAACCATGTCATTCATTTTTTAACGTCCAGGGGACGATCATCAATCACGGTGACTCTAGTGTACTTACTATCATTGAAGAAAAGTGTGAAGTCTGTTCGTGTCACTGTGTGTTTCTTTTGGTTATCTTCTGTACCACACTGTAGCAATTCTTTCTATTTACTGTCCAAGTTTCATCGAGCTATGTTACTTGGCAATGACATACCAGGTGAAAGCTACCTCCTTGCTTAAGTTTTGCACACTAAGAGTGGTAACAAATTGGACAGTTTTATTCACAGTCTGGCCATCGCCACGTCCAAACTCGATAGTTCGTTTCTGTCTTCCTGTCACGCCTCCACGACGTGCGTACTTTGTGCGCTGCTTTCACACAACCGACCGCCTCACACAGAACACTTCTGTTCCATGAAAACGTCAATGGTTGGTGGTATAAGGGGGGAGGGGGGGGGGTTGAAGCTGGATTACCAATTCTGCACTGTATATCCTCTTCAACAGTTTCTGATTTCAAGATGTTATGCATGTACCAAATGGACTAGTGTTATCCCGTAAGTTTCCGACTAACATTTTGTCAGGCGAGTTCACTTTCTCTTTCTACAAAGGTAGCAGCTGAGGACTTTTCCGCGGCAGCTGCAGCTAATGGCTCGCTGGCTGGAGTTGAGCGCCGGCCGACAGCGTTCGGGGAATACCCTCGGCGCACAGTGTGATTTCGCTGATGGAGCCGCGCCTGCGGAGTGAGTGATGGAGTCGAGGTTGGCAGGCCTGGCTCCAGTCTATACCGTCCATTAGGCGACGTCAGCCGCACGCGGCTAATAGGAGTGCGGGCCTTACCCGGGTGCAGTGCGGCGCCAGGCGGCCCGCCGTGTAATTTCCCAGCCTGTCTTAAATTACCCGGCTAACGGGAAAGAGCGGAAGGGAAAAAGAGCGCTGACGGAGGGGGAAAAAATAAACAAATCCGGTGCCTCGCCCTGTGGAAAAAAAGACGAGAAAGGAACGGCAAATGTGATTTTGATACGGGAGAGAAATGTGCGATCTCTGTCTCGCTCTCTTTAGGCGTGTGCGCGTGGTTACGCGTGTCATATATTAACCAGGAATCCCAAGATGGTGACGAACTCAGATTAGCATAGGTATGGGCAGAAGGGAGAGTCTGCTGCTTCTGATCTGCAGTTGGCATAGATGTACCCTCAGTTACAGCTAAATCTTCGTCTAAGTAATCACACTGCCAGAAAAAAGTAGTACACTCTTTTAGAGGTTTCCAATTTGCTCAGGATTTATTGTTGCAACAGTGTATATGGCGTACATGAAGTGATTACCTGTACAGATCAATAGCACAAGTGGTTCTGAGGCACAGGGTATCGACTATGCTAGAGAGAATTGTCAGAGCGTGCCGATGTGATAAGGAATACCACTCAATCCATGATAAGATGATTGCAGCACTGCATTGATACCAATGGTCATCACTTTGAACACCTTCGTGCCACCTTTGTGACCTTCATTGCCCTTCAAAGACCTTAGAGTTACACATCATTGGATTCGTCTCGATAGCTGCTATCAGAAAATAACTACCAAACTATAGCATCCCATTAAAAAAAAAAAAAAGTTGCTTTGATATCACTGAAGCGACCCCACCTAGCAACAAAAAACCAACGTCATATTATGGCTGCCGTTGCCCTCTGCAACTTTTGTCCCACAAACGTTTCAGCTCCTATCATATTTTCGGAGTTACTCTTGGTTGCAGTAGTTAGTGACACACGTTGTACGTATATTTCACAATTCTGTGTACAGAGCACATCAGAGGGCACGATGTACCATTGTCGTCTGCTTTTTTTCCTATTCAGATATAACTCTTTCTGCTGGCACTGACACTCACATTCTGGATTGCTTCATTCGTTATTCTCAGCTTTCCTGTCTGAGTTTGGACATAAATATAAATGATTAAATAGTTAATGAATAATGTAGTCGAAGCCAACGTATTTTGAGAGCCTCCGTTTACTTTAGCAAATCTATTAGCAAAACGTGAGCGTGCCTTACTCTGTGTCAGTTCGGCTTCGCAACTACTATTTCGGTTTTACAGGAGTACACTACGGCATTGGCCCATCAATTAGATTGCGTTTAACGCAAATACCTCGTAGAGCGACAGGGAAAAGGCTCAGAAGCCTCCTGTGTATAAGAAGAGTAAAAGAACGCGCCCGAAAAATTACAGACCAATACCCTTAACATCGGTTTGGTGCGGAATTGTTGAACATATTCTCAGTTCGAGTATAATAAATTTCCTTGCGACAGAAAAACTTCTGTCTCCAAATCAGCAAGGATTCACAACGCATAGCTCGTGCGAAACTGAGCTTGCCCTTTTCTCACATTATATGCTGCGAACAATGGATGAAGGATAACAGGCAGATTCCGAATTACTAGATTTCCAAAGAGCTTTTGACATGCTGCCCCACTGCAGGCTATTAGCGGTGGTACGAGCATACAGAATAGGTTCCCAGATATCTGAGTTGCCTGAAGACTTCTAGAGTAATAGATCGTAGTACGTTGTTCTCGACGGTGAGTGTTCATCAGAGAGAAGGGTGGCGTCAGGAGTGCCCCAGACACCACTCTTGCCCACTTAATACGTCAGTCATCCGACGGACAGGGTGGACACCAATCTGAGGCTGTTTGCTGATGACGCTGTGGGGATACGGGGCCGTGTCGTCGAACGACTCATACATAATTTGTATGTGATGAATGGCAACTTGATCTAAATGTAGAAAAAGTTAATTTCTGAATACACCATTAGATGTCTGCTGCTTGACACTGTCAGCCGGTTAAACATCTAAGCGTGACGTTAGAAGGCGAATTGGTCGACTTCGGCATTTTAAGACAATTTTAGGAAAGTGTGGCTTGTGGTTCATCTTTAAAGGAGACCGCATGTATAACACTAGTGCGACTCGTTCTTGAGTACTGCTCGAGTCTTTGCGTCCCCTCCACGTCAGATTAAAGAAAGACAGAAGCAATTCAGAGGTGGTCTGCTAGGTTTGTTACCGCTAGGTTCGATCAACACGCAAACATTATGGGGATGTTTCATGAACTCCAGTCGGAATACTTGCAGGAAAGACGACGTTTCTTTCGCGAAATTCTACTGGCAAAATTTAGATTACCGGTATTCGGAACTGGCTCCAGAGGGATTGTACTGCTGCTAATGTTCATTTCGCGTAAGAGTAACGAAGATCAAAATGAGAGAAATTAGGGCTCATACGGAGGTTTATAGACGGTCGTTTCTTCCTGGCTGTATTTACGAGTAGTACCGGCACGCGGTGGCTTCTGCTATGAATCATATGGTGGCTTGCGGAGAACGTTTACACGCTGATCAGCTAGAACATTTTGGAACATTATGACCACCTATCTAATAAGCGGTATGTCCGTGCTTGGCGCGGATAACAGCGACGATGAGTCGTAGCGTGGAAGCAGTGGGGCCGTGGTAGGTCGCTGGAGGCAGATGGCACACACAAGTCACCTAATTCCCGTAAAATTCCGGGGAGGGATTGATAATCTGTGAGGCCACCACGTTCAATCAAATCCTAGATGTGTTCGATTGGGTTCGGATCTGGCGAGTTGGGGTCCAGCATATCAATTGGAACTCGCCTCTGTGTTCCTCGAACCACTTCATCACACTCCTGGCCTTCTGACATGGCGTATTGGTTCAAATGGCTCTGAGCACAATGGGACTTAACATCTATGGTCATCAGTCCCCTAGAACTTAGAACTACTTAAACCTAACTAATCTAAGAACAGCACACAACACCCAGCCATCACGAGGCAGAGAAAATCCCTGACCCCGCCGGGAATCGAACCCGGGAACCCGTGCGTGGGAAGTGAGAACGCTACCGCACGACCACGAGATGCGGGCGACATGGCGTATTATCTCGTTGAAAAATGACACTGCCGCCGAGAAATATGATCGTCATGATGGGGTTTGCGTGGTCTGCAACCAACGTACGATACTCCTTGGCTGTCATGGTGTCTTGCACGAACTCCACAGAACCCATGGATGCCCACGTGGGTATTCAGCAGAGCTCCCAAGCAAGACAAAGGATTCGGGCTCTCCCGTCGGCATGATGAAGAAGGTATCGGGATTCATCAGACCACGCAACGCTCTGCCACTCCGCTAACGTCCAGTGCCGATAATCACACGCCCATTTCAATCGTAGTTGCCGATGTGATGTTAGCATTGGCACATGCACGGGTCGTCGGCTGTGGAGGCCAATCGTTAAGCATGTTCGGTGCGCTGTGTTCAGACACACTTGTAGTCTGATGTTAGTTCCGCCACAGTTCGTCGTCTGTCCTGTTTCACCAGTCTGCCCAGCTTACGAAGTCCGACACCTGTAATGAGGGGTGGCTGCCCAAACCCACGATGTCTGGGCGTGGTTTCATCTTGGTTTCGCCAGGTGTTGAAGGCACTCACCACAGCACTCCTCGAACACCCGACGAGTCGTACAGTTCCCGAAATGCTCGTCCCAAGCCTCCGAGCCGCCATAGTAAGCTCTCGGTCAAACTCGGATAGATCGCGCTCCTTCCCCATTCTATACACGGAGAGCACGCTCACTGATACCACATGCACCCTGCGCATGTGTGGCAATTGGAACTCGCTAGTGTGTTCCTTGAACCACTCCATCACATTCCTGGCCTTGTGAAGCTATTGCCTGGACGAGCTTCTATCGATAGCACCACGGTCGACGTAATGTTCTGGTTGAACAGTGTAGATGTAGAAGACAAATAACATCTGTTTCTCGCAGTTTTCATTTAGTTCAACAGATTTAGAAATGAGATGGCGAGAAATATAAGTGAGCACCTAATCGATAATAAATAATACTTGGCGAAAAATATAAAAACGAATACGTCATGTAGGAGAAGATCCACAAGACTGATCGGAAAGAGTTGTGTTGCAGTCACGGAAGGTGCGATATTTCACATTCTCCCATTCGCATAATTAGGGAGGGGGAAACATCTGTCTACGTATATTTACTATTAAAAACAGTCTTGATCACAATTTACTTAGTACGGTGACCTGTTTCGACCACTACTGTGGTCATCTTCAGACCAATGAGTAAGAACCTCCTTCTGCTAGAGAATCACTGAAGATGACCACAGTAGTGGTCGAAACAGGTCACCGTGCTAAATAAATTGTGATTAAGACTGTTTTTAATAAAGTAAATATTTGTAACATATTGATCACTGTCACTCCCATAATGTATTCAAAAGTAATATGTCTACGTACCTCTGTACGTGCCCTGTTAGCTACACTCCTGGAAATGGAAAAAAGAACACATTGACACCGGTGTGTCAGACCCACCATACTTGCTCCGGACACTGCGAGAGGGCTGTACAAGCAATGATCACACGCGCGGCACAGCGGACACACCAGGAACCGCGGTGTTGGCCGTCTAATGGCGCTAGCTGCGCAGCATTTGTGCACCGCCGCCGTCAGTGTCAGCCAGTTTGCCGTGGCATACGGAGCTCCATCGCAGTCTTTAACACTGGTAGCATGCCGCGACAGCGTGGACGTGAACCGTATGTGCAGTTGACGGACTTTGAGCGAGGGCGTATAGTGGGCATGCGGGAGGCCGGGTGGACGTACCGCCGAATTGCTCAACACGTGGGGCGTGAGGTCTCCACAGTACATCGATGTTGTCGCCAGTGGTCGGCGGAAGGTGCACGTGCCCGTCGACCTGGGACCGGACCGCAGCGACGCACGGATGCACGCCAAGACCGTAGGATCCTACGCAGTGCCCTAGGGGACCGCACCGCCACTTCCCAGCAAATTAGGGACACTGTTGCTCCTGGGGTATCGGCGAGGACCATTCGCAACCGTCTCCATGAAGCTGGGCTACGGTCCCGCACACCGTTAGGCCGTCTTCCGCTCACGCCCCAACATCGTGCAGCCCGCCTCCAGTGGTGTCGCGACAGGCGTGAATGGAGGGACGAATGGAGACGTGTCGTCTTCAGCGATGAGAGTCGGTTCTGCCTTGGTGCCAATGATGGTCGTATGCGTGTTTGGCGCCGTGCAGGTGAGCGCCACAATCAGGACTGCATACGACCGAGGCACACAGGGCCAACACCCGGCATCATGGTGTGGGGAGCGATCTCCTACACTGGCCGTACACCACTGGTGATCGTCGAGGGGACACTGAATAGTGCACGGTACATCCAAACCGTCATCGAACCCATCGTTCTACCATTCCTAGACCGGCAAGGGAACTTGCTGTTCCAACAGGACAATGCACGTCCGCATGTATCCCGTGCCACCCAACGTGCTCTAGAAGGTGTAACTCAACTACCCTGGCCAGCAAGATCTCCGGATCTGTCCCCCATTGAGCATGTTTGGGACTGGATGAAGCGTCGTCTCACGCGGTCTGCACGTCCAGCACGAACGCTGGTCCAACTGAGGCGCCAGGTGGAAATGGCATGGCAAGCCGTTCCACGGGACTACATCCAGCATCTCTACGATCGTCTCCATGGGAGAATAGCAGCCTGCATTGCTGCGAAAGGTGGATATACACTGTACTAGTGCCGACATTGTGCATGCTCTGTTGCCTGTGTCTATGTGCCTGTGGTTCTGTCAGTGTGATCATGTGATGTATCTGACCCCAAGAATGTGTCAATAAAGTTTCCCCTTCCTGGGACAATGAATTCACGGTGTTCTTATTTCAATTTCCAGGAGTGTATTATCTTACTCTCACGAGCCATACGCTAGATGTAGCATGTTGCCAGCGTGATGGTCCCATAGTCTTATACAGGTTCTATAAATTTAGTGTTTCGTGAGAAATACGTCTGGCATTTTTGTCACACTTCCGTGTGTGGTGTGTCGGCCTGTTACGATCATAGCACTGCGTGTCGGAATTTATTCAGTGTCTTTTTCCATGCTTACTGCATAATAAGTCCCAAACGCTGGAATAGTAATCTGGTGGCAGTAGCGTCTTGTGGGCGATTTCCTTCGCAGATGCACTGCGTTCGCCAAGGACTCTTTCAACACATCCAAGTCATCCCATCCGCATTTTCTGTTAATGATTTTACGTGATCATTCTACCTCATATCTATTCGAAGTACTGCCAAGATATCCTACATGATTTGCGGTGCTCAAGAGATTCACCATTGACCTTTTCATCAGACACTACCAAGTTCCTCCTCTTCGTTTGTTAGAGCTCGTATAACGATTGCAGTGGGCGCACGCCTTTTGACTTTCGTTTTTGTCGGATGTTGGTCGTACAGTGTAGCGAACGCGGAAAGCATTACTCCCTAAAGCTTTCTGTGTACGGTGTAAATCGTCCAGTTGGGAGTAATGTGGGACCGATGACCTCAGCAGTTTGGTCCCTTACGAATTCACACACATTTCACCAAGGGAGTAATGGGGTTCTAGACATGTCCCAAGATATATACAGACTCCTGTGTTAACATTTATAGATTTAAGAGTATAGATTTAAGTGTCAGGAAGTCATTTCTGAAAGTATTTGTATGGAGTGTAGCCTTGTATGGAAGCGAATCATGGACGGTAAATAGTTTGGACAAGAAGAGAATAGAAGCTTTCGAAATGTGGTGCTACAGAAGAATGCTGAAGATTAGATGGGTAGATCACATAACCAATGAGGAAGTATTGAATAGGATTGGGGAGAAGAGAAGCTTGTGGCACAACTTGACCAGTAGGAGGGATCGGTTGGTAGGACATGTTCTGAGGCATCAAGGGATCACCAATTTAGTATTGGAGGGCAGTGTGGAGGGTAAAAATCGTAGGGGGAGACCAAGAGATGAATACACGAAGCAGATTCAGAAGGATGTAGGTTGCAGTAGATACTGGGAGATGAAGAAGCTTGCACAGGATAGAGTAGCATGGAGAGCTGCATCAAACCAGTCTCAGGACTGAAGACCACAACAACAAACAACAAATGATACTATACTCATAGGATAGGACGTTTTTACATTTTATGAAGTGCACAATTTCAAACGAGTCGGTCATTTAGAGTCTGTAAATTAACTGACCGACTGGTTTCATACTATGCTTGTTGCCCCAACGCAGAAGAGAAAAGACGAGGAACATCAGAAATGATATCAAGAATTGCACGAGATTGAAGAATAACCTCTTAGAGAATCCCATTTACCATGTAATTTAGATATATCTCTGTGAAGCAATGACTGAGAAATTGAAATCGTTCGTGTACAACAAGAATCGTTCAATAAGCAATGTAACAAATTTTGTTTTCTTCAGGATTTCTATACACCATATTATTCCTCATTCTTTTGGCTACAAAGCCCTAATTTTCAACAAAATCTCCGTTCATATCTTCAATTTCCTGAGGGTAACACAATACTCTTCAGAGCTGATCGTTGCACCATGAGCGAGGATATCAAACAGAATAACAACGTCCGAGGCCTGGAAGGCCGCCGCCATGACTATACCGGCTGAGGACGCGACTTTGAACTTTTTCATCAGAGGAGAGGTGGTGTGGTGCCACTCCATGGAATGCTGTTTTGTTTCCGATTCGAAGTGACGAACCCATGTTTCAGTGCCTGAGACGATGTTAGACAAATAATTGTCGCAATCAGCCTCGCAGCTCCTCGCAGATGGTCCTTGATTGCACTTTGTTGTTGTTGTGGTCTTCAGTCCAGAGACTGGTTTGATACAGCTCTCCATGCTACTCTATCCTGTGCAAGATTCTTCTTCTACCAGTACCTACTGCAACCTACATCCTTCTGAATCTGTTTAGTGCATTCATCTCTTGGTCTCCCGCTACGATTTTTACCCCCCACGCTGCCCTCCAATACTAAATTAGTGATCCCTTGATGCCTCAGAATATGCCCTACCAAACGACCCCTTCTTCTAGTCAAGTTGTGCCACAAATTTCTCTTCTCTCCAATTCTATTCAATACCTCCTCACTAGTTATGTGATATACCCATCTAATCTTCAGCATTCTTCTGTAGCACCACATTTCGAAAGCTTCTATTCTCTTCTTGTCTAAACTATTTATCGTCCACGTTGCTCTTTATGCTCTTATATTAGGCGGCGAGGAACCCGGCGGACATACATTTTTGAGTGCCGCAAGTGATGAACGAGGGTGTGAGCACTGTCAACAGAGACGTCCAGTTGTGCAGCGAGGTGTATGATTGTGATACGTCGATCACCTCGAATGAGACTGCCCGCACGTTCCACCAGTGCAGGAGTCACAGCTGTGTGCGACCGGTCGGGGTGCGAGAGGTGGGACAGGTTTCCACGACCTTATTGCCATGATGGGAGACGCCTCGCCCAGCAACTCACCGTGCTTTTATTTACTATGAGGAGTGACAGGTCTCTGCTTGATACAAACCTCCGTCACAGACGCCATTTTGAAAGCTACGTATAGCAACCCTAACCGTCGGTACGTCATGACACTATAGATGCTCAATCGGGAATATTCCATTATGTCCCACAACAAAGTCCGCATTTTTTAAACTGAAACTGGCCATCGATAAAATGTATTCCATTACTTACAGTGTCGGAAAAAATTTACATCACCGAAAAACTAATAAATGTTGAGCAATGAAATTTCGGAATACATTTGTCTACGTAACACATTTAAGTGATTAACACTGCAAAATCACAGGTTAATGCAAGCGCGAGATACGCCACTGCAAATTTGAAATAGCGGTACATTAACAACCAATGTGACCGCCAGAATGTCGAATGCAAGCACGCAATCGTGCATTCATTGTTTTGTACATGACCGGATGTCAGTTTGTGGGTTGTAGTTCCATGCCTGTTCCAGTTGGTCGGTCAATACAGGGAAGATTGATGCTGATAGTGAGTGACACTGGAACTGTCCTCCGGTGATGTCCAATATGTGCTCGATTGGGGACACATCTGGTGCTCGAGCAAGCCATGGCGTCACGTCGACAGTCTGTAGAGCATGTTGCGTTACAACAGCGGTATACAAGCGAGCGTTACGCCGTTGGAAAACGCCTCCTGAAATGCTATTCATGAATGGCAGCACAGCAGGTCGAATTACCAGCCTGACGTACAATTTTGCAGTCAGGCTGCGTAGGATACCACGAGAGTGCTGTACTCTTGTTATCACACGAAATCGCACCCCAGACCGCAACTTCGGGTGTAGGTCCAGTGTGCGTAGCACGGAGGCAGATTGGTTGCAGACCCTCAGCGGACCTCCTCCGAACCAACACACGGCGATCAGTGGCAGAACCTGCCTTTCATCAGAAAACACAACAACCTCCAGTGAGGTCTTGCTGGACACGACTCAAGTCGCAAACGCTGGTGGTTTGGGGCCAGTGGACTGCTCGCTGCAGGGTGTCTGGCCCGGAGCTGTTCTTGCAGAAACCGTTTTGTAAGAGTTCGTTGTGTCACTGTGGTGCCGACTGGTGTTCTGACTGCTGCTGCAGATGCAGTACGACTCCCCAGAACCATACATCGAATACGACGGCTTCCTTCTCGGTAATGCGACGAGGATTGAATGAAAATTAATGCCTCCACCTTCGTTAGTTGGGTTTGGATAGGAATATTTTAATAAATAATACGCAGAAATAATCCTTAGAATGTGACCTTTAATTAATAGTTTTCACGTTTCCGCATAATCACCAGCCAATTGGATGCATTTCTACCAACGACGAACAAGTTTTATGAAGCCGTCACGGAAGAAGTCGACATTCTGTTTCCGCAACCACAGTCTTACAGTTCTCTCAACGTCGTCCCCTCAGATCGTCTTTCATTATCGGGAACAGACGGAAGTCAGACGGTGCTAAATTCGGACTTTATGGAGGATGCCATAGAGTGGTCAGATTCAATCTCTGAAGTTCTGCTGTCGTGGCACGTGAAGTGCGTTGTTTGCAAAGCAAAGCACTAATGGACCCACACGTTCATGTGAAATGCTGATTGTGCTTGCAATTTCTCACTGATACCACGATCGTCCCGAATCAATCTGCCAACATTTTGCTTGTGAAACTCGGTGGTTGCTGTCACAGGACGTCCAATTTTTTGTTTGTCACGCAGGCGAGATGTTCCCGCCCCAACATCTTTAAACTTACTCGCACAACGACGCACAGTACCCACGTCAACACAATCACCATAAACTCCTCTGATGAATCTCCTTTGGGGCTGACACCTGCTGTTGTCAAGAATTCAATGACTGCTCGTTGCTTAAATAGCATTGACCGATCGTCAGCGCAGGGCTCCACACTTTACACTGTAACAACCCAACC
Organism: Schistocerca americana; assembly: GCF_021461395.2. NCBI lineage: Eukaryota > Metazoa > Arthropoda > Insecta > Orthoptera > Acrididae > Schistocerca > Schistocerca americana. The sequence continues at coordinate 47,051,767 of NC_060126.1, forward strand.
GTTCAATGCTAAGGCTTCCCGCCAACTGGAGCTGTAGAGAAGAGGCTACGGAACAAGCCAGTACCTGCCGGATACCAATGCTGCCAACTGTTGAAGAGTTACGAAGGTGGCGGCATTACTTTTCAGTTAACCTTCGTACATAGCCGTCCTTAGCCCGGTCTTATTGCGACTGTACATTCTTGTGGCCTCTGCTACCAGCAGTCATGTGCAAGTACAGTGGCTACATTCCTGCCACATCTTTCTGCAATATCGCAGAAGGAACATCCAGCTTCTCGTGGCTCTATTACACGACCTCCTTCAAACTCAGTGACGTGTTGATAATGGAATCCTTGTCGCCTTTGAGGCGTTCTTAACTAACATGAACACACCACGTCCAACCTCAAAAGTAACCAACGACGACGACGGTTCTCAGCGTTTATTTGAAGCAAACCTCATTTTCATCCTCATAGCGGCGCTATAGTGCCTCTTGTGGGACTGGTGCGAAATATGAATAGATATCATCTTTCAGATGTAGAAACACACCTGTCAACTTTCGTTCATGTCTCACAACTTCCTCTTGGTGTCGAGATTTTTTTTCGTCAGTGTAGTGTCTCACCATGTTGCTAGAGTTTCGTATGGGCATGTTCTGACTGCGTGGGGACGGTTCCTTTCTCTTCAGTCCAGCAGAAAACAGTTGGAAGCCCCCTTCTGCGGCCTGTTCACAAAATGTTGGTTAAGCCTGCAAGGTTGGGGGAACTGACTCTTTTGAGGTTCGCTGACAATCGCGTCGTGTGTGGCGAGTCGGCCCCACGACAGAACGATGTTGTGAAACACGCCCCTCATTCGTCTCCCGGTGGTGGAGTCAGTTACGAATCAGAGAGATGTTGTGTATGGGGCTTCACGGCGCCGATGCGATATTCACTCTCGAGTCATCTTGTCTTTGGCAGACGTGCTCCTTGCTCACATTCTTGGAAACAGGCAGAGAACCACATTTTTGTTCATCTTATAGTAGCTATTGTTTACAAAGCACTCGTCAAAATGTTCCCCGGCGCCACCAGTCTGCTAATGCAATGGCCATATCTCCGGCCGCAGTGGCCGTGCGGTTCTAGGCGCTACAGTCTGGAGCCGAACGACCGCTACGGTCGCAGGTTCGAATCCTGCCTCGGGCATGGATGTGTGTGATATCTTTAGGTTAGTTAGGTTTAATTAGTTCTAAGTTCTAGGCGACTGATGACCACAGAAGTTAAGTCGCATAGTGCTCAGAGCCATTTGAGCCAATGGCCATATCGAAAGACGACGCTGGTGGTCTAATGGAAGTGCGGGTTTCTCCGAGCTTCATTACGTTAAATCAACTAGCTATTTCTCTTTAACTCATGAGTGGATGACAGGTTCGTAGTTGTTTATCCTTGCCGAACAGATGTAATTTCACTGATCTTATTGCCCCGATTCACATAAAGAAAAACCACGGATTTTCCTTAACATGACCTATATTTTCGCATTCTGTGCTGGTTGGTATGGAGCAGGTTATTCTGTTCGAGGCACCTCTTGATTTCGAAACCAGTTATTTAACTGTAAAACATTTCCAGCGGCAGACGTCCACTCTGACCACATTTTTTGCTTACCAATGCAGATCAAAAATGAAAAAATATTAAAACTGGTATATGATAGAAAATTAAGGATATGTGACCTCTGTCAATTAAAAGACCCAGAGGTTTTAAGAGTTTCGAAGGGAACATTTGGCTACGAGTGACGAGAACAGGGGAAAGAAATATAACAAAAGACGAATAGGTAACAAATCGAACGTACCGAGCAGCGAGTACAGCGTGGCCGTTACATGTGAAGGCACACTTCTAAAGCTAAATCACGCGGTTACACAGAAATTTAGAGGCAAAGCACTATGAGATAACAGACGGGCGGGGAGGAATGGGGGGGGGGGGGATTATAAGGTTTGCGAGTTTACAAGCCACTTCTGGCCTGCCTTCATTCGATTATCTCTCTCTCTCTTTTGTATAGCATTTTATTAATGTGTCTCAGTGGGGGCGGGCCGAGAAAGGTCGTTGCTGTAAATTACACCGGTTATGCGGACTCCGATTTTTATTCATAATATTTCAACTGGTTTGGGACATTGTTTACTCTTCTGTCTTTATGTGGGTGAACTAGGGCTGGGCTAGGGCCACGTGCGTTGAGTGTGGCAGAAAAACGTGAAGTCGGACAGGGCCGGCTTTTCTGCGATACGAGGGCGGCCGACCTGCCTCTGCTCTTGGCCACTGCATTAAGCATGAGCCGATGACAAGAGCGTCTTCCTGGAGCCAGCGTGTGATATATACGTGTGTATTATAAACCTCTTCCCTCAAAAACATTTCTCTCCTTCATACCACCTCTGTGTTACCACAGATGACGCGTCACTGATCTCATTTGTACTAAGATTGCAGTATACGCGAGGTGCCTATTTGCTTCCACAGCCCAGAGTGGAATGCATAAAGGTTCACCAACCTGCAGTCTTCAACAGTTGTTCCCTGCACAGAAAACAGCACGTAGGTCGTGAATCCGTTATCTGGAGGCTGTAAGAAACTCTTAGCGAGGAACTGTTGTTCTGGAAATGATTAAATTTCCGAGCAGTTTGTTTATAAGGGATGCTACTCGCTTTTTATTAGCAGAACACGAGAAACTGCAGAACTACGCTCAAATTCAGAGTCACAAATGATATCTGTTCTTCAAAAAATTAATGAACTACGTATTGTTCTCAACTATATGTCCAAATAAGCAGACATTGCTTAATAAAATCTTAACTAACACCGACCGCGGCAGGTTACATGTCTCTTCCGACACTGCCCAACCAGCTGTATTAACAAACCATTGATTACTAAGTCTTAATTGATACCGCGGCGAACAACATGTCCTCCGAGACTGCCGAACCAGCTCTGATCTTACAGCCGAACCACTTCGCCCGCCATCCAAGTGAGGCGCGATCCGATCACCGAAGTGCTTCGTCTCCCTTTTCGTATAGCAGTTGTTTATTATTCTGGAAGATTGTCATTTTGGCGCGCAACTACCGAACGCAGCAGCCAATCGCGGTACTTCTCACATTCCCCCTACATAAAGAAACCATCTGTCACCGCTACCTCAAACCACATTACGTCATCCTGCCACTGCTGCCTTCTCAACTGCTCTAAGAAGAGCTTTTTGTACCTCAATATGATGCCCGCACAAGCCACAAATATTACAAGGTCTGAAATCACAGAATGCTGGATACACCTGCGCCTAGCGTCCAGGCGATATTTTGTCCATTTTTTTTTTTGGGGGGGGGGGGGGGGTCGTTTTTTTTCACACTGCCCATCAAATGCAAGGGGTTGACTGGGCAATCCAAGAAGATTCTATGCGATGTCAAAGAGCCATACTGAAAATTGGCGGCAACTACCGCGATTGATACAAGAACGTTGCTATCCAGCATTTTGAAATTGTATGGAGGGCACTGAACGGAGATCATTGACATATTTTCCCGCTTCTTCTATGATTGGAAACATTCGAACCTAGTGAGGTCGCGAAGTGCACTGTGCACAAGACATTGAGTCTCCTCTGGACTGTCAGGGAGAACAGGTATATTGATTGTGTCTGCTCCTGGAGATACCCTTGCACAGACCTAGGAGTAAGACTGTGTCGGTGATCTGGACAGAAATTTAGGTTCTTTCTGGAATTTATCTTATCGGGCTTTATCCACGGTTATCGACCATCAGAGAGACCAGCAGTACAGAGGTCATCGACTGCACCATCCGACTGCTGTTTGGTTCAAATGGCTCTCAGCACTATGGGACGTAACATCTGAGGTCATCAGCCCCCTAGACTTAGAACTACTTAAACCTAACTAACATAACGACATCACACACATCCATGCCCGAGCCAGGATTCGAACCTGCGACCGTAGCAGCAGCGCGGTTCCAGACTCAAGCGCCTAGAACCGCTCGGCCACAAGGCCGGCGACTGCTGTTTGCTGTCCACACACTGCCTGAGACCTTGGTGGTAAAGTAGTTGCGGCACCGGCGTAATAGGGGCCTGTAATTCTTCTCTGACGCCATCAACAGCGTATGCTCTCCTTTTAGCGGTACAGTAACCACGATTTTGCACTTGGATTTTTCGGAGAGTTCTCATTTCCTGTGTTCTGTCGCAGAGTCGGGGTTTATCATTATCTCTGGTGATTGACCCACTCATAATAGGTTACAGTATTCAGAAATTTACGGTAGGTGCCCCTTTAAATAACTTGCCAACTACTTATTCTCAACACCATTATTTTGTACCCTTGTTCTATTATAGAGCCAACGGCATTGCCGCAGTGGTAACATCGGTTCCCGTCAGATCGCCGAAGTTAAGCACTGTCGGGCTGGGCTAGCACTTGGATGGGTGACCATCCGGTCTGCAGAGCGCTGTTGGCAAGCGGGGTGCACTCAGCCCTTGTGATGCAAACCGAGGAGCTACTTGATTGAGAAGTAGCGGCTCCGGTCTCGGAAACTGACATACGGCCGGGAGAGCGGTGTGCTGATTACATGCCCCTCCATATCCGCATCCATCGACGACTGTCGGCCGAGGCCGTTGGGCCTTCATGACCTGTTCTGGAGGAATTTAGTTTTTTGGTTTTGTTCTATTAAAGCACTGTTCAGTGCATCGCATACTTACATGTTTAATAGATAAAAGAAATACGTTTGTGATTTTTAACTTTGTTGTCATTTATCAGTCTGATGACGAATTCTATTTCCTGCCCTTTTTATGTCTATTGAGCATAGAGATTGATTAGTAACATTACTGAATTATAGTGTGTGTGCAACCCTTTCTACTACTCATCTATAAGATCATTTTATTAACTCTCTCTCCACTGTGCGTAAGTTAGGGTGATTGTTATAAGGGGACGGGGGGAGGGGGGGAGGGGGGGAGGGGGGGAGGGGGGGGCTGGGTGTATGATGAGCTCTCATGCAAATTCATTGGAAAGTAACTATTATACACACTTCTCCACTCTGGCATCTCGCAGTTGCCATCATGGTTGTCAGTTTGGAAGCCGTCAGATTGGACGCAACTTATTTTTTTTCAAAAGGAAAGAGGTAATGTGACTGATGCCACACAGACAGGGAATTAGACGAGGAAAACAAAGACGTCTTTCAATTGAGCATTGATTTATTGACTACTACTGAAGATTCTTCCTTAGAGGTGACACGACAGTTGATGGCGTTAAAATTAGCTGAAGTCATTGATATCAGGACAGAGGAGCACTTATGTTGTCGCAGAGGATTCCAACCAACACCAACCAGACAGAGTGCCTAGTATCCACAGTGTGGTTGTGAAATTTCTCTCCGCGAAACTAGCTTCTCAGCAGACAAATCGAAAGTTGAACAGTAAAAAAGACTATGACTGAAGCAAAGTCAACGACTCTTTTGGTATTTCCCCAGAGTCCACAGCGCTGCAGTTGCTTCATCTCTCAGGAAACACAGTGTGAGTTCATGCTGATGTTACAAACTTTCAGGGATGATGGAGGAAGGTCAACGTATCAATTTTCGGTAGTTGACGTTAGTCCCTAAACTATCGAGTCCAAAGCTAACAGCGAAAATCTCAGTTTTTTTTCCCTTAGCCTCGCGCAACTCTCAAATTAAGAGCTCCAAAATCCGAACCTTGATCATAACATACAGAATTCCGACCGAATACTCCCTATACCGTCAGATAGTTTCCCCCAGTTTATGTGCTAGTAACTTTGTCAGGTAGTCCGAAAATTCTGAGGCCACCGTACAGCAATAATGAATTCCGTTTGCCTGCAAAACTTTTACATGCTGCTATGTTTACAAATGGCGACTCCCAGCATCAATGCGGGCATGGCACCGTGACACGAAGTTCTATCGTAACCATTTTAATACCCTCTGTGTCGTTTGAACAGCGTCACAGCTAGTGACAATTCTTGCCAGGAATTCCTTTTCAGTCTCGACGAGTGTCTCGTACGCAAGACTTTTCACTTCGCATGGCCCCACAGGATGAATTCTAGTGGGCAGAGATCAGTGAACGTGCTGGTCACGAAAGAGGCCATCATCTGCCTATTCTCTTTTCATGGAATGTCTGTCCCATGTGTTCACGAATCCCCAGTCCAAAGTGAGATGGGGCTCCATCGTGTTGTAGCCATTTCCGTTGACTTACAAGAAGTAGGATATGTTTCAGAAACCTGAACAGTATGTATCTGTAGTTCGAGGTCTGTGCGGGATGAATCGTAGGCTGATGAAAGTGTTTCAAAGTTAGACTCAAATGGTGTTCCTGATTGAGGAGCTTTGGGTCCAGGCTAGCGGAGTTCCTCTGTAAAGGCCGAGCGGTCAGTAAGAAAGGGAGGACAGAGGCGGTCACTTTTCGGGTTTCTCACCAATAGCCTCATTAAGAGTTGCCAGCAGCTCGCCTGTTCTGAAGTGAGTGAATCTGGACAGGGGCAAGAATTTAAGACTTAGGAAAGGCGGACGTCATTATATAACTAGTAATGTTTTAAAAAATGGTAAAGCAAATGGAAGCCTATCAAAATAATCACCGCAGCGTGGTGGGTCTAATAAAATGTCAACCACAGTTTTATCAATAAAAACATAAATGTTAGAAATCACAGCAAAATTGATATCATTTGTACAAAGATTTCCTATATTACGTACTAAAAGATGTAGTGACTCACGATCAATGAGTTGTTGGAGAAGGCCATAACACTACAGCTAAAATCACAACAAGCAAAATTACTCGTACAATACAGTCTCCCGTTCCTGAATACTGAATAGTTTTAAGTGTTCCATTATGTAAATGTGTGAGGAGTCTTCCACATTAACAAAACAAAATCACACACTATTGCGTTTTTCTTCTTCTTCTTCTTCTTCTTCTGCTTTTACGGCCTCATTGGACCACTTCAGTCAATCATTTCTGGTCCTCTTCTTTGGTATTTTCCCCTTCCGAGTGGCCCAGTATCTCTTCATTCGTTCCGATGCTTTTCGTCGTTCCTTATCTGTAAATACCCTTTTCATTGTATGTCGTTTGTCAATTTTTGGTTTAAATCTTATTTGTGTGTCCCTCAACTTCTTTAAATTTGGCGTTTTGTTCTGCAAATCATCCAAAGTTATTTCCAGTTCTTCCATATCCTCTCTTATTTCCTTAAGCCATCCTCCTTGTTGTTTCAAATTCCAGAGTTTCTCAATAATTTTCCTTGGTAATCTGGTTTCTGGTGTCCTCAGAATGTGACCACAAAAAGAGATCCTTTTCTTTCGTATAGTATCAGTGATGGGCTCCAGTTCTCTGTATACCACTTCATTTGGAACTATCCGCCATTGCCCAGCTTTTTGATATTTCTTATTTATGCGTTTATATAGTGCGTTTATATAGTGATTATTTCATTTATTCTAAAGAAGTTATTGTTACTTTATTAGGAGCATGTGTGCACTACACTTGTATGCACTTATTTGAGGCGAAGCGTTGACTTGAAGAATATTGCATTTGCTATCATTGGAAACATTAGCTAGTAAGTTGTTATTTAAAATACGTGTCTAGTATATAAGATTTTTTAGTATTGCTTTGGGTTCATTTCTCAATTCCCATTTCTTATATTTATCGTAGTTCACTATTACCATTTGAGTTTACATGTTGTCAGTTTTTCGTTTCGAGATCAATAAAGGAGCTGTGTACTCCAGAAAATGGAGTGCCAACTGGAGAAATGGGAATATTTCGAACATATTCTACTCTTTGAGTTGAATAGAGGGATAACGCCAGCAGATGCAGCAGGAATATTTTCATCGTGTATGGGGATAATGCCAATGGGCAGAACACGCCAGGAAAATGGTTTTCTCCATTTTAAGGAGGATCATTTTGACGTTAGTGATTCTCCACGTTCAGGAAGACCTTCGGGGTTTGATGAAGATCGTTTAAACGTGCTAATGATCCAGATCAGTGTACTCGGGAACTGACAAATGTGGTGATGTGTGATCATTCCACCATTAAGCGACATTGGTATGCAGTCGCGAAGGTTCAAAATTAGGGTGTATGGGTACTGCATGCTCTAAGCCAAAATCACAAACATCAGTGTGTCGACATTTGTTTATCACTGCTTGCCCATCATCAATAGACTCACGAACAACACTGACCATTTTTGCCCTGTGTCGTTACTGGTATCTTTATGCTAACATAATGAAAAGAACTGAATGGTTGAGCCCAAACAAAGCAGCAACACGCCGTACAAAGATCTGTACATCGACAAAAGATAGTGTTATGCACCTGGTGGAACAGCTGTGGTGTGGTGTACTACGAATTGCTTCTCCGACAGCTGAAACGTCTTGTAGACGCAATCCAAGAACAACGACCAGGAAGACTGCGCGAAGTGATGTTGCGCCACCACAACGGCCGTCCGCGTTCTGCTGGACTGGCAAAAACCAGTACACAGGAGATGCTTTCGGAAGTGATTCCGCACCCACTTCAGTCACCTGATCTTTCGCCCTCAGATTATCATCTTTTACTCTTTTTGTCGAATAATTTCCCTTCCATTCCGGATGAAAATGCGCTCCGACAAGCTCTTCGCCTCAAAACCACGTGGTTTCTACAGTGGCGGAATCTAAAACTTACTTCAGCGTTGGCAGACTGTTAACAACAATAATCGAGAATGTATTATTGATGACAAAGTCTCTGTTAGGTGAATGTGTTGTGTTTATTAAGCATGTAGAAAAACGATAAGGGTAGAAGCTGACGTAATGAATGTAAATTTGTGCCCAAGGTGCGGCTTGAACCCGGGTCTCCTGCTTACTAAATATAGTTGTTCTGTTCTACACCACCCTGACCTTGTCCTTCACGCCCCTGCTTGGACTACCCTGGTCATGTGCCATCCCTAACACAAGCTTCAATGCACACCTCAGCCCATCTTCTCAAACTGTGTGACATTTCAATTCATTGCTTCGGCTTATCGAAGATGAAGTTGCGACTCACAAGGGGGGCCACGACGGTGATATCACGGATTTACTTCAAACTTTGTAGACCTTCAGTAGGCCAAAAAGCAACATAATGTGCAAATAGTAAGATGCATTTCGCTGCCAATTCCGAGATAATCACAAGAGACGTTTCACGGGCCTGTTATGTAATTGATGTAATGTGCTGGCTGTGAGAAATCATTGTGATTTATAGATTTCGAGCTTCGCAAACGTGCCGTGGACGAAGCGACGGTTCGGATCCCGCTAACACTTATTTTTCAATCTAAATTTTTTTCTTCATAGGTCACATTATTTGTTTTATGACATTTGAGAGGTAACGTAATGAAAAAAACAACGTGCATTTTCATGAAGTTCTAGTGGATTTCATATATTCTTTGACTATTTTCTATTTTTAATTAAATTTTCGAGGACAAGGGACAGCCTTGGAAAGCCCTTGACAAACAGGAAGTCACCTTCAGTTTTGCAATACGAGTGTAAATTCTGTGATATTCAAAAGATTTCCAGCTATGCCATTCATTTTTGCTACATTAACAACATCTCACCGTTACGTAGGTTAACGACCAAACAGGGCCCACCTCTGTGTCAGCAGCTCGAAGCATCGAGGTGCAGAGTAGTTCCGGGTACCTTACCAGACTGCATGTATAAGGGATTTCACAAATCACGAGTAGAATATATCTTCGGGAAAACTGTGAGCGTTTCTTCGTTCACTTGTCAATAGTTATAATTATGTTTCTTCAAATACACACATCGTAAAAGTTTTGCCTCACCCCAGTTCCCAGAACTCCTGAAGATAGACGTTGACTGTCGTTGTTGTATCACAGACACAGTCCCTATGACTGTTCAGAGATGTCACTAAACCCGCTAAAGATGTAAACAAGCACGCACGAGCAGCGTCTATTAGGCGGAGGGGGTCCGACAGCCGATCAGTCCCCGTTATTCCACCAGGAAGGAGGTTCACTGCTCGTGTTGTCTGTAGTTCAACCATGCCTAGACGGTCAATATCGCGGTTCGATCGCGTCCGCATTGTTACTTTGTGCCAGAAAGGGCTCTCAACAAGGGAAGTGTCTAGGCGTCTCGGAGTGAACAAAAGCGATGTTGTTCGGGCATGGAGGAGATACAGAGAGACAAATGGCTCTGAGCACTACGGGACTTAACTTCTGTGGTCATCAGTCCCCTAGAACTTAGAACTACTTAAACCTAACTAACCTAAGTACATCACACACATCCATGCCCGAGGCAGGATTCGAAGCCGCGGCCGTAGCAGTCGCGCGGTTCCGGACTGAACCCCTAGAACCGCTAGACTACCGCGGTCGCCTACAGAGAGACAGGAACTGTCGATGATATGTCTCGCTCAGGCCGTCCAAGGGCTACTACTGCAGTGGATGACCGCTAGCTATGGATTACGGCTCGGAGGAACCCTGACAGCAACGCCATCCATGTTGAATAATGTTTTTCGTGCAGCCACAGGACGTCATGTTACGTCTCAAACTGTGCGCAATAGGCTGCGTGATGCGCAACTTCGCTCCGACGTCCACGGCTTGGTCCATCTTTGCAACCACGACACAATGCAGAGCGGTACAGATAGGCCCAACAACATGCCGAATGGGCCGCTCAGGATTGGCATCACGTTCTCTTCTCCGATGAGTGTCACATGTGCCTTCACCCAGACAATCATCGGAGAAGTGTTTTGAGGCAACCCAGTCAGACTGAACGCCTTAGACACACTGTCCAACGAGTGTAGCAGGCTGGAGATGTACGCCGCTGGTGGTCATGGAAAGCGCCGTAACGGCTGTACGTACGTGAACGACGCCATCCTCCGACCGAGAGTGCAACCATATCTGTAGCATATCGGCGAGCATTCGTCTTCATGGATGACAGTTCGCGCCCCCATCGTGCACATCTTCTGAATAAGTTCCTTCAGGATAAGGACATCGCTCGCCTAGAGTGGCCAGCATGTTCTCCAGACATAAATCCCATCGAACGTGGCCGCAAGGGGTGGCCGAGCGGGCCGAGGATACTTGTCGCGGCCCGCGCGGCTCTCCTCGTCGGAGGTTCGATTCCTACCTCGGGGCCGGCCTGTGTGGCCGTGCGGTTCTAGGCGCTTCAGTCTGGAACCGCGTGGTTCGAATCCTGCCTCGGCCATGGATGTGTGTGTTGTCCTTAGGTTAGTTAGGTTTAAGTAGTTCTAAGTTCTAGGGGAATGATGACGACAGATGTTAAGTCCCATAGTGCTCAGAGCCATTTTTTGAACCTACCTCAGCGTAAGTTAGTTTAAGTTTGATTAAGTAGTGGGTAAGCTTAGGGACCGATGACCTTAGCAGTTTGGTCCCATAAGACCTTACCACAAATTTCCAAATTTGCTATCTAACATGCCTGGGGTAGATTGAAAAGAGCTATTTATGGACGACGTGACGCACCAACCACTCTGAGGGATCTACGCCGAATCGCCGTTGAGGCGTGGGACAATCTGGACCAACAGTGCCTTGATGAACTTGTGGATAGTATGCCACGACGAATACAGGCATTCATCAATGAAAGAGGACGTGCTACTGCGTATTAGAGGTACAGCAATCTGGACCACCGCCTCAGAAGGTCTCGCTGTATGGTGGTACAACATGCAATGTGCGGTTTTCATGAGCAATAAAAAGGGCGGAAATGATGTTTATGTTGATCTCTATTCCAATTTTCTGTACAGGTTCTGGAACTCTCGGAACCCAGGTTAAGCAAAACTTTTTTTGCTGTGTGTAATTAAGCTTAATTAAAATAGTAAGTAGTCAAATAACAAGCAATTTAGTGAAACTTCATGCTAATAGACGAATTTTCTTAATTATATTACCTCTCAAATGTTATATAAATTATATAATATTACCAGTGGTGAAGAAAGTAGTTTAACACTTGAATCTGACAGGGAGTCGAACCATCGCTTGATACACATTCGTCTTACGAAGCTCGAACGATCACTTGACCACCATGAATTCTAACGTCCTATACCCACGCACAAATACATATGCCAAATAATACCGAGCGAGGTGGCGCAGTGGTTAGACACTGGACTCGCATTCGGGAGGACGACTGTTCAATCCCGCGTCCGGCCATCCTGATTTAGGTTTTCCGTGATTTCCCTAAATCACTCCAGGCAAATGCCGGGATGGTTCCTCTGAAAGGGCACGGCCGACTTCCTCCCCCATTCTTCCCTAATCCGATGAGACTGATGACCACGCTGTCTGGTCTCCTTCCCCAAACACCAACCAACCAACCAAATAATAGAGGCGTAAAACTTCTTCTGCGATTTTCTCGGAATTGCCAGAGCAGTGCACCGTGCTACTTTCACACTATGTTGTTTTAATAGCCCACTAAGGTGTACAAAGTTTGAAGTAAACCCGTGATCCCAACGTCGTTGCCTCCCCTTCTCAGTATCTCTCCGGGAAAATGTAATTCTACATGTATAAACGCTAAGGACTTCCAGAATGAAATTTTCACTCTGCAGCGTAGTGTGCGCTGATACGAAATTTCATGGAAGACTAAAACCGTGTGCCGGACCGAGATTCGAAATCGGAACCTTTGCGTTTTGCGGGCAAGTGCTCTACCGAAAGTTTTCTTTTTTTTTTTTTCGTTGCGATTGGTCTGGGCGGACGTCAAAAGACATCCGTTCAAGTTGATCGTTGGTTCCTTTACTCAGCTTTTTATTACAGAGAGCGAGCAGCCCTCTGACCGAACACGCTGAGCTACTGTGCCGGCTGCGATTGAGCTTCCTAACAACGACACATGCGTTGTTCTCACAGCTTTTAATTCCGCCAGTACCTCGTCTCCTTCCTTGCAACTTCACAGAAGATCTTCTGCTATAGTTGCAGAACTAGCACTCCTGGAAGAAAGGATGTTGCGGAGACATGGTTTAGCCACAGCCTGGGGGATGTTTCCAGAATGAAATTTTTACTCTGGAGCGGAGTGTGCGCTGATTCGAAACTTCCTGGCAGATTAAAACTGGAGCTACACTACTGGCCATTAAAATTGCTACACCATGAAGATGACGTGCTACAGATGCGAAATTTAACCGACAGGAAGAAGATGCTGTGATATGCAAATGATTAGCTTTTCACAGCATTCACACAAGGTTGGCGCCGGTGACGACACCTACAACGTGCTGACATGAGGAAAGTTTTCAACCGATTTCTCCTACACAAACAGCAGTTGACCGGCGTTGCCTGGTGAAACGTTGTTGTGATGCGTCGTGTAAGGAGTAGAAATGCGTACCATCACGTTTCCGACTTTGGTAAAGGTCGGATTGTAGCCTATCGCGATTGTGGTTTATCGTATCGCGACATTGCTGCTCGCGTTTGTCGAGATCCAATGACTGTTGGCAGAATATGGAATCGGTGGGTTCAGGACGGTAATACGGAACGCCGTGCTGGATCACAACGGCCTCGTATCACTAGCAGTCGAGATGACAGGCATCTTATCCGCATGGCTGTAACGGATCGTGCAGCCACGTCTCGATCCCTGAGCCAACAGATGGGGACGTTTGCAAGACAACAACCATCTGCACGAACAGTTCGACGACGTTTGCAGCAGCATGGACTATTAGCTCGGAAACCATGGCTGCGGTTACCCTTGACGCTGCATCACATACAGGAGCGCCTGCGATGGTGTACTCAACGACAAACCTGGGTGCACGAATGGCACAACGTCATGTTGTCGGATGAGTCCAGGTTCTGTTTGGCGACATCGCGGTGAACGCACATTGGAAGCCTGTATTCGTCATCGCCACACTGGCGTATCGCCGGGCGTGATGGTCTGGGGTGCCATTCGATACACGTCTCGGTCACCTCTTGTTTTGATTGACGGTAGTTTGAGCAGTGGACGTTTCATTTGAGATGTGTACGACCCGTGGCTCCACCCTTCATTCGATCCCTGCTAGACCCTACATTTCAGCAGGATAATGCACGAACGCATGTTGCCGGTCCTGTACGGGTCTTTCTGGATACAGAAAATGTTCCCGAGATCTCTCACCAATTGAAAAACGTCTGGTCAGTGGTGGCCGAGCAACTGGCTCGTCACGATACGCCAGTCACTACTCTTGATGAACTGTGGTATCGTGTCGAAGCCGCATGGCAGCTGTACCTGTATACGCCATCCAAGCTCTGTCTGACTCAATGCCCAGGCGTATGAAGGCCGTTATTACGGCCAGAGGTGGTTGTTCTAGGTACTGATTTCTCAGGACCTATGCAACCAAATTGCGTGAAAATGTAATCACATGTCAGTTCTAGTATAATATATTTGTCCAGTGAATACCCGTTTATCATCTGCATTTCTTCTTGGTGTAGCAATTTTAATGACCAGTAGTGTGATACAGAGGATTACTGACAATCGTTCTTCCCATGTGCCATTCGCGAATGGAAAGAGGGAAGTGAGAATCAGTTACGCTAATGTCAGAAGTACCCTCCACTACACATCGTTAGGTGGCTTGCGGATAATAACGTAGATTTCTTTGGTAAGTGACGTGAACGTCTTTGCACATTAAAATTACGGCTTACAACCCAGACGGCGAGATGGTAAAATGACCTCAAAGGATTTCCCTTCGCCATCTCATACTAGGTGACTTTCTGGTTATCGACCTGTTTATGATTCGGAAGTGTCATTCGACAGCTACGGACCAAGCCGTAGTTTCGACCGTGTTGGCTCCGAGAGATTAAGATCTGCCGAAGGGAGCGTTAATGCGGCGGTTGCGGTGCGTGCAGTCGCCAGCAGCCGACAGTAAATTCGGCCAAGAGCGGGCCTACTTGGCCTCCGGGTAATGCATTCGCGGTCACGGAGCGCCGTAATAAGCGGCTGAAGAGTGCGGCCTTACTTCAGCACGGGGGGCGGGAGAGTGTCGCAGCTGAGTCGGCAGCGCTCCCTGATAGACCGCGCCGCGCGGCTTACAGCAACCTCGCAGTCGGGCAGCTGGGCGCTCGCCGACACACAGCGCTCCGGGCGTGTGAGTGCGTGTGCGTGCGTGCGTGCGTGCGTGCTGGGCACAGGAGGGGCTGCCGACAGCCGGCCGCACCACTGCCTAAGCTGGGCTCCACCTCCAGCTAATTACTACCAGGCAGCGGCGCGATTTCTGCGAGGAATACCAGTCCCCATTAACCGTTAAAATATTCGTTCACAGGGCTTAACTTCGGCCGGAACGACGTCGTTCCGGCACCTCAACAGAGCATTTTTTTTTTTGATCGCACTGGAACAATTCCCCACCATAGATATAAAATAGTACTCCTGTTTTAAATCATAAGGTAACGACTGCACTACAGCACAACCTGTGGAGATGGATGAAATCACGAGGGAGGTGGTAGGCACTGCGTTTATTCCACATACAGGCGCACTCTCGGGGAAAATCGCCCGCATTTTGTAGAAACACCGGGTCGGAACTGTGTTTTGTCCTCCGAATAAAACTCGTGCACTGGTGGGGAGCGCCAAAGGTGACCTCGGTTTGAGGAAGGCCGGCGTGTACCAGATTCCGTGTCAATGTGGCAAGTCGTATATTGGTCAGACGATGCGCACCGTCGAGGATCGATGCCGTGAACACCAGAGGCACACTCGACTGATGTATCCGAGCAAGCCGCCGGTCGCTGAACATTGTTTGTCGGAAAATCACACTATGGAGTATGAACGCACGAGGGTTCTGGTACAGACGTCGAGATACTGGGATAGCGTTGTTAGAGAGGCCATCGAAATTCGCACCAATGACGACTTCATAAAACCGTGACTGTAGCTATAATCTTAGCAAGGCTTGCGAACCAGCGATTGGGTTAATCGAGAGTAAATCGAGCAAACGTATAGTTGTGACGACCACGGCGGACAGAGCCATCACACCGACGTCATCTCAGACGCCGTCGCAATCTGTTCCACCGCGCGACCGTGGCGCGGGCCGCGGACGGCGGAGGGAGCGCGCCGCGGGCGGAGGGTATTTAAATCGGCCGCCGCCGCGACCGAACCCAGTTCCCCCTGAGCAGCCATAGCGTACGGATCTCCGTACCGGCACGTTCACAGGAGCTCAGTCCGTAAGTTCACCTGATGATGGCGACATGTATGATCGCCGAAATATTGTGCCCGTTGGACACTGTAGACCGGCAGTACACTCGTGGATATTTTGATTAACGTAACTATAATTTGTCGTTGACACAAATTGTGAACTGAGGCCAGCCCTGCCCTATGTGAAATGAGGACCGGTGGGGAAAATGGAGACGTTGGATTTACGGACAGTGGATTATTCAGCCATTCAGCGTTACCTGCGAGACACCACGAGGAGCTTGGCTGATCGTTTCCCATATTCGCCACCGAAATTACAACTAAAACGTCAATCAAAAAGCACATCATTGTCAAACATCAAATTGTCGAAAATAAATCGTCCGCTTTCTTGTTCTTCAATTGCTGGGGCAGTAACTTGAAGGTAACTCTTTTAGCAAAACCGAACCCATGTATAGCGCCTGTCCTAATGTCTTGCATCTGCTCCCGTAAGTTTCCTTCTCAAACGGTTTTTTTTCTTGTTCGCACTCCTGATTTTCACGAACGTGTCTGCTTGCATCTCAAGCAGGATCTCCGCAAGACAGTGGACGGAAGGATGGGCGGAATAAAACGAACCGTTCCATTTGGAATGGAAAGTGGTACTGTTGCAAATGATCGAGCGTTCGGCCCAGATAGTTGGCGGAAACAAGGCTTCGGGGGTTATATACGTGTCGAAAAGGTAGTAGTTAAATCTTATTATTGCAGGGTTCTGTTTCAGCACGTGCTTCCCGTCTTCCCACACCCAGTCACCATGGATAACTGTCTCGAAATCATCAGTGAAGCACTCCATCCCCCCATCTGGAATCAAGAAAGGCGGCCCCAAGAAATTTTTGGAGTAATAGCTCTCTGACGTGTTGGGATGTGCCTTATACGTCTTCGACAGGTCTAGCTCCTGTATCCTCCTCGTGCAAGTAAAGAACTAGTTGTGTTTCACAAGAACAAAGTTTTCTAAATCCGTGTTGACTGTCAATAGACCGTTTTCTTCGAGGTGGTTCAAAATGTTCGAACACAATATATGTTCCAAAATCCTGCTACATATCGACGTTATTGATACGGAATGATTGGAATGATTCTGGAATATTTACTTCTTCTTCTTGTGTGTAGCTTATTCTTGAACAGACTGATTTGAACGGAAACTGATTTATGTACGGGACTACACTGTGGTGGTTGCATTAGAAAGTGACGTTATGGGGCCGTTTCGGTCGGACTGTGAGCAGGCCGGGTTGTGAGCGTGGCTGCCACAGTTTGAGCTGGGTTGCTATGAGCGACGGTCGTACTGTGGCGTGAACGGCGATGAGACCACGACAGTTTCATTTAAATAGTGCTGAAAATCTAATAGCGTTTTGAACGTGAACGGTTTGTAAACGTTGCTATGAGGGATTCGGCGGACTTGTATTTGTTCCAGGCGTTCTCGGATCATTGAGTGCAGATTGATTCGTCCCACTACATTTATGTCTACGTGGGGCTAAACCAGTCATGATATAATATCTCCCAGTGAAGCTACTTTATAGCCTATCACTTTCACAGAAAATCATTTTTCATTTCAACTGCCTGGTGGATATGCCGTGTTCTATGCTCGTGGAAAAAATGGAAATTCGTAATAAGGTCTTATGGGACCAAACTGCTGAGGTCATCGGTCCCTAAGCCTACGCACTACTTAATCTAACTTAAACCAACTTACGCTAAGGACAACACACACACCCGTGCCCGAGAGAGGACTCCAACCTCCGACGGGAGGTGCCGCGCGGACCCTATGCTCGTGTTCCATGAAACTTGCCAGTTCCTGTCGTTTTGTCCAGTGCTCTGTTGTACACCTTCAGAGGTGCTACAACGCTGTATAAAGTAGAACGAAAGTTCCTTAGCTGTGCGTAACTGAAAAGCTCGACCGAGAAGCTACCTTGTGCCGGCACGAACTCCGGTTCCTTTGCTGGCAGCTCCAGCCTAGCAGCGGGGGCCACGGTAGATGGTCGTATAGCTGGTGGGTGTCGGCAGTTGCGTCAATTATCTCTGTGTTTGAAAGGAATTGTCCTGACTGACTGACTCTTCACCGGCCAGCCCAAACCCTTCGGGACTGAAGCTTGAAATTTGGACAGAGTGTGGAGCAGATGATGGAATGCTTTTGAAAATATTTCGCTATTAAGGCAAATTTGGAGCCTTCTCGGTCTGAAATAAGGTAATACAGCATGTTTGGAAATCCAATCACTAAGGGGGAAAAATAGCGGGTGAAAGTTTTTTGAAAGTAAATCATTATTGAAGTACTAATAAAGCATTTTTAAAGCTAACGCTACGAAAACTGGTATTTGACGTCTAAAGAAATAAGTGTTAGGGGACAAAATTTTCTTGGATAGACGGGGATTATTCTGGTCGGGTACATGCGCCACAACTAATTGAAGATTTTCTCTGAGAGTCACTCCAGAACAGTGATGTTATGTTGTTCAACACACTGTCTATAGTGCCGACTGTGCTGTGATCAAAAGCCAGATGAATTATTAGAAGGCATCCCTCGACAAAAAAAAAAAAAAAAAAAAAAAAAAAATGGCTCTGAGCACTATGGGACTTAACATCTGAGGTCATCAGTCCCCTATAACTTAGAACTACTTAAACCTAACTAACCTAATGTCATGACACACATCCATGTCCGAGGCAGGATTCGATCCTGCGACCGTAGCGTCCCTTGACAAAGAACAACTGTATGCTATTTACTGCGAACTAGTTGAGGATCTCCTCCGATTATCACAATTACACCACCACTGCAATATGAGCGCTTCCACTCTGGCGCAGGGTCATCTTTAGAACAGGCAAGCTGAGTGATTTGCAGAGAAGGATCGCGAGATGTGCCGGAGTTGCACATTCTCAACGACAGGCCTCGCGTGTACGGATCTTGTGCTGTCATCAGAGTCTGGGGCACGTCTTGTTAACATAACGAGAGTGTTGCAGTGAATCTGGTTCCCTGGCGTCTTGTCGACTGTCAGAGGGCGACATAAACACTCTGGAAAAGGCAGCTGTGGCAGAAGATTGCTGCCGAACCACGATATTATTGCAACTGGCCTCCTGTGGCCATTTTCGGTAACCGGTGGTGAAGCTGCAGTAAAGAAAAACTATATCTATTTTCTCGACTGTTGCGTGTGTCCTGATAACTGCCTGCCGGTGTGGCCGTGCAGTTCTAGCCGCTTCAGTCTGGAACCACGTGACCGCTACGGTCGCAGGTTCGAATCCTATCTCGGGCATGGATGTGTGTGATGTCCTTAGGTTAGTTAGGTTGAAACGTCCCCTTAGAAAAATTATGCATGACTATCCTTAAACTGACACACAATATTTTTTAGCGCCACGCAATCTGACTTTCAAAAATCCCTACAAAAGAATGGCCCTGACTAACATTAACCTATACCTTTCACAAATCACTTACCTCACAAAAATCTTCGTTACTCGAACTACTGCAATACAGCGAGCGCCACTACTGCCAGCTAAATAAAAGATTCAAACTACGGAAGGCGCTAACTACTGATAGGCATAGTTAGCAAATGAAAGATTTTAGTAGACAACAAACAATGTATTTATCTCAATAGTGTTCAAAAGTCATAATGTATATAGCAGTTCATGACATCCAGTCTTACGAATTTCAAAACTCCGCCATCGCTCTCCCCACATCCACCACTGCTGGCGGCTCACCTCCAACTGCACAGCACTACGCGCTGTTAACATCCAGACAATGGCAGACAACAAGGCAAACTAGCCACAGACTGCACACAGCACAACCAGTGATTTTCATACAGAGCGCTACGTAATGTTGCCAATAAGAAAACATAAACAGCCTACTTACATAGCCCCCATGCTCCCCACAAAAAATTTTACAAATTGTTTTGGGCAGTGGCCAATACAGATTTGAAAAAAATTTTCATAATTACAATAACAAAGAAATTAAATGCACACACTTATTGATACAATTTTGGTCAAAAGCTAAAATTTTCTCACAGTCCATAAAGACAGTCTTGATCGTTCATCACAGTAAAATTGCAGTGTTTTTCTCAAAGTATGAGCAGTAAAAGAAAATGCACACGGAATTAGTGGGTTTCCATGCCGCCTTGAAGAAGTAGTGTTGTCCTTCCAACAGAAAGACAGTGCTGACTCTTGACATGCAGACAGGTAATGGGCTACAACAGAGCAAACCCACAGCAGAGTCAGTCGAAGTTTTGAAGAATATTGGTAGGTAGGTCATCACAGAGGAAGTGATGTAGTCCTGGTAGAGAGTATGGTATTGGTGGGCCACCAGAGGTGCAGACCCAGTGCAGTCCTTGTAGAGATAACGGTATTGGTGGGTCATCAAACATGCAGATCCACTGTAGTCCTTGTAGAGATGGCCAGCAGCCATCTATTTGACTGTGCAGGTGCACAATCACCATTGAAGAGTCTTGCAGATAATATAGCAAGTCCATGAACCACCACTTGTGCACTCACAAAATTTTTTTTGAAATGTCCTTCGAACCAGCAATGCTGTTATCCAGTCCCTTGCTGAATTATTAACACACGTGAAAACACTAACAGTCCCTACTTCTCACATATTTTCCATATACTATGACCAACAGAAACGTGTGCATTGAAATGGAACTTACAAGTTAATAATATGATGAACTGGTGTCAATTACAATTTTATAACATAAGAATACAATTACAAAGGTACAAAATACATCATTAAAGAACATAACAATACAGATAACATTTGTAGTACAAGCTTTACAAAAGAATCGAAATAACATATACATCAGTGTTACAGGAATTATGACATGATTACATACATAAAAGATCAGAATAACTTACGGAACATCAACTTTACACATGAGCATTAAAACAAAACATAATAAATAATGTGTAAGCATATTTACAAGGTAAATAACATATTATTAATGCCAATTATATTTGAGGATAACAGTATTCCTCATCATAGTGAATGTAGCTTAGTATTAGAAGAAGAAAAAATTCTATGAAACTACACAGAGACAGAAAGAAAACAAATACACAAGGGTACACAAACACATAGTGGGATAACACAAAAGGAAAAGGACAGGGTTTGTTTTCAGTGTAACATTTGGTACTGCAGTCCAACCCAAAACTTCATTCCATAGATCGTTCCTCTTATTTCCACATTTGCTCCAACCCAAAAAAAAAAAAAAAAAAAAAATAAATAAATAAATAAATAAATAAATAAATAAAAATAAAAATAAAATAAAAAATCCTATCCAAGCATACTCATACTTTCTGTATTCTGTTCACATCCTTTTTCAAAAATAGTTTTTCTCCACTGTACACTACTTTTTTTGGCCAAACAATTTTCTTATAGCTTCTCAATGTATTTCTTCCAATCCATCACAGTTAGTTTCTTATATAGTATACCCCCTCTTAAGCTAACTTAAATCTACTGAGCTCAGATACATATACCAATGGACGAGGCAATGCAGCAGCACATAACAAATTAACACAAACTGCAAGGACAAAAAAATCCAAATTGGCAAACCAAGCAGCAGTAAATCTAAATTAACAGAGGAAATGCAACATTACAACTATTATGAGCCAATGTGCAGCAACAAGAAAAATAAATCAGTAGTAAAACTGGCTTAACAGAGTAATGTAAAGTGAAATTTAGTAGCACTATGCCTGGCAAACAGCAGCAGCAAATGCAATAACTTATATCTAAACATGACAAAGCTCAAGCAGAAAAAATATTACAGTAAAAATGGCCATGTTTAATACCTATGTCACATCTTAACACTAGGGTGAAGAATCACCTTAACTTACACTACTAAATAAGTTACCCAGTCATTGACAAAAATTATGTATGCAATTCCTGTGAAGGGAATACTGGATCTGTAGGCATAAAATATCTATATTAGTACATCTATTAAATTTTATTTTAACCAATGCTGCAGTGCAGCTAGAAACTAGATATTAAACAAAATAGGCAAAGCAAGGCGTGAAACGTCATTCACTAGCCATATGGCATTTCATAATGCATTAAACAATCTTTCAACTATCAAGGCAATAGATGTGAAATGTTTCTCAGTTCATTAGGCATTTTAGTAAACATCATAAATTACGAGCTCCACAGTGTAATCATATGTTTTCAAGTTTGAGCATGTCGTATTTGCGATGCTTTCTACAAAGAAATGTCAATAGCGAGGATAATGGCCTCCTTTTTTCTCCACCTGTACCTCTGAAAGGCATACACTAAGGCTTTTTTCCAGGCGACTGTTGCGCAGCTGCCCATGTTCTGCGTCGTGCCCACGACGCATTATGTGAAGGTCACTTAACTTTCTTACCGAAATATTTACAACACCAGTTTGCACTACAGTGGCAGTCTCATATACAAAATTTCACAGGTCGAGAATTTGTGTTGCAAATGTGTAGAAACAAAATCTTATGAATATAACAGTGTCCAAAAAATTTTCACCGGCATTGTGATACATTCACGCATTTACACACATTTCATAACTCTTAAAGTACGATTCTTGGTTTCCAACATCCTTTTTCACAAGTCAGAGTCCCTAACCACTATTCATTACTCCTTACCTTATTACACATATATATATATTCGTCGACACGTCAATCTTGCGACAACACTTCAATATTTCATCATAATAAATATATAGCATAATCAAATTCCGCATATAGCATCAGCTTATTGATCATAAATACACTCCTGGAAATGGAAAAAAGAACACATTGACACCGGTGTGTCAGATCCACCATACTTGCTCCGGACACTGCGAGAGGGCTGTACAAGCAATGATCACACGCACGTCACAGCGGACACACCAGGAACCGCGGTGTTGGCCGTCGAATGGCGCTAGCTGCGCAGCATTTGTGCACCGCCGCCGTCAGTGTCAGCCAGTTTGCCGTGGCATACGGAGCTCCATCGCAGTCTTTAACACTGGTAGCATGCCGCGACAGCGTGGACGTGAACCGTATGTGCAGTAGACGGACTTTGAGGGAGGGCGTATAGTGCGCATGCGGGAGGCCGGGTGGACGTACCGCCGAATTGCTCAACACGTGGGGCGCGAGGTCTCCACAGTACATCGATGTTGTCGCCAGTGGTCGGCGGAAGGTGCACGTGCCCGTCGACCTGGGACCGGACCGCAGCGACGCACGGATGCACGCCAAGACCGTAGGATCCTATGCGGTGCCGTAGGGGACCGCACCGCCACTTCCCAGCAAATTAGGGACACTGTTGCTCCTGGGGTATCGGCGAGGACCATTCGCAACCGTCTCCATGAAGCTGGGCTATGGTCCCGCACACCGTTAGGCCGTCTTCCGCTCACGCCCCAACATCGTGCAGCCCGCCTCCAGTGGTGTCGCGACAGGCGTGAATGGAGGGACGAATGGAGACGTGTCGTCTTCAGCGATGAGAGTCGCTTCTGCCTTGGTGCCAATGATGGTCGTATGCGTGTTTGGCGCCGTGCAGGTGAGCGCCACAATCAGGACTGCATACGACCGAGGCACACAGGGCCAACACCCGGCATCATGGTGTGGGGAGCGATCTCCTACACTGGCCGTACACCACTGGTGATCGTCGAGGGGACACTGAATAGTGCACGGTACATCCAAACCGTCATCGAACCCATCGTTCTACCATTCCTAGACTGGCAAGGGAACGTGCTGTTCCAACAGGACAATGCACGTCCGCATGTATCCCGTGCCACCCAACGTGCTCTAGAAGGTGTAAGTCAACTACCCTGGCCAGCAAGATCTCCGGATCTGTCCCCCATTGAGCATGTTTGGGACTGGATGAAGCGTCGTCTCACGCGGTCTGCACGTCCAGCACGAACGCTGGTCCAACTGAGGCGCCAGGTGGAAATGGCATGGCAAGCCGTTCCACAGGACTACATCCAGCATCTCTACGATCGTCTCAATGGGAGAATAGCAGCCTGCATTGCTGCGAAAGGTGGATATACACTGTACTAGTGCCGACATTGTGCATGCTCTGTTGCCTGTGTCTATGTGCCTGTGGTTCTGTCAGTGTGATCATGTGATGAATCTGACCCCAGGAATGTGTCAATAAAGTTTCCCCTTCCTGGGACAATGAATTCACGGTGTTCTTATTTCAATTTCCAGGAGTGTATATCTCAACAGCATAATACACATCGTCGTCGTAAAAATAACATCATAACACCTCAGTCAAATCTCAAAATCGTCGTAGCTTTCTGCAATAATTTCAAAACCTAAAAAAATTCTCTGCTCATTTCAATAGTGTCATCTACCTCAAACGTACTTTAAAAGTGATGATCTCATACCAAATACATCATTCAAAGCTCTCATAGTATCACAATGGTTCTGAAAAAATATGAACAGTTCACAAAGTACAGACAAAATACAGTTTCATAAGTGTGAAGTTATCCAACTGTGTAATTACGTAAACATTTGTCACTGATGTAGTAAAAAAAATGTTTGTCTCTCAATTAAATGATCAGATAGCTGTGTAATTTATGTGTTAGAGAAATATGGTACCGATGTGTAAAGTTGTATAAGCAAATACCATATTAGCTAGGGCTCCTAGTGCTTGCCAAACACGTGGTACACAAAGTAGGCGTGTACCCCCTGAGGATTAATGTAATTATACCCTCAAGTGTTACAGATTCCAGCAGTGGAATGAAATGTATCACAGAAAACCTTTGTATCATTGTACTTCAAATATCTTTAAAAATAAATGTTTTAAGTACAAAATTAATCACTCAAATACGTGTACTGTAGCGCTAAACTGTGCGTCTTGTTGTAAGATAATATCTGTGGAAGTGTCGTAGTTATCGTCCTCAGAAAGCTAAGTTGTGTGGAAGTCAATGTACTTACCTCATGATAGACAAAAGTGAAATGCTTTGCGTATAGATATCTTAGTTATTACGCTTATTGCCGTGATGAAGAAAGTACTGCGTTGTAACGCATTGTGCTACGAAAAGGGCTGTCTCATTGTAGCTATACCACAAAAGTTACTACTAAAACATGTTTTATTTTCCAGAATAATACATAAAAACTGTGCAGATATAAAACAGATACACCGCAAAAGCAACAATGTAAATTGTGTCACACATTAGTAGCGTCGCGATATAGTCGTGTAGCTGTCACATAAACTAACCACTGTGTCATCTGGTATCTCTCAGAAAGCACTTTAAATCCATAAGGTATTTTCAAGTAAACCAAAATGTTGCAGTAAAATCTCATTAGCAGTATATGTTCTACGTATGTAAGCCTTATAGTCGTTACGTAATCGTGCAACTAACAAGCAAGAATGTAAACACACAATAACACTGTGACGTCTGTTCACTATAACAATGCACTCGTAAATACTGTCTAAATATTTTCCCTACGTTATAGACTGGATAGTTAACTTCAAACATTGTTGCATGGTAACAGTTTCTAAGTCTGACAATGCATACTAGAAATGTGAAGTGAAAAGTTTTATGGCAAAGACAAAGTTAAAAAGCAGATTATCTTTCAATAAACGGTTTTACATGTGAAATGTGGTGTAAACCTTTACTCTTCCTAGTACGCAGAGTTTCAACTTCAACGCAATTATCATGTGGTATACGTCGGATTCTGTAAGGTCCATTGTAAACTAGAAAGAATTTGTGACTCAAGTGTTTCTTCTTATGTGACAATGAATGAGCTTTAATGAGAACTTTCTGACCAATATATAATTTCTTTGCATTTGCTTTACCGTGTAGTTTTCTCCTTTTGTCTGCTGCAGATTTTATATTTATAATAGCCAAATCAATTATGTCTTTGTGTCGAAGTTTACATGTATTCGGGAAAGGTACAAGCTCTCTGATTCTGTTCGGTGGTTCTTCATTCTTCAGTACAAGAGTAGGTGGTAAAGCAGTGGAGTCATGAGGCATTTCATTCAGCACGTTTTGAAATAAGTGTAAATATCTGTCCCAATGCTGATGCTTTCTGTGACAATAAAGTCTGCAAAGCTTATTGATTTCTTTCATAATCCGTTCGGAGGGGTTACAATGTGGTGAGTACAATGAAATAAAAACAGGTTTGATTTTATGATTCCGAAGCATGCGTGACCAAACAGCAGATCTGAACTGCGGTCCGTTATCAAAAATGGTCCAAATGGCTCTGAGCACTATTGGACTTAACATCTGTGGTCATCAGTCTCCTAGAACTTAGAACTACTTAAACCTAACTAACCTAAGGACATCACACACATCCATGCCCGAGTCAGGATTCGAACCTGCGACCGTAGCAGTCGCGCGGTTCCAGACTGAGCGCCTAGAGGTCCGTTATCTGAAATGACTTTACTAACGTGTCCAACTTCACGTAAGAAATTTTTAACAAAGGCATTGGATACAGACCGTCCAGTGGCTTTACGTAACGGTGTGAAAGAAACAAATTTTGAAGTAAGTTCAACAGCGACTAGAACGTACGAAAATCCATTAGATGTTCTGACAAGCGGTCTCAAGGGATCAACAGCAGCAAATTCTTTTAATTTAGAAGGAATGATAGGAAACAGCGGAGCACGATGGGAGATAGTAGATGGTTTCGCCTTTTGACAAAGCTTACAAATAGACAAGACTCTTCGAATTCTATTTTCCATATTGTTAAAATAACAAGTCGTTCGAAGAATATGATAACATTTTCGTGGACCAAAGTGTGCGTAGCTGAAATGAATGTACCAAATGAGCTTATTAACAAAATCGTCTGGAATGCAAAGTACCCACAGCTTGTCACCAACAGTGCAGCGTTTGAAGAGTATGTTGTTTTTAACCAGATAATAATGCCGAATCTGTGTGCGTGTCTTTTCATGCCATTTGCTCTTGATGTCTTTCCAAATCGGATCTTTATCTTGTTCATGAGCAATGTCCTTTAAAGATGTGGTGATGAAGTTTTCAAAAGGCGACTTTCTGAATGTAAAGAATACTGAAATTTTTCTCGAGGTTGCCTTCTGTGTTACTTTTCTCAAGCCCAGCCGGTGCGCGTGACAATGCCCAACGTTTTAACCTGTCATGATTTAATTTTGAAGACATAAGAAATTGTAATGCACGATGATCACTGTATACTTTTACGTGCTTACCAGAAAGAAAGAAACGGAATTTGTTAAATGCCCAAACGATAGCTAAAGTTTCTAATTCAGTAACGGAATAATTTTTTTCAGATTTTGTTAGCACTCGGCTAGCAATAGCAATGGTTTTCTGAACGGTAGTGTCATTTTCTATGGCTTCTTGAAATAAATGGGCACCAAGACCGACTTTAGAAGAATCCGTGCTAAGGCAGAAATCTTGTGACAGATCTGGATGAGCTAGTATTGGCGCGTCAAGTAGCGATTCTTTCAAAAAATTGAATTCCAACTGTGCTTGTTCGTCCCAGTTCCAAATAGTATTTTTTCCAGTGAGAGAACAAGGTTTTGGTGTAACAAGAATTTACATATTCAGAAAACGACGGTAAAAATTTACGAGACCTAGAAAACTGCGGACTTGTTTTTTTGTGGATGTAACTGGAATGGCTCTGATTGCTTCTAACTTTTCAGGATCCGGCTGAAT
Source organism: Schistocerca americana (assembly GCF_021461395.2). NCBI lineage: Eukaryota > Metazoa > Arthropoda > Insecta > Orthoptera > Acrididae > Schistocerca > Schistocerca americana. The sequence goes on from NC_060126.1 coordinate 47,079,275, forward strand.
GCCTTCAGAAGAAATAATATGTCCCAAAAACCTCACCTTTGACCTACCGAATTCAGACTTTCCCAAGTTAACTGTAATTCCAGATTCTGCAAAAATATGTAACACGCTGTTGAGGATGCAATTGTGTTGTTCCCATGAGGCTTGTGCTATCAGAATATCGTTCACATATAAGGTGACGTGACGTTTTAAGAACTCAGGTAATATGGAATTTAGCCCGTGAATGAATGCTGCCGAAGAAATGTTCAGACCAAAAGCAAGTTTGTGAAACTGATAACAAACGCCGAAACAAAGAAAAGCTGTGTATTTTCTACATTCTGGATGAAGTTCGATCTGATAAAAGCTGGATCTGAGATCAATGGAAGACAACACTTTTACACCATTAAAATTTTGAAGAAGTTCTTCCAACGTTTGCGGCCTGTCTGTTTCAGGAATAATGATAGTATTGATTTGTCTCGAATCTAAGACAAGCCTGATCGATCCATTTTCTTCTCAACAACATTTAATGGATTGTTGTATGAGCTTACTGCAGGCTCAATAATGCCCTCGTCAAACATAGATTGTATTTCTGTTCTAACACGGTCCCTATAATGTGCTGGAATTACGTATGGTCTAACACAAAATTTAGTATGCTCACGAACACGAAATTGGTATTGAAATCCCCTGATTGTTCCTGTTTTGTGAGTAAATACTGTGGAATGTGCTTGTAAAATCTCAAAAAGGTCCTGCCTATCATTGTCATTACAATTCTCAATTGTTTGAATTTTATTCTGAATTAACTCATTAGTTTCAAATATGCCGTCGATATCATCCCTGTCAGTACTTGCAGAGTGATTGTTAGTGTCTAGTTCCGTAGAAAATTACGAACTGTTGTCTAACAGAAGGTAAAGCCGATTAATTTCCTCGTCATGGTTTGAGAGCCAATCTTCAAATTTCAAAGCTATTGACTTACCTTCTTTCTCTAAACTTATTTCAGCATCGTGAAAGTTTAAGATTGCTTTGTATTCATTCAAAAAGTCTACTCCCAGTATAATTTCCGTCGACAATAATGGAACAATAAGAAAGTTCATAGAGAAGCTGTGGCTTTGACAAAAGTATTCTAAGTTGGTTTGTTGGCATACATCTACACTTTTTCCAATAATTGCACCTTGTAATTTAATCTTGCGTAACGGAAGTGTGGGGCAATCGTTCGATTTGTTGCATTTGCTAAAAGCTGTTTCACTAATTACTGAAATGGGACTGCCAGAGTCAAGTACTGCCGTAAATTTTACGTCATTTACAGTAATGTGAATCACAGGATATGCAATGTTGTTATGTTTTACGTCGTGTTCCTGGAGTAAGATGTCCCTAATGTCTTCCATTTTTACGTAATTACTAGCTACGGCAGCTGCGTCGTCAGTTTCATAAGTACGTTTTGTGGCTGCCAGCGGTATGAGTCATTGCCTATTGTGTCCTTGTTGGCGCGCGTCGTTATTGGGATTTGGAGACCTAACTTCTACGAATTCACCTTGTCGAGAGGGCCCTGCTCTGTTTGAATCCCGCCAGTTCTGGTGCATTTCAGGGCTGTCGTTACGATCATATCGTCTGCCGTCATGTCGGTAGATTCCATAGTTTCTTTCTTGTCGGTTAAGTGGTGGAGAATTTCTCCCTGAATCGTAATTGCGCGCTGGACCGTTGCATCTGAAGTTATTCTGTCTCCCTTGATAATAATTATTTTGGTTCCCATATTGTCTGTTTCTCTGATTGTCTCTGTAATAGTCATTACCGCGGAGAGGTGATCTTTCCCTGTAATTAATACTACTCTGCCAACGGTTGTCATACAGGTGGTGTCTGTTTTGGTCACGATTTACGTTGTAAGAATAGCCTTGTCGTGTATTATTTTTGTCATCGCGGAATTGTGACAGATGTGACCTGTAATTGTTGTGCTCCTGTTTTCGGGTTCCGCGATTGTCAGTGTCAATTTCTAATTCTTGTAAGAGCCCCTGAAAAGCTTCAATGTCGTCTTTGCAACGTCCTGCCAAAATAATATGTCGTAAATGTTCAGGTAATTTGATTAAGCAAATGCGGATGAGTTCTGAGGGGCTGTATGGGTTTGAAAGATACTGATTCTTATGCAACATGTCTTCAAAATATTTGATAAGACTGGAAAATTCAGATTGTTCGAAACGTTTCATCATTATGATGCTATGATTTACTCGGTCTTGTGTAGCTTGAGACCAATACGCTGAGAGGAAGGCATGATAAAATTCTCCTTCACTGTGACAATCGTGAATGACCGATCGCATTCTTACAGCTGGTTCATTCTCCAAGTAGCCACACATAAATTCTAACCTGTGCTCTAATGACCAGTTGGGAGGAAAACAATGAGAGAATTGATGGAGCCACGCTTGTGGATGAATGTCGTTGCCAGAATTCTTAGATGTTTTAAATGTACGTGTAGTAATGAACAGCTTATAGTCAAAATCATCATGTCGGCGAGTCGCATATCGGTCATTGTTACGTCGTTTCGGCGGTTCCATTTCAAAATTCGGTGCACCTTGCCTTTTCTTTCATAATTTCCGAAATGTCCTGTGTTATTATTTTGTGGTTGTTCCGTATTTCTATGTCCCTCTTCCCGTACTGGAGCGCGAGTGTCCTCTGAAATATGTAATTTTTGTATTACTTGTGCCAACTAATCTTGTACGTCCCGGATTTTTCTTTTGTACTGTGTATTGATTTGATTTTGATTTTGTTTGAATTTTCTAATTTGTTCATACTCTTCAGTGTCCGTGAAGGCTACAGGTCTAGTGTCATTCAGATCATCATCTACCTTTGTAGATAAGTTAGTGAACAGATCTGAAAGTTCGGCTACTTTATCCGATAGTGAAATTATTTCCTCGGTGTGTTTTTCTGAACCAAGTTTGAGAGTGTCCATTTGTGTTGAAATCGTATCTACTGTGTCCTTCAAGTTTTCCTGAGTTTTTGCAAGTTACGTAACCGAATCGGTAGATTTTAGCTTGCAAGGTGTCGTAATTTTCATGAACAATAGTTTGCAGTTCTTTTATGGCTGCTTCGTGATTCTGTAATGCATTTTCATGACGCGAAAAAATAGGTTGGAAATGCTCAATAATTTGTGTTTTTACGTCATTACAGACTTTTTGACGTTTCAATTCAATGTTATATAACTCAGTAGTTAAATCTTCACGTGTTTGTTCAAGTGTGGTGTCTAACTTCCGAAGATTTTGTTCCATTGTGTCTAACTGTTGCTGTGTTTGTCTCTGGTGTTGTTCCATTGTGTCTAACTTTTGAAGCTTTTGCTGTGTTTGTCTCTGATTTTGTTCCACTGTGTCTAACTTTCGAAGATTTTGTTCCATTGTGTCTAACTTTTAAAGCTTTTACTGTGTTTGTCCCATTTGTTGTATTAATTGTAATAACAATGCACTGGTGTCTGAAACATGTTCCTCAGTGCTTTTCGGCAGTGAATTTGCACCGGCAACATTCACATTTTGACAAGCAGAAAATGTGTATTGACTTATTTGAGGAAACGGTGAGGACCCAAAACCTGAATCTACAGTATTTGTGAGATTGCGTCCTGTCATTTCGGATTCCTGAGGCGAGCTATTGCCGACCGATCGATCGATAATGCTTCCCTGTTCACTAATTATTTCACTGTCTACGCCATTATTTGCAGCCCACTCCAATTCCCTATGCACAATTACCAAATTACTACTTTGAACATTAGTTAATTCATTACACGGTGGCGCTAACACACTGCTTTCGTCTTCACTGTCATTTCTCAGTTTACTTTGGAGCCTAGTATTACGTTTTTCACATGCCATTATTGTCACAGTATTTCCCACGACAACACAGAAAAGCACAATTTGAAGAGCAAAATAAGAAAACACATTAACATAACATTGAAAATAATATCTAGTTAATTGCAAGCGCAGCTGCGAAATACTTGGTGCAAATCTACATGCATGCCACAACTGTTTTACTGTACAACAATGAAAGACTGCAACTACAAAGGAGATTCTCTCTACAATTACGCGCTAGCAATAAACAAAATCTACACTAATTACACAAACTACAAGAAAAAATCAGAAGATTCCAGTGAGGTATCCTCGGCTAAGGGTCGACATATGAAACGTCCCCTTAGAAAAATTATACATGACTGTCCTTAAACTGACACACAATATTTTTTAGCGCAACGCAATCTGACTTTCAAAAATCCCTACAAAAGAATGGCCCTGACCAACATTAACCTATACCTTTCACAAATCACTTACCTCACAAAAATCTTCGTTACTCGAACTACTGCAATATAGCGAGCGCCACTACTGCCAGCTAAATAAAAGATTCAAACTACGGAAGGCACTAACTACTGATAGGCATAGTCAGCAAATGAAAGATTTTAATAGAGAACAAACAATGTATTTACCTTAATAGTGTTCAAAAATCATAATGTATACAGCAGTTCATGACATCCAGTCTTACAAATTTCAAAACTCCGCCATCTCTCTCCCCACATCCACCACTGTTGGCGGCTCACCTCCAACTGCACAGCGCTACGCGCTGTTAACATCCAACTGCCCAACACTACAATGGCAGACAACAATGCAAACTAGCCACAGCACAGCCAGTGATTTTCATACAGAGCGCTACGTAACGTTGCCAATAAGAAAACATAAAAGCCTACTTACAAGGTTTAAGTAGTTCTGATGACCACAGATGTTAAGTCCCATAGTGCTCAGTGCCATTTGAACCATTTTGAACCTGACAACTTCGCGAGCAAGTTTGCTATTCGTTGTAATATCAGAACAAATTCTGATGGGCGTCAAGCTCACACCTAAAGACACGAACCGTAGCACCCTCACTTCGAGGTGCAGTAATATCGTGGTCCACTAATACACGTGACAATCCTTGTCGTAGATAAAACTTGATCATCGAACGTCCGTCTGTCGAAGATAAAACATAACTATCGATTCTGTAAAGATACTACCCATATATCAGTGAATTTCAAGACTTCTTTTTTTCTGTTAAAGTTGTTGCTGTGTTTATACCTGTAGGTGGCTTTTCTATGTAGCCATGCTAATAGTTAGTCATTCTGTATAGTATTTTGGCTTCAGGAAACTTTCCTTCATGATTAGTTTATTGAAGAACATGCTCTACTACGACATATTTTTCTATTTCCCTAACTAGCAAAGACTTTTGCCTTGCTTCAACTGTCTGTTCACGCTTCACCAAGGAAGAACAGCTTTTCTCCCTTTTATTAAAAAAAAGTAACTGATGAGATGGGGAAGATTGTACAGAAACTTAACATCAAACCAGTTTTTAGAAAAAGAAAGAAAAACACGTAAAGTTTTCAAGATTTCTGCAGGCTAAACGTCTTTCACTATCGGTACGCGTCATATACAAGTTTATTGAAAAAGCAGTCTAGAAAGTGATGGGTATTTTATTAAAATGAGCCGTTTTGGCCTAGGCTTAAGCCATCTTCAGACAGAACTGTGAAAGATAGGAAACGTGCCAGTTACATAAAGAATTTACATGATTTTGATCCCCTTGCCGAGTCAGGTGTTGAGAGAATTTAAAATTTTTAAAGGAGTCAGAACTAAAATAACGAAATAGATATGTAAATTACTTTATTTTAAGTCACTGACTGCTTTATGTTACTAGCACGTTTTCTATCTTTCACAGTGCTGTCTGAAGATGGCCGAAGCCTAGGCCGAAATCGATCATTTTAATAAAATACACATCGCGATATAGACTGATTTTATTACAAGATCGCTGTTCCCAAAAATGTTACCGAACATTTTGATATACAAAATTCGTTGTACGTTTGGTCAGACCTATATTGGACCTACAGTAAGAAGCGTAAATACACGTGTGGAGGAGCTGAAAGCTCTTTGTTGACTAAACATCAGCTGTAGCATAGCATGCTCTTCAGGCAGTAAATATGAGGTGAAGGTTTCCGAAACCAAAACTTAATCTGCAATAACAATCTATTATACGCGGTTATAAAGTGGAAACAATCGAAACACGTGAACATGGGGTCATTTCAACAGAAAAAGAGAAGCCATGAAACTCACTGATATTTGGACAGTAGTTCTCCAAAAGATAACTCGTGTCTTTGACGAGCATTATCGCTGCTGATGTCGTGAAAACCTCTACCACAACCCCCTCTTCACAGCAGTTTTGTCGGTCTTCCCTCCGCCTGTGAAAGTTGAAGTTATATTAATATGACTAAATAATATGTTGTTACTTGAATGCAAACTTTTGAGCGAGAAAAGTCGCTTCCCCAATATTTTTACACCATTATCTACTACTCCTCCAGGTATAAAATTAATTACTCCACCTGGGATAAAATCTTTATGGCTTTGTAGAATTCCGGCTATCGTCGACTCTGAAAATTCTTAAAATAATCAGAGGCACAGTCGTACGCAGTGGAGGAGCCGTCTTGGATCCGACGACGCACTCACTCTGCAGCATGGGAATCAGTGTCCAAGTTGTGTATCAGTCTCGATAAGTCCAGGATTTAATCTCTTAAAATAGAGCATTAACGACCGAGGTGCAGGCTCAACTGATTTACGAGGATGCTAAGCTCCCTACTATTTACGATAGACCAAATAATGTTCTGAGCCACAGACTAGGGAGAAGCTGAAATAACCAAAGAATTGAACGTACCTTTTCCATTCATGAAATTATATTTTTCCATTAATGATTTTCCTAGGTATATTCCAGTATACATCATACTCTTATATGAGATGAAATGTTATCACAAATCACCAAATTACATTCGGCATTCAAGATGGCCGCTTACAGCAATGCCGCTGATTACAATTCCACTGCGATCCTACTCTCCGCGCCGGCCGCTGTGGCCGAGCGGTTGTAGGCGCTTTAGTGAGGAACCGCGCGGCTGCTACGGTCGCAGTTTCGAATCCTGCCTCGAGCATGGATGTGTGTGGTGTCCTTAGGTTAGTTAAGTTTAAGTAGTTTTAAATCTAGGGGACTGATGACCTCAGATGTTAAGTCCCATAGTGCTTAGAGCCATTTGAACCATATTGAACCTACTCTCCGTAATTTTCTATTAGAAGTAGTCTGTCCATTGTACACGTAATGTTCGACATTATCTCCACAGAGTTTCTGTCTCTAAGGGAGCTGAAAACCATTTGTCGACTAGGGGAACTAGAAAAATCATCTGTAGCAGAGCATGCTCTTCAGCAAGGAAGTCATCAGGTGAAGCTTTCCGAATCCAAAACTCCATCTGCAATAAGGATCTATTATACGTGGTTATATAGAGAAACCATCGAGACACGTAAACATGGGGGCATTTCAACAGAAAAAGAGAAGTCATGAAACTTTTTGATATTTGGGCAGAAGTTCTCCAAAATTCTTTTGTCTTTGACGAGCAATAGTCCCGCTGATCACTTTAACAGTTCTACCGCACCCCCTCTTCACAGCGGGATGAGGAGCATCTACGAAAACGTCCAACGTACCTGCTGACGAAACGTTAGGAGAGATAAAGTTTCATGGACCGCGGCCATACACCCGTGAAGAGCCACCATCCGTAAAATCCTTCACTGTACGATTATTTATTTCAGTCGCTGCAAGTTGTAAATACACTACTGGCCATTAAAATCGCTACGCCACGAAGATGACGTGCTACAGACGCGAAATTTAACAGACAGGAAGAAGATGGTGTGATATACAAGTGATTAACTTTTCAGAGCATTCACACAAGACTGGAAGCCGGTGGCGACACCTACAACGTGCTGACATGAGGAAAGTTTCCAACCGATTTCTCCTACACAAACAGCAGTTGACCGGCGTTGCCTGGTGAAACGTTGTTGTGATGCCTCGTGTAAGTAGGAAAAATGCGTACTATCACGTTTCCGACTTTGATAAAGGTGGGATTGTAGCCTTTCGCGATTACGGTTTATCGTATAACGACACTGCTGCTCGCGTTGGTCGACATCCAATGACTGTTAGCAGAATATGGAATCGGTGGGTTCAGGAGGGTAATACGGAACGCCGTGATGGATCCCTACGGCCTCGTATCACTAGCAGTCGAGATGACAGGCATCTTATCGGCATGGCTGTAAGGGATCGTGCAGCCACGTCTCGATCCCTGAGTCAACAGATGGGGACGTTTGCAAGACAACAACCATCTGCACGAACAGTTCGACGACGTTTGCAGCAGCATGGACTATCAGCTCGGAGATCATGACTGCGGTTACCCCCGACGCTGCATCACAGACAGGAGAGCCGGCGATGGTGTACTCAACGACGAACCTGGGTGCACGAATGGCAAAACGTCATTTTTTGGGATGAATCCAGGCTCTCTTTACAGCATCACGATGGTCGCATCCGTGATTGGCGACATCGCTGTGAACGCACATTGGAAGCGTGTATTCGTCATCACCTTACTGGCGTGTCACCCGGCGTGACGGTATGGGGGGCCATTTGTTACACGTCTCGGCCACCTCTTGTTCGCATTGACGGCACTTTGAAAAGTGGACGTTACATTTGACATGTGTTACGACCCGTCCCTCTACCCTTCATTCGATCCCTGCGAAACCCCACATTTCAGCAGGATAATGCACGACCGCATGTTGCAGGTCCTTTACGGGCCTTTCTGGATACAGAAAATGTTCGACTGCTGCCCTGGCCAGCACATTCTCCACCTCTCTCACCAATTGAAAACGTCTGGTCAATGGTGGCCGAGCTACTGGCTTGTCACAATATGCCAGTCACTACTCTTGATGAACTGTGGTATCGTGTTAAAGCTGCTTGGGCAGCTGTACCTGTACACGCCATCCCAACTCTGTGTGACTCAATGCCCAGGCATATCAAGGCCGTTATTACGGCCAGAGGTGGTTGTTCTGGGTACTGATTTCTCAGGATGTATGCACCGAAATTGCGTGAAAATGAAATTACATGTGAGTTCTAGTATAATATATTTGTCTAATGAACACCCGTTTATGATCTGCATTTCTTCTTGCTGCAGCAATTTTAATGACCAGTAGTGTATTAGCACTTAAAATGTAGGGACAACGTATTTCTCACGTGTATGGCCGTCCATAAGACAGAGAGACGGCTAAAAATTTCGCTGCCTTGACGTCCACTATACGAAAATGTGTTGCTAAGGCACGGCAGCGCCTTACGTGGGGAACCAATCTCCCTACGCCACAGAATTAACACACCTTCCATTCTTGTAATAAATTCCAGTTATTTCCGTCTTTCTGATTTGTATTAATTGATGGGGTGGGGTGTGCTCCTCGACTATGACTCGAGCGGGAAGGATGAGCAGTACGCGATGGTTCGGTTGTGGAGTAAACTTTGTTTCCCGCTGCGGGTAGGGAGGAGAATCCTCAGCAGACGCGGTGGGCGGAAGGCGCGCTCCTCAGATTTGCATGCCGGGAAACAAAGAGCCGCCCTGGGAGGGGATGGGAGAGGCGGGGCCCGCCAGATGAATAGCGGAGGTGGGAGGGGCTGAGTAATTGTTGTCGCGTCTCCCGGGGCCGCGCGCTGTCTGTGGTGGTGGCCGCAGCGCCAGCACAACAGGGGGCGCCCGTGTCGGGGGTAGCGGCAGGTGGCGGAGCTTCTGTAGCCGCCGGCGCTAGCAGGCTGTTCTCACAGCGCTGCCGTCGGAGCTGCGGCGAACGACTGAGGCGCTGTGTCGGTAGTCGAGAGCTGCTATCGATAAAGAAATGGTCGTCGGGAGGACCGACTCAGCGTATAGAAAAGTCAAAACAGTCTTCGGTGAAGTTGAAAGCAAGGATGGTAACGTTAAGAGTGCAATGGGAATTCCACTGTGTCAGCGTGTGGGTGCTATTCTGTCATTCTGCGCAACGGATTAATCTGAGATGTACCCTTTACCCTGCGGCTCCTGCAAGATGCAATTTCCACCCCCACACTACTACAGAAGTCAGACAGACGCTCCTAACGTTCTAAAGAGAAATGCCTGAAAAACTTTCAGCAATAAATATCTTCTGGAGTCGTCCGCTGTAAGGAAATGACACAAAAATTTTCTTACGTAACTAGTGGGATACCTGGGTACTGGAGTAGTGCTAGTTAGTGTAAGAAAAACATGAAACTAAATAAAAATTATTATTTATTTTGCAAAAATTCTGAGAAATCACAATGGCACTTTTAGTTATGAGCTGAACACGTTATTTTCTGGTTCTTTTCGGAATGTGAAGTTACCTCTCAAGGATAGGATTCGCTAATGAAATTTCTGTACAAAGTTTGAGATTTATATTGACTTGGCAGAATGGCTGAATGATTATCTGTTAGAATGTTGCTAGCTACGGTCGAGGCTGTCGTGTGTGAAGTGCATTGAAGTGTACTGTTGTGGAGGAAATATGGGACTCGCAAGAGCTTTAGTGCACAATACCGTAAGCTGGGATGATTGCTGTCTGCGCCGCTCGCTGCTGACATGTAAGATATCTCTCGTTCTATCTGGATTGACCTTCGCCTATCAAACTCTCCCTACGTCTTGATGAAGTCAAGGATTCCTATTCGCCCCTAGTCTAACTATTGGCGTGGTACACCAGTAAGATAACCAGTCCACCGTGATGCCACTCAAAAATTCACTCGCAGGCATTTAACTATAACTCTGTCCGTTCACACTGCACAATAAGTGTGTCTGCCAACACAGTGAACAATGCTTAATCGCAAGGACTCAATATGGAGTTGCACTTCGATTCACTCTCGACAGAGGTGCTCTCCCAGTGAAGTACTGAGGAGAGACTTGTTCCTTGCTCCAAGAGCGGCAATGGAATGGTGCCTCTCCACGCCAGACGTGAAGGGGTATATCTTTTGGTCTCTTCCATTATTCCTTCAGCTCAAGGCGTGAGAAATATCGTCTGCCAATCAGCATTGCTCTTCTAAAACGGGAGAATGACGTTTCGTTTCAGGCGATGAATCCGGAAACCTGTAGCGTTGTCATTTGGTGTTTGCTGTCTCCCTGTGAAAATCTCTGAAACTGCGTGCTATGTGTAAAGAATGCGTAGGCTGGCCGCTCCCACACAGTGTAGCGGAATTTGCTTTTAAGCTGAACACGGGGTTGTTCCGCCCTTTCACTCGGGCCCACACTGTCCGCTACATGGGCGGTCACCGGCCGACATAGGCTGGGGTTGTCCTCTGAAGGGACCGGGGTTCCGGTGTGCAGTTTCTCTCCCGAACTAAAAGCTTCTGTGACCGTCGTGTCTGGAATGTATGTGTGTGCGCCAGCCTCGAGCATTTCAACCCCGGTGCGCACTTGTAATTTGCGTATCGTTTACATGAATTCATACAACATTGACTTTATCTTATAGAGTTTGGGTTCGAATGAAGCGTCTTGATGTGCGGAATATGATTGTGAAGGCGGAATATGCAAGCCATGAAGGTCAGGCGCCCACGACGTCTTACAACTGCTTCTCGTCTGATGACGCAACACTGATTCACTCCAAAAACGAAATAGCTTCGAGTTGTCAATGTAAACAACATTCAACTGTGGGATGGAGTGACAACACTGAAAATTTGTACTGCACCAGTCTCGAACCCATATTTTCCGCTTGCCGCGAGCGGTCGCGTTAACAATTTCGGCTATCCTTGCACGCTCCACTGCCGGAACAAGACTTCCATATGTCGTCTTCCATCTGTCATTAACCTGCACTCGTACACTTACTGCAATTCCCGTGGCCGGCCGAAGTGGCCGCGCGGTTCTGGCGCTGCAGTCTGGAACCGCGAGACCGCTACGGTCGCAGGTTCGAATCCTGCCTCGGGCATGGATGTGTGTGCTGTCCTTAGGTTAGTTAGGTTTAACTAGTTCTAAGTTCTAGGGGACTAATGACCTCAGCAGTTGAGTCCCATAGTGCTCAGAGCCATTTTTTTGCAATTCCCGTATAGGGGAGATGTACAGGGAGATCCATTGATCGTGACTGGGCCAAATATCTCACGAAATAAGTGTCAAACGAAAAAACTACAAGGGACGAAACTTGTCTAGCTTGAAGGGGGAAACCAGATGGCGCTATGGTTGGCCCGCTAGATGGCGCTGCCATAGGTCAAAAGGATATCAACTGAGTTTTTTTAAAATAGGAACCCCCATTTTTTTCCATATTCATGTAGTACGTAAAGAAATATGAATGTTTTAGTTAGACCACTTTTTGCGCTTTGTGGCAGATGGCGCTGTAATAGTAATTTTAGACGAACAGTTGGTAACAGGTAGGTATTTAAATTAAAATACAGAACGTAGGTACGTTTGAACATTTTATTTCCGTTGTTCCAGTGTGATACATGTACCTTTGTGACTTTATCATTTCTGAGAAAGCATGCTGTTACAGCGTGGGCACCTGTAAATACCACATTAATGCAATAAATGCTCAAAATGATGTCCGTTAACCTCAATGCATTTGGCAATACGTGTAACGACATTCCTCTCAACAGCGAGTAGTTCGCCTTCTGTAATGTTCGCACATGGAATGACAATGCGCTGACGCATTTTGTCAGGCGTTGTCGGTGCATCACGATAGCAAATATCCTTCAACTTTCCCCACAGAAAGAAATCCGGGGACGTCAGACCCGGTGAACGTGCGGCCATGGTATGGTGCTTCGACGACCAATCCACCTGTCATGAAATATGCTATTCAGTACTGCTTCAATCGCATGCGAGCTATGTGCCGGACATCCATCATGTTGGAAGTACATCGCCATTCTGTCATGCAGTGAAACATCTTGTAGTAACATCGGTAAAACATTATGTAGGAAATCAGCATCACCATTTAGATTGCCATCGACAAAACGGGGGCCAATTACCCTTCCTTCCATAATGGCGCACCATACATTAACCCGCCAGGGTCGCTGATGTTCCACTTGTCGCAGCCATCGGGGATTTTCCGTTGCCCAATTGTGCATATTGTGCCGGTTTACGTTACCGCTGTTGGTGAATGACTCTTCCTCGCTAAATAGAACGCGTACAAAAATCTGTCATCGTCCCGTAATTTCTCTTGTGACCAGTGGCAGAACTGTACACGACGTTCAGAGTCGTCGCCATGCAATTCCTGGTGCATAGAAATATGGTACGGATGCAATCGATGTTGATGTAGCATTCTCAGCACCGACGTTTTTGAGATTCCCGATTGTCACGCATTTTGTCTGCCACTGATGTGTGGATTAGCCGCGACAGCAGCTAAAACACCTACTTGGCCATCATCATATGTTGCAGGTCGTGGTTGACTCTTCACATGTGACTGAACACTTCCTGTTTCCTTAAATAACGCGATTATCCGGCGGACGGTCCGGGCTCTTCGATGATGTCGTCCAGGATACCGAGCAGCATACATAGCACACGCCCGTTGGGCATTTTGATCACAATAGCCATACATCAACACGATATCGTCCTTTTCCGCAATTGGTAAACGGTCCTTTTTAACACGGGTAAGCCGGCCGCTGGTGGCCGAGCGGCTCTAGACGCTTCAGTCTGGAACCGCGCGACCGTTACGGTCGCAGGTTCGAATCCAGCCTTGGGCATGGATGTGTGTGATGTCCTTAGGTTAGTTACGTTTAATTAGTTCTAAGTGCTGGGGGACTTATGACTTGAGATGTTAAGTCCCATAGTGCTCAGAGCCATTTTAACACGGGTAACGTATTACGAACCAAATACCGTCCGCACTACCGGAATGTTACGTAACACCATTCATATTTCTTTAGGTATTACACGATGTAATAAAAATGGGGGTTCCTATTAAAAAAAAAACGCAGTTGATATCCGTTTGACCTATGGCAGCGCCATCTAGCGGGCCAACCATAACGCCATCTGGTTTCCCCCTTCAGGCTAGACGAGTTTCGTTGTTTGTAGGTTTTGCGTTTGATGCTTATTTCGTGAGATATTTGGCCTGGTCACGATCAATGGACCACGGTGTATAAGCCTGAGGTCGGTGGACAAGTATGACAGTGCAGTGCCGGTGTTTGTAAGGAGTGCGACGCCGCGTTCCTGCCGACGTGCATCGAATGTGTAAGTAGGCTGTTTAGGTTTTTATGTTGGTAACGCCACGTAGCGCTCTGTATGAAAATCCCTGACTGTGCTGTGTGCAGTCTGTGGCTGGTTGGCATTGTTGAAATATTCGCTATTGTAGTGTTGGGCAGTTGGATGTGAACAGCTCGTAGCGTTACGCAGTTGGAGATGAGCCGCCAGCAGTGGTGGATGTATGGAGTGAGATGGCGGAGTTTTGAGAGCGGATGATCTGGACGTGTGTCCGCCAGAAAGAGTAAATTTGTAAAACTGGATGTCATGATCTGATATACACTCCCGGAAATGGAAAAAAGAACACATTGACACCGGTGTGTCAGACCCACCATACTTGCTCCGGACACTGCGAGAGGGCTGTACAAGCAATGATCACACGCACGGCACAGCGGACACACCAGGAACCGCGGTGTTGGCCGTCGAATGGCGCTAGCTGCGCAGCATTTGTGCACCGCCGCCGTCAGTGTCAGCCAGTTTGCCGTGGCATACGGAGCTCCATTGCAGTCTTTAACACTGGTAGCATGCCGCGACAGCGTGGACGTGAACCGTATGTGCAGTTGACGGACTTTGAGCGAGGGCGTATAGTGGGCATGCGGGAGGCCGGGTGGACGTACCGCCGAATTGCTCAACACGTGGGGCGTGAGGTCTCCACAGTACACCGATGTTGTCGCCAGTGGTCGGCGGAAGGTGCACGTGCCCGTCGACCTGGGACCGGACCGCAGCGACGCACGGATGCACGCCAAGACCGTAGGATCCTACGCAGTGCCGTAGGGAACCGCACCGCCACTTCCCAGCAAATTAGGGACACTGTTGCTCCTGGGGTATCGGCGAGGACCATTCGCAACCGTCTCCATGAAGCTGGGCTACGGTCCCGCACACCGTTAGGCCGTCTTCCGCTCACGCCCCAACATCGTGCAGCCCGCCTCCAGTGGTGTCGCGACAGGCGTGAATGGAGGGACGAATGGAGACGTGTCGTCTTCAGCGATGAGAGTCGCTTCTGCCTTGGTGCCAATGATGGTCGTATGCGTGTTTGGCGCCGTGCAGGTGAGCGCCACAATCAGGACTGCATACGACCGAGGCACACAGGGCCAACACCCGGCATCATGGTGTGGGGAGCGATCTCCTACACTGGCCGTACGCCACTGGTGATCGTCGAGAGGACACTGAATAGTGCGCGGTACATCCAAACCGTCATCGAACCCATCGTTCTACCATTCCTAGACCGGCAAGGGAACTTGCTGTTCCAACAGGACAATGCACGTCCGCATGTATCCCGTGCCACCCAACGTGCTCTAGAAGGTGTATGTCAACTACCCTGGCCAGCAAGATCTCCGGATCTGTCCCCCATTGAGCATGTTTGGGACTGGATGAAGCGTCGTCTCACGCGGTCTGCACGTCCAGCACGAACGCTGGTCCAACTGAGGCGCCAGGTGGAAATGGCATGGCAAGCCGTTCCACAGGACTACATCCAGCATCTCTACGATCGTCTCCATGGGAGAATAGCAGCCTGCATTGCTGCGAAAGGTGGATATACACTGTACTAGTGCCGACATTGTGCATGCTCTGTTGCCTGTGTCTATGTGCCTGTGGTTCTGTCAGTGTGATCATGTGATGTATCTGACCCCAGGAATGTGTCAATAAAGTTTCCCCTTCCTGGGACAATGAATTCACGGTGTTCTTATTTCAATTTCCAGGAGTGTATATATTACGACTTTTGAACACTATTAAGGTAAACACATTGTTTGTTCTCTATCAAAATCTTTCATTTACTAAGTATGCCTATCAGTAGTTAGTGCCTTCAGTGGTTTGACTCTTTTATTTAGCTGGCAGTAGTGGTGCTCGCTGTATTGCAGTAGTTCGAGTAACGAAGATTTTTGTGAGGTAAGAATTCATGCGATCAGTAATGTTTCAGATTTCGAGGTAGAATGGGATAGGAATGATGATGGAAATAGGATCACATTTGAGGAAGTGGAAAAAATGGTCAATAGATTGCAGTGCAATAAAGCGGCTGGGGTGGATGAAATTAAGTCGGAACTCATGAAATACAGTGGAATGTCAGGTCTTAAATGGCTACGCAGGATAATTGAAATGGCCAGGGAGTCGGGACAGGTTCCATCAGACTGGACAAAAGCAGTAATCACACCAATCTTTAAACATGGAAACAGAACAGATTGTAACAACTACAGAGGTATCTCTTTAATCAGCGTTGTGGGTAAAATCTTCTCAGGTATTGTTGAAAGGAAAGTGCGAGTATTAGTTGAGGACCAATTGGATGAAAATCAGTGTGGGTTTAGGCCTCTTAGAGGTTCTCAGGACCACATCTTTAGCTTACGGCAAATAATGGAGAAGTGTTATGAGTGGAACAGGGAATTGTATCTATGCTTTATAGATGTAGAAAAGGCATATGACCGGGTTCCTAGGAGGAAGTTATTGTCTGTTCTACAAGATTATGGACTAGGAGGCAAACTTTTGCAAGCAATTATAGGTCTTTACATGGATGGTCAGGCAGCAGTTAGAGTTGACGGTAAATTGAGTTCATGGTTCAGAGTAGTTTCAGGGGTAAGACAAGGCTGCAACCTGTCTCCACTGTTGTTCATATTATTTATGGATCATATGTTGAAAACAATAGACTGGCGGGGTGAGATTAAGATATGTGAACACAAAATAAGCAGTCTTGCATATGCGGATGACTTAGTTGTGATGGCAGATTCGATTGAAAGTTTGCAAAGTAATATTTCAGAGCTAGATCAGAAATGTAAGGACTATGGTATGAAGATTAGCATCTCCAAAACGAAAGTAATGTCAGTGGGAAAGAAATATAAACGGATTGAGTGCCAAATAGGAGGAACAAAGTTAGAACAGGTGGACGGTTTCAAGTACTTAGGATGCACATTCTCACAGGATGGCAACATAGTGAAAGAATTGGAAGCGAGGTGTAGCAAAGCTAATGTAGTGAGCGCTCAGCTACGATCTACTCTCTTCTGCAAGAAGGAAGTCAGTACCAAGACTAAGTTATCTGTGCACAGTTCAATCTTTCGACCAACTTTGTTGTATGGGAGCGAAAGCTGGGTGGATTCAGGTTACCTTATCAACAAGGTTGAGGTTACGGATATGAAAGTAGCTAGGATGATTGCAGGTACTAGTAGATGGGAACAATGGCAGGAGGGTGTCCACAATGAGGAAATCAAAGAAAAACTGGGAATGAACTCTATAGATGTAGCAGTCAGGGCGAACAGGCTTAGATGGTGGGGTCTTGTTACACGCATGGGAGAAGCAAGGTTACCCAAGAGACTCATGGATTCAGTAGTAGAGGGTAGGAGGAGTCGGGGCAGACCGAGGAGAAGGTACCTAGATTCGGTTAAGAATGACTTTGAAGTAATAGGTTTAACATAAGAAGAGGCACCAATGTTAGCACTGAATAGGGGATCATGGAGGAACTGTATAAGGGGGGCAATGCTCCAGACTGAACGCTGAAAGGCATAATCAGTCTTAAATGATGATGATGATGATGATGATGATGATGATGAAGAATTCATGAAAGGTATAGGTTCTTGTTACTCAGGGCCATTCTTTTGTAAAGATTATTGAAAGTCAGATTGCGTTGCGCTAAAAATATTGTGTGTTAGTTTAGTGTTAATCAGAATAAGTAACGAGAGAAATGTGTGAGTACGTTCAGTTCTGCTCAGCTGTTTGAAAATCAAATAACGTAAGAGGTTTATCAGCACAGTAATTCACTAATTTTTCTAAGGGGACGTTTCAAATGTACGTCCGAAGGAATGTTGCATGGTACTTCTTGCGGCGCGTTTACACCTGTGCGCTTTGCGGCTAGTCGCCGTGAGGTTGTCCTTGCCCCACAAGGGAGTAGAGGCATGTATCTGCCCGTCTGATAGGGAGAGATTCCTGCGTCCCCGTAAGCACGAATCAGACTGCATGACTTTGCACAGGTGCTGTGCCCGCATCTCGTGGTCGTGCGGTAGCGTTCTCGCTTCCCACGCCCGGGTTCCCGGGTTCGATTCCCGGCGGGGTCAGGGATTTTCTCTGCCTCGTGATGGCTGGGTGTTGTGTGCTGTCCTTAGGTTAGTTAGGTTTAAGTAGTTCTAAGTTCTAGGGGACTGATGACCATAGATGTTAAGTCCCATAGTGCTCAGAGCCATTTGAACCACAGGTGCTGTGGTGTCGCCGCCAGACACCACACTTGCTAAGTGGTAGCCTTTAAATCGGCCGCGGTCCGGTAGTATACGTCGGACCCGCGTGTCGCCACTATCAGTGATTGCAGACCGAGCGCCGCCACACGGCAGGTCTAATCTAGAGAGACTGCCTAGCACTCGCCCCAGTTGTACAGCCGACTTTGCTAGCGATGGTTCACTGTCTACATACGCTCTCATTTGCAGAGAAGAGAGTTTAGCATAGCCTTCAGCTACGTCATTTGCTACGACCTATGAAGGCGCCATATTCAGTTAGTAATGATAGTATCTTCAAGAACGTATTCTGAACAGATAATATTGTGAATCATGTACCGTCAAGAGCGACGTTCGTCATTAATGGATTAAAGTTAAGTATCAAACTAATTACGTCCGCTTTGTGAATTCTCATTCCTTGTCATGTTCCAGACCTCACGTCAGTATAGTTCTTCCCTCCTCACACCAGCCTGCTTGAGCTAAAACGCGTGCGTTTCGGCCTCCAGTCGTAACACGGTGTTGGCTCTTCTGCTAACACAAAAGGTGCATGTGCCTATCTTACCCCTTCGTGCAACGCCTACTTGCGCCAAGTGGACACTGAAAATCGCACAGGTGTAAACGCGCCTTTCAAGCACAGGCAATACAATATCGTTCTTTTGTACATGCGGACCCACCTATCGTGACATCTGGTGATCAGATCCGTGTTACATACCGGTGTCCAGATTCTCTCGATCAGACAGTGTGTGGGCAGGTCGTATACGTCGCGCGTAATGTAAACCAGAGCGTCCGGAATGTTGGCCGTCACGACACACGAGTGGGGGCCGCGAGTCGGGCAGATTATGACAAGCAGGGAAAGCCAAATATTTAGGGAGCAGCCCGAGCCCGCGCCGGCGCACGCAAAGCCAACAACAATGGGCGGCGCGCAGATTACACAAGGAGCGGCGTGGCGGCGGCGGCGGAGGCGGCGTGGGGGCGGCCGCTACTTTCTGCACACAAGAGGCTAGCAGGGGAGGGCGACATTTAGCATAGCCGCGCCGATGAATAACGCGCGACAAGGCGGGGGACCGGCGGCGGCGGCGGCGGCGATCCCGGCAGATCCGATCCGATCCGGCGCGGCGCTGCGGGATTAGCCCGGTTCTTGACTGGCTGGTGGCCGCCGGGGCCGCTCCAAGAATAATATGAATTGGATATTGATGGGAAGATTAAGGCCTCTGCTCGCCGGCTGTGTGCCTAAAGATAAGGACATATTGTTGCCGCGCGCCGTCCGGAAATGGGGAGGGCGGCGCCGCCTGACAGGGAGTGATGCATTACCGCGCGGCGGGGGCGGTGGGGGCGGCGGGGGCAGAGCGGCGGACGGGGCCCTCGGGGTGAGCCTGCCTTGGGGCGGGCGCGAGGAGGCGCCCCGCGAGACGTAAAACAAGGAATAGAGCAGTTCTAGTCCGAGGCCGCGGCCCTACTGACTCACTGCTCGAGTCACGAGCTACTTTGCAGAGAACGGTGCCGAGCGACTCGAAGAGAGCGTGTGATGTAGCAGAACATTTCGGCTTGTTACTACTTGCAGTCACAGCTGCAAAATGCTAACGCGAATTACACTCCTGGAAATTGAAATAAGAACACCATGAATTCATTGTCCCAGGAAGGGGAAACTTTATTGACACATTCCTGGGGTCAGATACATCACATGATCACACTGACAGAACCACAGGCACATAGACACAGGCAACAGAGCATGCACAATGTCGGCACTAGTACAGTGTATATCCACCTTTCGCAGCAATGCAGGCTGCTATTCTCCCATGGAGACGATCGTAGAGATGCTGGATGTAGTCCTGTGGAACGGCTTGCCATGCCATTTCCACCTGGCGCCTCAGTTGGACCAGCGTTCGTGCTGGACGTGCAGACCGCGTGAGACGACGCTTCATCCAGTCCCAAACATGCTCAATGGGGGACAGATCCGGAGATCTTGCTGGCCAGGGTAGTTGACTTACACCTTCTAGAGCACGTTGGGTGGCACGGGTTACATGCGGACGTGCATTGTCCTGTTAGAACAGCAAGTTCCCTTGCCGGTCTAGGAATGGTAGAACGATGATTTCGATGACGGTTTGGATGTACCGTGCACTATTCAGTGTCCCCTCGACGATCACCAGTGGTGTACGGCCAGTGTAGGAGATCGCTCCCCACACCATGATGCCCGGTGTTGGCCCTGTGTGCCTCGGTCGTATGCAGTCCTGATTGTGGCGCTCACCTGCACGGCGCCAAAACGCATACGACCATCATTGGCACCAAGGCAGAAGCGACTCTCATCGCTGAAGACGACACGTCTCCATTCGTCCCTCCATTCACGCCTGTCGCGACACCACTGGAGGCGGGCTGCACGATGTTGGGGCGTGAGCGGAAGACGGCCTAACGGTGTGCGAGACCGTAGCCCAGCTTCATGGAGACGGTTGCGAATGGTCCTCGCCGATACCCCAGGAGCAACAGTGTCCCTAATTTGCTGGGAAGTGGCGGTGCGGTCCCCTACGGCACTGCGTAGGATCCTACGGTCTTGGCGTGCATCCGTGCGTCGCTGCGGTCCGGTCCCAGGTCGACGGGCACGTGCACCTTCCGCCGACCACTGGCGACAACATCGATGTACTGTGGAGACCTCACGCCCCACGTGTTGAGCAATTCGGTGGTACGTCCACCCGGCCTCCCGCATGCCCACTATACGCCCTCGCTCAAAGTCCGTCAACTGCACATACGGTTCACGTCCACGCTGTCGCGGCATGCTACCAGTGTTGAAGACTGCGATGGAGCTCCGTATGCCACGGCAAACTGGCTGACACTGACGGCGGCGGTGCACAAATGCTGCGCAGCTAGCGCCATTCGACGGCCAACACCGCGGTTTCTGGTGTGTCCGCTGGGCCGTGCGTGTGATCATTGCTTGTACAGCCCTCTCGCAGTGTCCGGAGCAAGTATGGTGGGTCTGACACACCGGTGTCAATGTGTTCTTTTTTCCATTTCCAGGAGTGTATTTACAGACGAATTGAAAAACTGGTAGAAGCCGACTTTGGGGAAGATCAGTTCGGATTTCGTAGAAATATGGAAACACGTGAGACAATACTGACCCTACGACTTATTTTAGAAGCTAGATTAAGAAAAGGCAAACCTACGTTTCTAGCATTTGTAGACTTACAGAAAGCTTTTGACAATGTTGACTGGAATACTCTCTTTCAAATTCTGAAGGTGGCGGGGGTAAAATACAGGGAGCGAAAGGCTATTTACAATTTGTACAGAAACCAGATGGCAGTTATAGGAGTCGAGGGACATGAAAGGGAAGCAGTGGTTGTGAAGGGAGTGGGACAGGGTTGTAGCCTCTCCCCGATGTTGTTCAATCTGTATATTGAGCAAGCAGTAAACGAAACAAAAACAAAAAAAAATCGGAGTAGGTGTTAAAGTCTATGGAGAAGAAATAAAAACTTTAAGGTTCGCCGATGACATTGTAGTTCTATTAGAGACAGCAAAGGACTTAGAAGAGCAGTTGAACGGAATGGACAGTGTCTTGAAAGGAGGATATAAGATGAAGATCAACAAAAGCAAAACGAGGATAATGGAATGTAGTCGAATTATGTCGGGTGATGCTGAGGGAATTAGATTAGGAAATGGGGCACTTAACGTAGTGAAGGAGATTTGCTATTTGGGAGCAAAATAACTGATGATGGTCGAAGTAGAGAGGATATAAAATGTAGACTGGCGTTTCTGAAGAAGAGAAATTTGTTAACATCGAGTATAGATTTAAGTGTCAGGAAGTCGTTTCTGAAAGTATAGGTATGGAGTGTAGCCTGGTATGGAAGTGAAACATGGACGATAACTAGTTTGGACAAGAAAAGAATAGAAGCTTTCGAAATGTGGTGCTACAGAAGAATGCTGAAGATTAGATGGATAGATCACATAACTAATGAGAAGGTATTGAATAGGATTGAGGAGAAGTGGAGTTTGTGGCACAACTTGACTAGAAGAAGGGATCGGTTGGTAGGACATGTTCTGAGACATCAAGGGATCACAAATTTAGTATTGGAGGGCAGTGTGGAGGGTAAAAATCGTAGAGGGAGACCAAGGGAAGAATACACTAAGAAGGTTCAGAAGGATGTGGGCTGTAGTACGTACTGGGAGATGAAGAAGCTTGCACAATATAGAGTAGCGTGGAGAGCTGCATCAAACCAGTCTCAGGACTGCAGACAACAACAACAACAACTACTACTACTACTACTTGCAGAGACGTACGCCATCTTAGAGCGTATATTGTAGCCGGCAGGGAACTTAGGCTGCGGTCACAGTGGCTCGGAAATCGGTGGATTCCGCCGACGAGAGATATCAGCCGGAGACGGTCGATTTTTCAAATCAGCACACCACTGCGTGCGCCGATATTATCGCCCGAACGTACAGACTTCGGACGACAATCGGTGGCATTCAAATCAGTTTGTTTTCTTCGGTCAAATCGATCGACGTTCTCGCACACGAAAAATCGAGCGTGAGAAACTGATGCGTTTAGTTCACGAGGATGAAAATATCGTAATCTGGATATAGTTCGGAATCTATGGACTGAAATCGCACGTTTATTCGAAACCTGAAATAGGTAATTTTATAGGAAATTTTAGGCACAGATTATAAGTTTATCAAAACTAGACATGATTGTCTTAATGGGAATTCCGCGATCTTTCATTAAATAAAAATATGGCATTTCAGTCTTTTCAATGACTGGTTTCGGGCAGATTCAGATCATATATTGCAGTTACAGAGTAACTTGTCAGTACAGAAAAAAAAATTACTTTAGTTATGACAGCGAACCGATTGTTCTGTACTGACAAGTTACTCTCTAACAGCAGTATATGATACGAAGATGGTCAGCTAGCCCGAAACCGGTCACTGAAAATAAAGAATAACGATCAAAGACTGAAATGCCATATTTTTATTTTTATATATTATAAGCTCAAAAAACAATTTGTTCAAATGAAAAGGGTGGAATTGCCATTGATGTTGTGAGATCCTTACAGTCCAGCGATTTTTCCCGCGAATTTTTTTCCGCGGAGAATGGGAGGAGGGGAGGGGAGGAGGAAGGGTGGGGAGCGCTAGAGATCCTCCTGAGGGGGAGGGGGGACGGAGGGGCTGGGGAGGGGGAAAACAATTGATCAATTTAATTAATTGGTCAATTAATCTGATATCAATTTGATATCATAAATGTGTTCGTATCTATGTTATCCCATTACAAGGGTCAGTATGGTTTCGTATTTTCCTGTCTTTTTTCGGAATCTAAACTTGTTATCTCTACTAGTCGATCTATCCTTCCGTAAAATACTTGTGTTAGGATTTTACAAGCAAGACATATTGAACTGAAGGATCATAAATAACCATGCCTGGCAGCGCCTGACTTCTGTGGTATTTGGTTATCACATTCATATCAGAGTGAATGTTATAGCTGTCTCATGTATCCCTTAATACTGACCTGCCTTGGATTCGCACGGGTAGCATTATTTGTCTACGGCCAGACGACTTGTTTACAATATGTAATGATATACCCAAACCTTCCTTGTCAATCATTCCATCTGTTTGAAATCTGCACTAAAATCCCTGTAGTAGTTCGTCAGATTACCTTTCATATACAAACAGAAAAACTCGACAGGGTATACTAGCTGTTCCTGTTCACGTGTCACTGTGGCTCATTCTGGTTAAATGGAAATGAAAGCAAAGAGAAAGCAAATGTTTCTAGTATGGGTCAGAAATGGCTATATGCCCTAATCTCCTTCTCCTCCTCTAGTCTCTGTCGATCTCCTCCTAACCCCTCTCTCTGTTCATCTCCTTACTTCTGCTTTCTCTCCATCTTTTCCTATCCCCCTCTCTAAGTCCATCTCCTCCTATCCCCTCTCTGTTCATCTCCTTATTTCTGCTCTATCTCTTCCTATCCTCTCTCTCTGTCCATCCCCTCCTATCCCATCCCTCTGTCCATCTTCTCCTCCATCCTCTCTCTACATTTCCTCCTATCCCCTCTCTCTGTCCATCTCCTCCTCGCTTCTCTCTGTCCATCTTCTCCTACCTCCTCTCTCTCCATCTCCTCATATCCCCTCTCTCTCTATCTCCTCCTATCCCCTCTCTCTGTCCTTCATCTCCTGCCTGCTGTCTTTGCATCTACTCCTATCCCCCCTCTCTCCTATCCCCTCTCTGTCCATCTTCTCCTCCCTCCTCTCTCCATCTTCTCCTATCCCCTCTCTCTGCACATCTCCTTATATCCCCTCTCTCTGTCCATCTTCTCCTCCCTCTTCTCTTTCCATCTCTCCCTATCCCCTCTCTCTGTCCATCTCTGCCTTTCTGCTCTCCCACCCCTCTGTACACCTCCTCTTCCTCCCTGTCTCTGCCCTTGTATCCTGATTATCGTTATTGCAAATACAGATTCTGTTGCCTGAATGTAAAATATTGTTTAAAATTTGATGTCTATCGTCCAAGAACTTTTCGTTTACAATTATACATTTTATGTGCATATTTATATACTATACTAATATTAAAAATGTATAGTCTATAGTTGTCCAAACGTTTGTTAGAGTAATATGTAAAAACCTGAATTAAATCTGCCAAGAAACGATACATAGCCTGTTGTCCATCTGAAAGTTACAAGGAAAAATTTAAGTAAACCTGTCAACAACATATTTGGTAACAATGTTTCACTATTATATATTACATACACATTTGCATACTTTATATGTATAAAAATATAGGGTGAAGTTATTGAACTATGTGAAAAAACGTAAATTAGTTACAAACTACGGCCTGCATACACTTTATTCAACATGTAAATGTCACTACAGATACTCGGATTTAACTTGTAACATGTTGATATGCCTGCCGTTATTGGCGATAATGTGGCGCAGACGAATAGCGAAATTCTGCATGGCCCCCTGAAGCGTCGGAATATCGATGCTGTCTATGACCTTCTGAATGTTGCTGTACACCTTGTCTTTAACACTACCACACAGAAACGAGCCGTATGTGTTCAGATTCGGAGAATACGGCTGCCAGTCGGGGCCCATGTCAGTGGCCTCTGGGTACCCCAGAGCCAGAAAGCAGTCCCCAAAGTGCTCTTCCAGGACATCACTCTCCTGCTTCGATGGGGTCGAGCTCGTTCCTGCATGAGCCACACCTTGTCGAAATCAGGGTCCTTTGGATAATGGGGATCATCTTCGAAAAGCTTCACGTACCGTTTGGTAGCCACCGTGCTATCAACGACTATCGCACCGATTATTTTGTCACTGGACATTTTACACTACACAGTCACCTGGATGAAGAGGCTTGTCGATCGCGAAATGCGGATTCTCAGTCGCCCCCCCCCCCCCCCCCCAGTGCGCCAGTTTTGCTTATTAATGAATCCATAGAAATGAAAGTGGGCTACATCAAACCATACAATGAACATACTAATTGCCATTGTGCCCCGTAGCCAACCGTGCAGTTAGAACTCCCTAACGCAAACCGTTCAGAAGTTATGACGATTTTATTTCATATAGTTCAATAATAGTCATCATGTATACAGGCCACGTCGATCCGAATGTTCATTAGAGTATCGTGTAAAAATTTGGATTTAATCGCTGAAGAGCTTTTCGAGATTTTCTATAACCAGCGTTCCCTCTCTATATATTACATTTTTATATACATTATACATATTCAAATTAAAACATGCACGTACTCGACTTCGACAATATGTTTAAATTGCAGATCAATAGGTGAAGAAACTTCGGAGATTTAAGAGTCTGAATAAGTGAACAAGTGATTTTAACATTGTATATTACACTGAAGTGCCAAAAAAACTGGCATAGACATGTGTCTTCAAGCATTGCAATATGTAAACACGCATTATACGCCGCTGTGGTCGGCAACGCCTAGGAAAAGTGTCTGGAGCAGTTGTTAGATCGCTTACTGCTGCTACAGTGGCAGGTTATCAACATTTAAGTGAGTTTCAACGTCGTGCTATAGCCGGCGCATGAGCGATGGGGCACAGCATCTCTGAGGTGACGATGAAGTGGGATTTTCTCGTACGACCATTTCACGGGTGTACCGTGAATATCAGGAATCAAATCTCCGACATCGCTGTGGCCAGAAGAAGGTCATGCAAGAACGGAACCAACGAAGACCGAATAGAACGATCAACGTGACAGAAGTGCAACCCTTTTGCAAATTGCAGCAGATGTCAATGCTAGGCCATCAACAAGTGTCAGTGTGCTATCCATCCAACGAAGCATCATCGATTTGGGCTTTCGGAGCCGAAGGCCTACTCGTGTACCCTTGATGACTGCACGACACAAAGCTTTTCGCCTCACCTGTACCCATCAACAACGACTTTGGACTGTTGATGACTGAAAACATGTTGCCTGGTCGGACGAGTCTCGTTTCAAATTGTATCGAGCGGATGGACGTGTACGGGTATGGAGACGACCTCATGAATCCACGGACCCTGGTATGTCAGCAGGAGACTGTTCAAGCTGGTGGAGGCTCTGTGATGGTGTGAGGCGTGTGTTGTTGGAGTGATATGGGACCCCTGATACGTCTAGATACGACTCTGACAGCTGACACGTACGTAAGCACCCTGTCTGATCATCTGCGTCCATTCATGTCCATTGTGCATTCCGACGGACTTGGGAAATTGCAGCAGGACAATGCGATACCCCACACGTCCAGAATTGCTACAGTGTGGCTCCAGGAACACTCTTCTGAGATTAAACTCTTCCGCTGGACACCAAATTCCCCAGACATGAACATTATTGAACATATCTGGGATGCCTTGTGACGTGCTATTCAGAAGAGGTCTCCACTCCCTCGTACTCTTAAGGATTTATGGACAACCTTTCAGAATTCATGGTGTCAATTCCGCCGAGCACTACTTCAGACATTACTCGAGTCCATGTGACGTCGTGCTGCGGCACTTTTTAGTGCTCGGGGGCCCTAGACGATATTAGGCAGGTGTTCCAGTTTCTTTGACTCTTCAGTATATGTGGATATATATATATATATATATATATATAATCCACATGGCGCTCCAGTAGGTATATAAAAACACGCGTATTAGAATTCAGTGTTGTGTCAAATTTTGAATTCAATCGACTAACTACATTTTGAGTTTTGCGAGCGCAATGATAGACAGGCTGAATTTTTAAATGTAAAGGTAGTGATACAATTTTGTCATAGTTATTTCTCCCTAGGACAGATGTGATGGGATGTCATCTACTCCCAGTGCCCTGTTTTCATCAAAGCTGCTATGAAAATCTTATTAAGTTCTTTGGTATAGTCAGAAGAAGATAAAGGATGTGTGGAAAGAGGAGCAAGTCAAGTGCAGGAGACGATTTAGGCAGAAAAATATTATTTGCCACGAGAGGAGGAGGACGTATACTTGTACAGGATTAAAACTAATTCCGAAGTCAGGCCCGTAGGATCAAAATATGCCAAATGGTATCTGTGTCATCCTCTGCCACATGGCGTCATTTGGGTACAGAGAGGCATTGGGGCAGCACACTGTCCCATACGCAGTTTTCAGCTTTACAGACCTTTGAGCCGCTACTTCTAGTTCGAGTAACTCGTCCTTTGGGGTGCACATTGAAGCGCACTTCATTCCAGTCCTCCCAGCAGTACTGGGAGCTGAACCCAGGTCATCTGGATGGGAGTTACACACTCCAGCGGCTCAGCTACTGTTCGCGGACGTTTGCGAACAACGGTAAATACTTTATTAGATCTGCGTTTCCACGTCTGTTAAGAAGTGAAGGGTGAGCATGTAGGAGCATCATTTTTTACGCTGTAAACAGCCCTCGACACTTGCTGGACAACGCCCTCGCGGCCATCTGGCACGGCAACTGGAGCAGAAGCCTTCCCTTCTGCTCGGCCGGGCCGTCCCGGCGCGGTCGCCAAACACGCGGCGGTGACGTCACGCGTCGGCGGCCGCCGTATTATACTTGCTAAACGGCCGGGGCCGGTGTCCGCCCGCCACTCGACTCGAGCACCATCTGTGTGTATCAATATTTGTGAAGAGCGCCGCAGCTGTCGCGCCATTCTTCCGCCGCGCGCGAAACAATGAGTGGGCAAACAGGCCGGCCCACGGCCTCGGCTCGCCAAATGTTGACGGTGGCCCGCGGCGGCCGCGACTGCCCGCCGCCCTCAATGATGCAGAAGCCGGCGAAACACCGGCAGGGCCCGGCCGTCAATACACGGCAGCCGCACGCTGTCGTCCCGAGCTGCTGCCCGATTCCAGTACCACTGCTCACTGCCATTCCTCAACACGGGCCGGACCGCCCAACCTACTGGCATAAACACCTGAGTTCTAGCATTTAATTGACGACTTACCTGCAACGCACTGCTCAAAAAGTGGCTCTGAGCACTATGGGCCTTCTTCTGAGGTCATCAGTCCCCTAGGACCTAGAACTACTTAACCCTAAGCACATCACACACATCCATGCCCGAGGCAGGATTCAACCTGCGACCGTAGCGGTCGCGCGGTTCCAGACTGTAGCGCCTAGAAGTGAGGTGTCACCGCCAGACACCACACTTGCTAGGTGGTAGCCCTTAAGCCTGCCGCGGTCCGTTAGTATACGTCGGACCTGCGTGTCGCCACTATCAGACCGAGCGCCGCCACACGGCAGGTCTATATTAGTCTAGAGAGACTCCCTAACACTCGCCCCAGTTGTACAGCCGACTTTGCTAGCGATGGTTCACTGTCTACATACGCTCTGATTTGCAGAGACGACAGTTTAGCATAGCCTTCAGCTACGTCATTTACTACGACCTAGCAAGGCGCCATATTCAGTTACTGAATGTATTCTGAACAGATAATATTGTGAATCATGTGCCGTCAAGAGCGACATTCATCATTAATGGATAAAGTTAAGTATCCAACTAATTATGTCCGCTTTCTGACTTCTAATTCCTTGTCATGTTCCAGACCTCACGTCAGTATAGTTTTTCTCTCCTCACGCCAGCCTGCGTGAGCTAAAACGCGTGCATTTCGGCCTCCCCTAGGAACACGGTGTTGGCTTTTCTGCTAACACAACAAGAACCACTCGGCCACTCCGGCCGGCAAACGCACTGCCTTTATCTTTTGTTTTGCCCTTGAGTTACAGCACCTGGCGGTCTGACGTCCCTGGAATCCGAGAGGTTTCCAAGACTGAAACCTGGTCGGATTGCGGAAATTTCTGGTTTGACTTTTATGTAAGAATCGCCTTTCAAACGTGAGTGAGTCTCAAGGAATGACACGAGGTTCGGATTCCACATTAAACTGTACGTTCTTTTTCTCTTTTTGAGGTAGATTAACGACAAGCAAGCTGCTGAAGTGGCGTTCAATTGAAGGGCGTCAGTCTGATTGCGGCAGGTGAGCGGCGAGAACGTCTTGTTTGCGCTCCGTCCGCACAGTCGTGAGCTCGCGTAGTTTGTTTACTTGCTCGCCACAGCTAGTTCAAATGGTTCAAATGGCTCTGAGCACTATGGGACTCAACTTCTGAGGTCACCAGTCCCATAGACTTAGAACTACTTAAACGTAACTAACCTAAGGACATCACACACATCTATGCCTGAGGCTGGATCGAACCAGCGACCGTAGCGGTCGCGAGGTCCCAGACTGTAGCGCCTAGAACCGCTCGGCCACCTCGGCCGACGCTGCAGCTAGTATTCGCGTCCGTTGATATTGAGTCGCTATGGCACATTCCTGCAGAAAAGTTACCATCAAGATCAGCTTCCAGCCCGACCTCGGTAGTCGACGAGCCTTTGAAATCGAACGATTAATCCGTGACGAAGTTCAAATAACACCACAGCGCATCGTCGTGTCCACCTATCCATCACAAGTAGTGTCGTCTACGTCGAGATGGTCGGTGACGTGATATGTCAAGCAGTTGTGAACAGATGTGCGAACACTGTCACGTTCAAACACTCTGATGGCCACATTGGGGCGGTTATTGATGTGTTGGCAGAAGAGCCAACACCGTGTAGCTAGAGGAGGCCGAAATGCACGCGTTTACGCTCACGCAGACTGGCGTGAGGTCTGGAACAGTTACTGGAATTTATAGTAGCAAATAAAGTACGTAGTTGATGTAATACTTAACTTTAATCCATAATTGGAGAACATCGCTCTTGATGATACATAATTACAATCTCAATATAAACTGGTAATGGCGCCTTGCTAGGTCGTAGCAAATGACGTAGCCGAAGGCTATGCTAACTATCGTCTCGGCAAATGAGAGCGTATTTGTCAGTGAACCATCGCTAGCAAAGTCTGGGCGAGTGCTAGGACGTCTCTCTAGACCTGCCGTGTCGTGGCGTTCGGTCTGCAATCACTGACAGTGGCGACACGCGGGTCCGACGTATACTAATGGACCGCGGCCGATTTAAAGGCTACCACCTAGCAAGTGTGGTGTCTGGCGGTGACACCACATTCCTCCCCCGCAAATCGGCGTGCGGTTGTGTTATAAGGCTTCCGCCCGCCGTGGGGAGGACCCCATGTTGACGTATGCGACGAGGTGGGGAGCCTAACACCAGGCGAGGCTGTGCCACCCGCACCCGGCCATTCGGTCCGAGGGGAGCTAGGAAACGCCTGAAAACCTAGTCCAGGGTGCACGCCAACATGCGGTGTATGCGCCCGTAAAGAGACAGGAGGGGCCGTAGGGTCGACCTCCATCGCGTCGGGGCAGCCGACGGGCGAAGACGACATCTGGTCCGGAGCGGGCAAGAGTTCCATGGCGGAGGACAGCTGGTCACGGGAAGCGATCGGCGGAGCGTGACCCAGGGAGGCGCTTGGCGGCTGCAGCGAAGAGTCCACTGCGGGCGTCGCCGGCGGGAGAACAGGCGGCGGCGGCGGCGCGTCGCCATGGGGCAAAATGGAAGGCAGCGTCGGTAACACCTGGGGATGAGGCGAGCCAGTAGATGGGTCACCAGGGCGCTGACCGGACGGCACCGTCGCTGAAAGCAGACGGGGAGCGGCAGAACCCGTGCGACGACAGAGACGCAGCTGATTCAGATGCCGACGCACCTCACCAGAGGCCCCCAAAACCAGATACATAGCGCGGCTTAGGCAGCGAAGAATGCGTCCTGCGAGCCAACGCCGTGAACCTCGATAGTGGCGATAGTAGACAACGTCGCCCGGAGCAAAAGCAGGCGTCTGCTGCTGCACAGGAACCTGAGGCGGCGGATGCAGCAAAGACATCAAGGTTCGATGAGGACGACCGTGGAGCAACTCAGCCGGCGAGCGACCATCTCGGGGCTGAGAGCGATACGAAGACAAAAAGAGCAACAACGCGTCCTCCCGAGAATGCGACTCTTTCAACTTCAACATCTGTGACTTGAAAGTCCGGACCAATCGTTCAGCGGCACCGTTTGACTGAGGCGAAAACGGCGCGGATGTCAGATGTTGAATACATTGGCCTTGCAGAATGACTGAAATTCTGCGGACATGAATTGTGGGCCTTTGTCGGAAACAATAGTCTGTGGAAGACCTTCAATGCAAAAGTTAGCAGATAACGCTTGGATGGTGGCAGAAGACGTCGTGGAAGACATCCGGACAACAAAAGGAAAATTACTGAATGAATCTACCACAACCAACCATCGAGCATTCCAGAATGGACCAGCAAAATCGATGTGTAAGCGTTGCCAAGGGGAAATGGCTTTCGGCCATGCAAAGAATTTCCGCGGTGGTGTGGATTGTTGTTCGGCACACGCCATGCAAGAAGAGCACATATTCGTAACCGCTGCATCGATTCCGAACCAAGTACAGTGCTGACGAGCAAGTTGTTTCGTTCGCACTATACCCCAATGTACTTGGTGGAGAAGCCGTAAGACAGAGGACTGTAACGAACGAGGGACCACGACCCTGGACTGATCATTATCAGAACGCAACAGCAAAACACCACGTCGAACAAAAAGTCTCTCCTTGTGAGCAAAAAATCGGCGAACCAACGGATCCTCGATCCGCGACTTTGACAAGGGCCATTGAGTAGCAACAAAACACAAAACGGTAGCAAGGACAGGGTCAGCAGCGTGGCTCTAGCTACACGACGAAAATCAATCGGAAACGATTCGACCACGTCATCGGTTTCAGCATCAATGAACATGCAAGCAAGTTCGGAAGAATCGAACGCTCTATCCTCAGCAACAGGCAAACGGGACAACGCATCGGCGTTTCCGTGCTTAGCAGTGGACCGATACAAGATATCGTAGCGGTACTGCGAGAGGAAAATAGACCAGCGAATGAATTTCTGCGCTGTACGTGGAGGTACAGGCTTGTGCGGATGAAAAAGCGACGTCAAGGGTTTATGGTCTGTGATGATGGTAAAGTGACGACCATACAAGAAATCTTGAAACTTAGTAACACCAAATACGAGAGCCAAAGCTTCTTTCTCTATCTGTGAATAATTTCTTTGCGCAGACGAGAGCAATTTGGACGCAAAGGCAATAGGGCGATCAGGCGATCCATCTTTGTGCGCAAGCACAGCACCGATCCCGAAATCCGATGCATCTACCATCAACAAAAGGGGTTTCTGGGGATCGAATGGCGTAAGGCAAGTAGTGGAAAGCAACGCCGATTTCAACTGGCGAAAGGCACGTTCGCATTCCGTCGTCCAGACGAACGGAACACCCTTACGGCGTAAGCGATGGAGCGGAGCTGAAATGGAAGAGGCGTAGCGCTCATATCTGTTATAGTAATTGATTGTTCCCAGCACACTCTGTAGCTGCTTCAAATTCTGCGGCGAAGGCAAGTCTTGTACGGCACGGAGGTGCTCGGGACTAGGATGTATGCCTTGGGCATTGATTACATGTCCCAAATAGGGTAAGTCACGAGCAAAAAACACACATTTGTCCTTCCACAAGCGAAGACCATTTTGTCGCAAGACCTAAAATAACGATCTCAGATTGGCTAAATGTTCTTCTTCCGTCTTTCCGGAGATCACAATATCGTCCAGATAGTTTGCTGCAGTAGGGACTGAGGCACAAACAGTTTGCAGATATTGCTGAAACAATGCAGGGGCGGATGCACACCCGAATGGCAGTCTTTTGAATCGGTACAAACCAAGATGCGTGTTAACCACCAAAACGCGCTGGGATTCTTCGTCCACCGGTATTTGCAAGTACGCATCTGCTAGGTCCAACTTCGAAAAATATTTACCCGGGCACAGATTGTCAAAAAGATCTTCCGGGCAGGGTAAAGGAAAAGTTGCAATCACTAGTTGTGGATTCACTGTAGCATTGAAGTCCACACAAAGTCTCAATTTTCCGGAAGGTTTTGGCAAAATTACTAAGGGTGAAGCCCAGAGAGAAGCCTGCACACGTTCAGTCACACCTTGTGATTCCAAATCGTGTAATGTTTTTGCGACCTCATCACGCAATGCGTGGGGAACATTGCGCGCTCTAAAAAATTTTGGTTGCGCCTTTACTTTCAGTTCCAAATGTGCTTTATAGTTCTGAGCGCAACCAAGACCCGGTGCAAAAATGTCTGCAAACTCTTCACAGAGACGAGAAACACTGTCTGAAGGCAGTCTGGTTCACTGAGAGGACCTGATTTACTATAGACAAGTTAAACAACTGAAATAAATCCAAACCAAACAAGTTCACTGCAGAAGAAGAACGAAGAACGTAAAATGACACTAGTTTTGTTTGTCCCTTGTATGTTGCAAGAAGGCTGCACTGTCCTAACACAGGGATATTCTGACCGGAATAGCTAGTTAACTTAACATTTGCGGCACGCAACGGAGGTGTGCCCAGCTGTTTGCACGTGTCTTTATTGATCAATGAAACTGCAGCTCCGGTATCGAGCTGGAATGGTATGACCTTGCCATGAATGTCCAAGTGTACAAAAAGTTTATTGTCCTGCTGACGACAAGAGCGACTGTCTCGTGCAACGTGAACTGCTACATCTACATCTACATCTACATCTACATTGATACTCCGCAAGCCACCCAACGGTGTGTGGCGGAGAGCACTTTACGTGCCACTGTCATTACCTCCCTTTCCTGTTCCAGTCGCGTATGGTTCGCGGGAAGAACGACTGTCTGAAAGCCTCCGTGCGCGCTCTAATCTCTCTAATTTTACATTCGTGATCTCCTCGGGAGGTATAAGTAGGGGGAAGCAATATATTCGATACCTCATCCAGAAACGCACCCTCTCGAAACCTGGACAGCAAGCTACACCGCGATGCAGAGCGCCTCTCTTGCAGAGTCTGCCACTTGAGTTTATTAAACATCTCCGTAACGCTATCACGGTTACCAAATAACCCGGTGACGAAACGCGCCGCTCTTCTTTGGATCTTTTCTATCTCCTCCGTCAACCCGACCTGGTACGGATCCCACACTGATGAGCAATACTCAAGTATAGGTCGAACGAGTGTTTTGTAAGCCACCTCCTTTGTTGATGGACTACATTTTCTAAGCACTCTCCCAATGAATCTCAACCTGGTACCCGCCTTACCAACAATTAATTTTATATGATCATTCCACTGACACTGGTACAGAATCACTTGCGACTTGATGGGATTTCCTGCGATGTCGACACACACTATTTGTGGGAGGAACACAGTCACTGTTAGAGAGAGTGGCACTGGGCGGAGTGGAATGGACTACATGAATTTCCATGGGCGAAGGTTCACGAGCCTGAATAGCCTTGGTTCGATTCCGATTCCGGCGCAAAGCAAAGGGCCGGGAACGGTCGTGAGTGTCCGTGCGGAGCTTTGTCTGGCAAACACTTTGAACATGCCCTTTTTTATGACAGAAAAAGCAAATAGCCTGGCGTGACAAGCAATTCTCACGCGAATGTCTAGTAGCACACCGCGAGCATGATTTTAGCACTGCATTAGCTTGCTTGCGCGGCACTCGTAGCGGAGAGTTTGGCGGCTGCTTCGCGGACGGGTGCGAGGGCTGTTTACTGTTCCGTGCAGCGCGCCCGGCAGGCCGATTAACGTAACACATGGCTGGCGAAGTTTCAAATGGTTCCTGAGCAAAGTCAAGTGTGTCCTGCCTATCCAAGATGTCCATCACTTGTTGAAGGGAGGGATTGACTAGTTTCAAAATCTGTTCCCTTATACGAACATCAGAAACGTTCTGTGCAATTGCATCACATACCGTAGTATCTGAATAAGGGAGTCCACATTCACACTCAAAAGCACAATCCCTAGTAAGGCCTTGCAAAGTTGCAACCCACTCCCTATTAGTCTGACCGGCTGTACGTTTTGTACGAAAGAATGTATACCTTTTTGCAACTACATTGACTGAGTCTTTAAAATATGCATCTAATGCAGACAAAATTTCGTCGTAGGATAGAGTTGCTACGTCGCGTCAGGGAAACAATTTCACTATCACTCAGTACGTCTGGACGCCTACACACGAAAGCAAAAAAGCTGCCGCTCAATACCTTGAATTCTGTAGGCGGCGAGATGGAATCCAAATAGGCGTGACCACTCCGTCCAGCTTTCCAGTGCCGCATCAAAAGGACGAAAAGGTGGTGCAACAGCATGTTGTGGCTGTGGTAGCGGTGGAGCGGCGGCGGCCGCATCGTTTTGCATTGCACGTTGACCCTGGACGAGCTGTCCAAGGGCATCCAGCAAGGCCTGCGTCTGCTGATTCTGTAAGCGATAAAATTCGGACAGTACGTCTGGAGATTGTGGCGAAGCCATGACACAAGTAAATTAGTGCAATATAAAGAAGAAGACCGTTTTTATACTCGTCGCCATGTTGTGACTTGGCAAGACAACCAAGTCACTATGCAAGGATGCCGAAAGGCACTCGTTTACGCTCACGCAGACTGGCGTGAGGTCTGGAACAGTTAAGGGAATTTATAGTAGCAAATAAAGTACGTAGTTAATGTAACACTTAACTTTAATCCATAATTGGAGAACATCGCTCTTGATGATACATAATTACAATCTCAATATAAACTGGTAATGGCGCCTTGATAGGTCGTAGCAAATGACGTAGCTGAAGGCTATGCTAATTATCGTCTCGGCAAATGAGAGCGTATTCGTCAGTGTAGCATCGCTAGGAAAGTCTGCTGTACAACTGGGGCGAGTGCTAGGACGTCTCTCTAGACCTGCCGTGTGGTGGCGCTCGGTCTGCAATCACTGACAGTGGCGACACGCGGGTCCGACGTATACTAACGGACCGCGGCCGATTTAAAGGCTACTACCTAGCAAGTGTGGTGTCTGGCGGTGACACCACAGTTATCGCTGACCACGCAGAACTAGCATTACACACACTAAGAGTCTTCGAACTCCCTTTCGAAGCGCCGCTGGACGCAGTTACTGTGGTATCGATAGCTACGATGCCACTGCTTAAGTTGGCACTACTACAGACAACGACGGCTGCTCCCTCTAGCCGGCGCTGGAGAGCTCTACGAGCATCGCTACAGCCTCGCCCAATTTCATCAGGAGCAGCCAGCCAGGACACTTCGCTTCAACTTCGCACCACCTTGCAAGTTATGTATTATGTTTGCATATGTTTATCCACTAGTAAAGGTACTTAAACTGTGTCTGCAATACCGAGAGATTAGTACCTTTTCCTGTTCCTGTTTCTTACCCACGTGCCGCCTCCCAGGCAGGATACAAAAGTTACCGCAGCTTTCTGACGGTATGGGATTGTAAGTAGCCACGTGGCAGAAAAATAGAACACTTTCAAGCCGCAACTGATCCTCAACGGCGTCCCACAAGTCAAAATTGAATTAACGAATCACGTGCCATCTTACTTAGCCATAGGTGGATGTCGAGCAATCGTAATGTACGATAGACAGTCTTGGACTTGTTCTGGCTGCGGTCAGGAGGATCATTTACGCTCGGTGTGTATTCAACGTTGGGTTACACAAATTCCATTAGGTGACGCGGCACCACCTCCAACGTTAACGGCCCTCCCACTCAATTACGCAGGGATGACATCTCGACCCTCACGGCAAACAAAAGACCACTTGGAAGACCGGGAGCGTTAGAATGCACACCCGCCACACGTCCTGGGTTGACCAACACCATTCTAGAGTCCACAGAGATTGCAGAAAGCCGCCCATCCACTCCACAAGAAGATTCAGACGAAAGAATGGAACTCGGCGCTAGGGTTGGACCGATCTCTGCTTTTCTCCCTGAAAGTGTGCAGCGCGGGAACCACACACTCTTAAGGACACAGAAACCCACGTTTGCAAGCAGAGGTCACCGAGGAAACATAAAAAACGACCTTACGCATCCTCAGGCGATTGCCTCCTTCAAACGTCTTCTGCAGTTGACGATCGGACGGCCGATAAGACGGAAGAAATGGTTGATACAGAATCGCCCTCAATTGTTACTTAGCCTGATTTCGACACACCTGCTTCCGCTCGCTAGGGAACACAGATCGCAAGCACAACGCCCAGCGCCGGTACACAACCAAAAACGACTGCGGATTCACAGTTGGTCACTCAGCTCACAAGTGTTTGAAAGGTCTCTGTTGGATTCCTTTCATGTTAATTTCTTAAATCTGTTGTCATTTACGGCATACATTCCGCTACTAAATTTACTGTGGTGTTTCTGACTCTCTCTGGGAGGAGACTGAGCAGTGGAACGTGTTACTTTTACACATAATCAAGAACGATCTGTCACACTACTACACTTTAAAACACAGTTTATATATAATTCATGTCACACAGTCTCATACGGATCCTACATCCGCTTTCTTTTATATACTGTATATGATAAGATACTGTCATCCCCTTTCCCTTCTGTGTGAAAGGATGAATGAGCAAATGTATTTCTAGTTGCATGCTTGATGGTAGCAGACGAGCCTGTCTGCTAGAGAACAGTAGGATCAACGTCAGAACAGGTAGCTATGCTTTCCAAAAGCAAAGAGGTTTCTATTCTTACAAGGGAACCTCCCCATCGCACCCCCCTCAGATTTAGTTATAAGTTGGCACAGTGGATAGGCCTTGAAAAACTGAACACAGATCAATCGAGAAAACAGGAAGAAGTTGTGTGGAACTACGAAAAAAATAAGCAAAATATACAAACTGAGTAGTCCATGTGCAAGATAGGCAATATCAAGGTTATTATGAGCGCAGGAGCGCCGTGGTCCCATGCTTAGCGTGAGCAGCTGCGGAACGAGAGGTACTTGGTTCAAGTCTTCCCTCGAGTGAAAAGTTTAATTTTTTATTTTCAGACAATAATTATCTGTCCGTCCGTCCGTCCGTCCGATGCGATATAACTGCGCCGTAGTATGGGGACGCTACACCTAAACAAGTATACAAGTTAGGTGGGTCGGCAAGATATTCCTGTCATGTGACGCACATGCCGTCACCAGTGTCGTATATAATATATCAGACGTGTTTTCCTGTGGAGGAATCGGTTGACCTATGACCTTGCGTTCAAATGTTTTCGGTTCCCATTGGAGAGGCACGTCCTTTCGTCTACTAATCGCACGGTTTTGCGGTGCGGTCGCAAAACACAGACACTAAACTTATTACAGTGAACAGAGACGTCAATGAACGAACGGACAGATCAAAACTTTGCGAAAATAAATAAAGTTAATTGCTCACTCGATGAAAGACTTGAACCAAGGACCTCTCGTTCTACAGCTGCTCACGCTAACCACGGGACCACGGCGCTCCGAAGCTCACATTATCCTTGATGTTGCTTATCTTGCCCATGGACTACTCAGTTTGTATATTTTGCTTATTTTTTTCATAGTTCCAAACAACTTCTTCCTATTTTCTCGATTGATCTGTGTTCAGTTTTTCAAGGCCTATCCACTGTGCCAACTTATAACTAAATCTGAGGGGGGTGCGATGGGAAGGTTCCCTTGTTAGTATGGTCCTGTCCGTCCCTTGTCATGTTGCTATAGGGAGCTCCCTCTCTGGTCACTTCCGTTTGTATCTGTGAAGCACCGTCGGTAGGGGCCCACGCCAGTCGGTCCGCGGCGAGCATCTGAAGTGGTAAAATCTCCGGCTAAGTGCATCTCTGTTGTCTGTAGGACAATGGATTTCTTAAGTTCAGCCTAACTGGAAATTTAATCACCTTTGTTTCAGGTTTAGATCTAAAATATGTTATCTTAAATTGCAACGCAGTGTAATTCGAGTGTGAAGTTCAGAATATCTTCCAGTAGTAGCTTTGTCACTACTTAGTGAGTAAAGTGGAACCACGTGTTGAGGATCCGTAAGTCTAACTAAGATAATCAATCTTAAATGCAAATGTGCGTGAGATTATAACGTCTCCACTTGACAATATTTTTCAATATAGCAACTTTTCTTTGTGAACGAGTGAAATGCTGTTTATGGTTTTTACCGAAGTTACAGTTAACTTATGGACCTTACTGAAGACGATTCTGTGCCCACTGCGGTGGATGAGGAGAGGGGTCTCTCCTCCCACACCTCGGCCCATCCCAAGTAGCAGCAGATGACGGCACGGATGCGGTCTGCAGATTACAGGCCCCATCTTTTACGGCGATGATGACCGCGGCCACCATTATAGGAGACGATCTACAGACCTGTCGCATAGCGACCATCAACGTTAACACCATTCTGACACGTACAAAGTTGTCGCTGCTCCAAGACATGCTCAATGCAGCAGACGTTGACATTATCTTTCTCCAAGAGGTCTTCGTCGACGATTTCCCGGGTTACACAGCTCATGTGTAACACGTCTCGCCAACTAACAGTGGGGTGACAGTTCTCCTCAGGGAGGGTCTCGAGGTGGATCAAGTACGGTATCTCCCCGACGCTAGAAGAATGGCCGTAACGGTGCTAGGCGTCCAGTTTATAAATGTGTACACCCCTTCTGGGACGAATCGCCGTCGCGACCGATCGCTCTTCTTCGCGGAAAGGGCAGCATCGCTTTTTCAGGGCAGACACGATGACTTGGTATTAGGGGGCGATTTCAGTAGCATCCAAGCACCTAAAGATCAGCTGCCACGCCAATCACGGTGCCCCGAACTTGGGACACTCATCAGCGGTCCGGACCGCGGAAATTTCCAATTTGACTTTCACCTAACGTTCGTTTTTCAAAAGTGTGTGAGTCTCAAGAATGACTCGAGGTTCGGATTCTACTCAGAACTGTACGTTCCTTTTCCCTCTTTGGATAACTGAGGTAGATTAGGCACAAGCAAGTTGCCAAAGTGGCGTCCAATTGAAAGACTTTCTTCTGGTCACTGAGCAACACGACGAAATGTGCTCCACCCCAAATACCTCTTTGATTGATCTATGGCCG
Source organism: Schistocerca americana (assembly GCF_021461395.2). Classification (NCBI taxonomy): domain Eukaryota; kingdom Metazoa; phylum Arthropoda; class Insecta; order Orthoptera; family Acrididae; genus Schistocerca; species Schistocerca americana. The sequence goes on from NC_060126.1 coordinate 47,119,623, forward strand.
TGTCAGACCCTACTGACCTCATATTCTTGTTGACCAAGTTGGTGGGCTATCCACGATAGCAACTGCGCATGTAGAGCTTCAATAAATAGTGCTACAAAGGCAAACTCAGTTCGTGGGAAACCTTCAGTGGTGAACACAGCAGTAAAGGGTGGTTCAAAAAGAGCGCCTGTACTGAAACGGTGGATTTTTGTTTGTCGGTTGGTGACATTGTTTCGATTCGTTTATATTTCCAGGAAAATTCCGACTGTTGACTGAGTTTAGTTTCTCGCATTCAGTGTCTAACCCTGGAGCAGCTCACTTGTGTGCAACGTTTGTGAAAACGTTTTATCAAAATGGAGAAAGTTATGCAGCTACTGTCAAGCGACTTCTCGCGATTCTAGGCCGTAATGAGGCACCAAACGAACCACCGTTTCGCAGACTTGTGAATAAGTCCTTGAGACGGGTTCAGCAGTAAATCTTAAAAGCCCTTGGCCGAAGTGTGCGGAACATTGCGGTGGTTCGCGACGCTGTGGCTGTTAGCGCAGTGAAATCAATTTGTCACCCTTCCCAACAACTGGGCTTAAGCTGTTTGAGCCGAGCGTGGCTCGTGTTCGTGTCATCTCTTTTTAAGATCCTGTTTTTGCCGTACTGTAACCTCGTTATGTTAGTTTCAATTACTTGTGTCACTGAGTTGCTGCCTTGTCTGCCCGTGAGCGGCAGCAGCAGCGCTTATCGATATAAGCCCCGCCGTATTATCTTTGCTGGACTGCTATTACTTCCCGGTCGTCATGTGTCGACTAGTCAGTTGGAACGCACCAGCAGTTAGTTGGGACCTGGCAGTGTTGGAGTTGGCTCGCGCCACTAGTTCAGTCGGGGTGCGGCAGCAGTGAGGTCCGGACTGCCACGACTCGCCCGATGGTTGCCGACACACATGACTGGAGTGGGGACGACTTTAGTTGGTCGTCGGTCTTGCCGGACGACGTGTATTTGGCCTGCGATCTCTTATGGGTTGGCTGTATGTGCCGACGCATGATTCGCCCCTGTTACTGCACAGTCGCTGCCGTTAGTATTGTCTACTCCTTCGTGCAAGTGTTCGTGAAACTGTGTGTAGCTTGTGATGTCGACTGTTCAGTTATTTTAGTGCTGTCTTCGTGCTGATATGTGGAGTCGGTCGGTTGGCGTGGAGCAGGGAGGAATTCTCGGGGGGCTCAGTATGGCCGGGGCCCGCTGGTGGTCTCTATGCGGTGTCGGAGAGTGTGGCGCTGTTCCCATTGCTACGAGGTTCGTGGCTCATCGACCCTGTACACGAAAGTTCTAATTTAACCTACCAGCAAGTCAAGTCTGTTCACATTGTGTCGTTTGGAGTTCGTTGTTGGCTGTTGGGATATTCTCGCGAGCAACAACGTGGTTTTCAAGTTGGTAAATTCTAGCCACCCTGTGATGGAGTTTCACTGTATTGGGTTATTGGAATTGAAGTGCACCAACGGAATGTTCTGCCTTGTGGCCGTTAACGTTCCAGTTACCTGCCCTAGGCGTTGACGTAAATTTCAGGCAGTGTAGATTCCTCATCGTGTTGTTGCTGTCCAGCACGGTGTGTAGTTTGACAGCTCCATGTATGATTGGTTGTGAGCGCCAATATCTTCTACGTTGTTCCGATAAACTCCCTGTTGTGCCTGGTCGGGTGAAGTGGAAGTTATCTTGTCGTTGGGTCCACTGACTGTCGGTCGGTTGGGTTATCGTCGGATCGTGAATGGCTGACCCGACCGCCTGTCTCAGCCAAGCGAGTGTTAGTGATTGAATTAAAGGCCGACCCTCGAACATCTGGGTGCCCTTCTGTGTATTGTCTTATTTTTTAAAAATTGTTATTGTTGTTGGTACTTTTATGGCTTCAAGCCAGTTTTGTGTTTTAAATTAGAGTTGTTTTCCTCATAAGGCCTTCAGCCTAGTTTAAGGTACTGTTTCACGTAAGCCCTTTGGCATTTTAAAGAATTTTTGAATTTTTAAGTTTTCGGCCTTGAGCCGATTTGAATGTAACTTGTTTACTTCAAGCTATTGAGTTTTTAAGTCTTCGACCTTCAGCCGGTTTGAGTTTCAGTTGTTTGTTCTTAAGGCCTTCAGCCTAAATTGAAGAACTGTTTCACATAGGGACATTGGTATTTTAAAAAGAATTAATGTTTTGGAGTTTTAAGTGTTCGGCTTTCAGTTGATCTGAATGTAACTTATTTACTTCAGCGTAACTAAAGGGCTGTTTTAACATAATGCTTGCCTTTTAAATTTCTGATCATGCTTGCGTTTTAAGTTACTAGCCTTCAGCCGTTTTTAAATTAAAGTGGCTTTCAGCCTGTAATTAAGTCCCAAAGATTAAAGCTGTGTGTTTAAAAAAATTTTTTTGGGCTCTTGTAATGTTTGATCAAATAATAAAGTTGTATGTTCGAGTGTAGCTGACACTCCATTATTTTGGCCCCTTTCCACAATTTATTTATCTGTCCTGTCCTGGCTCCAAACACTACGGGACTTAACATCTGAGGTCATCAGTTCCTTAGACTTAAAACTACTTAAACCTAACTAACCTAAGGGCATCACACACATCCATGCCCGAGGCAGGATTCGAACCTGCGACCGGAACAGCAGTGCGGTTCCGGACTGAAGCGCCGAAAACCGCTCGGCCACAGCGGCTGGCTGACGCAGCAGCTGAAAGTGATGGGTCACCAGATGGCAATTTGTTGACTGGGTTCTGAGGGGCCGACAGCTTCGCAAGCAAAATCCTCTTCACTGATGAAGCGTATTTTCATGTAAGTAGTTTTGTGAATAAGCAGGACTGCCGTATCTATGGGTCATAAAATCCTTGTGTGATCCAAGAAAGAGAAACGCATCCACTACGAGTGACAGATTGTTGCGACTTTCGGTCGGGAGGCGTCATCGGCCCACTTTTTTGAAGAAGATGCAAGACAAGCTGTCAATGGAGACCGATGCCGTACGATGGAGTTTTTGTGACCTCATTTTGATAGAATTGACATTGAAGAGATATGGTTCCAGCAGGATGCTGCCTTCTGCCATACTTACCGCGAAACATTTCAGTTGCTCCATGAGCGATTCCCACATCGCCCCATTTCGCGCTGTGCTGATCATCAATGACCAGCAAGGTCACGTGACTTAAGTCCTTGTGACTTTTTTCTTTCGGGTCATCTTAAGTCAACGGTGTATGCCAATAAACCCAGCATCAGCAATGACTTGAAAGAGGAAATTCGACGACTTGTCAGGGAAATGGATGGGAAGTTGTAGTGCAGTCATAGTGAATTTCATGGACGGAGTTCTGCCATATCAGTACAGTATAGTAGGTCATAAGGCTCACATTTTTCATACATAAAATGAGAAGGTTAGATGCGCATGTTTATGTGTTTTATTTATGTTTTTTGTAAAAATAAACATTTTACTTTGATATATCAAAACTGGGGCTCTTTTTGAACCATCCTGCAGTAAGGCAAAGTTATCAGTGACCCGGAAGCTAAGTTTGGACATCATAGTGTTTCACTAGGTTTAATTCTGCTAGAGGTGTTCATGCAGGAGGGTCGTACAGACATGCCATCGTTTGACCGCCGCGCAAATTCCCTTATCGATGACACAGAAATAGACGTCCCTGACGTTGAAAACCAGTTAGAAGGGTTGAAAATATATGAGATGACAAGTCCTGATGAAATGAAAATTCGGTTTTTCGGAGAGTTGTCTTCAGCAATTACAGCATTATTCGCTTCCATTTATGGCGAATCATTCGCTCAGAGAAAAGTCCCGAGCGACTGGAAAAAAGCGTTGGTGACCTCCATATGTAAGAAGGATAAAAGAAGTGAAACAAAATTACGTACCAATATCCTCAATGTCGGACTGCTGCAGAATTCCTTAACATGTTCTGCACCAACGGCAAAGTGCTTCTGCCGAAGCACAATAAAGGGCGAACATTTTCCTGTTTTGGAGACTCTGATAGAAAAGATAGAAAAAAGAAATTTCTTATCGTGCGTTCCTCACCAAAAATGTTGGAATGCGAACATAAACGCTCTCTTTTAACACAGAACGTTCTAAATTCTTTTACGCAAGGTCTCTTTGTAGTTAAGCTCTCATATTCAGCATCTTCCCTTCACTGCTACTGTCTATATGTCTCTCTCCCACTGTCTCCTTTTTCTCCCACTGATTTACAGTTAATCACCTCTCTCACCCAGACTGCGGTCACAAAAAATGGACCCAAATGGTCTTAACATGCCTGAAACGGACTTGAAACAACTGCCAGAAATTATGTAAATCTGGGAAGACAGCAAATTGAGTAAAACATTACCAATTATACTCTTTTAAGACATAAATCGTAATCTGGTTGTCTTCAACGTCTTTTGTCTTTCTTTCCCACTGCTACTGTCTCCACCGCACCTCGGCAGCTCAAAGATTCTGGGCGTCCAAATTACTTTTTCTCTCTACTCATGTGTTTAAAATTTCAGTCCAAAATGCGGCACCCCTATATGTACGTGTTAAAGTTGGCCGGTCGGGAAGGATTCAGACCTCTGAAACCTATGTACACTCTCCATTCACCTGTATTTTTCATTCCACTATCTTCGCCTCTTTTGCTTCCACTGCTTCATCTCTGTACGGTATACCTCTCCTTCTCTTTTACTGCCACTGTCTCTCGCCCACCGTCATATCTCCTCTCTCTTTGACTCCCACTGTTATAGTCTTCATCCATCATACTCTGTCTTTTACCGGCACACTCTATCATCAGTGTCCCTCTCTCTTTCCTTACTACTGGCACTGTCTCCTCTCTTACCCCATCACTCTATCTCTCTGCTACTGTCTTTCAGCTCAAAAAAGCGCCAGTATGTTCGTGTGCCAAAATGTTTGGCGAGGAAGGCGGTATTATTTCTCCACGTTCGTCGTCAAGTATGGGGTGTCTAGGAAACCTGCTTACACGGATCGCTAGACAGCATTCAAACAAATCGTATTAATGAGTTTTATTACAAAAGGAAAAGTTTACAGTACTTAACTATGCCAATTATACAGATGTGTCGCAGGCAAAGGGCGATGTACGAAACAATGAATCTTCTTAAGTGTAAAAAATTCCAAGTCTGTGCTCAATATAGCGCAAAGCAAAATAACGAGCATTGACGCTTCCATCCAAGTCGTTACTCTTGAAGCTGCTATTCAACTGGGGCGTCACCAGTCCGGCGCGGCGCTTACGTTCTCTTCACATAGAGGACGTTGCTGTCGCGTTGTCGTCGTGGAGAGGGGTCCATCAGCGTGCGATTGGCTGACGTCTTCCCACAGCCATATTTTCTCTTTCGTTCTCGACTGGCCTGCTGACAGCTGGCTTATGTGGTAACAGGCGGAATGTGGTTTGAGGCAACTGGTTCCGCACTTTATATTTAAACAGGAGGATATTCGCCTTTTTTGTGCTCCATAGGTCAGCAAAGTTTTGACAGTTTATTAATATACTTAGATACATTTATAAAGGACTTTTTGTGATCGACTTAAAGGTACCTTCTTTTGTAAAAAAAATCTTGATTTTTCACCTTCATTAACAGCTATAACAAGTTTAAGAAATGATGGGGCGAAACAATGATTATTATCCATAATTTCTACTCGAAAACAAAGATTTACAAAAAGCTTGTAAAATGGAACTTAAAAAAAGGGGGTGCAAATATGGGCATCCACAAGAAGGTGCAAGAAATCTTTTGAAATATTTTAATGAAGTGGGTTAAAACAATACAAAATGGTCGACTAGTTTACAAAAAGCAACTGTCGTACATTTATGCATGAAATCTGAAATTATTTACAGTAATCGCAAAGGTAAAGGCACATAACACATTTATTCCACACCTTTCCTCTCATATGTTGAGAGAACTTTTCATCACAAATGATGCAACTTGCATCGCTTGAGTCTGGTGTATCCCCATAGTTCACATCAAGGTCATTATCGCTGTCCACAAGGTGAGGGCGGCAGGAGTCTGAAGAGTCCGATGATGAATCATGCCTATTTGTGGAACAAAATTTCTTTTTTTGAAGGCCTTTGGATTTTGCACCTCTGTCTGCAGGGCGGCCTCTGACTCCATAGAAACTCAACGACCTCTCCTTGACAGCACTTCTGTCAAGCGACTTTGTCAACTGATCTTTGTATGGCGTTCCAGTCATGTGGCAGGTGGTTGCTGCTTTTCGTTCCCGCGTTGTGGTTATCTTCTTAATGTTTGGGACTAGAGATATGTCCAATGGTGAAACCGCATTTGCTGAAGTCCCTAGAGAACTTCCGAGTGTTCCAATGGCTTCATCAACTGGCACAGCTAGAGCTTCATGTGACTTTACATCATGATAAGTCGAAGAAGAAGCAGATGATGTCGATGCTCCAGAGACAGCAATTAGAGGAGCATGTGATTCAGAAACATTAGGTATGTGTTCCACCGTGGAGCAAGTTTTTGTCTGCACCCAACTCAGCAGCTCTGAAGCCAGCGTCGGTGAAGATGTAACGGTACATGTGGTATAACCCAGTTACTTTCAATCCGTTTGTTGCTATCTCAGCTGATTGGGTACGAAGGTAGGTTTTTCCCAAAAACCTCCATAACGTCTTAAGGTGTGAAAGGACGCCCATTGTGATGCAAACCATACTCTCACTGCCTCACTGCAGTACGTTTTCAGAGATCCCATGAACGTCTTATCTAGAGGTTGCAGTTTGTGGATGCAATTTGGAGGAAGTGAGATGACAGTCACGTTGTGTTGTAACACCCCACCCGTCACTTATCTGGTTTTGGCGTGTGTTCACCCCAGCTAATTGACTAACAGAGCAACAGAGAGTGCAAAACTGCCGCAATATCGGATAAGGGAAAGAAAGTAATAAGGCTCTGTGACTCCTGATTGAACTGCGGTGGCAGTGTTGACATTAATTGATCCAGAATTGATCCCTTTTAATTAAAAAGGGGTGCACATTGATATTATATTCAGCTATTGAACAGCAGGTGCAAATGTTGAACATAAAATTAAATAAGAAAGTGACTTGGGATTTCAACAACTTGATTGAAAACAGGTGCAGTCGATTAGCACAAATTTATTTTAACTCACGTCCTTCAATCATCACATTACATGACTCTCCTAACAGGCAGTGGGAATAAATTGCGTTTACGTGGAGTAAAGCGCGATAAATGAAAATTAATTCCTATCAACTGACCCAGACGTAGTGCGAAGTGCGAGAAGAATTCTACAATACACGGCCCATGAAACCCTCGTCGAAACTTTGCCGACGTGATCCAATAATTAATCAGTGGCCTAACTCCAGCCGGAGCGGGCGCAATATCACCGAATTCAGCGTGGCAGAGTGGCGTCATTGTGTGGACGTCGGCCGACCTCGTGGTGCTGCAAGGCTGCGCTCGTCTTTTCACTCCCAGCTATCTTGCTCAGTACATAGCTGAACGGAAACTTTCTATCTCCAAGCTCAATCGTTCCGTTTGCTAAGTCCTACACTGCCGAGATGCTCACTCTCTCTCAGGCAAGCTGAGTAAAGAACGCCACGTCCCCACTCTAGGCAAGCTGGGAACGGAAAAACCTCTACGGAGACTTCTGTTAGTCCGCTCTTCGTCTCGGTTTCCCCTCCAGCAAAATCACTTACGCCAGTTGCAGCGCAAATCGCGTTAATTATGCGTCCCTTCCCAGCGCCGACCAATGCTTGCTCTGGAAAGTGAACAAATTCCCACAAAATTTCCCTTCCTCTCAACTTCTGCTATTCAGCTTCTCCCAGGCCACCCATCAAGGTTAGCATCTGCATAAAACACCAATTTTTCCGAAATTCTCACTCAAAGGAGAGTACATCAAATTCCTTGGTTCTACATTCCCATTGGAGGCCGGCGTATTTCATTCTGTCGCTCTTCACCTGATTTACTTCAGACTCTGCAGAGCGCGAATTCAGCGTGAAGTTGCTATAGTCACGAACACGCATATTTCGGCCTCTGTTCACTGCCCCACCATAGCTTTGCGCGGCTTTCTCGCATGTTTCACTGAAAACGGGACGACGGACATTTATCAACAAGCGTGCAAGTTCTCCATCTGCTTCCTGGTACTCCAGGATGGGGTCAACCACCCCCTCACTGTCACTCATCTTAAGGCAGCTGGAGGCCGCGCCCCGTTACTGCTTTCTCAGAATTTGAGCCGCCCTAAGCTGCCTATTGTCGCTTCCCTTCGCCGCTCCCCAGCCGTGAGCCACCACCCGGCCACAGTCAACTCTGAATATTTCCCTGGGATAAACTAGCCTCCAGTAAATCGAAGCGTTTCCACAAAATTTTCGTGTCGCGTGAATTACTTTAAAACCATCACCCAACATTAATTATTCCAATACGTCCATACTATACCCTCTACAAGATGCATTGTGCCTTGTCAGTCATTTTCGTTCAGCCCTACTGTTCGCTCAACGTGAGTTCGGTGATCTTTAATGACTTCATGTAAGGGGCACAGTTCTTGCCATCTTACAGTGTTCTTTCGCCAAGTCAGTCACACCTGCATTTCGAACGTTGTTATAATGACCACCCAAGACGAGGAGAACAGGCCTTTGTTGAGTCGGACGTGTTTTCTCAATGAAGTGAACAAACCATTGGGTGATCAAATTGTTTTGAATCCATCCTGAAGGATGCACTCTACCAACTGCACCAGGAAGGCAGCCTCTGATTAGAGTCCCTAGACTTACACACTACTTAAACTAACTTGTGCTAACCCGAGGGAGGATTCGAACCTCCGACGGGAGCGGCCGCGCAGTCCGTGACATAGCGCCTCTAACCGCGCTGCCAGTCCGCGCGGCTTGTCGGGTGTTCAAGGTGTGCTGTGGGTGGTGAGTGTATTCAACACGTGGCGAAACGATGGTGAAACCACGTCCAGACGCCGGACACCGTAGGCTGGGCAGACTGGTAAAACAGGACAGGTGGCGAACTCTGGCGGAACTAACATCGGACTTTAATACTGAGCAGAGTACAAGTGTGTCCGGACACAGAGCGCACCGAACACTCGTAACGATGGGCCTCCGCAACCGACGACCCACGCACGTGCCAATGTTAACACCACGACTTCGGCAACTACGACTGAAATGGGCAAGTGACCATTGTCACAAGGCGTTGGCGCAGCGGCAGAGCGTTGCACGGTCTGGTGAATTCCAATACCTTCTTCGTATGAACCCGATCGAACACAGCTATGATATCATTGAAGGTGCTATCAGAGCTCCTCGCCCCCCTCCCCCGAATTTACGGAAATTAGTGACTTCTGTGTGCAGATGTGGTGCCAACTCCCTCCACCTACCTCCTAAGGCGTCACTGCTTCCGTGTCAGGACGCGTCTCCGCTGTTATCCGCGCCAAAGGTCGACATACCGGCTGTTAGGTAAGCGGTCATAATGTTCCACTTGATGAGTGTATCTGCTGCGAATCGTCTACACAAACCAAGAAGTGCCAAGAAGCGCTGAGGTTGTGTTAATGACCACTACGGAAGGGTGGGCAACCGTTCTACGGTCTCTCAGGATAGCTTTCTGCTCTCCCACCCGGACGTTGTGGGTTCTTTGGGCCAACGGGGACTGTAGGAATCCGTCGGAAGTCAAGGTGGTTGTAGCGAGATAGACGGTATTCCGGAAAATTCTTTACTAATTAAGCCAGAGGAGAAACAGGTGCGCGCCGTAATCTGGTGAGCGCAACCTGGCGTCGAATCCGAGACGTCTTAGCGTCGGTGTAGCTCTGGCGGACGTGCGTGAATGTTACGCGTACTCCTGGGAAGCAGGTTAGAAAAAGGCGGCAATCAGTTCAAATGGTTCAAATGGCTCTAAGCACTTTGGGGCTTAACATCTGAGGTCATCAGTCTTCTAGAACTTAGAACTACTTAAACCTAACTAACCTAAGGACATCGCACACATCCATGCCCGAGGCAGGATTCGAACCTGCGACCTTAGCAGCAGCGCGGTTCCTTGCTTAAGCGCCTAGAACCACTCGGCCACAGAGGCCGGCGGCAATCAGTTGGGACCAAATCTGATTATACGACGAACGTTGAAAAACTGGCCACGTAAACCGCTGAATCAAACCCGTCAAGGCAGCAGAATGCGGGCGAGCCTTATCGTGAACAAACACAACGTCGTTGGACAACAGTGCTTAGCGTGGGAAGAGCCTGACATAGATCCTGTAGGCAAAAGTTGATGAACAGCACGCACTTGCAATCCTTCAACTTTGGGGCTGTGTTGCTCTATGCTCCTCGAAATTTGTTTGGCGTTTTTCCGGTTTTGTTGGGGATCGTGACTGCTGCCATGGCGTTGACACGCGCTTCATCTCTCTTATACGAAATCCAGGATTTAGTTGCTCATGACAGCTAGGTTCAAAAGCTCCGTGACGTCCTTGTTACACCGAGTGAGAAAATTCAGTGCAGGTCCCATTTTGTTATGTTCGAGTGTCGAAAGACGAGGAACCCACCTGTCACCCACTTTCCTAAGGTACAGATGACCAGTAACCATTCGACAAAGGACTGACTGGGAGTTCCAGGAAAGCAAGACCCCAGCCCTTCAACAGTGAAACGAGTATGCTGTTCAGTTTGTTCCAGAACGCTTGATTTGAGTTCATCAGTCACAACTGAAGGTCAGATTCATCGTCTTCATAATAAATATTCGCTTTTCTGCCATTATTACGCATGATTTTCTAGTCTACCTTAGTTCGTCATATTTCCATAAACTTTGGTTACCTGTCTATAATTTATTTATTTATCTTATGGTTTCTTAAGCACAATATTAAATGAAATAAAATAACACATGTAATTTAATAACAGAGATTTAAATTTTTAATATTCAATTGCTTCGTTCGTTACCTTGGGGAAATCGTCGAAAGTTCTGCGATATGCCCTACTGGAACATCCTGTCTGCTCCACAGTCGCATTTTGGAGACGTAGCCTCATCTCATCCACGAAGCGTGTCCGTGCTTCTGCCATGATTGGTATGTATTCTGTTAATTGTTGTCCATGTTCTGCGTTATTTGTCGAAGACAAGGTTTTCTTTCTTATGAAAGGCAAGTTTTGGTAATGTAGAAGGTAAGCCGCTGATCACTTTCGTTCAATCGGATCGGCTAAGTTGACCTGAGACGTCTGAAGTTCCAGGGCTATTTTCATCGAAGACTTTCTTGATCGAAGCCGATTTCTTTCTAAGATAACCAGGTCTTGATGGATTGAGTTGGAGGTTACCCTGTATGCGTTTAAACTCACGGAATAGAAGTGCTTTGTGTCATAGACCAGGACTCTGAATTTGGCTAAGTACGGGCAGGCATTCGACGGTGGTTGACATTAAAGTGCCACTGATAATTCTCATTCTGTTCTTCAGCTGTGCGTCAGGCACTTGTGTGTGTGTGTGTGTGTGTGTGTGTGTTCACTGTTGGCTCTATAGTAGCACCATATTCCGCATTAGAACAGTCTAGTCTAAGTGTTGAAGTGCGTACAGTTTCGCTAGCGGAGCCCCACATATTGTTCTTCACAGCTTATGTAGGATGTTGATCCTAATTAGTATCTTCGCTGCGGTGTTTTGCAAACGTTTCTTGTGGGACAGTGATATTGTGGGTACTGATTCTACTGAAGTATAAGGGACCGGCAAATGGGAACGAGACAGTCAGGAAGAAGGAAATAAAATCTTCAATAATAATCCGCCATACCTGCTAATAAAATTAGTCCACTGTGAGGCACGACGCTCAGTGCGTTCACGAAGAAACGTTCGCGGTTGCCTACGAAAACATTAATTGTAGCCACGCGTGCACCACTTCGTCTGATGAACGTGTGGGCTGGCCCAGAAGTTGCCGAGGTTGTTTTGAGTACGCTGCGGAAGTTCCGCTGGGAAGACCTTACGTATCCTTCATACAGTCCCAATGTCTCCCCAGGCGATTTCCGTATTTTTGCAGACCCGAAGAAAGATTTTGTGGCCGCTGATTTGCTTCGGACGAAGAGGTGCACTCCTACCGTAGACAACTGCAGACATTTTTCCACGAAGACATCGACCGTCTTGTCCCACAAAGGAATAAATATTTTAACAGTTCTGGCGGCTGCTTTTGAAATAATAAACAGTTTACTCAATTTTTATCCACCTGCCTCGATTTAATTTGACTCCCCTAATAGTCAGTCAGCAAAATGCTCCTGAGGCTGTCTATTTGCCGCTCTGTTCCGCAAATGAAAGCGAGCCGTCTCTGTTCTGTTCATCATCACAAAAGATGCTCGTGGTCTAGTGGCTAGCGTTGCTGCCTCTGGACATGGCTTCCCGCCTTCGATTCCCGGGCGGGTTGGGGATTTTCTCCGCCCGGAAACTGGGTGTTTGTATTGTCCTCATCATTTCATCATCATTCGTGAAAGCGACGAGGTTGGACTGTGTAAAGATTGGGAATTTGTACCAGCGCTGATAACCGCGTAGTTCAAATGGTTCAAATGGCTCTGAGCACTATGGGACTTAACATCTGAGTTCATCAGTCCCTTGGAACTTAGGACTACTTGAACCTAACCAACTTAAGGACATCACACACGTCCATGCCCGAGGCGGGTTTCGAAGCTGCGACCGTAGCAGTCGCTCGGTTCCGGAAAGATGCGCCTAGAACCGTTCGGCTACAGCGGCCGGCTAACCGCGTAGTTGTGCGCCCCAACATCGAAACGTCATCATTCCAAAATATGTTCCAATTGTCATCACATGAGATGTTAACAATGCTTCCTTTTTCCACTACGAGAACCCAGTCGTCGACGTGTATAAACTTACAAGATCCAGTGTTAGGTATATCGGAGTCCTGCAGATCAAACAACAGTGGGGCGAGGACGGATCCCTAAGGTAGTTCATCGTTTGTAGTGTTTCAAGAGTTTATCCTGTTGCTACAGGCCGTGCATTATGAACATGTGCTCATTCGTGTTGAAAGATGCAATCATCATCCCTGAATTGCTCTTCAACAGTGGGAAGCAAGAAGGTGCTTGAAACAACAATTTAGGCCTGTGCTGTGATGGTGTCACGCAACACAAGGGGTGCAAGCGCCCTCCATGAAAAACACGACCACACCATAACACCACCGTCTCCGAATTTTACTGTTGGCACTACACACGCTGGCAGATGACGTTCACCGGGCATTCACCATTCTCACACCCTGCCGTCGGATCGACACATTGTGTACCGTGACTCGTCACTCCACACAACGTTTTTCTAATCGTCCAATTTGTGATGTGTGGCTTATGAGCAGCCGCTCGACCATGAAATGTACTTGGATCCTGATGTAGTTTGGAATTCCTGTGTGATGGTCTGGATAGATGCCTACCTATTACACATGATAACCCTCTTCAACTGTCGGCGGTCTCTGTCAGTCAACAGACGAGGTCGGCCTGTATGCTTTTGTGCTGTACGTGTCCCTTCACGTTTCCACTTCACTATCACATCTTAAACAGTAGACCTAGGGATGTTAAGGACTGTCGAAATACCGCGTACATCCATCATGTTGGAAGTACATCGGCATTCTGTCATGCAGTGAAACATCTTATAGTAACATCGGTAGAATATTACGTAGGAAATCAGCATACACTGCACCATTTAGATTGCCATCGATAAAATGGGGGCCAATTATCCTTCCTCCCATAATGCCGCACCATACGTTAACCCGCCTAGGTCGCTGATGTTCCACTTGTCGCAGCCATCGTGGATTTTCCATTGCCCAGTAGTGCATATTATGCCGGTTTACGCTACCACTGTTGGTGAATGACGCTTCGTCGCTAAATAGAACGCGTGCAAAAAAACTGTCATCGTCAGGTAATTTCTCTTGTGCCCAGTGGCAGAACTGTACACGACGTTCAAAGTCGTCGCCATGCAATTCCTGGTGCATAGAAACATGGTACGGGTGCAATCAATGTCGATGTAACATTCTCAACACCGACGTTTCTGAGATTCCCTATTCTCGCGCAATTTGTCTGCTACTGATGTGCGGATTAGCCGCTACAGGAGCTAAAACACCTACTTGGGCATCATCATTTGTTGCAGGTAGTGGCTGACGTTTCACACGTGGCTGAACACTTCCTGTTTGCTTAAACAACATAACTATCCGGCGAACGGTCCGGAAACTTTAATGATGTCGTCCAGGATGCCGAGCAGCATACATAGCACACGTCCGTTGGGCATTTTGATCACAATAGCCACACATCACGATATCGACCTTTTCCGCAATTGGTAAACGATCTATTTTAACACGGGTAATGCATCACGAAGCAAATACCGTCCGCACTGGTGGAATGTTACGTGGTACCACGTACTTATACGTTCGTGACTATTACAACGCCATCGATCACAAAGCGAAAAAAGTGGTCCAACTAAAACATTCATATTTCTTTACGTACTACACGAATATGTAATAAAAATGGGGGTTCCTATTTACAAAAAAAAAAAAAAAAACGCAGTTGATATCCCTTTGACCTATGGCAGCGCCATCTAGCGGGCCAACCATAGCGCCAACTGGTTTCCCCCTTCAAGCTAGACGAGTTTCGTTCTTTGTAGTTTTTTCGTTTGATGTTTATTTCGTGAGATATTTGGCCCGGTCACTATGAATGGACCACCCTGTATATATCCTTTCGGAAAATTTTCAACAAACACAAAATGAACTTGTAATAAAACTAAATTTATATGATATAACATTAAAATCACAGAATGTAATACCTGCTATACAGGGTGTTACAAAAAGGTACGGCCAAACTTTCAGGAAACATTCCTCACACACAAGGAAAGAAAATATTTTATGTGGACATGTGTCCGGAAACGCTTACTTTCCATGTTAGAGCTCATTTTATTACTTCTTTTCAAATCACATTAATCATGGAATGGAAACACACAGCAACAGACGTACCAGCGTGACTTCAAACACTTCGTTACAGGAAATGTTCAAAATGTCCTCCGTTAGAGAGGATACATGCATACACCTTCCGTCGCATGGAATCCCTGATGCGCTGATGCAGCCCTGGAGAATGGCGTATTGTATCCCAGCCGTCCACAATACGAGCACGAAGAGTCTCTACATTTGGTACCGGGGTTGTGTAGACAAGAGCTTTCAAATGCCCCCATAAATGAAAGTCAAGAGGTTCTAGGTCAGGAGGGCGTGGAGGCCATGGAATTGGTCCGCCTCTACCAATCCATCGGTCACCAAATCTGTTGTTGAGAAGCGTACGAACACTACGACTGAAATGTGCAGGAGCTCCATCGTGCATGAACCACATGTTGTGTCGTACTTGTAAAGGCACATGTTCTAGCAGCACAGGTAGAGTATCCCGTATGAAATCATGATAACATGCTCCATTGAGCGTAGGTGGAAGAACATGGGGCCCAATCAAGACATCACCAACAATGCCTGCCCAAACGTTCACAGAAAATCTGTGTTGATGACGTGATTGCACAACTGCGTGCGGATTCTCGTCAGCCCACACATGCTGATTGTGAAAATTTACAATTTGATCACGTTGGAATGAAGCCTCATCCGTAAAGAGAACATTTGCACTGAAATGAGGATTGACACATTGTCGGATGAACCATTCGCAGAAGTGTACCCGTGGAGGCCAATCAGCTGCTGATAGTGCCTGCACACGCTGTACATGGTACGGAAACAACTGGTTCTCCCGTAGCACTCTCCACACAGTGACGTGGTCAACGTTACCTTGTACAGCAGCAACTTCTCTGACGCTGACATTAGGGTTATCGTCAACTGCACGAAGAATTGCCTCGTGCATTGCAGGTGTCCTCGTCGTTCTAGGTCTTCCTCAGTCGCGAGTCATAGGCTGGAATGTTCCGTGCTCCCTAAGACGCCGATCAATTGCTTCGAACGTCTTCCTGTCGGGACACCTTCGTTCTGGAAATCTGTCTCGATACAAACGTACCACGCCAAGGCTATTGCCCCGTGCTAATCCATACATCAAATGGGTATCTGCCAACTATGCATTTGTAAACATTGCACTGACTGAAAAGCCACGTTCGTGATAAACACTAACCAGTTGATGCTACGTACTGATGTGCTTGATGCTAGTACTGTAGAGCAATGAGTCGCATGTCACCACAAGCACCGAAATCAACATTACCTTCCTTCAATTGGGCCAACTGGCGGTGAATCGAGGAAGTACAGTACATACTGACGGAACTAAAATGCGCTCTAACATGGAAATTAAGCGTTTCCGGACACATGTCCACATAACATCTATTATTTATTTTTGTGTGAGGAATGTCTCCTGAAAGTTTGGCCGTACCTTTTTGTAACACCCTGTATAATAACAGGCAGCAGGTCTTTACTAGAGAAATAAATAAATAAGAAAATAAAAAATCTCATTGAGGGTTGGATGAAACGCGCGGCGGATGTGGGTAGGGAACCGGGGGGGATTACGCGGGTTGTCGGGTAGTTTCTGGTATACTGACGGGATGAACGCTCCTACCACGTTTGTCCGGACGACACTTTTGTGTATAACAGGCGGGGCGGCGGCGGCGCCAGCAGATGGTCGCTTGCGCTCGCCCGGCGTCCCACGGGAGGCGCTGCGTCCCGGCGCCCCGGCGTCCCCTGGGCGGCAGCCCGGTTAGCGCACGTGATGCATGGCCGCATCAATTGTGGCCGAGCGGCGGCTCCGCGGGGAGTTGCTGCGCGCTGCGGGCTGCTGCGGGGGGCCCGTCTAGCGCCTGGTCCTCAGGGCCGCTCAGCGGGCCTGGCCTGTCAGCGGCGGCGGCACGCGACACGACGCGCAGCGCCGCTGAGCCGCGCTGTATGCTGGCGCCGCCCGCAGCCGGCGGGGTGCGCGGCAGGTAGCCCGCGTGACGTCACCAAGCTACTTCCGTCACGGGCCGCGTCCCGACTGTAATCCCGTTCTAACCTCGCATATTACGTACGTTGCGACCGAGCTGCACAGCGTCCGGCAAAGTCTGTCGCTGTGCCCCGAGCAGGTACGGAATACAGCAGTACGTAGAAGAGCTGCGAGTTGCCTAGTATTCAGGCGCAACTGCCCTCGAAGTGAGGGCCGCACGCAGCAAGAGCTGCCTTATACTTGCGCCTTAAATCACCCAAACGGTTCGCAAGTGGACTCCATCCAGTAAATGCGGTACAAGCCGACACGCAGATCCATTCAGAAAGTGTCAACATATAATCAACAGTACCTCAATATAGCACAGGACACAACTACAGATGACGCCAACGAGAGTCAAACTGGACCATCTGCAAGTCATCGTCGTCTTCGTTCACTGGATTCAGTCCTCTACCGGAGCTATAGACAGATAGGTGCAAATGAACAGTGAACTATTGCCTTGTCTTCATATTACGCTTAACTATTACAAAATTTTCTAATAGTAAATTCTTGTATATTGTTGCTGTGGTGTGCGTACTGTAAGACCTTCGGTACACACACCATTAGATTATTTGACTTGTCGCTCTGACGAAGTAGGCGATTGTCAGCAATATGTCTCGTGGTCTTATCGTGGCGTGTTTATCTGCTGCTGTTAGGTCAGACGATAGAAATGCCACTTGCACGCTTATAGTAGCAGATTGACTGTGACCGACTTTAAACAGAACTTGATTAATTTTCACACACATTTATTAAAATAATAAAAAGCATAGACATTACGTAACTTGATTCTGGATGCTATTTACAATTGACAATCTGAAGTTCCTTTGGTCTTGGTACGTTAATCTTATTCTAACATATCTCTGATACTTGACAAAGTGTCTATTCATTTATCTTCATGGTTATGTACAGGAATATGGTAATCTTATTAGGCGCAGACTGAATCTTGACTATAGACTGGTACAGACTAATGCAGACTGGTACAGACTGGTGCAAACAAATGCAGACTAATGCAGACTGATGCAGACTAATGCAGACTGACTAATCATAGGTCTGTACACTCGTTATAATACCTCTTGCGTTCAGGTATCAATGCACGAGTGTGATCCGTGAGGAGAAAAGGTTCTACGTTAGCAGCAATCTCATTGGCTGCGTTACATATTAATACGTGGATCGGCGTGAGCAGAATTTGGTCCGTCTCGAAGGCAGCGCCATCTCGTAATGGAGAGACGGACGAGCGCTGCGCCTGCGCTGTTGTGCTTAGCGGGGCGCGCTCTATTGGGAAAGTTGTGTACGCGCTGACTACGCGGAACTACGTACACAACAGTTGCTAATTTGTGTTGTCATCAGTTTGCTAATCCTCTGCAGACACGTTGCCAAGGTTGTTTCAATTACGCTACAGTTGCCCTTACATATTCTCCATACAGTCTCGATTTCTCCCCATGTGATTTCCATGTTTTTTGGGCCCTGAAGAATGACATTTGTGACTGTTCATTTAATTCGCCTGAAGAGGTGCATGCGTGGTACAACCAAAGGCAACAGCAAACATTTTTTCATGAAGGTATTGACCGTCTTGTGTCATATTAATAGTTTTGGCCATTATTTATGAAATAATAAACACTTTTTTCCCGTCTGTCTCGTTGTATGCATGTCGGAAGGGACATGTCATCATTCTTGTTAACAACACAAGAATTGCAACATCGCATTAATCAGCCGATGCGGGGCAGCGATTTTCAGTTAAAATGTCTTCTCTGTACGGAAATTAAAGTACGTGTATACGAATACAGCTTGTGAGACACAAATGGGCACAAATTTTTAGTGTCGTCATTCCTTTATACGGTTGATGACGGTTGTTTGTATTCGCAGCTGCGAATACATTTCATGTATAAATAATATGTCTGTAAATTTGTAAACTATATATATATATATATATATATATATATATATATATATATATATATATATATATATGCATGTCGGAAGGGACATGTCATCATTCTTGTTAACAACACAAGAATTGCAACATCGCATTAATCAGCCGATGCGGGGCAGCGATTTTCAGTTAAAATGTCTTCTCTGTACGGAATATATATATAATTTGTATTTCGTAAGTGATGTATAACTGTCATGTGATTGATAATAATAAGAGAATTAGAGTACTTAGTTTAGAGTTGACAATCATGTGTCACTCACTAACTTGACGAAAGTCTATGGAAAACAACACTGTCATACTTGACATGAACAGAGTACTTGTTTGCTATGCAGATGTGTTTTCGCAGACATTTTAGACTTGAAAATAACATTCTGGTATTTTGACAAGTATCAAACTCTGAGGAATAATTAATTTAATGTGTCTTAAACCAAGAGTGATACTCAGATCAAACTATGTCCCTGGTGGTGATGATAAGCAACAAGGGATTTAACAAGTGAATGATTTTATTTCGTATTTTTGAAGTTATACAGAATAATATATGAAGTTAAACTCATCTTCAACAACTACGTATTACTAGTCCGTTAACTACATTACACAATCTAATATTTTTTTTTTAAACTCTTTATGGAGAATATGTTTATACTCGTCCTTATTTTACGTTACTTAAGCAAACTCTGCTTGTTAATTATTTATACTGCCTATGTTAGCCTATATACTATTCCAAGAGAAGTTTACCGGTTTGTTTAGCAGGCCACATTTGTTTAGGAGCGAAAATAGCATCCCAGTACCTAGTTTACAGTTCACAACCATATTTTTGACAGCAAATGGCTGGTTGGCTCTGAGCACTATGGGACTCAACTGCTGAGGTCATTAGTCCCCTAGAACTTAGAACTAGTTAAACCTAACTAACCTAAGGACATCACAAACGTCCATGCCCGAGGCAGGATTCGAACCTGCGACCGTAGCGGTCTTGCGGTTCCAGACTGCAGCGCCTTTAACCGCACGGCCACTTCGGCCGGCTTGACAGCAATTTGACGTAAATATTGCACTATTTTACGCTGTAGATACGTTTTGGCAGACATGGAAACAATATTGTGACATTTGACAAGCATCGGAGATGTGGTAAACAGGTATTTTGAGACTATGTTGTGTCTTAAACCAAGTGTGGCATTTGGACTGAGCGCTGCGTGTTTCACCAGTGCAGCCATCTGTTGGTGGAGACAAGCAACGGGAGCGTGGAAGCAGAAGTCGATTTTATTTCGCATTTTTTAAAGTTTTTCAGAATAGTATTCGAAGTAAAACTCATGTTTGGCAAATATATAACTAATTTGTTAATTACATAGGGTAAACAAATGTTTGTAACTATTTATAGAGAGTTTGTTATATACCTGTTCTAACATTCCATGCGTATGATATACAGCTTCCGACGACATTTGCTGAGATGATTGGTAAACCAGTACATACGAATTTTTGAAGTTAGTATTGGAAGTATAGTTGACATCATTTGCGTCATTTTACGCTATTCAGTTACTTTTTGAAGTGCATTACATTATTTTTGATAAATAATGCAGTTAAAAAGAAGCACAGCACAGATGCGTCTACATTGTAATTGGCTCTTTCGTTTTAATGGCGAGTAAAATACTAGCGTTTAATCGGACGCAAGGGGAGGCGCTGGTACGTTATGCAACGCGCTCGTGTTTGTGTTTTGTGCGTGTGTATGTGTGTGTGTGTGTGTGTGTGTGTGTGTGTGTGTATGTGTCTTTTGTGATTGTTTGAAAAAATTTACAACATTTTAGAGAGACTGAACAGGTGTACAAAGGACAACTGGGAAATCAAGGATTTTTAAAAATGTTTTTAATTTTTGTACTATGTTGCGTGTTTGAATTTCGCATCAGCAGGATGTTGAATTTACTGATTTTTCCCGCCATCTTACCATTCTCCCTGCATGTAGGAAAACCCGTGTTCTTACGTATAGGCAGCCCATAGGGCAAAGGTCAAAACGCGCGAGAGCCATCATAGTCATGCCTCTTATCTCAATGTTTATGATTTCATGTTTTCTGAACTATGTGCTCTACAATGATATAGTTTTGGAGACGTATTCAGTGATATCTGAGGACGCTGTCTGCAAAAATCTTGCGATTAGCGTTGCAGCAAAGAAGTAAGAAATTAGTATATCATGCGTGATGCAGGAGTTTTTCTGTACACACAGCGAGAATGCAGCAAAGACGTACTGTCACGAGACGTGAAAGCGTTTATGGACGAGGAGCTGGTCGAGTTTTGTAACGTCACGGCGTAGAATTTCACACTTCACGTTCCAGTATATTGAGAAATGTGGGAGGATGGCGTGGAAGGATGCAGTCAGATTTTAGCTTCAAGGAGAGGAACGTGGCTATGGAGATGCAATATCGGTTTTACGTCACAAGCAGAACTTGGGATATGCTATACTGGGTTATGTCATACGGAGTCGAACTCTGTATTTGATAGTTTTTATACTATATCGCATTTGCTCTGAATATAGCGTGCTTTAAGGCGCCGGCACATTCAGGGTCTCTCTAAAACGCTTCGTTTGTGGTGCGATTCGTTATAATAAAACAGCAGGGAACTACAAAAATGCTTCAAATGGCTCTGAGCACTAAGGGACTTAACAGTTGAGGTCATCAGTCCCCTAGAACTTACAACTACTTAAACCTAACTAACCTAAGGACATCACACACATCCATGCCCGAGGCAGGATTCGAACCTGCGACCGTAGCTATCATGCTGTTCCAAACTGAAGTGCCTAGAACCGATCGGCCACCCCAGCACGGCAAGGAACTACACGTCGCTAGTTTACTGCTTCTAGTAGTTCATTCTTTGCTTATTATAACTTGTGTGCTATTAAAGTATAAGTCTCAGTGCTTCCGTGCATTGCTTATCACTGACCAAAAGTAAGTCTTTTTGGTACAGTTTCTTACCGTTACATATCAAATAGTGGAGTCTGTGGTTAGAGCCTTAGACATTTGTAGAAATTATATTCTATAATTTAGCCCTTGCAACGATGTTGGAGCTGTAGCGTTATTGATAGAGTCGTTAGCTATAAACGCGAGTTTACGTACACCAATGTGCATACTTTCGATGTTTTAGAAAAGATTCTGGGAGTTTTTTTATTAACTTAATACAAGTATGATCTGCAGTACCCGATGGCACGTGTCATGATTTAGAGTGCTCTCCATCCTAGACAGCGTTTGTTTGATTTTGTGGATGTATCAGGGAACGTGGAGCAGTGAAGTGCAAGACCACAGTGTACGCCACTGGCTGGTTCCCTCGCTGCTCAGTACAGTTTATCGTACAAAGAGAACAGCACGGGCTGGCGTGTGGTCGCGCTAATAGATGGGTGCCTTACAAGGGGCAGGCCACGACGTGGGCAGCGCGGGCGTACTGCGGACTTTATACACCTTAAGTAGGCCCTCAAAACAACACAATGTGCAAATAGTAAGGTGCACTTCTTTGGCAATATCGAGAAAATTGCAAGAGACGTTTTACGCGGCTATTATGTCACTGATTTATTTGTGGGAAGGGACTGGCTGTAAGAAGTCACTGTGTTGGAGTGCTTGGCGTTTGCGCTTATCGAGAGGGTCGTGGACGAGGCGACGGCTCGAATTCTGCTAGCTCTTATTTTTTAATCTTTATTTGTAGAAGCCGACCTCGGGGAAGATCAGTTTGGATTCCGTAGAAATATTGGAACATGTGAGGCAACACTGACCCTACGACTTATCTTAGATAATAGATTAAGCAAAGGCAAACCTACGTTTTTAGCATTTGTAGACTTAGAGAAAGCTTTTGACAATATTGACTGGAATACTCTCTTTCAAATCCTGAAGGTGGCAGGGGTAAAATACAGGGAGCGAAAGGCTATTTACAATTTGTACAGAAACCAGATGGCAGTTATAAGAGTCGAGGGACATGAAAAGGAAGCAGCGGTTGGGAAGGGAGTGAGACAGGGTTGTAGCCTGTCCCCGATGTTATTCAACCTTTATATGAGCAAGCAGTAAATGAAACAAAAGAAAAATTCGAAGTAGGTATTAAAATCCATGGAGAAGAAATAAAAACTTTGAGGTTCGCCGATGACATTGTAATTCTGTCAGAGACAGCAAATGACTTGGAAGAGCAGTTGAACGGAATGGACAGTGTCTTGAAAGGAGGATATAAGATGAACATCAACAAAAGCAAAACTAGGATAATGGAATGTAGTCGAATTCAGTCGGGTGATACTGAGGGAATTAGATTAGGAAATGAGAAACTTACAGTAGTAAAGCAGTTTTGCTATTTGGGGGGCCAAATAACTGATGATGGTCGAAGTAGAGAGGATATAAAATGTAAATTGGCAACGGAAAGAGAGGCGTTTCTGAAGAAGAGAAATTTGTTAACATCGAGTATAGATTTAAGTGTCAGGATGTCGTTTCTGAAAGTATATGTATGGAGTGTAGCCATGTATGGGAGTGAAACATGGACGATAAATAGTTTGGACAAGAAGAGAATAGAAGCTTTCAAAACGTGGCGCTACAGAAGAATTCTGAAAATTAGATGGGTAGGTCACATAACTAATGAGGAGGTATTGAATAGAATTGGAGAGGAGTTTGTGGCACAACTTGACTAGAAGAAGGGATAGGTTGGTTGGACACGTTCTGAGGCTTCAAGGGATCGCTAATTTAGTATTGGAAGCCAGCGTGGAGGGTAAAAATCGTAGAGGGAGACCAAGAGATGAGTACACTAATGAGATTCAGAGGGATGTAGGTTGCAGTAGGTACTGGGAGATGAAGAAGATTGCACAGGATAGAGTAGCATGGAGAGCTGTATCAAACCAGTCACAGGAGTGAAGACCACAAGAACAATTTAATTTATATGACATTTGGGAGGTATATAATGAAAAAACCGCTCGTGAATTTGTAGTAAATTTCATATGCTATTTGACTATTTACTACTTTTAATTACATTTTCAACGACGAGGGAGAAGCTTGAAAAACCCCAAGTCAAACCTCGATAAATAATGACGTTATTCAGTAATATAGTAAGTCACAATGTGCGCGACCACAAGAGTACTGTACAGTTATTCGTCGGACGTGCTGTCGACATCACACGTTGCAGGACGGTATTTTTCTTACAAGCATGAGAAACGTAAGTTGAAACGACATCTAGTACACCGAATGAATACAGATTTCTCGCATTTACGGGGAATGTTCAGAGTTTATGAGGGAAAACACACCTCCTTGACATTTTTGGAAAATTTCACTTTCTTCCAAGAGTATAGATCGCAAAATAAGTTTGAGTGGGAGCCGAACCGTTGCCTGATAAACGTTTGTCTTACGAAGCTCGAATGACAATCAGCTAACCAACACGAACTCTGACCTCCGCCACCTACTCACAGATATGTCACTAACATAATAGATGCGTAAAACTTCTCTCGCGATTTTTTCGGAATTGCGAGAGTAGTGCGCTTTACTACCTGCACATTATGTTGTTTTAATGGCATACTAAAGGTGCACAAAATTTGAAGTAAATCTGTGATTCCAACGTCGCGGCGTCCCCTTGTTAGTAGACTCAATCAAGCAGGAGGAGTACTTATACAACTTTGAATATAAGGGTTGTCACAAAAAAATGTTGTCGAAAAAAATGGCTCTGAGCACTATGGGACTTAACTTCTGAGGTCATCAGTCCCCTAGAATTTAGAACTACTTAAACCTAACTAACCTAAGGACATCACACACATCCATGCCCGAGGCAGGATTCGAACCTGCGACCGTAGCGGTTGCGCAGTTCCAGACTGTAGCGCCTAGAAACGCTCGGTCACTCCGGCCGGTCAAAATGTTGTCGAGCTGAAGCACTATATCGCGTGTTTGACAAAGTGAAATGAGTCCGGTCGGACCCACTGACTTGAAAGGAATTCCAGACATAATTTTTAAATGTGTAGAACATGTACAGCGTGAAATGTAGAAAAATGAGAGAGATCAACAGAGATCGAACTTTTGTAGTTCACGTATTTAGTTTTTTGTTTTCCTTTATTGAATTTCGATTCCCCCCGAAGTGGGTTGGCTGGCAGCAGCTTAGCACGCTGCTCTTCAGCCTACAGAATTTTTAAAACATGAGAAGATAAGAAACAATAAAAGCAGGCGATAAAATGGTGACTTACATTGTAAAACGGCGGAAAATTGTGGAAAGTTAAAACATGAAACAAAGGGTTGGCGATGCTAATAAAATACACAGGAAGTAGACAGGTAAAATAGTAGACAGACAACTAAAAAACACGGCGACAGTCTGTTTTCTGTTTTCAAGAGATATAAAAATCACACCCACCTGCAGTTTGATGTCTATTCGCAACGTTTTAGAAAAGACGCACAACACTTAACAAACACTGGAAACACTGCACTAAAAAGTTGGGATGAAGATGACACACTACAGCCATGGACAGATGGGTGGGGGGGACCTGTGCGGATGAGGGGAAAAAAAGGGGGAGGAGAGGAAAAACGAAAGGGGCAGGGGAACGACGGAGAGAGAGGACTCATAAGGGGGAGGGGGCAGGGCAGATGCGAGAGGGAATGGGGAAAGGCGGAGGAGGGAAGTGCAAAAGGACTTGAGAGAGAGAAGGGTGGCAGAGAGAGGGGAGGCAGGGAAAAATCTGGATGGAAGGGGGAAGAGGGAGCTCAGGAAAAGGACAGAGGAAGGGAGGAGGAGGTCAGGATCAGAGTTGATAGGAAGGATAAATGGAGGGAGAGAGGGCAAATTCCGCGAGGGGGAGTTGACGGAAGCCACCTTGGGAAAGGAGATGAAGGGTGTAGAGATGGAGGGTAGGGCGGACACAACACTGAAGGTGCGGTTGAGGGCGGGGGTTGGCGACGACAGGAGCAACCAGGGGGTGAGGGGGATCAAGGCGGCGGGAGGTGTAGAGTATGTGGATATGTTCAAGGAATAGGAGCAGATGGGGGAAAGGAATCAGGTAATAGAGAATCCGCTTGGGGGACGCGAGGCGTATACAGAAGACGAGGCGGAGTGCACACCACTCAAGGACCTGGACGGACTTATAGAGTTTGGGGAGGGGGGGGCGGATATCCAGGCGGGACTGGCATAACAGAGGATGGGATGGATTAAGGATCTGTAGGTGTGGAGGATGGTAGAGGGGTTCAGCCCTCACTGTCTGGCCAGAGAGGAGTTTGAGGAGTCAGAGGTGATTGTGGGCTTTGGATTGGATAGAGCAGAGATGAGGGATCCAGGTGAGGTGACGGTCAATGGTGAAGCCAAGGTAGGTGAGGGTGGGTGAGAGGTGGACAGGACGGGAGCAGATGGTAAGGGAGAAATCAAGGAGCCAGAAGGAGCTAGTGGTACGACCTACGATGATTGCCTGGGGTCTTGGAAGGATTGATTTTCAGGAGCCACTGGTACACCATGTGGCAAAATGGTCAAGGTGATTCTGGAGAAGGCGTTGGGGCCGTTGGAGGGTAGGAGCGAGACTAAGGAATACGGTGTCATCGGCATACTGCAGGAAGTGTACTGGAGTGGCTTTGGGCCATATCTGCCGTGTACAGGAGGTAGAGGAGAGGGGAGAGGACAGAGCCCTGGGGCACACCTGCAGAGGGGTAGAAGATGCGGAAAACGGCGATATGAATGGTAACATAGGAGGGGTGGCGGGAGAGGAGGGAGGCAATCAGACGGACGTAGTTGACAGGAAGGGCGTAGGTCTGGAGTTTTAAACAGAAGACCGGGAACGTATTTAAGCATTAGATGGGTATTTTATAATTTTTGCCGAAAGTGATTTGTAGTACATTTTGTACGCTATTGTCAAGTGCAGCAGATGTAGTCATCTACTAACATTTGGGTGATCAAGCTGTACACAAATCCAGAATCTCATTGCTCTTCTGCCATCATCATTAACAGAGTTAACAGGAATATTTTACGCGCATCCTTTATCGTGAACATGCTGCGTGATTTGCGCCCGCATGCAGCCAACAACTGCCGCTGGAGAGCGCTGGAAGTCGCAGAGCGCTGTGGGGAGCGCGTGACGTCTCGTGAGGTCTAGCAGAGTGCGCAGCAGCCACGGCGGTCGCCACGTCTGGCGGGCTTCGCGGTGAGATACACGTCTCATGTCAGACAGGTGAACTATTTTGCTTTCATTATTTTGTGGAGGTTGCCATCCAACAAAAGTTTCGAAAAGGCTTGCAATTATTTTTAAAGTTTGTTGAACGTCGCTATGTTCTCTCATTTGGGAAATGTGGGAGCAGTCAATTGCGCTGCCTCAACGCATAAACACAGTTTCTAATATTAATACTTGACTTATTGTGTTAAGCCTTTAATGTAAGCTTGTGCATCCTAGTGAGCAGATTGTGATAGCATTTAAAACTTTTAAACTCGACCAATAACTGTACGAAATGTTGTTGTTGTTGTGGTCTTCAGTCCTGAGACTGGTTTGATGCAGCTCTCCATGCTACTCTATTCTGTGCAAGCTTCTTCATTTCCCAGTACCTACTGCAGCCTACATCCTTCTGAATCTGCTTAGTGTATTCATCTCTTGGTTTGCCTCTACGATTTTTACCCTCCACGCTGCCCTCCAATACTAAATTGGTGATCCCTTGATGCCTCAGAACATGTCCTACCAACCGATCCCTGCTTCTAGTCTTCTGAGAAGCTTCTCAGTTTTGGTTATTGATAACTTGATACCAGTGTCTGAGTTTAATTTGTACAGAACTGAAGATGATCACTGTGTGATCGAAAATCGATTCTGCTATCAATAAAACATCAATATTACGGCCAACGCTGACCTTCCTTTTAACTTCTATTCTCTTCTTGTCCAAACTATTTCTGGTCCATGTTTCACTTCCATACATGGTTACACTCCATACAAATACTTTCAGAAAAGACTTCCTGACACTTAAATCTATACTCGATGTTAACAAATTTCTCTTCTTCAGAAACGCTTTCCTTGCCATTGCCAATCTACATTTTATTTCCTCTCTACTTCGACCATCATCAGTTCTTTTGCTCCACAAATAGCAAAACTCCTTTAGTACTTTAAGTGTCTCATTTCCTAATCTAATTCCCTCAGAATCACCCGACTTAATTCGACTACATTCCATTATACTCGTTTTGCTTTTGTTGATCTTCATCTTATACCCTCCTTTCAAGACACTGTCCATTCCGTTCAACTGCTCTTCCAAGTCCTTTGCTGTCTCTGACAGAATTACAATGTCATCGGGGAACCTCAAAGTTTTTATTTCTTCTCCATTGATTTTAGTACCTACTCTGACATTTTCTTTTGTTTCCTTTACTGCTTGCTCAATATATAGATTGAATAACATTGGGGAGAGGCTACAACCCTGTCTCACTCCCTTCCCAACCACTGCTTCCCTTTCATGTCCCTCGACTCTTATAACTGCCATCTGGTTTCTGTACAAATTGTCAGGCGAACGGTCTACCCGACTGGAGGCCCTAACCACACGACATTTCATAGCCTTTCGCTCCCTGTATTTTACCTCTGCCACCTTCAGACTGTACGAAATAGTAAATATCAAATATTTGTTCCCCTGGAAACTGGTAACTGGGCAGCCCGCTACCAGGACTGGGTGAGCGTGTTAGCCGTTTGCCGATGTTCAACAGAGAACACCGTCACTCGTCCAGCAGTGCAGTTTCCACACGCTGGTTTTCCTGGACTGTGAATGTTTAAAACGTGGAAGGGTCGGGACTTGACTTCTGGACGCGCTTTTGCTGAGTTATAATAACATTTGCCGCGCGGGATAGGCGCGTGGTTTCAGGCGCCTTGTCACGGTTAGCGCGGAGCCTCCCCCCCCCCCCCCCCCTCCGTCGGAGTTTCTAGTCCTCCCTCGGGTATGGGTGTGCGTGTTGTCCTTAGCGTAAGTTAGATTAAGTAGTGTGTAAGCCTAGCGACCGATGACGTCAGCAGTTTGGTCCCATAGGAACTTACCATAAATTTCCATAAAAAGTAACATTTTACATCCTCCAGTCACGTTAATGTGACCACCTGTCAAAAGCCTGAATAACCACCTCTTGCCGCGCGGACGGCTGCGAGACGTGCAGGAGAGGCGTCTTCCGGAGACCCCCGACTGGAGTCTGGAGCCACGCTGTCTCCAGTGCGCCGACACCCGAGAAATCCAGCTGCGCTGGATTTATCGGGTGAAGATCTGTCGAGCCAACAGCCCGATTGAAGTGCTCCCGTAGAGTCCCGGCTGGTCATAGATCTAGAGAGTTTGGTGGCCAGGGCAATACAGTAAACTGATCCTTGTGCTCTTCGAACCACGCACATACACTGCGACCTGTGTGAAACGTTGCATTGTCTTGCTGGCAGATACCATAGCGCCGAGTAAAAATAAAATGTAGGGGTGGACATCGTCCCCAACGATAGATGCACACTCGCGTTGATTCCTGAATGTCGAGGTCACCCAGGGAATGGCATAAAAACTTTTCCCACATCATAACGCTCCCTCCTGCAGCCTGAACCCTTTGCTTTCGGATGTTTCATGCCATGCAAGCCAACGGCCATGTGTCCAATAGCGCATAAAACGTTAATTATCTGAAATAGCCAACTGTAACCAGTCAATGGATATCCAGTCGCGGAACTGGCAAGAAAAATCCTGTCTTCGCCGCCGAGGAACGGCAGATAGCATGGGTGAATGAACCAGGCACTTGCTGTGGAGACCCGTACGTAGCAGCGTTCGCTGAACGGTCGTTGAGGAGACGGTGGCCCCTTGCTTCATCTGGGAAGATCGATTCCTCAACATTTGCACGTCTATTCACTCATACACATTTCCAAAGCCCTCGTTCACACCTGCCATGTGTGGCCCGTAGTGCTCCACAGTTACCTCAGCTGTGGTTTCGGATACCGCCTTTGCACCACTCTCGATATACTTTAACCATGGCGCCAAGCGAAAAGTTTACATACTTAGCTGTTTCGGAAATGTTTTCACCCTTGGCCCTGAAAGCCAATGATCATGTCCTTCTTAGTGTCAGATAAACTGCTCCAGTTCTGCATTACGGCAGGTATTCTACTGTTTGCAGCGTCTCTCTCTCTCTCTCTCTCTCTCTCTCTCCCCCCCCCCCCCCCCCCCCCGAACATAGTGTGACTGTACCATGAAAAGTATCCTCTTTTATCAATCCAATAGTTACACTATGTGATCAAAAGTATCCAGACACCTGGCTGAAAATGACTTACAAGTTCGTGGCGACCTCCACCGGTAATGCTGGAATTCAGTATTGTGCTGGCTCACCCTTAGCCTTGATGACAGCATCCATTCTCGCAGGCATACGTACAGTCAGGTGCTGGAAGGATTCTTGGGGTATGGTAGCACATTCTTCACGGAGTGCTGCACTGAGGAGAGGTATCGATGTCGTTCTATAGGATTCAGGCCAGAAGTGATATGGAGTACCTGGCAGCAGGTGGCGGCAAAATACAGCTAATATGAAAGACGTATGTTTTTGGGGGTGTCCGGATACTTTCGATCAAATGGTGTATCTCCACTCAAACTGAGCATCAGGTGTTTCAGAGTGCTGATGCATGACGGGTCTACAGCAAGCAGCTGTGCTACAAGAGTGGACGATAAGGACACGAAGATCACGACAGTCTGACCGACATTTTCAGCTGACAGAACAAGATATATAATGAGTAGTGTAACAATGAGAAGTGAGTAATGAGAAGTAGCAGAAATGAGAATAGCGACAAACTTAACATCAGAATTGATTATCACGAAGTAGATGAAGTTAATGAATGAGCAATGACGAACAGAGCGAGAAGGATATAAAAAGTTGATTGACACTGGACAACACAAGTCTACTAGTATCAAACATAGGTCTTAATTTGAGGAAGGAATTTCTGAGAATGTTGGATCACAGCATTATATGGCACTGAGACATGGACTGTGGCTAAATCGAGACAGAAGAGCTAGAAGCATTTGAGATGTTGTGCTACAGAAGAATGTTAAAAATTAGTTTTGTTGGTTGGTTGGTCTAAAAGGTGGGGGGTGGGGTGGGGTGGGGGGGGGGGGGGAGGGACCAAACTGCTAACTCATCGGTCCCTCGTTCCGATTAAAATAATTCCAGAAGGGTGGGAGTAAAACAAACGAGACACACAAAACAAAGCTGGAAGAAAGGAAAAACCACAAGAACGACAGAAGGGCAAAAAACACTAAAATGGACAAAAGTGGACAAGAAAACCACAGAGAGCCGCAAGAAACAGATAGAAGGGATAAAAACAAAAGAGTGGATGTCCTTAACTGGCCGACCACGAGAATAATAAGGATAAGCCAGCCAATCTGTGACACATTGAAACATCCAGCCTAAAAGCACTAGGGTGGAGAACACAAAATGACAAAGGACATGCGCTAAAGCTTAGATAGAATGATAAAACCCACCCTCTCTTATAAAATGTAAAAGTAAATTACACGATGAGGCGTTGTCATTTAAAATTAATGGTAACGGGTAACTGAAGATTCCATCTTAGGGCAGCCAAAGAAGGACAGCTCACCAAGAAACGGGCCACTGTCAGCCGGGCGGCGCACCGACACTGAGGTGGCTCATCACTGCGCAGGAGAGAGCCGTGGCTCACCCAAGCGCGGCCAATGCAGACCCGATAGAGAACCACACAGTCCCTGCGAGCGGCCCGCATCGAGGTCTTCCACACATTCGTAGTCTCCTTAATGGCACACAGTTTGTTGCGCACACTGACGTTATGCCATTCCGTCTCCCAAAGCCGAAAAATTTTGCGGCGTAATGCTGAACGCAGGTCGGTTTCACAGATGCCGATCTCCATAAGCAGTTTCCGTGTAGCCTGTTTGGCCAGCCTGTCGGCTAGTTCGTTGCCTGGGATTCCGACGTGACCTGGGGTCCAAGCAAACATCACTGAATGACTGGATCGTTCCAGGTAATAGGTGGACTTATGGATGGTCGCTATCAAAGGATGACGAGGGTAGCACTAGCCTATAGCTTGTAGGCTGCTGAAGGAGTCAGTACACTGAAGAAACTTCTCCCCAGGGCATGAACGGATGTCCTCAAGAGCGCGAGATACAGCCACCAGCTCTGCAGTGAAAACACTTCAGCCATCGAGCAAGCAATGCTGTTCACTATGTCCCCCTTGCACATACGCGAAGCCAACGTGACCATCAGTCATCGAGCTGTCGGTGTAAACCATTTCAAGGCCTCGGTACATGTCAAGAACCGAGAGGAAGTGACAGCGGAGAGCCACGGGGTGAACCGAGTCCTTAGGGCCACGTGAAAGGTCCAGGCAAAGCCGCGACCTATGTTTACACCATGGAGGTGTACGTGAATGGATCTCGAGTATAGGTAATAAAGACAAGGACCCCAATTCGGATAGAATGGATCGGATGCGAACGGCAATTGTAAGCCCTGACCTGGGCTGCTGATGTGGGAGAGGAACTGCCATGGATGGGAAAAGGAGAAAGTAATGCGGATTAAGGAGTCAGTACACTGAGGAAACTACTCCCCAGGGCATGAACGGATGTCCTCAAGAGCGCCAGATATATACCCACCAGCTCTGCAGTGAAAACACTTCAGCCATCGGGCAAGCAATGCTGTTCAGTATGTCCCCCTTGGACATACGCGAAGCCAACGTGACCATCAGCCATCGAGCTGACGGAGGAGAACAACGAACATGTGTAATACACTCCTGGAAATTGAAATAAGAACACCGTGAATTCATTGTCCCAGGAAGGGGAAACTTTATTGGCACATTCCTGGGGTCAGATACATCACATGATCACACTGACAGAACCACAGGCACATAGACACAGGCAACAGAGCATGCACAATGTCGGCACTAGTACAGTGTATATCCACCTTTCGCAGCAATGCAGGCTGCTATTCTCCCATGGAGACGATCGTAGAGATGCTGGATGTAGTCCTGTGGAACGGCTTGCCATGCCATTTCCACCTGGCGCCTCAGTTAGACCAGCGTTCGTGCTGGACGTGCAGACCGCGTGAGACGACGCTTCATCCAGTCCCAAACATGCTCAATGGGGGACAGATCCGGAGATCTTGCTGGCCAGGGTAGTTGACTTACACCTTCTAGAGCACGTTGGGTGGCACGGGATACATGCGGACGTGCATTTTCCTGTTGGAACAGCAAGTTCCCTTGCCGGTCTAGGAATGGTAGAACGATGGGTTCGATGACGGTTTGGATGTACCGTGCACTATTCAGTGTCCCCTCGACGATCACCAGTGGTGTACGGCCAGTGTAGGAGATCGCTCCCCACACCATGATGCCGGGTGTTGGCCCTGTGTGCCTCGGTCGTATGCAGTCCTGATTGTGGCGCTCACCTGCACGGCGCCAAACACGCATACGACCATCATTGGCACCAAGGCAGAAGCGACTCTCATCGCTGAAGACGACACGTCTCCATTCGTCCCTCCATTCACGCCTGTCGCGACACCACTGGAGGCGGGCTGCACGATGTTGGGGCGTGAGCGGAAGACGGCCTAACGGTGTGCGGGACCGTAGCCCAGCTTCATGGAGACGATTGCGAATGGTCCTCGCCGATACCCCAGGAGCAACGGTGTCCCTAATTTGCTGGGAAGTGGCGGTGCGGTCCCCTACGGCACTGCGTAGGATCCTATGGTCTTGGCGTGCATCCGTGCGTCGCTGCGGTCCGGTCCCAGGTCGACGGGCACGTGCACCTTCCGCCGACCACTGGCGACAACATCGATGTACTGTGGAGACCTCACGCCCCACGTGTTGAG
Source organism: Schistocerca americana (assembly GCF_021461395.2). NCBI lineage: Eukaryota > Metazoa > Arthropoda > Insecta > Orthoptera > Acrididae > Schistocerca > Schistocerca americana. The sequence continues at coordinate 47,153,081 of NC_060126.1, forward strand.
CAATTCGGCGGTACGTCCACCCGGCCTCCCGCATGCCCACTATACGCCCTCGCTCAAAGTCCGTCAACTGCACATACGGTTCACGTCCACGCTGTCGCGGCATGCTACCAGTGTTAAAGACTGCGATGGAGCTCCGTATGCCACGGCAAACTGGCTGACACTGACGGTGGCGGTGCACAAATGCTGCGCAGCTAGCGCCATTCGACGGCCAACACCGCGGTTCCTGGTGTGTCCGCTGTGCCGTGCGTGTGATCATTGCTTGTACAGCCCTCTCGCTGTGTCCGGAGCAAGTATGGTGGGTCTGACACACCGGTGTCAATGTGTTCATTTTTCCATTTACAGGAGTGTATAACTGGCAAGCAGTTGTGCACACCTAACCTTCAATGGAGGGACTCCAGCCTCCACCACGACGCTGGTCACTGGACTCATCCTAAAAGCTCCCGTCGCTAGTCGAACGCCACAGTGGTGCAATGGGCCGAGTAAATGCAACGCTGAGGGCGCCGCCGAACCATAAACCAGACTCCCATAGTCAAGGCGGCATTGAACAAGGGCAGCAGCAGCGTAGAGCGATCTGCACCCCAGTTGGTGTTGCTCAGGCATCAGAGGGCATTGAGGTGCTGCCAGCACTTCCGCTTAATCTGACGAAGGTGAGGAAGCTAAGTCAATCGGGCGTCGAAAACCAGTCCTAAGAATCGATATGTCTCCACTACAGTGAGTGGATCGTCATTAAGGTAAAGTTCTGGTTTCGGATGAGTGGTACGACACCGACGGAAGTGGATAACACGCGACTTCCCAGCTGAAAACTGGAAGCCGTGGGTTAGAGCCCACGACTGCGCATGGTGGACGACGCTCAGCAACACCAGTACTGGAGCAGCAGTACGAAATGCAGAAGCCATCTGCATACAGAGAAGGTGAGGTGGACAGCCCTACAGCTGCTGCTAGGCCGTTAATGGCCACTAAAAATAGAGATACACACAATACAGAGCCCTGCGGACTCCATTCTTCTGGATATGGGGGGAACTATGGGCGGCACCAACCTGGACACGGAAAGTACGAAGCGACAGGTAATTTTGGATAAAAATCGGGAGCGGGTCTCGGAGACCCCACTGAGCCGTGTTGCGGCTCACGTTGGTGCTGTTGATAGGTTGCCATCGTGTAGTAGGGATAGTGACGTCTCGTTTTCTTCTTGTGTTTACTGGCGCTACTATGTCTGCTAGCATTGACTGTCCACGAGTGGCAGCAGCAACGGATATCGATATTTAGTATGGTGGTACTATCTTTGGAGGGACGTCAAGTGTTTTCCGGGTCGGAGTATGTTGGCGAGTTTGGTTGGGACGGAGCAGCAGTGAGGTCCGGCAGAGCAGGGACATGCCGGGACCACTGGCGGCACGCAGGCACTGCCGGATAGAGGGGCTGCAGTGGCGAGGGCCACAGACTCGTTGTCCACGTTTGAGTTGAGCGAACGTTATCCCAGTAGTGAAACCTCCACTATTTTGAGATCACGCCATTTGTTCGCTCACTGCTGCTCGCAGGGTCGCTGAGACGAAGAGCAACGAGTGGAGTGTTTGGAATTGGTGACATTAATTATCTGTCCTCCACTTCTTATTATTAGTCATTCACTTCCTTGTGTTATTATTATTGGTGAAGTTCAACAGACGGTATTTTCCTGCCTAGTGGCCGCTGACGCCCCAGTTACCTGCCCTGGAGGTTAGCGTATTTTCGCGCCACTGTCCCTCACCTCACCTTGCCGCTGCTGTCCGGTAAGGCGTGCAGTTCGACAGCCTCCTTGATTGTGGTTCGGATATTTTGTTTCTTTTGGACTACTTTGGTCGTTGTGGTTAATTCTGCTTCTAGATGTTCTAAACACTGCATTCTGAAGACACATTGTTGTTCGCGGGTTCCGCCTTGCCTGGGTTATTCCATCGTTGTATTGGTTATCAGGCGTTAGGTAGATTTTGCGAGAGTGTTGGTCTGCGTTTAAACTGTCACTAGTTTGTGTTGCCATCCGGTTAAGCGAATACAACTCTTGGCTGCCTGTCCCATCGTTTACGAAGTTGAGCGACTTTACCCAGGACGATCCTTGGAGCACTGCCTGAGGCCCACTTCCCTTTTGAGTTGGTCAGATTGTGACGATTGTTTGTTTTTTTAAAAATTGCTTTTGAATTATTATTGTTTGGGCTTTCAGCCGACAAATGGTTTGAATTTCTTGTTAATAAGGCCTTCAGCCGTGAGTGTAATTTGTCTTCAGAAGTTTTAATTAGACAAAATATCTTAACACTGAAATTGATGATTGTTCTTTAAATATCTCTGAAAGATGTTTAATTGCTTCTCAAAAATTTGCTATCAAGGTCTTCAGCCATCCGATTGTTTTTGAGTTATTACTATTAGGACCTTCAGCCGACAAATAATTTGAATTTCTGCACAATAAGGCCTTCAGCCGTGGGTGCAACTTGCTTAAGGATTTTTTAAATTAGAAATTGAGTCTTATCAGTCAAATTTGATAATTGTTCCTAATTCTCAACTTTATTTGCAATTGTTTCCAAATAAAGTGTACGTGATTAAAAAATAAAAAACTGAGCAACCAACGGTCCAACCGAATCCTGCCTGTCACTAAGTACCAGGTTTCAGTGGTAGCAGAGCGTGGTTACGGTTGTAATGTTGCCATTACAGATACCATTAGTTCCAATTGTAACTCTGTCAATGTTACACGATATTTGTCTTTCAGGTGACCAGTTCTAAGGCGGTCAGGCAGTGCCCCGGGATCGGCCTGTTGAGGAAGGACCAGCTCATTTATGAGCTGACGATAAGGCGCCAGCCTGTTGAGGGTAGTGTCCCGGACTTAGCCGCCCGTTTGCGTGCTACCGTTCTTCAGCCGGTTGAAGTCACGCCGGATGTTGCGGGTGAGACAGAAGCAGCTATTGAGTTTTTGTTTTGGGCTGTTAGGGGTCTTGAGGATACCATCGGCTTTTTGGAGCACATTCAACCTAGTGGCAGTTAATACATTTATCCAACCGGATAGCGGATTTTAGGACATTAAAGTTAGAGGATCGTTATAAGGAATCAACCACTGAATTGGGGTTCTTGATTAATGAATTGCAGTTTAAGATTATATTTTTAGAGGTTGATTGGAAGAGGACTGGGGAACAGGACTTGCTGTCTTCAGGGTGACGCACGAGCCAACCCGGGAATAATGCACTTATGTCTCCTGAGAGGTCAGGTGCAGCGTTTGCTAAATTGCCTAATCCTCTGGTGCATCTCTTTCGGGACATCACAGAATTAGTTATAGATCGACTCGAGGAAATGGAAAGCTTATACGGTTGTTGGTTCGCCTCGAGCAACACGTTGATGCCTTTGGCGTTACGCATCAAGTAGTTTTATCGCTATTGTATCCGTTAGCTAGAGGCGAATTGAGGACCCACGTATCCAGGGTCATGGAAGAGGGGTTTTCCTTTCAGCGGTTGAGGGAGCTTTTAACTAACGAAATATTGACCATGGGAGTCCGCGAACAGCTCGAGTGTCGTTATATTTGGCAGATGCAGCAAGATAAAGAGGAGTTACATCAATAGGTGGACAGAGTTAAGACGGCTTGCTTGGCCTTGTTAGTCGACTTGCCAGAACGGGAGTTAGTTTCTATTGTCCTGAGGGGAATGCGAGCGGCGGATAAGTCGCACTTTGTTTTTCGTGGTCGTCCCCTCCACCTGGGAAGAACTTCGGGCCGCCGTTGTAGCGACGATCCATGCCATGAAGTTAAGGCTCAGCCTGTGGGCGTTATCACGGAGAACTGCGGATTATCTACATCGGCTGAGTCTGCTAAAACGGAACAGCGGCGTTGCCTCAGGTGCGGTCGGACAGGTCATTCAGTTCGTTCTTGCGTTCAACCGTGTGCACTCAGAGCCAGTAAATAACGCCAGGCTGGGCAGCAACCTCGGGATCAAGCCTTTAAACCTTGGTGTGGCAGTGTCGCTGCTCGCTCATCACCTCCCCTGCCTTATGTTTGTTCTTGCGTAGGTGGCGAACCTATTTGTGCCTTTTGGATTCTGGTAGCTCCTTTTCGTTGTTCAGCTTGGAATGGTTTCTCGAATTTGGTCATCTTACGAGACATAGGTCGGTCCCTTCTTCGGTGCAGAGATATCGGGTTGCCAATGGGCAGGTGTTGCCTCTGCATGGTTGGGTCCGAGTAAGTATCTCTGTTGGGGATTTCTCGTGGGCCTTGTCTTTGGCCTTGTTTAAGGAGCTGCCGGTCGATTTGATTTTGGGATGTGATTTTATCAGTAAAACTGGTCTTGTCTTGGATTATTCCGTGTACATCTTCTTATTTAAGTTCGCTTCTGCTCAGAAGTTTGGGTTCTGTGAATGTGCTAAGTGTAAGGTGCATCGAAATGACGGCATGCTGTCTGTTGATGATAAGGTTAATGAGTTTGATCTCACCCATCTGTCTTCACAGTAGGCCTCTGAACTAGGGGGTTTGTTGCAGAGGTTTCCCGAGATTCTCTGTGATAGACTGGGGGTTACTAATGTTCTTGACTACCATATATCTGACCATATTCCCGTCAGACAGTCCCCATATCGTCTCTCATCGCCTAAGATGAAGATACTAAGAGGAAAGATCTCTAAAATGCTCGAGCAAGGAGTTATTAGGCCTTCTACATCTGCTAGTGCTTCCCCCATATTGCTTGCTCCTAGGGATCAGCTGCGGGGCTTTCGGCCTGTTATTGAATACCGGCACCTAAGCACCAAGGTTGTCCTCGAATCAGTTCCTTTACCTGATCTTCATAGCTCTTTTACTTGGTTTGCCGGCGCTAGTTGGTTCACTGTGCTCGATCTGAATCAAGCCTATTATCAGATTCCCTGAGCCGAAGAATGTAAACACGTTACAGCATTTTGTACTGATTCTAATCTGTTTGAGTTTAATAGGATTCTCTTTGGTTTGGCTACTGGAGCACTCGTTCTTACTCGTTTGCTGGATAATATTCTTGGAGACTTGAAATTAGTCTGTGTTTATAATTACTTGGACGTCTTGGTGATTTATAGCCGTTCGTTTCAGGAGCATTTGGAACACATCCAGCTAATTTTTGCCAGGTTGCAGGGGGCCGGTTTGACTGTTGAACCCAGTAAGGTGACTTTAGCCAGGCAGCAGGTATCGTTCTTAGGTCACCTGGTATCAGGTGCGGACTAAGGCATTGAGAGCTCTCCCACCACCTGCTGATAAACGCGGGACTGCCAGGTTCATAGGCATGGCGAATTATTTTAGGCGTTTTGTCCCTAATCTTACTCAGTTGGCGGCTCCTTTAAATGAATTGCGTCGAAAAGGGGTGCATTTTGAATGGGGACCTGCCCAAGAGGCAGCGTTTTAGCACATTATGGTGATACTATCTTTTGAGGGACGTAAAGTATTTTCTGGGTCAGAGTGTGTCGGCGAGTTCGGTGGGGATGGAGCAGCAGTGAGGCCCAGCAGAGCGTGGGAATGCTGGCACCACTGGCGGCACACTGGCGCTGCTGGATCGAGGGGCTGTAGTGGCGAGGGCCACAGACTCGATGTCCACGTTTGAGATGAGTGAACATTAATCCAGCAGTGAAACCTTCACTATTTTGAGATCACGCCATTTGTTCGAACATTGCTGCTCGCAGGGTTGCTGAGACAAAGAGCAACGAGTGGAAATTAATTAGTTCGCGAAATTAATTAGCCATCCTCCACTTCTTATTATTAATCATTGAATTCCTTGTGTTGTTATTGGTGAAGTTCAACAAACGGTATTTTTCTGCCTAGTGGCCGCTAACGCCCAAGTTACCTGCCCTGGAGGTTAATGTATTTTCACGGCAATGTACCTCTGCTCGTCTTGCCGCTGCTGTCCGGTAAGGCGTGTAGTTCGACAGCCTCCTTAACTGTGGTTCGGATTTTTGTTTCTTTTGGACTACTTTGGTCATAGTGGTTCCTTCTGCTTTTGGATGTTCTAAACACCGGATTCTGAAGACTCACTGCTATCTGCTGGTTCCGCCTTGCCTGAGTTATTCCATCGTTGTATTGGTTATCAGACGTTAGGTAGATTATGCAAGTGTGTTGGTCTGCGTTTGAAGTGTCACTAGTTTGTGTTGCCATCCGGTTAAGTGAATACAACTCTTGGCTGCCTGTCACATCGTTTACGAAGTTGAGCGACTTTACCCACGCCGATCCTTGGAGCACTGTCTGAGGCCCATTTCTCTCTTGATTTGGTCAGATTATGATGATTTTTTTTTAAAATTGTGTATGAATTTTTACTGTTTTGGCCTTCAGCCGACAAAGAGTTTGAATTTCTTCTTAATAAGGCCTTCAGCCGTGAGTGTAACTTGTGTTAAGAAATTTTAATTAGACAAAATATCTTAACACTGAAATGTTGATGATTGTTCTTTAAATATCTCTCGCAGAAGTTTAATTTCTTCTCAAAAATTTGCTATCCAGGCCTTCATCCGTCCAGCTGTTTTTGAGATATTACTATTGGGGCCTTCAGCCGACAAATAATTTGAATTTCTTTTCAAAAAGGCCTCAGCTGTGAACGCAATTGGTCTTAAGAATTTTTAATTAGATATTGTCCCTTAGTAGTGAAGTATTGATAAATGTCCTTTATTAAAAGTATTTTAGTATCTTTTGGAGAAATGTAACTGGTTCTTAAGAATTTGCTATCCAGTCCTTCAGCTGTCACATTGTTTTTTGAGTTAATATTAGTGGGTCCTTCAGCCAACAAATAATTTGAATTTCTGGTCAATTAGGCCTTCAGCCGTGTGCGCCACTTGCTTAAGAATTTTTTTTAAATTGGACAGTGTGTCTTAACAGTCAAATTTGATAATTGTTCCTTATTGTCAACTTTATTTTCAATTGTTTCCAAATAAAGTGTACGTGATTTTTTTTAAAAAAAAACAACATCTGAGCAACCAACAGTAATTGATTCTGGCCCTGTCCACACCGAATCCTGCCTTTCCCTAAGTACCAGGGTTCACCCACTCATACAATGTGACAAGGATATGATGGCGCAAGGTGGTGTCGAAAGCTTTTTGTAAATCAAAAAAGACGGCAACAAGGTGTTGGCGTCATGGTAGGCTGTTTGGATGGCAGACTCGAGGGACACAAGATCATCAGTGGTAGAGGGACCGTAGCGGGAACCGCCCTGGCACAGAGCCAGTAGACCACGTGGCTCCAGGACCCAACCCAACCCTCTGCGGCTGATGGACCTACAGCTATCCACATCAAGTGGGTTTTTACTGGGTTTGAGCACCGGTATGGTGGTGCTCTCCCGCCACTGCTATGGAAAGACGCCATCGTACCAGGTCCGTTGAAGATGATGAGGAGATGTGATTGTAGTCAGACGAGAGATGTTTAATCATCTGACTGTGGGTCAGATCTGGCCCAGGAGCTGTGTCAGGGCAGTGTGCAAGGACACTGAGAAGCTCCCACTATGTAAATGGTGCATTATTGGGTTGACTGTGGCGTGTAATGAACGAGAGGACATTCCCTTCCATCCGCCGTTTGAGAGTGTGAAAGGCTGAGGGGTTATTCTCTGACGCAGAGCATAGCACTCAGCAAAGTGCTGGGCAATCGCGTTTGCGTCGGTAGATGATACGCAATCGATGGTAACACCAGTGACACCTGTTGGGGTCTGGTACCCAAAAACACGTCTGATCTTCATCCAGACTTGGGAAGGTGACGTATGGCACGCAGAGGTCGAGACATACCTCTCCCAACACTCCTGTTTCCGTCTCTTTATATGGCGAACGCGGACACAGAGCTGTTTAAAAGCAATTAGGTGCTCTACGGAAAGATGCCGCTTATGTCGCTGAAGAGCTCGCCGCCGCTTTTTAATTGCATCAGCGACTTCCAGCGACCTTCAAGGTACTGACTTTCGCCGGGGGCACCCTGAAGAACGAGGGATCGCCTTTCCCGCCGCAGAAACGATCGTTTTAGTCGCCTGCTCAACCACAACATCGATGACGGCATGCGGAGGAGATTCAGTGGTGACAACAGAGGTGAAGGCGTCCTATTCTGCCTTGTTGAGAGCCCATATGGGTAGGCTTTCGTGGGCATGACGCTGGGGGAGTGACTGGAAGATTGGGAAGTGGTCACTACCACACAGATCGTCATGTGCTCTCTAGTGGATAGACAGGAGAAGGTCTGGACTGCAGACCGAGAGATCAATGGCCGAATATGTGACATGCACCACACTGAAATGCCTGGGGGCATCATTATTTAAGAGGCAGAGGTCGAATTGTGACAGTAAATTTTCAACACCTCTACCTCGGCCAGTAAGCATGGTGCCATCCCACAAGGGGTTATGGGCGTTAAAATCTCCCAAAAGTAGGAAAGGTTTAGGGAGTTGAACAATCAGTGCAGCCAATACGTTCAGGGGTAGTGCACCATCTGAAGTGAGATATTTGTTGCAGACAGTTATTTTCTGCGTCGTCCGTATCCTGACAGCCACTGCTTCAAGAGGAGTTTGAAGGGGGGCACAGGTTCACTGCATACCGAGTTCAGGATATAGACGCAAACTCCACCTGGCATTCTATTATATTCGCTACGGTTCTTGCAATGTCCCCTGTAGCTGTAAAGGGCAGGGGTCCGCATTGCTGGGAACCAGGTTTCCTGAAGAGCAATGCAAAAAGCAGGTGTGAAGCTTAACTACTGCCGTAGCTCAGCCAGGTGGTGGAAAAAACCGCTGCAATTCCACTGGAGGATGACTTGATCGTGAGGCTGGGAAGGCATGGAACATTCAATGAGGCAGTTTACGCCTCAGGGCCACCTGCTGCCACCGACTTAGTTCCTGAGCAATCTGAGGGTCTGGCGAGGTCTGGGTGCTCAGTGGACGCCAGGATCTCCACCTCATCCTCAGAGCTAGTAAGTAGCAGTGATGTGGGTGCCACCAAAATTCCCTTGGTCTTGGGAGTTTTATTTTTGGATTTCTCTCACTGCTCCTTGGGTTTCACTGGCTGGAAGAGCTTTACTGATTCAGCCTCCAGACTGAGGATGATGGTAAAGCCCTATGACCAGCGGCCTTTGGACACTTCAGCCCCTGGTGGGTGTCATCTTGCCCACTAGTAGAAAACTGGGAAGGGAGGCACCCAAGGGACCCCTCCCTAGCGAGAGGAGCTGAAGAAGACTTACTTACGCTTCTTCAGCTGAGACGTGAGGACTGGTGTCCTCGATGGTTGGGGGGCAGTACTCCTGAGGCAGGAGTAATCTTATGGCCCTGAGAGCCGACTGTAATTCGTGGAACTGATAGGGCTACAACTGTTGTTGTAGCGGCGGCAAAGGAGGAGGTCATAGCCACAGGATGTAGGTGCTCAGATTTCCTCTTAGTCTCAGTGTAGGTCAGTCAGTCCAGGGTCTTGTATTCCATGATTTTCCTTTCTTGCTGTAAAATCCTGCAGTCTGGCGAGTCAGGTGAATGATGCTCTCCACAGTTCACACTGATGGGAGACGGGGCACATAGAGTATTGGGATGCAAAGGACGTCCACAATCTCGACATGTGATGCTGGAAGTGCAGCAGGAAGATATATGGCTGAACTTCCAGCAATTAAAGCACCGCATCGGGGGAGGGAATATGGCTTGACATCATAGCGGCAGGACATCACCTTGAACTTTTGGGGCAATGCGTCACCCTTAAAAGCCAAGATGAAGGCACTGGTGGCAACCTGATCATCCCTCAGACCCCAATGTACGCGCTGGATGACGTGAACACCTCATCGCTCTAAGTTGGCGCACAGCTCGTCGTCAGACTCTAAAAAAATGCCCCTATGGAATATAATACCCTAGACCATATTTAACGTCTTATGGGGCGTGATGGTAACAGAAACAACTCACAGCTTGTCACAAGAGAGCAATGCCTGTGACTCGGCAGGTTTGCGTTTTTTATCAAGACTGCATTTTGGACAAGCCCCTCCACCTCCCTAAACTTGTCCTCTAATTGCTCTACAAAAACTGAGGCTTCATCAAAACAAAGGAGTCACCACCAGCTTTCACACATACGAGGTACTGGGGTGAATAAGGTTTGCTGCCATCCTTAGTCTGGAGTTCCTCCCTTGGTGTGGCCAGGGAGACTCAAATGGCTCTGAGCACTATGGGACATAACTTCTGAGGTCATCAGTCCCCTTGAACTTACAACTACTTAAACATAACTAACCTAAGGACATCACACACATCCATGCCCGAGGCAGGATTCGAACCTGCGACCGTAGCGGTCATGTGGTTCCAGACTGTAGCGCCTAAAACCGCTCGGCCATCCCGGCCGGCTGGCCAGGGAGGGGAATGATTTAGGGTCATACTGCCTTGCATTGAACTGAGACTTGGAACGCTTAGAGACTGCTGGTGTTTGAGCACCAGCAAGTGATGACGCGGTGCGCTTCATCGCCACCTAGTCTGACCAGGGACCCTCCCCACGGGCGCCACCCAGCCGCAGCAATAGCCACCTGGCAGGATGGCCATTGCCGGGAGTCCTGATACCCCAGGGTGATAGGTATCTACTCCTTGGCATACTTGGGGAGTCAACGGCGCAGGCATCAGCAGAGTGATCCCTGTGTAGTCAGGGGGCTACAACCAACAGGGTACATGGCGGCCCCACCACAACGGACTGGCTACCGTGCTGGATATGAGGTGCAAAGATGTCCATACTCATCATCGGCTCAGAAAACGACACTGCACAGTGGATGGAAGGAAACGCACCCAGGAAGGTGTCCTCGCCCAAGAGATGGAGAATGAGAGGAACCGCAAAGCCACGATGACATATGATGCTGAAGGTCTCAGTGCATGATGGACATGATGCACCATGTAAGACACCCTTCCCCAATTGGCTCGCTCTTCGGAATAATTTGGCAGAATGGAGGTCAAAACCTACATGGAACTATCACATAAAGGCCAAAACGTGTAAGACTCCTTTTAGTGGCCTTATACTACAGGCAGGAATACCTCGGGCCCATTCTAACCCCCGGACCTGCAGGGAAGAAAAATTAGGTGGACTAATCAGGCAAGGAATTAGAAGGTTTTTCCCACAGAATCGTCGAGGAAAGGAACGTCTGGAAAGCACTGACAAGAAGAAGGGATAAGATGAGAGGACATGTGTTAAGACATCACAGAATTACTTCTGTGGTACTAGAGGGAGCTGTTGACGGCAAAAACTATAGAGGAAGACAGAAATTGGGATGTATCCAGCAAATAATTGAGGACATAGGTTGCAAGTGCTACTCTGAGATAAAAAGATTGGCACAGGAGCGGAATTCGTGGCGGGTCACATCAAACCAGTCAGAAGACTGATTACTAGAAAAAAGCGTTACAAAGATTGGTTCAAATGGCTCTGAGCACTATGCGACTTAACTTCTGAGGTCATCAGTCGCCTAGAACTTAGAACTAATTAAACCTAACTAACCTAAGGACATCACACAAATCCATGCCCGAGACAGGATTCGAACCTGCGACCGTAGCGGTCGCTCGGCTCCAGACTGTAGCGCCTAGAACCGCACGGCCACACCGGCCGGCTACAAAGATTGGTATCCATACCCACTCTGTAAGGAAAGTGATGTTAGCATAAATTGCTCCTAGTCACAAATGAAAAGTCCGTATTCTAGTACGGTGTGTATCGGATGAAGTTAAGATGTTGATTTTAATGCTTGCCGACCGTTGTGGCTAAGCGGTTCTGGCCCTTCAGTCTGGAACCGCTCAACCGCTACGGTCACAGGTTCAAATCCTGTCTCGGGCATGGATGTGGGTGATGTCCTAAGGTTAGTTAGATTTAAGTAGTTCTAAGTTCTAGGGGGACTGATGACCTCAGATGTTAAGTCCCATAGTGTTCAGAGCCATTTGAACCATTTTTTAATGCTGCAGATGTTCTACATAGTCTCACCCACTTCCATACAACGCACATAACCATGTAAAAATGTCAGAAAAGAATTTCTTTGGGGTATGAGATATTGTTCAACTCGCGCGTCACATTCACATCTTCTTCGGTCTTGGCGAACCATCAAAGATCCATTCTGCACTTTGTCGTTACGTGTTAGGTTCGTGTTGGTAGCACCTAGTCTCGTTACCCAAGAAGAGTTTTTACGGACGAGAACTGTCCACGTTTTTCATTTCAGTCAAGACTCGGCAGGTGTGCTGGTGTCGTTGTTCATGTTCCGCGCTTAAGGTATGCGGAACAAACTTTGCACACACTTCTCTCTCCTTCAAAATATTCTGGATAATGCCTTGAACACTGGATTTGGAGATATATAGTTCGTTGCTCTATTGCGACTTGTGACGCAACAACATTGACATACTCGTCCACACGTTCACTACTTAACACTGCCGGCTCACATCAGACGGGGCAAACGAATACTTATCGTTTACAGCTGTTAGCTCAAGCTGCTACTGTAGTTACTGCACTGACGTCGCTTATTCGCCAGGATAGGTTCTTGACGGACGATGTACATAACTTTTCCAAGTCTCTAAGAGGCCGGATGAGAGTGACTTACAAAGTCGCAGGTCGGATGACGATGACTTACAAAAATACTCGAAGTGACGCGCGCTCCATCGAAACAGAATTATCTGTCCTTTTGTTATACGCTACTGACAAGTACCGCGTGGGAGCATCCCCTTATTTTTCCTCATTTGTTTTTCTTTATATTTATAATATTGTGAGAGAGGTATTTCAAATATTATTCAGTAAAACGTGGGTGCAGCTTGTAAAATTCCAGTGCTGCATTTCGGTGTTAATATTTAACGCGCGTGCGCTGATTGCAAACACGTATTCGCTCTCATGCGCCATCGGATAGGAACCGCCTCGAGTCTGTTTATCCTCCTCGCTCGATACACGCGTTTACTCCGATGTTTTAAAATGTCCGATTAATGGTTCGAAATTAAATGTAAACAAATTCATTTCATAACATTAAAGTAATAGAGAGCTGCTTCTGCAGCGAAAAATATGTCGTTGACAGCGCTCCCTTTACAAAACTATTGTTACAGGGAGAAGGAGATATAAATTTTAAATAGCACTGAAATACAGTATTTTAGGAATTGGCTTTATCTGATACTTGGTGAGTTTATTGTATACGACATTACGTATGAATAAAGAGTTACGGCACGACGTACAAGAAACATAACAAGAAAGACGACCTTGCCGGTTACTTAGCAAAGAAAACAACTCGGAAAGAAAGTCTTCACACGCTGATAAAGAAACAGTATGAAACTCAGAAAGAAAGAAAATAGACTAATTCCTCTAAGCGTTTCCACACCATCTTCTGTTATTCCCCTAACTTAGTATTATTTTAGCTGCTAACTATTGGTCTGAATCAAGCAAGGCTTCCATTACATATGTGTAATCTGAACTAAATGATTGTGACTTCTGAGGTACGAAACAGTCTGCTTATTTAATACACAGCAGAATGTTCTGTCCTTGTTGCTATCGGTGACGACAGAGCCTTCGTCAATATATACAGAGATGCCAGACAAGAGTGTGATCAAAAAGTTTATTACATTTCCCCCACAAATCGCTTTCCGAAGTATGAGCTGTAGATAAAGTTCTCGGAACGGCTTTTTAACTGTTTCTCTAATCTTCGACATTCATGCTTACTGTTCTGTAGCTATAGAACACATCGTGAGACAGTACCTACAATTAAATCTCCAAGCAAACGCTTACAAAATTTATAAACTTCATTCTGCTACGTGATCTGTGTGTATGAGGATGAGAATTCGTGAAGTAACAGTAACAGCGAATCATTTTAAGGAAAATTCCATCGCTAGATCCGGTTTTTCCACTTTACATAGGGTAGTCATAGATTCTTAATCATCACTAATTATCCATTTTACTGGATTATACATTTTTAGTAAATGCAACGGCCAGCCACTTTCTTACGTATTTTTATTTAAGCTAAGCTGCGTTTTGTCCTTTCACCCATCTTCTGTTAGCATAATACATTTCTGGGTCTTCAGTCAGTACATAGTTACAACATAGACAGCAGACTGGATGCTGCAGCTGTTCCGTGTAAAATAACGATTTTGTTAGCTACTATATTTCGCTAGTTGTATATTTACGTATATTGCCTTTTCACTATACTTTCTTTCCACTCTGTTTGTTTTAGAGTGTACTGACTTTCTTCTCTTCTTGTTGCAGAATAAAAAGTAAGTACACCTACAAGACAATATATCGTAAATACACAACTTGCGAAGTGTGTTAGCTAACAAAATCGTTATTTTGCACACGCCAGCTGCAGCATCCAGTCTGCTGTCGATGTTCTAACCAAGAGTCAAATATGTACCACGCTAATTGAAGATGGGTGACAGGCCGAAACGGTTCTTAGCTTAAATAAAAACATATTACAAATTGGCTGCTCGCTGTATTTGCTAAAATAACTTAATTATCACTGCGAAAATGTAATCTCACCTAAATAATTTTGAATTCTTTTGGCAGGTATATGTTTCCAGTATTGCCACACTTTCAAATCATCACGTCACTGTACAGAAGCAAGGTGACAGAGGAGGAAGAACAGAGTGGTGGCGGTCATTGGTAAAGTGAAGTATTGCACGAGAATTTGTTTTCTGTTGTTGGAAGGGAGCAGCGCTAGAGCAATCAGTCGTGAGTTGGTGGAACTGTATGACAACAGCGCAGCATCAGACGACACGCCGATCAGGTGGTGCAGACGCTTCTAGGATGTTAAACCACTTCTGAACAACGGAGAACGAAGTGGCAGACCACGGCTGTTTGAACAACAGTGAATCGCCATAGGAATGGCGGCTTCGGTGTTCGAAGACCGGCGTATCAGAATCGACGCGTTAGTGCAAATGTCGGTCACGGATAAGTTTTGGACATTCTGAGGTGTGGGGTTGATCTGTTATTCTGTTATTCTGCGCAATGGATTAATCTGAGATGTGCCCTTTACCCTGTGGCTCCTTCAAGATGCAATTTCCATCCACACACTACTACAGAAGTCAGACAGACGCTCCTAACGTTCTAAAGAGAAATGCCTGAAAAACTTTCAGCAATAAATATCTTCTGGAGTTGTCCGCTGTAAGGAAATGACACAAAAATTGACAAAATTTGTTACGTAACTAGTAGGATACTTGGGTACTGGAGTAGTGCTAGTTAGTGTAAGAAAAAACATAAAACTAACGAAAGTTATTATTTATTTTGCAAAATTCTGAGAAATCACAATGGCACTTTTAGTTATGAATTGAACAAGTTATATCCTGGTTCTTTTCGGAATGTGAAGTTACCTCTCAAGGATAGGATTCGCTAATGAAATTTCTATACAAACTTTAAGATGGTTGTTCACTTGGCAGAATGGCTGAAAGGCGCGCCTACTCAACTTGAATAATTATCCTTTAGAATGTTGCTAGGTACGGTCGAGGCTGTCGCGTGTGAAATGCCGTGAAGTGTACTGTTATGGAGGAAATATGGCCGGCCCGTGTGTCCGAGCGGTTCTAGGCGCTTCAGTCTGGAACCGCGCGACCGCTACGGCCGCAGGTTCGAATCCTGCCTTGGGCATGGATGTGTGTGATGTCCTTAGGTTAGTTAGGTTTAATTAGTTAGTTCTAGGCGACTGATGACCTCAGAAGTTAAGTCGCATAGTGCTCAGAGCCATTTGAACCATTTTTGAGGAAATATAGGGCTCGCAATAGCTGTAGCGCACAATACCGTAAGCTGGGATGACTGCTGTCTGCGCCACTCGCTGCTGACAAATAAAATAACTCTCGTTCTATCTGGATTGATCTTCGCCAATCAAACTCTCCCTATGCCTTGATGAAGTCAAGGATTCCTATTCGCCCCTAGTCTAACTATTGGCGTGGTACACCGGTTAGATAACCAGTCCACCATGATGCCACTCAAAAAATTCGCTCGCAGGCGTTTAACTATAACTCTGTCCGTTCACATTGCACAATAAGTGTGTTGGCCAACACAGTGAACAACGCTTAATCGCAAGGACTCAATATAGAGTAGTACTTCGATTCGCTCTCGACAGAGGTGCTCTCCCAGTGACGTACTGAGGAGAGACCTGTTCCTCGCTCCAAGAGCGACAATGGAACGGCGCCTGTCCATGCCAGACGTGAAGGGGTATATCTTTCGGTCTCTCCCATTACTCCTTCAGCTCAAGGCGTCAGAAATATCGTCTGCCAATCAGCATTGCTCTTCTAAACGGGAGAATGACGTTTCGTTTAAGGCGACGAATCCGGAAACCTGTAGCATTGTCGTTTGGCGTTTGCTGTCTCCCTGTGAAAATCTCTGAAACTGCGTGCTATGTGTAAAGAATGCGTAGGCTGGCCGCTCCCACACAGTGTAGCGGAATTTGCTTTTAAGCTGAACACGGGGTTGTTCTGCCCTTTCACTCGGGCCCACACTGTCCGCCACATGGGCTGGGGTTGTCCTCTGAAGGGACCGGGGTTCCGGTGTGCGGTTTCTCTCCCGAACTAAAAGCTTCTGCGACCGTCCTGTCTGGAATGTATGTGTGTACGCCAGCCTCGAGTATTTCAACCACGGTGCGCTTACTTGTTAATTGCATATCGTTTACATGAATTCACACAACATTGACTTTATCTTATCGAGTTTGGGTTCGAATGAAGCGTCTTGATGTGCGGAATACGATTGTGAGGGCGGAATATGTAAGCAATGAAGGTCGGGAGACCACGACGCCTGACAACATGTGCACGTCATTCTGAACCTGAGAGACGTCGCCAGCCGCTGGGTCCCACGGCTGCTCACAGCCATTCAAAAAGCCCGTGTAACCGAGCCAGCAGCCGAAACGTTGCAACTGTCTCAGGCTAATCCAACTGACTTCTTTAGCCGCCTAATCGCCATGGACGAGAGCTGCTGTATTGCTGTGACTCCGAGACAAAGGAGAAGAGCAGACAGTGGTTCAAATGGTTCAAATGGCTCTGAGCACTATGGGACATAACAGCTGTGGTCATCAGTCCCCTAGAACTTAGAACTACTTAAACCTAACTAACCTAAGGACATCACAAACACCCATGCCCGAGGCAGGATTCGAACCTGCGACCGTAGCAGTCGCACGGTTCCGGACTGCGCGCCTAGAACCGCGAGACCACCGCGGCCGGCTAGCAGACATTGGTAACACGTGAACACACCACTACCGAAAAAGGCGAAAATCTAGCCATCATCGGACAAGATGCTGATTTTCCTGTTTTCCTGCCAGTAGACCATTCTCGTACGAGGCAACCTGTTAGAGGAGCACATTACCAAAGTCTGCTGTTGAGGTTACAGGAGTCTGTCAAGACGAAGCATCGCTGAATTCTGACCAAGTGGGAGTTTTTGTTCCGTTACATCTTCCCAGCTCATTCTGCGCAGAACATATTCAGCCGTGCGTCTTATTTCGGCTATCAAATTTACCCTCGCTTCCGTTTTCTCCTGACATGGATCCCAGTGCGCCGGCCGCGGTGGCCGTGCGGTTCTAGGCGCTACAGTCCGGAACCGCAGGACTGCTACGGTCGCAGGTTCGAATCCTGCCTCGGGCATGGATGTTTGTGTTGTTCTTAGGTTAGTTAGGTTTAAGTAGTTCTAAGTTATAGGGGACTGATGACCTAAGATGTTAAGTCCCATAGTGCTCAGAGCCATTTGAACCATTTTGATCCCAGTGCTTCCTTATTTTCCTCGACTGGAGAAATCATTGGGTGGTAATCCTTCCCAGAATGACGACGAGGAGATTTCCGAGACTGAATGTGTCTTGAACATCCAAGGTATAGAGTTTTAAAGGCGGAAACTTCTTTGGGCTCGCGTTTCTATCACTTTAGTTATTCATATTGCACTATATGAACATGTACAATTAGGACACTTACAACCCAGTTGGAAAGTGTGCTTATGAAAGAAGGTTGGAAGCGGCCAAATACTGAGTTCATTTGTATCTAATTGCACGGAGTAATTTTAGGAGAAGGGATTGGGTTTGTGCGTGGTAGAACGTTTTGTTTGCACTACTGGCCATTAAAATTGCTACACCAAGAAGAAATGCAGATGATAAACGGGTATTCATTGGACAAATACTAGAACTGACATGTGATTACACGCAATTTGGGTGCATAGATCCTGAGAAATCAGTACCCAGAACAACCACCTCTGCCCGTAATAACGGCCTTGATACGCCTGGGCATTGAGTCAAACAGAGCTTAGATGTCGTGTACAGGTACAGCTGCCCATGCAGCTTCAACACGATACCACAGTGCATCCATAGTACTGACTGGCGTATTGTGACGAACCAGTTACTCGGCCACCATTGACCAGACGTTTTGAATTGGGGAGAGATCTCGTGAATGTGCTGGCCAGGGCAGCAGCCGAACATTATCTTTATCCAGAAAGGCCCGTACAGAACCTGCAACATGCGGTCGTGCATTATCCCTCTGAAATGTAGGGTTTCGCAGGGATCGGATGAAGGGTAGAGCCACGGATCGTAAGACATCTGAAATGTAACGTCCACTGTTCAAAGTTCCGTCAATGCGAGCAAGAGGTGACTGAGACGTGTAACCAAGGGCACCCCATACCATCACGCCGAGTGATACGCCAGTATGGCGATGACGAATACACGCTTCCAATGTGCGTTCATCGTGATGTCGCCAAACACGGATGCGACCATCATGATGCTGTAAACAGAACCTGGATTCATCCGAAAAAATGACGTTTTGCCATTCGTGCACCCAGGTTCGTCAGTGAGTATACCATCGCAGGCGCTCGTGTCGGCGATGCAGCGCCAAGGGTAACCGCAGCCACGGTCTCCGAGCTGATACTCCGTGCTGCCGCAAACGTCGTCCAACTGTTCGTGCAGATGGTTGTTGTCTTGCAAACGTTCCCATCTGTAGACTCAGGGATCGAGACGTGGCTGCACGATCCGTTACAGCCATGTGGATAAGATGCCTGTCATCTCGACTGCTAGTGATACGAGGCCGTTGGGATCCAGAACGGCGTTCCGTATTACCCTCCTCAACCCACCGATTCCATATTCTGGTAACAGTCATTGAATCTCGACCAACGCGAGCAGCAATGTCGCCATACGATAAACCGTAATCGCGATAGGCTACAATCCGACCATTATCAAAGTCGGAAACGTGATGGTACGCATTTCACCCCCTTACACGAGGCATCACAACAACGTTTCACCGGGCAACGCCGGTCAACTGCTGTTTGTGTATGAGAAATCGGTTGGAAACTTTCCTCATGGCATCACGTTGTAGGTGTCGCCACCGGCGCCATCCTTGTGTGAATGCTCTGGAAAGCTAATCATTTGCATATCACATCATCTTCTTCCTGTCGGTTAAATTTCGTGTATGTAGCATATCAGCTTCGTGGTGTAGCAATATTAATGGCCAGTAGTGTAATAGCTACGTCTGCAGCTAAGCGGAGGGAAGCTCGCCGGCTGGAATTAGCGAAAACGGCACTAAATGGAGTCAGGACAGAGAACACGGGCACTGGCACAGGTATATCAAGCGGGCCCGTGGCAGTCGGTCGCTTCTTGTGCCCAGAGTTTGGCAAACGGGTGCACATGGCACAACGGCAGCCACGTGCAGAGAAGTGCTCTTAGCCGGCCACAGTACACATTGTCCCACAGGATTACAGCAGACTTTTTTACAACTTCTCTAGCTGAGTCACTCTGGTAGTTGATCCCTGTATAGCAGAGTCCATTCTTCAGATTCTGTGGGTATCCACCCGATGTTTTTCTGTGGATCATTCTATCTGCAAGGGTCGTGAAAACATTTCGCCTCTATGGCTGAAATGAGCTCTTGTGGCAGGACTCCCGACACACTTTTTCTGGGGTAGCCGTTGCGTTCTTTGAACTCTCGTAGGCGCCGATGCCAAGCGGTTTCCCACACGACTAGAGAAACAGTGTCTCGATTGGGAGTCTGATGCTGACTCCAGAAGAAGTACCACGGGGCGTCTGTTGTCTGTCGTGATAAGCGACACCACCAGAGCGCAGGGATTTGCTTGGCTTGCGGAGGGAGGCTGTACTGAGAGAGGAGATGGTGGTGGTAAGTTCCTATAGGACCAAACTGCTTAGGTTGTCGGTCCCTAGGTTTACATACGACTTAATCTAACTTTAACTTGCGCTAAGGACAACACACACACCCGTACACTAAGGAGCACTCGACGGGCGCAGCCGCGTGAACCGTGGGAAGGCGCCTCTGACCGCGCGGCTACCCCGCGCGGCGAGGAGAATTATATGCGATTGGCGTAAAAGAAGTGCTGCTGCATTTCGATTGGTAGTTTTAGTTTTTCGAAAGTACTCCACGTGAACTACGTTTTGTAAGTGATAATGAGGAGAACCGAGAAAAGGAAATTCGCGCTTTGACCATCAGTATAGTCAGATCGAATATTCGGGCGACAACTTGGATCCACATTGCATTGTGGGTTCGGAAGACGCGCTCACAGATCATGCGGTAAGAGAAGGAGACTGAGGTTCGCCGTTCGAGTCGATAAAGAGGCGCGTTGCAGACTCCTGCAGGTACACGGTGAGCATTTTGCAGCTCCGGTGCGTTCGGAACCTTTAGGGCGAATTCTCACTGTCTATGCCTTGCTCTTTCAAAAAGCAGCCGTCGCTGTTCAGTGTTTGGATGTAGTACTAGCTTGCAGGTTTGTAGTTCACAATTACAGACAACCGAAATACTCGAAGATTCAGTCAGGTCGCGGTATAACTTTGTCAACCGCACTTTACATTACAAGGATGTTACAACAGAATTAATGTTTGCTTATTTCTGTTTATGTATGGAGCCACTCATGATTTCTGTGCAGCAAATCTATCGTTATCCTGAATGACCTATCTTATTCCAGAAAATACCATTCCATTATCATTTATTAATTTTGTTTATCTTTTGGGAGACAGTACGAGTTGTTTTGTAGTGTAATACATTGCGTCAACTTCAGTTGCACGGCTATGGCCCAAATCAGTCGTTTGCATATAAATCTTTCGTTGCGATCAGTTTCACAGTATGGGTTTCGAAAAAGACGATCGCGCTATTCGTCCACAAGACTCAGAGGGCCATAGACACGGGTTCCCAGGTAGATGCCGTGTTTCTTGACTTCCGCAAGTTATTCGATACAGTTCCCCACAGTCGTTTAATGAACAAAGTAAGAGCATATGGACTATCAGACCAATTGTTGCGATTGGATTGAAGAGTTCCTAGATAACAGAACGCAGCATGTCATTCTCAATGGAGAGAAGCCCCCGCAGGGGAGTGTCGTAGGACCTTTCCTATTCACAATATATATAAATGGCCTTTTCGATAACATCGGAAGTTCACTGAGGCTTTTTGCGGATGATGCTGTGGCATATCGAGAGGTTGTAACAATGGAAAATTGTAGTGAAATGCAGGAGGATCTGCAACGAATTGGCGCATGGTACAGGGAATGGCAATTGAATCTCAATGTAGACAAGTGTAATGTGCTGCGAATACATAGAAAGAAAGATCCCTTATCATTTAGCTACAATATAACAGGTCAGCAACCGGAAGCAGTTAATTCCGTAAATTATCTGGGAGTAGGCATTAGGGGTGATTTAAAATGGAATGATCATATAAAGTTGATCGTCGGCAAAGCAGATGCCAGACTGAGATTCATTGGAAGAATCCTAAGGAAATGCAATACGAAAACATGGGAAGTAGGTTACAGTACGCTTATTCGCCCACTGCTTGAATACTGCTCAGCAGTGTGGGATCCGTACCAGATAGGGTTGATAGAAGAGATAGAGAAGATCCAACGGAGAGCAGCGCGCTTCGTTACAGGATCATTTACTAATCGCGAAAGCGTTACGGAGATGATAGATAAACTACAGTGGAAGACTCTGCAGGAGAGACGCTCAGTAGCTCGGTACGGGCTTTTGTTGAAGTTTCGAGAACATACCTTCCCCGAGGAGTCAAGCTATATATTGCTCCCTCCTACGTATATCTCGCGAAGAGACCATGAGGATAAAATCAGAGAGATTAGATCCCACACAGAGGCATACCGACCATCCTTCATTCCACGAACAATACGAGACTAGAATAGAAGGGAGAACCGATAGAGGTACTCAAGGTACCCTCCGCCACACACCGTCAGGTGGCTTGCGGAGTATGGATGTAGATGTAGATGTAGACAGTGTTGGAGCTGAAGGATATTATCTTCCCACTGAAGTCTATGTAAGTTCTGTATCCTAGGTCTCCGGCAAGTCTTCCCTGCAGATTCAAACTGTGTGCGGGACCTTTGCCTTTTGCGGGAATGTGCTCTACCGACTCTGCTACCCATGCGCGACCCACGACCCGTCCTCACAGCTTTACTTGCGCCATTACCTCATCTCCTACCTTCTACTTGCAAGCCAAAGGCAAAGGTCTTGAGTTCGATTTTCGCTCCGGCACACAGTTTCAATCTGCCAGGAAGTCTCATACCAGCGCACACTCCACTGCAGAGTGACAAATTCGTTCTGAAGTCTTCCATTGTTAGGAGAAATGCACCTCACTAAAAGGTGAATGCGAAGAGAAAGGCTTAAACAAAGTTTCATGGGCGCACATTTTTTTTGTGCTGATAATTAGCGCTTTTATGTTTACCCCTGGTACTCTTGCAGACTGAAGCCAATTTAGACAGCGCTGAGCCAAAGCAAGCTTTATCGAGGGAGTAAACGGAAAGTGTTTCGTCAGCCTCGGCAAACACGTACAAGGCTTCCCCGCTCTATTTTATGGCCGCAGGGCGTGAACGCGAATGGACTGTCCTCGTTTCCCGGACAGCACTAACGCCCTCCCGTCGCACAGTCCGTGGCGCTTTCCTAGCGCCCGTCTGTATCCGTTACCAGCGATCCCGTTAGCACGGAATGGAGAGACTGGCGGGTTCTTCTGAGAAAGAGAGAACGCAATCGCGGCCTCTAATTGAAGAGAGACCTGGCGCGGCAACCGACAGTGCTGGGATTGCATTTGATACGTGCCTGCGACCGTGCGTGCGCCGCAGCGGTGACCGCCTCGCGCCCTCAGCAGCTCGTGGGAAGGGGCGGTGAGTGCGGCTTCCGACGGTTTGACCCAGAAAAGCGACCAGCGTTTCTCTCTGCGTATTAAGTCCTGAAACTTCCTGGCGCCTTAAAGCTGTGCACCACACCTGGGACCTTCATCTTGCGCCTTGAAGTGCTTTACTGGCTGAGTTATCCCCTGACAGCCTTACTTCCGCCAGAAGCTCATCTTCTGCCTTCCTTTCTTCCAGTAGGGCTAGACCCGCATGGTATGCATGAGAACTGTGATGTTTGGAAGGCAGGGGATGAGGTACTGGCGGAAGTGAGCTTGTGAACATAGCTCGTCAATCGTGCTTATAATCGTATCTGGGCACAAACAGTTAATCTGTTAATCGTTGATTAACAAAGTTAACTTTTCGAGTAACGGCCGCGGTGGGTAGCCGCGCGGTCTTAGGCGTCTTGCCATGGTTCGCGCGGCTCCCCCCGTCGGAGGTTCGAGTCCTCCTTCGGACATGGGCGTGTGTGTTGTCCTTAGCGTAAGTTACTTTAAGTTAGGTTAAGTAGTGCGTAAGTCTAGGGACCGATGACCTCAGCAGTTTGGTCCCATAGGAACTTACCACAAATTTCCAAATTTTTTTCGAGTAACGGATTAACTTTTAAGTTAAGTTTAAGAAACGTTTAAGGACACTTTAACTTCCGTTTCTTTCTTCGAGTCTGTTAATCATTAATTAGGGTACCTATGACAAAATGACGCCTTGCTGCCCGCGGAAATCATGTCGTGACGAGTTCATGCTGGGATGTGCACGATTAGTTTCTTGACTTCCGCAAGGCGTTTGGTACAGTTCCCCACAGTCTTTTAATGAACAAGGTAAGAGTATATGTACTATCAAACCAATTGTGTGTTTGGATTGAAGAGTTCCTAGATAACAGAACGCAGCATGTCATTCTCAATGGAGAGAAGTCTTCCGAAGTAAGGGTGATCTCAGGTGTGCCGCAGAAGAGTGTCGTAGGACCGTTGCTATTCACAATATATATAATGACCCCGTGGATAACATCGGAAGTTCACTGAGGATTTTTGCGGATGATGATGTAGTATATCGAGAGGTTGTAACAATGGAAAATTGTACTGAAATGCAAGAGGATCTGCAACGAATTGACGCATGGTGCAGGGAATGGCAATTGAATCTCAATGTAGACAGTGTAATGTACTGCGAATGCATAGAGAGAAAGATCCTTTATCATTTAGCTACAATATAACAGGTCAGCAACCGGAAGCAGTTAATTCCATAAATTATCTGGGAGTAGGCATTAGGAGTGATTTAAAATGGAATGATCATATAAAGTTGATCGTCGGCAAAGCAGATGCCAGACTGAGATTCATTGGAAGAATCCTAAGGAAATGCAATACGAAAACATGGGAAGTAGGTTACAGTACGCTTATTCGCCCACTGCTTGAATACTGCTCAGCAGTGTGGGATCCGTACCAGATAGGGTTGATAGAAGAGATAGAGAAGATCCAACGGAGAGCAGCACGCTTCGTTACAGGATCATTTACTAATCGCGGAAACGTTACGGAGATGATAGATAAACTCCAGTGGAAGACTCTGCAGAGAGACGTTCAGTAGCTCAGTACGGGCTTTTGTTGAAGTTTCGAGAACATACTTTCACTGAGGAGTCAAGCAGTATATTGCTCCCTCCTACGTGTATCTCGCGAAGAGACCATGAAGATAAAATCAGAGAGACTAGAGCCCACACGGAGGAATACCGACAATCTTTCTTTCCACGAACAATACGAGACTAGAATAGAAGGGAGAACCGATAGAGGCACTCAAAGTACCCTCCGCCACACACCGTCAGGTGTGGATGTAGATGTAGATTAGTGTAAACAATCGAGTGCCAGCAAGAATAACTAGGTATTGCCTGTTTCTTGCTGTTTGATTACTGAGTTCCCTGTAAGGACTACTCATTGTCAGCCGGCTGACTGTGGTAACTAAATCGTGGAATCACCTGATGAAAATTCGTAGTCACATTTAAGTGATTACGTTAATTTTGTACCTAGATCGGGAGAGCAAATACTTTTCGTCGGTATGCTGTACTTGCTTATAATACCAACAACTAGGGCTCGCACTTCGAGCCTTAACAGTTTAAAGCAACACGTAAGCAGAGCACATTATCGCGGTATGTACAGTTTGAAGACACAGTGAAGGCAGGGTCCGATCGAGGAAAGCCAAAAGGGAAACTCAATCTTGGGTATTCAGGTATGGACAGCGGAGGCTGTAGCAGTAATCCAGTTGAAACAGTACGTCAGAGAAGCACTGGAGCGTCTTTTGGCACTGCAGCAATTGGCAGCCGTGCGTCTCAAGCTCGTCTGCACTAATGCGTGGTAAACATTTCTGTTACGAACGTGATTCCTTTACATGTCGTCGAATCGATGTCGTTTTGGAAGCTGATTAACACTTCAAACCACAGAAAAAGTTCAATTTCGAGGAGAACACTGGACAGACCCGTCGTCGATGAGGATATTCGATCAAAGGAACGTTTTATTAAGGAAATAGATACCTTTTCACTGAAATTCAAACTAACAACTTTCTTCTGCGATCAAAGATATTTTGTCTTCTAAACGAGCCTCGATCTTGGATGAAGACTTTAACATTATAAAACTCAGAGATTAAACGATTAAACTTTTTTTTTTAAAATTTCCATGTACTGCCTAATCATTTCCAACATAAACATTTTTATTTCAGCAACGGTAATACGTTTGATTCACTTCTTCATTTCACTACAGTCACAACACACAACATAAAGTTTACTGTTACGCGTTAACGATTATTTTAACATCCAATAAATCTCCTGTAAAGCAATGTTTTAACGATTATTGAAGTCAACTTTTTGATTACCGTTGACCATCTATGCTTATTACCCACACGCACTTTTCAGTATATTAATGACTCGTATAACCCAATGTTCTCCACTTTACAGAAGAGGCTTCGAATCCGAAGAATAAACTTCGATCAAAAGAATGACAAGAATATTATCATTTATCGCTCTCGGACAATTAACTACACCATACAGCAATGATCAGAAAGAGATTCTGAATCAACTTAATTAATTTATGGTAGATAGCCAAAATTTTAATTAAACACGTAGAATCGGTACAGTTTACTAGTATTTTTAGATTATTCTTTATATGCATTAAACCTCTTTTTCTTCAACAAGTAAAAGCTTTAACGGCAAGCGCACGTAAGTTCTTTTAAGTCATATAATATGTCTTTCAGTAATGTTTCAGTCAGTGACAACGATGACAGGAAAGGATCGTAGTAATGATTGACGTCTTGGGAAGATCGTTAACACATAATGCTGTTTACAATTTACTAAAGAAAGCACTATAATGTTCGCAAATACTGACTCTACGACACTAGCAAGTCTTCTACAAAGCTAAACTGCCAAATGACACAGCCTAACTTTCTAGTGAATTGCAGATAGTGCGGCGTAATGCATTCCGTGGCAACAATAATTATCAACCTGTTCTTCTTTCAGTGACGAGCAGTCTGTATTAACTTTGGCCAAGCAGTGCTGTTTTTTCAGTAATCCATTTTTCCAACTGTTTCTAATAACGCCTTGACTGTTACTCAGATATATCCTCGCTCTTTAAACATTTACAGCGTCATGCTGCACTTTCGATAAGACACCGACGACGCACTAAATTACGCACGCTACCACGGCAGTTTTCTGTCCATTCTCGAACATTGTACACTTGAAACTCTCTCCCTCTACCCGTGCGCTCGCTTCTGAACGATGTTAGTGCCATGCTGTCCATATCCGTAGTTAAGCTCCTCTTGGAACGCCGAACAGGTCGGATGCGTTTAGCATTCCGCTCCGTCGCAGCGTTTCGAGTAGTAGCAGTTCGTCGTGTTGTGACTTTTGTGAGTGGTTATTCGTCGCTGTATCGTCTTTTGTATTCATTTAAATGTGTATATGGTAGCGGTTCCGATCGCTTCTCTTTTCACCATGTCGTCCATGTTGATCCCACCTAAAGCTACAGGTCGTTTTGCTTTTGTCATGCCTATCCGTAAATGCACCTAAGTGTCGCTGAAATTGGTGATTGATTAGTGCAAACGTTTGCTGTTATTGCAGATCAGTTTTAGAGTGTATATTTTGACACTGAGCTCTATGTCTTCTTCGTGAAATTCGCAAACCCCCTCCAAGTAGACAGGTTGTTACCTAAGTACTGCAATCAGGTTTCTTTCCGTCACCGAGAATGGTCAGTTAGTCTTGCACTCGTTGCAAATACTGATGCAGAATATACCAATGGGCGGGTTTTCAACTTCCCGCCAGATGTTGATGATCTGTGGCACACTTCTGATAATAAATGTAACTGGACTTTCTCTTTTGATGCTAGTCAGTTGTCAGGATGAGCATTACTGCAATGGGCATTTAATTCTAAAGCATTATGTCAGGGTGAAAATCCTAAATAAATTAATTTTTCTCTCTTAACAACATGTGGGCAGGGTGGGCTCTCCCTTGGCTCGGGTATGAGGTGGAATAAAACAGGATTTTTACATACGGTAACTTTTATTGAAGATTTGTAACACTGTTTCCTTACTCGATGTTCTGGCTCGGAGAACGGCAGCTGTGTCGTTTGCGAAGCCTTCTGCTGCGGCAGCGGCGGCGCCTGATTACGCGTAGCGGTGTGTATCTCGTGTCGCCGTCTCGCCCAGTTGACTGAAGGCGCGCATCGTGCTGTGGCCCGTTTAATTATTGATAGCGAAGTCGTGCATCGGACGATGATACCTTGGATGTGGCGTCCCAGTGTTTCTCTTCTCTAAGCGGTCGCGTGTGTCAGTGTTGTGCGTCGGCCAGCGGAACGGCGCGGCGGGGGAAGGCCAGTGTCCCGGGCTCGAACAACGGACTCCCGCTTGCCAGTCTTCGTCTGCCAGATCTTCATCCTAGCTCACAGGTGACTGCTGATGTGAGGCCGTCTCCTTCCCGTCCTCACGAATCACCCGAATACATAAAAATCAGACTTCAAATACCTTTTAACTTCTGTCTTCTGGCGCCGAGGCTGCTGCTTGCTATTCCATTACAGCGGCGGACTTGTTGCGTCTGTGTACGATGTAGTCTCTTCTTGCATGACGGTCTTCGGCACCGAAACTGACTGAAAACTACTGCTACTCTTCTCCTCTTCTTCCTCTGTCGGGCCCACTGCGTCTCGCGTATTTATTCACTTCAGTTCACTGGAGGTGAACGACTTCACGGTCATTGCCTCGTCTGTCACGTTGAAAAGCTTCTCTAATAATCTTCTTAACGTCGGTCATTGGCTCTTGGAATGTAGGCGAGGGCCTTTGCTCACATGTGACAACTGAGAAACACGTGAGCCGGTCGGGCGATGCCCTGACGGCTGAATCGACAGCGTCCGTTTATGTGGGGAGGACTATGGCTTCTTCTGAACTTGCTGACTTCACGGTCATTGTCTCTTCTGCTCTGCTGCTCTGCCCGCTGTTTCCCAGTGTGTAATTCTTCTAAACTAAACTAAGTTTTTCATTTATATTCTAATTTCTACTTCACTTTGATTTCACTAATTTATTTACTTAAGTACCACTCAACAGTAGATTACCATTATCTGCATGTCGATTCTGATGGTGTAATCAGATTTTCAATATCTTTATTAGTTTAAAGTTTAGTATCTGACTGTAAATTATACAAGTAACACCCAGCAACGAATTTCCAAAATCGAAACAGTTCATCTGATTTCGTCGATCGACATGCCTTTAGAGAGCTATTAGTGTAAACCTAAATTGGTATGAATTACAGACATGTAATTTGAATAGTACATGAGTTATTGGAGGTCAAACTGGCCATTTACCATCGATCACGTCAGGCCATACACGAAAAAACGGTAGCATCATGCTTATAAATGTACTTATTCATCTATGTCTTTTTTTTGCCTGACATATAGTATTCATGAAGAAATTGGTCAATTATTGACTGTGTTTTAGAAAGCAAAGAGACATTAGGCTTCTGGCTTACTTCTGTTCTATTCCTTTGAAATGTGTTTATTTAATTTGTTTATGTATTTAATAGTATATATTACAGCGTGTTTGTGGTCCAGCCGTAGGAATATTTATTTAATTTCAAGTTATTTAAATGTAAATCCAGTATTTCGAATGTGTTTCATTGTGTTTGTGAGTGTGCGTTCGCTTGGAGACATGGCGGGAGCGCTCTAGCCAATCACAGTGATCATTCCGAGGAGGACACATGGAGAGACTGTATGGAAGTGGGGAAGGAGGATCGTTTCGAGAGAGAACAGGGAGTTCTGGACAGCACGGGAGAGGACACGAGAGAGTCCTGGACAGGGCGGAGCTACGGACGCACAGTGGCGGGAAAGACTTGGAGAGTGAAGCAGTTTGCACGTGGTCACGACAGATAGAAATATTTCGTAGTGCCGACTTGTCCACTTGTGAGATTTCCATGACTTCTGCAATGAAGACATAGTATGCGTTTAGAGGTGAATACCTCATGAGCTATGTTGTTGCTCATAGCTAATTACGTGAAGCAGAAATTTATTGTTTTCCTCTAATTCAACTTACATTTTATTTAATTGCTGGACCCTCGACACCAATAAGTGTTTTACAGTGATAAAGGAGATTGTTAAAGATACTTCTGCTATCGCATTCATCGTTTAAAGTCGTTAAAATAGTACCTGCAAAATTTATTTAATTGCAATGTTTCATGTACGAGGTGCATTCAAGTTCTAAGACCTCAGATTTTTTTCTCCGGACTGGAAAGAGATAGAAACATGTGCATTGTTTTGAAATGAGGTCGTGTTCATTGTAAATACGTCCCAGAGATGGCAGCACCGTACGGCAGATGGAATTTTACCGCCAGCGGCGAGAATGAGAAGTGTTTTAAATACTTAAAATGGCGACGTTTTCCTTACTTGAACAGCGTGCAATCATTCGTTTTCTGAATTTGCGTGGTGTGAAACCAATTGAAATTCATCGACAGTTGAAGGAGACATGTGGTGATGGAGTAATGGATGTGTCGAAAGTGCGTTTGTGGGTGCGACAGATTAATGAAGGCAGAACATCGTGTGACAACAATCCGAAACAACCTCGGGCTCGCACAAGCTGGTCTGACGACGTGATCGAGAAAGCGGAGAGAATTGTTTTGGGGGATCGCCGAATGACTGTTGAACAGATCGCCTCCAGAGTTGGCATTTCTGTGGGTTCTGTGCACACAATCCTGCATGACGACCTGAAAATGCGAAAAGTGTCATCCAGGTGGGTGCCACGAATGCTGATGGACGACCACATGGCTGCCCGTGTGGCATGTTGCCAAGCAATGTTGACGCGCAACGACAGCATAAATGGGACTTTCTTTTCGTCGGTTGTGACAATTGATGAGACGTGGATGACATTTTTCAATCCAGTAACAAAGCGCCAGTTAGCTCAATGGAAGCACACAGATTCACCGCCACCAAAAAAATTTCGGGTAACCGCCAGTGCTGAAAAAATGATGGTGTCCATGTTCTGGGACAGCGAGGGCGTAATCCTTACCCATTGCGTTCCAAAGGGCACTACAGTAGCAGGTGCATCCTACGAAAAGGTTTTGAAGAACAAATTCCTTCCTGCACTGCAACAAAAACGTCCGGGAAGGGCTGCGCGTGTGCTGTTTCATCAAGACAACGCACCCGCACATCGAGCTAACGTTACGCAACAGTTTCTTCGTGATAACAACTTTGAAGTGATTCCTCATACTCCCTACTCACCTGGCCTGGCTCCTAGTGAATTTTGGCTTTTTCCAACAATGAAAGACACTCTCCGTGGCCGCACATTCACCAGCCGTGCTGCTATTGCCTCAGCGATTTTCCAGTGGTCAAAACAGACTCCTAAAGAAGCCTTCGCCGCTGCCAAGGAATCATGGCGTCAGCGTTGTGAAAAATGTGTACGTCTGCAGGGCGATTACGTCGAGAAGTAACGCCAGTTTCATCGATTTCGGGTGAGTAGTTAATTAGAAAAAAAAAAAAAAAAAAAAAATCGGAGGCCTTAGAACTTCAATGCACCTCGTATAAATATTTATGTTACTTTCAAAATTCGCAGTTGCCGACTGATAGGAACCTTCGACCATTCGAGTCTTCTGTATATTCGTATTGTAGAGGGCTTGTAATGTGACAACTACGTATCCCAGCCCCTAGACAACGAAGCCAGCCAAAACTTTCAATATTTCAACTCTGAGTCGGAGGGTACGTAGTTGAGGGCCACTACATCATTTTATTTGAAAGCTCGCATAGTAAGGCCCAGGTGCTGCAGCATAAACGACATCGTACCCAGGATGCAGATGTTTCCAATGTGGACTCACCCGTGTTATCCCCTCCTGCGAAAAGTGCCTTTCTTGGTAATACAAACTACGTAGTAACCTCCCGTTCTCCTGTGGAGGCTGTTGGGCTCACGGATTCGGACGTTCACTCGGTCTGTGGAGTCGCGTCAGGAATCCGGTGTATGTGATCTGTCCTCGTCATCGACGGTGCTTCGGTTACGCAACCTTCGGAGCTTCCGCCGTTGACTCTTGTACTGCAGGAATCGCCTCAGGTTGTTTAAGTCTCGTCGCCTGCTGCGCCCGTTGTTCCGTCCCTGTTTTTCATGCCCAATGATCCTCGTGCTCAGCGGGTTAGTTTTCCTGCTCCAGTGCGGGTCGGTTCGGATCTTGCGTTTGATACCGCTACACCGACAGACGATTTAGCCTCACGGCCGGAGTACACAGAGTGTCCAACTGGATCGTGCCCTCTCTCGCGAGAAATCACAGCTGAAGTGCCCTGCAGGGCGTGGGATTAATCTCCCTCCCTCGGAAACGTCTACGTTCGGTGGCGCGATTCCTTCCGTCCCTTTACGACGAACCTGCACCTGCCTGTGAACATTGTCTCAGCAGATCATCAGTAGGGAAACCGAGCGAAACCTACTGTACTTCGACATGAACAAGGCCGCAATTAAAGTCACTAATCTACGTTTCGGGAGAAAGTTTTCACACGAAATGAAAGGTCGGAAATTTAGTCCTTAATTAATATATTCTGAAACTTAGGTGAACAAGTATCACTGCCAAGCCCGTGCTAGTCTTAACACAGTCACTCACAATCCCTTTCACTCACGTTAGCAAGTTTATGGTGTTGCATTTCCCGAAAACTTAATAGCTACAAAAATACGGATTGTTTTTGATTGAGAATGCTCGCCAAATATTAAGTCTGTCGGCACCTAATGCAGTCACAGATTTTAGCAACCGACCTGCTCAATACGCCACGCGGAATTTATGTCTTTTCGCGTCACAAAATTCACTAAAAAATTCCGAAATTTCTACACACCCACCGGAATAATTATGCCGTCACTTTACAACACTTTTGATGTATGAAACATTGCTAGATCCGGCAACTTATAATTTTCATCGGAACTACTACTACACACGTCCAAACTGTTTCATGGCTAGCCTGCTAATCCTCTCTAGAATACTCTAAGTCTCCTTTACCAGCAGAGAAACGCGCGAAGAATATTGCTTTACCATTGGTCAGTTTACTCAACAGCCAATAGCAAAAACAGCCTAACGACTGCCCTTTAATTGTCTTCTGTAAACTTTGTGGGGAGCCACCATATTTCATCCTTCGTGGTTTCTCTAGACGGAGTCCTATCCCAAATACACTCCTGGAAATTGAAATAAGAACACCGTGAATTCATTGTCCCAGGAAGGGGAAACTTTATTGACACATTCCTGGGGTCAGATACATCACATGATCACACTGACAGAACCACAGGCACATAGACACAGGCAACAGAGCATGCACAATGTCGGCACTAGTACAGTGTATATCCACCTTTCGCAGCAATGCAGGCTGCTATTCTCCCATGGAGACGATCGTAGAGATGCTGGATGTAGTCCTGTGGAACGGCTTGCCATGCCATTTCCACCTGGCGCCTCAGTTGGACCAGCGTTCGTGCTGGACGTGCAGACCGCGTGAGACGACGCTTCATCCAGTCCCAAACATGCTCAATGGGGGACAGATCCGGAGATCTTGCTGGCCAGGGTAGTTGACTTACACCTTCTAGAGCACGTTGGGTGGCACGGGATACATGCGGACGTGCATTGTCCTGTTGGAACAGCAAGTTCCCTTGCCGGTCTAGGAATGGTAGAACGATGGGTTCGATGACGGTTTGGATGTACCGTGCACTATTCAGTGTCCCCTCGACGATCACCAGTGGTGTACGGCCAGTGTAGGAGATCGCTCCCCACACCATGATGCCGGGTGTTGGCCCTGTGTGCCTCGGTCGTATGCAATCCTGATTGTGGCGCTCACCTGCACGGCGCCAAACACGCATACGATCATCATTGGCACCAAGGCAGAAGCGACTCTCATCGCTGAAGACGACACGTCTCCATTCGTCCCTCCATTCACGCCTGTAGCGACACCACTGGAGGCGGGCTGCACGATGTTGGGGCGTGAGCGGAAGACGGCCTAACGGTGTGCGGGACCGTAGGCCAGCTTCATGGAGACGGTTGCGAATGGTCCTCGCCGATACCCCAGGAGCAACAGTGTCCCTAATTTGCTGGGAAGTGGCGGTGCGGTCCCCTACGGCACTGCGTAGGATCCTACGGTCTTGGCGTGCATCCGTGCATCGCTGCGGTCCGGTCCCAGGTCGACGGGCACGTGCACCTTCCGCCGACCACTGGCGACAACATCGATGTACTGTGGAGACCTCACGCCCCATGTGTTGAGCAATTCGGCGGTACGTCCACCCGGCCTCCCGCATGCCCACTATACGCCCTCGCTCAAAGTCCGTCAACTGCACATACGGTTCACGTCCACGCTGTCGCGGCATGCTACCAGTGTTAAAGACTGCGATGGAGCTCCGTATGCCACGGCAAACTGGCTGACACTGACGCCGGCGGTGCACAAATGCTGCGCAGCTAGCGCCATTCGACGGCCAACACCGCGGTTCCTGGTGTGTCCGCTGTGCCGTGCGTGTGATCATTGCTTGTACAGCCCTCTCGCAGTGTCCGGAGCAAGTATGGTGGGTCTGACACACCGGTGTCAATATGTTCTTTTTTCCATTTCCCGGAGTGTACTACGATTCATCCGAGTATCGTATTTTACTGAACTGAAAAGCAATTATCTTCCTTAAAAAAATTAATACATTTTGTGTAGTTGTAAAGTACATAATTATTTACCGAGCATATGTTTGAAATGCTCCTCGTAGTTTTCATAAATGGATGGTTAAAGTATTCAGTTCAAAGATTTTTCTTATTAAAATTCATCCACAAACTGAATCTACCCATAAGTTAGTTTCTCGGTCTCCATGTTAATTGCTGAGCCATAATTAAATGTCATGTTACAATAACAATAATCAAGAGTGAGCAACTGCCTACAAATATTCGAACTCTACTAGAGCCGGATGCCAGATGTTCCATTTGAGCTAAATGATATAAGGAAGCGAATATTCTTTGAGAAGGCAAATAATAATCAGTACGAAAGGCACTATTACTTCATAAGCATTTCAATAGTAGTAACTTCCTATAATTAAACTGACAAAAGATCCTCTTGTCGAAGTCTGTAGTGCTCCATCATTAGTAATCATTTATCAATAATTATCGTTATCTTCCTACTGTAATATACAGATAGCAAGTGTTATTGACAACCAGTTGTTGCCTAAACGGATTAATACTCCTCCTCTGTAGTTCAAGTCAAATGACTAGGACATTCCTTGCTAAACATTTTGCTGCTGTCTTGTATTTGGGGAGAAAAATAACTGATGATGGTCGAAGTAGAGAGGATGTAAAATGTAGACAGGCCATGGCAAGGAAAGCGTTTCTGAAGAAGAGAAATTTGTTAACATCGAGTATAGATTTAAGTGTCAGGAAGTCGTTTCTGAAAGTATTTGTATGTAGTGTAGCCATGTATGGAAGTGAAACATGGACAATAAATAGTTTAGACAAAAAGAGAATAGAAGCTTTCGAAATGTGGTGCTACAGAAGAATGCTGAAGATTAGATGGGTAGATCACATAACTAATGAGGAGGTATTGAATAGAATTGGTGAGAAGAGGGTTTTGTGGCACAACTTGACAAGAAGAAGGGACCGGTTGGTAGGACATGTTCTGAGGCATCACGGGATCACAAATTTAGCATTGGAGGGCAGCGTGGAGGGTAAAAATCATAGAGGGAGACCAAGAGATGAATACACTAAGCAGATTCAGAAGGATGCAGGTTGCAGTAAGTACTGAGAGATGAAGAAGCTTGCACAGGATAGAGTAGCATGGAGAGATGCATCAAACCAGTCTCAGGACTGAAGGCAACAACAACAAGAACTTGTATCTTATCAGCAAAACAGAAGTTTAGTATAACATAAAGTCAATTTTCTTTATGAATCATGCTAGTACTGCGTACAATTTTGCGTAATTAGGCTGCCAACTGTTTCTTTTCACGTAATTATAGTTTACTAGATTACTAATAGAACCTTGGTTCGATTACTGTTCACCTTGCTATTGCTTTCTTTCAATACAAACCTTTAGGGAAGCAAAATTAGTCCTTAACTTATAACCACACACAGTTACAATATCCTTTCACAGGGGTAACATTATAGACGTATTAGTATTGTAACAGTAGCCGATGGTGCTGTACCTGGCTTTTCCCCGTGACGGGACTAGTTGTGCTGTTGGGGGAAGGGGGGGATAGTGTTGAAAGTTCCACGACGATACACTAATGTCAATATTTTGTTGTAAAAATAACTACAGTTACGAGTGACGTAATCTGAAATTATCACTTGTCTAGCACACTTTGGGAAATAATTCGAATTTTCAAGTGCTTTATTCGTTGTGTTACGTGAACATACATCAAGTTTCGCTAATCGCTCGTCAGCCTGGAACCTCGTCAGGTGTAAGATGTGGGACGTTCGTGATGTCAGTTTTAGCTATATGTCGGAGCTTTTACTGCTCTAACGATACAAACAAAACACATGAGAAACAGGAAAGGCGAATTCGGAGACATATTGAAGCCAGCCCTTCAAACCGGATGATTTTATTGTAGCAGATGGAGAGCACGGGGAATGTGAATGCGAATATGGTTACATGTCAGGACAGTGCACCCACCGTTACAAATTGCCTGCCTTTTCCACATAACAGTGCGTGTAGCAAACCGACTACGCTCTGCTATTGGTAATAAGCCATCGTAAACATCTATAAATTTATTTGTCTGGACCGATACAATACTTAAATTACGTCTAGATACCAATATGAGGCTTTGTAAGGTGTTCTACGATGAAAGCAATGTAAAGGATACGGAAAAATCTAGTGAAAGTCGTTGTGTCCACGATAGCAAAGCTGAGAACGCAAAAAGCAGCTATAAATCTCTACTATTAAAGGAGAGGTCTGTGTTGCTGGCAAGAGAACCTCTGATGCTAAATGTAAGAGGACTCAAAATGAAGCTGGGAGACACGTTTGCCGGCATCCAACTGTCTGTAACGAAAGAGTTTCACATTGGTACGTCCACCATTAACGGCGTATGACATGGTAAGTGGAGACAAAAGAAGATACACGCAGGGAGTCACTGTATCATTAGGAGACTTCGAAAGTACGTGGAAAGTTTCGTTTCTTGAATTATTCTCCGGAATGACAGAGACATGTAATAAAAAGTTTTAGATAGCATCTGTTCTGACAAGATGCAGCTCGCTAGAGTTATCAAGTCTGGTTCCTGTCAGCAGCTCCTACCTACCATAGGAGGGCGTTCTAGGAATGCATCTATATCGTTTAGTGGGCAGGGACATGGAGGGAAGAGTTGGGCCGTTAGGTACAGTGACTCTCATCAGCGATTCCCCGTCTCTCAAGGTGTGAAGGACGCTCACGTGCCATCGCTGACGTCTTATGAACATTACCGGTTGAGTCCTCATGGCTTATCAAGAGACGCTGCACGAAATCTGCAGCTCTCCATGGACAGCCGTTGTCTCAAATCATTGCAGAGTGGTAGCCTCAGCAGAGTGTCGATGACTGGGTATGTAACGAGTGTCCCGGAAGTAAGAACGAATTTGAATTTTGCGTTTTTGTATCATATTACGGTTGGCAGCCGTGGTTTCTTTATGTTCCTTATCTTCGATCCTTCCCATCAGTGCCCTAAGTTTTGTGTGGTGAGCATTGTTGTTTGGTATTTATTTTCGTCGTGGAGCAGATGACAACTGACCAAAGTATCCAAGAGGCAAAAAGTTGTTTAAAAAACAGTAGAAATTCCACGCCAACCGTTCGTGAATTGTGTGTGACACTCGGACGTAATGTTGCTCCAACCGAATCGTCAGTTCGGAAGTTGAAATCACCGGTTCTATTTCAAAAGTTAAGAAAACACGACGACCGCATTCTGTTCGAACACAAGAAAATATTGCTGTCGTGCGTGACAATGTGACCGTAAACCCCAGAAAATCAGTTCGCCGACGAACTCAGCAACTGTACTTATCATCAAGTTCACTGCTTGAAATCCTTTCAAAAGTTCTGAAAATGTATGCGTACAAGATTCAACCTACACAAAAGTTGAAGCCAGCGGATCACGGAAAGAGACATCGATTTGCTCAATGGGTCTTGGCTCGCCAAGCGGAGAACAACAACTTCAAAAAAAAAGAATAATTTTCTCAGATGAGGCGGACTTCCACCTGCAGAATTTCGGGTAGCGAAAATCCGCGAGTAACTGTGGAAGATGAGATGCGTCCACACGTCCGTGGGGTGTGGGTTCAGGGCAGTAGGAGTGATCGGCAGTAGGGGTGATTTTTTTGAAGACGATGAGGGAGCTGCCGTCACTGTGAGTGGCGACCGTTAATGAAACATGATTTCTGATTGGTTTTTCCCTCTTATTGATGAAAATGACAATTTTTGGTTCCAAGAAGATCGTGCGACATGTCACACATCCCGTGATACGATTGCTCTGCTGAAAGACAAGTTTCCTTAAAAATTATGTCTTTGTGTGTCAACCAGGAACAGCCTAACAAATCATGAGACCTTACGCCTTGTGACTCTTTTTGTGGGGATTTGTGAAATCAGCAGTGTACGCGAACAACACACAATCAATACACCTATGGAAGGATGAAATTAAAAGGGTTATTAACGACGTCCCACCAGTGTTTATGAACGTGTCATCGAGAACTTCAGTGAACAAATTGGTTTGCCCTGCTGCCTTGGGTGGTCATATGGAGGATATCATTTTTCATACATAAATAGGAGAAGTTACTTAATGTGTTTATGAACAACATCACATTTTCAATAAAGTTTGTATGTTCTATAACAATTTAATATTCGTCCCTACTTCCCAGACACCATCTCTAATTAACTTGTTACGCTGTGTGGCTGCTCACTTTCATTTGGGTGGTAGGAACGTTTACATCCTTCGGATTTTCTGTTGTTATTTACAGCTCTGCTATGATCAGTCTGAAAGTGGCGGTATTGTTTTAAGATATTATGACGTCATTTTTTTAAATACCTCTGTGGTGATACGTTTAGAGATGTGTCTTGATTGCTCATCCTCAGATTTTTCCGTAGTTATCTACGAGTCTTAAGGACGTCACACACAGTACTAAAGTAGATTTGCTACTTAACGATGTCAAGCCAGATGTGAGTGTAATTGTTCTTACAATGTAAAATTACCGATTTAGTATGTGTTGATTGTCCATTGTTGCTTATAAGCCTCCTATTGAGTCTCTTATAGTGGTTTCACGCACTTATAATGCAGATAGAATGTAGACCATACTCCGCTTGCGTGTATTTGATGTTAAGCAATGCACTGCGTAAATTAGTAAACATTCAAGTGTTTCGTATTTACATATGCGTTTCGAAACACTAGTTGAGGATTGTGCTTTGAAATACTTACAGAAAATACTATTACATCATTAAGTTATGGTAGTTCTGCCGGTAAGACAGAGTGCCCATTTTTAACACACTCTATGACGTCATACACACACATTAATAACGTACGGGTGACGTTGATTTGGTATGTGGCAAGAGTTTATTTCTTGACACATAACGTTGTGGTAGGTTAATTGTCCTTACATACCTTCTCACTCTTTTTATTATCCCTGACGGTCTGATCCCTGCTACTACTGGTGTTTCGTGGTTATCCTCTCACTATGGTGAACAAGCTTTGATCAATGAAGCTCACGCAAGTAGCAGGTGGTGGATCTTGACACTTGTTGGTCCAGAGAGAAATGGGAGGGGAGGAGGGAAGGATTCACATGAGTGACAGGGAACTGGCAGTGTGTTTCAGATCACGGAAGTCTCTCTTCGGCCACCCAAGGTATCTGTAAATAGTAATAGAAGGATGTGATCGTTTGTCGGTGTTGTTGCAGAATGTACGAGAAGGTGTTCCACAACTCTACAGCGTGACACCACAGTCATTCGTGATAGTAGACAAGTAATGCTTGTTTGAGATGAAGGTACAGTGCAAACTGCTGCTCGTCCTAGACCTGTCGTAGGGAAGGTCACGTGCACTGGACACATTGCAACACTCCTGCCCAAGTTTGCAGGATGGGTGTTTCTTCCGGGCTAACCTTACCAAGATGAAAAGATATAATTTCTGCCAGAGTGCCCAAAAGGAGGCTACAAAACTAAACAACATGTTTAAGACACTTCCTTATGCACAGCAAAACACTCCAGTGCTGTTGTGTAACTTTGAGCTACATGATTTTGCCTCACCAAAGAACTTAAACACACTCTGACTCAAAGATAAGGCAATTCTCCAAGAGAGAGAGCGACAGAGGAAGTGCCACTGATAAGAGCTTGCGAGCAGAGCACAGCGAAATCAAGTTACTTCCTGTCCTCACCCATAAGAATAACATGGGAGAAAGTGAGATAAGATTCGATTTTAGTGCTCTGGGGCTCTAGTTAAATCATATGTAGGTTTTAGTAACGACTGTTGAAGTCTCCAAAATCACAAAATGAGATAATACCACCATCTCTCTCTTGGAGAAGTGCCTTATCTTTGAGGCAGAGTGTGTTTAAGCTCTTTGGTGAGGCAACAGCATGTAGCTTAGAACTACGCAACAGCATTGGAGTGTTTTGCTGTGCATAAGGTAGTGTCTTAAACATGTTGTTTAGTTTTGTAGCCACCTTTTGGGC
Organism: Schistocerca americana; assembly: GCF_021461395.2. Taxonomy (NCBI): domain Eukaryota; kingdom Metazoa; phylum Arthropoda; class Insecta; order Orthoptera; family Acrididae; genus Schistocerca; species Schistocerca americana. The sequence continues at coordinate 47,193,088 of NC_060126.1, forward strand.
ACTCTGGGATGCTCTCTGGGTAATTTCTCTCTCACATGACAGCAAAAAACGGGCAGTGACCCATCCCAAGTCATCCAGCAACTGATTGAACAGCAAAACAATGACATCTGAAAGGGGGACCCACATCCATGTGGGGGGTACACCCCTCTGTCCTTTTATATATATACATCTGTGCACTCAAACAACTTATCCTTAATATATATCCTTGATATGTTCTATATATAATTAGTATACTAATGTATGTTCCATATAACCTAACTGTCGTTAGAGAGGGGGCGCCCTGCAGTGCAGGGCTCCTAGTTTTAACTAGAGCCCTGCCGCAGTAAAATCAAGTAGGGCCTTTAGTTATATCTTTTGTTTATGACTTTAAGTACTTTATTTTTAATTTGTTTATGACTGTAAGTACTTTATTTTTAATATAAGTTATCTCACTTCCTCCCATGTTATTCTTATGGGTGAGGACAGGAAGTAACTTGATTTCGCTGTGCTCTGCTCGCAAGCTCTTATCAGTGACACTTCCTCTGTCGCTCTCTCTCACAAAAGGACGAAAAGAGACCTGTGTGAAAGAACCACAAAGAATTTACGGGACATATTTCCTCTCAGCAGTAGTTCATTTGTTGTACTACTGTGGTAATACTCAGTCAGGTACTTTGGGCGAGTGTTTCCGGAAAAATCTGTTAAAACTGAAAATAGCAATGGGAGGTGCAGTCCTTAGACAAAATAACCAATAATTGGCTGCTACGTGTATTGATTAATATATGAAACATCAAGGCTGCCATTTCGGACAATTACTTACGGTAATATTGGCTACCATTCTGTAGTAAGGTAACACTATGCCATACAATTCGCGATGACAAGTGAACTGACTGTCAATTCCCTCTGTTTTGCAGAATGTACCATGATGCCTTTAATTTATACACACACTGTAATGTTTAATATTTCTAATCTTTATTAAAAATTGGCGAAATACGACCTAGAAGTTGTTAAAAAGCCCCAACAAAACAAAAAAAGTTTAACAGTTGAAAGAAGGATTCAAAAACTGCAAGAAAGAATATCAGAAAAATGAGAAAGAAGATGAACCTGTTATTAAAGCAGTCTAACAAGTTAAACAACTGCATCAATAACAAGAAGGTTTAGGTGATAATGTTCTGAAAGCTACAAAGAAAACAGTGAAGTTGAAAAACAAATGATTCCTGGCACACAACATCACACCTTTCCTCGTCCAGAAGAATAGGGAGATATACCACAAATTAAAAAATACTAAAGTCCAACATTTGATTGCTCATTAAGTGAACTAGGAATAAAAGCTGCACTCAATAAATACAAAGAGGGAAAGAAGTTAAAAGAAATCCCAACAACATCAGATGATAGAATGGAGTACCAAGAGCCCTTCATGGTCATAAAGAACAGAAGATTAAAAACAGCTATATGTGAAAGAATGTTGGAGTATATCAACTATAGAAAAGATAAAGTTTTTAGATTGAAACCTGTCAGTGACTTTAAATTTGGTGGTTCTTTGCGAGTCGAATTCAATGGAGATAAATTACAAAAAATTGGTGGAAAACAATATTTAGGTATAGATGGACTGATGAATCTTCTAACAGAAAACAGATTAAGATTACTATGAACCATATGAATATGAAACCTGATGCTGTTGATTTATAAAATTTTGTAGGTGTATCGTACAAGTTAGGAGCAGTATATTCTGATGATAAACCAAAGAACGTAGTATCAAGTAGAGGCAGAAAATATAAAAGTTTGATAAAAAGAATGGTTGATGTCCTTTTTTCAAAATTAAGAGAATAATATTCAAACACAGATATTCTTCAGATTATTCAAATTCAAAAACACATGAACACTTGATAAAAAGAAGTGCACATAAATGGCAGTTGAATATATTTTGCTGAATGATGTACATACATTAGTTAATAGATTAGCAGTAATTCATGGTGAAAAATTAGCTGGAAATAAAAATAATCACAATAAAAAAGTGAGAATAACATAAATGTTAACAGATAAGTTTAGTGAATTCATCAACAATAATCACAGAGGAATTCCATATTTGATTAGATTTGTGAACAATTTGCCACACACATTTTGAAAAAGTGAAAAGGATAGTGAAGGATCAGTAAAAACTTTGATTAACAAATTTCCGTTTGAAATCCATCTTCTAAGCTATAGCTTTTATGGTCCTAGGACCAAACTTTATGAAAGACTAGCTAGAGGAGATTAGGATATAAATCCATTAGATGAAGCATGCAAACAAAATGATATTGGCAGTAAAGATCATAAATATTTGGATGAAGCCTAAGAGCTATATAATTAATAAGCAAATTGAGCAAATAAAATCTGGATAATTACAAAAACAAAATATGAATTAGAGTAAAAAACAGAACATTTAATTAGATAATTTCATAAAGAATTATGTAATAAAGGCTCTATTGATTTAAAAAAATAAAAGACAAGTATTTTTAGAAGACCCAGAAAGTGATTAAGATGCTGTTACCAAACAACACTTAGAAAATAACATAATAATTTTGCTACAAATGCTGAATATTCAAGCATTCTAACACAATTTAACAACTACACTGCTACAAAACATCTCAATGAAAAATTTTATAGATTCATAATGATAACTATACCATTACAAACACATCTTAATGGAAAGATGAAAAGTGTGCATACAGCTTTTAAATTTGCTGGCGACAGGTGTAATACTCTACCAAGCAAAGTTTTTGCTAAACAAGTAATTGAATTTGCATTTACAACCAGAAATGAGCAACAATTTTCATTTGTAGGGATTGTTGTTGTCAGTAAAAACACGAACAAAAATTTGATGTTTCATGATTTTGATATCACTGTAAATTTAGATGATCAGTTACATTTAATAAACAATAATAACTCAATAATAGTGGCACACAAATGAAATTTCATAATTGTCACATTAAAAGATCAAGTTACAGCTGTACCACAGGATATAAATTAATTATATTTAGTAAAATAATTACATCACCAGAAATTGAAAATGATTATTATAATTTCATCTACATATCTGGTCATCAGTTCTAGTGTGTATAGTGCAGAAAATTTATTGAAACACATAAGCTTCAAAGGGTAATAATTAAATATAGAAGAGGACTGAAGGTGTTTGTGTAGTATGTAAAACAGAAGACAGTAAATTTGTTAGAAATATTTGTCAGTGGTGATAGGATACAGCCTAATGAGGCACTGGGTTAAGGCCTTTGAGACACATTTGGTGGAGAGAACCCCCAAGAATTCTACAAATAGATAATGGTAAAGAATTCTATAACAAGGAATTTCAAGAGGTGATAAAGTAATACAAGATTAACATTTACAAAGTTGAAGGCATCTGTTGTTGAAATACTTAAAAGAACGTTGAAGGAACAAATGTGGAGAGAACCTGCTCATCAAGGCAACTTCAAATTAATAGGATACAGTCCAAAGTCTCTTCAGTTGGCGCTGATATTGTTTCAAAATTAGTTGATGATACAACACAAAACATTCAACAATAAAGATGAAGCCAAAAGATGAGACAAAAAAAAGGAAGAGAAAGATCTACTGAAGACGATTTGTGTAACAAATTTTGCAGAAACTGGTGATAAAGTGAGAATCAGTAAACTTAGAGGAATAGTTGAAGAAGGATGCACAGCCAACTGGTCAACAGAAATGTTTGAAGTTGAAAGTGTTATTCTCTGTAATGCAGTTACATACAAGTTGTAAGCTCTAGATGGAGAAGAAGGGAAAGGAAATTTTTATGACCTTGAGTTACATAGAACTAATCATCCACACGGATATCCTGTTAGAAAGTTTTGAGAAAAAAAGTAGATACAGAGTATGTTGATTAGTTAGGCTTTGATAAATCACTTAAATAGATGAGTAGATAAAGGTAGCATTATTTTATGAAAGATTTCTTACATGTTGAAAACATAGTCCCCAGTGTATATAGTATCTAATGGAAAGCAATTGTGTAAAAATTATCAATTTTAGTCAATTCTCCTTTCATTTTATTCTCTAAGTTGATATCTGTCTTCAAGTGCCCATAATTATTGTTTTTGAAGCATTCTTCTTTGGCATATTATCACATAGTAATCATACTCAAATTCTTCGTTATATAATCATAGAATAAAGAATATATTTCTCAAATTAATATCTTCAATTGGTATAGGACAGCACATCATAAAACTGCCACATCATGTGGATGCATTTCTCTTATTGTTTCATCTTCCTCATTGAGTTGCTCTACAAATACTTCTGCTTGTATGTTTAAATTTTCATTATCTTTTCTTCAGCAAACGTGTCTCTATCAATTGCTAAAGCTTCAACTTTTTCTTTTAAATTTTCAGTTGTTTTTTGTGACTAACATCCACTCACCACGTCCAGTCTTCAGTCGTAACTAATGCTCACGAACCATTACAGCGTGTATGTAAGCCCAACCTTTTTTGCATCCTACATCTACGCACTGCCAGACAGAACGAGGGAAAAATGACTGCCTGTATGCCCCAATCTCTCTTATCTTATCTTTGTGGTCTTTCCGCGAAATATAAGTTGGCGGCAATAAAATTGTACTGCAGTCAGCCTCAAATGCTGGTTCTCTAAATTTCCTCAGTAGCGATTCACGAAAAGAATTCCTCCTCTTCTCCAGAGACTCCCACCCGAGTTCCTGAAACATTTACGTAACACTCACATGATGATCAGACCTACCAGTAACAAATCTAGCAGCCCGCCTCTGAATTGCTTCTATGTCCTCCCTTAATCCGACCTGACAGGGATCCCAAACGCTCGAGCAGTACTCAAGAATAGGTCGTATTAGTGTTTTATAAGTGGTCTCCTTTACAGATGAACCACATTTTCCCAAAATTCTACCAATGAACCGAAGACGACTATCTGCCTGCCCCACAATTGGCATTACATGATTGTCCCACTTCATATCGCTCTGCAGTGTTACGCCCAAATATTTAATCGACGTGACTGTGTCAAGCGCTACACTACTAATGGAGTATTCAAACATTACGGAATTCTTTTTGCTATTCATCTGCATTAATTTACATTTATCTATATTTAGAGTTATCTGCCATTCTTTACACCAATCACAAGTCCTGTCCAAGTCATCTTGTATTCCCCTACAGTCACTCAACGACGACACCTTCCCGTACAGCCGGACGCGGTGGTCTCGCGGTTCTAGGTGCTCAGATACAGAGTATGTTGATTAGTTAGGCTTTGATAAATCACTTAAATAGATGAGTAGATAAAGGTAGCATTATTTTATGAAAGATTTCTTACATGTTGAAAACATAGTCCCCAGTGTATATAGTATCTAATGGAAAGCAATTGTGTAAAAATTATCAATTTTAGTCAATTCTCCTTTCATTTTATTCTCTAAGTTGATATCTGTCTTCAAGTGCCCATAATTATTGTTTTTGAAGCATTCTTCTTTGGCATATTATCACATAGTAATCATACTCAAATTCTTCGTTATATAATCATAGAATAAAGAATATATTTCTCAAATTAATATCTTCAATTGGTATAGGACAGCACATCATAAAACTGCCACATCATGTGGATGCATTTCTCTTATTGTTTCATCTTCCTCATTGAGTTGCTCTACAAATACTTCTGCTTGTATGTTTAAATTTTCATTATCTTTTCTTCAGCAAACGTGTCTCTATCAATTGCTAAAGCTTCAACTTTTTCTTTTAAATTTTCAGTTGTTTTTTGTGACTAACATCCACTCACCACGTCCAGTCTTCAGTCGTAACTAATGCTCACGAACCATTACAGCGTGTATGTAAGCCCAACCTTTTTTGCATCCTACATCTACGCACTGCCAGACAGAACGAGGGAAAAATGACTGCCTGTATGCCCCAATCTCTCTTATCTTATCTTTGTGGTCTTTCCGCGAAATATAAGTTGGCGGCAATAAAATTGTACTGCAGTCAGCCTCAAATGCTGGTTCTCTAAATTTCCTCAGTAGCGATTCACGAAAAGAATTCCTCCTCTTCTCCAGAGACTCCCACCCGAGTTCCTGAAACATTTACGTAACACTCACATGATGATCAGACCTACCAGTAACAAATCTAGCAGCCCGCCTCTGAATTGCTTCTATGTCCTCCCTCAATCCGACCTGACAGGGATCCCAAACGCTCGAGCAGTACTCAAGAATAGGTCGTATTAGTGTTTTATAAGTGGTCTCCTTTACAGATGAACCACATTTTCCCAAAATTCTGCCAATGAACCGAAGACGTCTATCCGCCTGCCCCACAATTGGCATTACATGATTGTCCCACTTCATATCGCTCTGCAGTGTTACGCCCAAATATTTAATCGACGTGACTGTGTCAAGCGCTACACTACTAATGGAGTATTCAAACATTACGGAATTCTTTTTGCTATTCATCTGCATTAATTTACATTTATCTATATTTAGAGTTATCTGCCATTCTTTACACCAATCACAAGTCCTGTCCAAGTCATCTTGTATTCCCCTACAGTCACTCAACGACGACACCTTCCCGTACAGCCGGACGCGGTGGTCTCGCGGTTCTAGGTGCTCAGTCCGGAACCGCGCGACTGCTACAGTCGCAGGTTCGAATCCTGCCTCGGGCATGGATGTGTGTGATGTCCTTAGGTTAGTTAGGTTTAAGTAGTTCTAAGTTCTAGGGGACTGATGACCACAGATGTTAAGTCCCATAGTGCTCAGAGCCATTTGAACCATTTGAACCTTCCTGTACACCACAGCATCATCAGCAAACAGCCGCACATTGCTATCCACCCTATCCAAAAGATCATTTGTTATTGTTCTTGTTGTTGTGGTCTTCAGTCCTGAGACTGGTTTGATGCAGCTGTCCATGCTACTCTATCCTGTGCAATCTTCTTCATCTCCCAGTACCTACTGCAACGTACATCCTTCTGAACCTGCTTTGTGTAGTCATCCCTTGGTCTCCCTCTTCGATATTTACCCTCCACGCTGCCTTCTAATACTGAATTGGTGATTCTTTGATGCCTCAGAATATGTGCTACCAAACGATCCCTTCTTCTAGTTAAGTTGTGCCACAAACTCCTCTTTTCCCAAATTCTATTCAATACCTCCTCATTAGTAATGTTATCTACCCATCTAATCTTCAGCATTCTTCTGTAGCACCAAATTTCGAAAGTTTCTAATCTCTTCTTGTCCAAACTATTAATCGTCCTCCCATACAAATACTTTCAGAAACGACTTCCTGACGCTTAAATCTATACGCAATGTTAACAAATTTCTCTTCTTCAGAAACGCTTTCCTTGCCATTTCCAGTCTACATTTTATATACTCTCTACTTCGACCATCATCAGTTATTTTGCTCCCCAAGTAGCAAAACTCGTTTACTACTTTAAGTGTCTCATTTCCTAATCTAATTCCCTCAGCATCACCCGACTGAATTCGACTGCATTCCGTTATCCTAGTTTTGCTTTTGTTGATATTCATCTTCTATCCTCCTTTCAGGACACTGTCCATTCCGTTCAACTGCTCTTCCAGGTCCTTTGCTGTCTCTGGCACAATTACAATCTCATCGGCGAACCTCAAAGTTTTTATTTCTTCTCCATGGATTTTAATACCTACTCCGAATTTTTCTTTTGTTTCCTTCACTACTTGCTTAATATACAGATTGACTAACATCGGGGACAGGCTACAACCCTGTCTCACTCCCTTCCCAACCACTGCTTCCCTTTCATGTCCCTCGACTCTTATAACTGCCATCTGCTTTCCTTACAAATTGTAAATAGCCTTTCGCTCTGTGTATTTTACCCCTGACACCTTCAGGTTATTTATGTAGATAGAAAACAACAGCGGACGTACCACACTTCCCTGTGGCACTCCAGATGAAACCCTCACCTCCGATGAACACTCACCATCGAGGACAACGTACTGGATTCTATTACTTAAGAAGTCCTCACAGTGGCGCTAATACTTCCAGTCTTACGCGACTGGTGCATAATCTGAATAGACATCATCTTTCAGATGTAGACACACGCGTACCAACTGTCATTTATATTGCACAATTCCTTAATGGTATTGCGTTTTTTTTCTGTCAGGGTAGTTGGGAAAGTTGTAATTTATCTTGATGCCACTTGGTACATCTACATCTACATGATTACTCTGCAATTCACATTTAAGTGCTTGGCAGAGGGTTCATCGAACCACAATCATACTATCTACCTACCATTCCACTCCCGAACAGCGCGCGGGAAAAACGAACACCTAAACCTTTCTGTTCGATCTTTGACTTCTGTTATTTTATTTTGATGATCATTCCTACCTGTGTAGGTTGGGCTCAACAAAGGCAAGAGAAAGTTAGTGACTGAAATTTCGTAACTAGATCTCGCCGCGAAGAAAAACGTCTTTGCTTTAATGACTTCCATCGCAACTCGCGTATCATATCTGCCACACTCTCTCCCCTATTACGTGATAATACAAAACGAACTGCCATTTTTTGCACCTTTTCGATGTCCTCCGTCAATTCACCTGGTAAGGATCCCACACCGCGCAGCAATATTCTAACAGAGGACGAACGAGTGTAGTGTGTGTGTGTGTGTTGGGGTTTATGGGCGCACAACATCGAGGTCATCAGCGCCCTGACACACAGTAAAAGGAACGAATGTGGAGAAACCTAATAAAACTGAAAAACACACTCAAAGCAGGAAAAGAGGGAAAATACGACCTGAGAAGGTAAAACCTAAGGTAAGGGATAACATAGCGACAAGAATGACATAGGAAACCGTCAGTGTCTGGCCACTTACATAAAATATGGGCGAGCTTGTCACACAGGAAACAAGTTAAAATCCCCTCCCTAAAATCTTTGTAAAAACATTCGACATGGCACAGAACTTTAAAACTTTAACCACATTCGTCCGAGTGTTGCCTAAAAGAGTTGGCAGGTCCGCTGGCAAGGCAGCCGCGGCCCGCTGGTCAGAAAATAAAACGCAATCCAATAAAACGTGGCGCACAGTGACCTGGACGCCGCAACCACCACACAGTGGAGGGTCCTCCCGCCGGAGCAGGAAGCCATGCGTCATAGGGCTGTGGCCTATTCGAAGCCGAGTGAGGAGAACCTCGTCCCGTCGATGGGGCTGAAAGGAAGTACACCACACTCGCGTTGTGGGCTTGACTATACGGAGCTTATTGTCAGTCATTTCCAGCCACTCATCCTCCCACTGACGCATGACCCGTGAGCTCAACAGCGAGGTGAGTGCGTGCAAGGGGATAGCACACTGAGATACGTGTGGATCGAGACACGCTTCCTTGGCTGCGAGATCTGCCCCTTCATTCCCAGCAATGCCAACATGCCCCGGAACCCAGCAGAAAGCTACAACCTTCCCCAGTCGCTGTAGTCGGAGGAGGGCATCCTGGATGGTCTGGACTACTGTAACTGCCGGATACAAATGGTGCAATGATTGAAGGGCACTGAGGGAATCGGAACAGACAAGAAATTTAGGAGAGGAAGAATGTCTCATCTCCTCCAGCGCCCGCAAGATCGCAGACAATTCTGCATCAAAGACCGTGAAAGGCGGAGGCAGTCGGACCTTAAGGACACGATCCGGAAAAACAATGGAGCAGCCAACGGAATCCCCTTGTTTCGACCCATCCGTAAAAACCGCTACATAGTCGTGGTGCTCAGATAAAACAGCAGAAAAAGCTGCATGAAAAACGGTGGCAGGAGTGCAACCCCTCTTGTACTGCAATAAATCTAAAATCACTCTGGGCCTCTTCAGTAACCAGGGTGGCAGGTGGTTAAAACCCTGGATTTGGGGTTGTACAGACTCCACACCAAGCGACTCTAGAACACGTTGCACACGGATCCCAAACGGCAACGTAGCCCGGGGACGGCGGGAAAAAAGGCGTTCCAGAGGTGGATGGGCAACAAGGCGGTGAGCAGGCGAGCTGGGAGCCGCAAGAAACTTACAAGCCTGGCGCACCAGAAGGAGCTGCCGCCGGATGGTAAGTGGCGGTTCGCCAGCCTCAGCACAGAGACTTGGTATGGGACTGGTCCGATAAGCACCCGTGGCCAGTCGAATCCCAGCATGGTGGACAGCGTCAAGGATCCGCAAATAAGACGGCCTCGCTGACCCATATACTGTGCACCCATAGTCCAGCCGCGAACGCACAAAAGCCCGATAAAACTGAAGGAGACGCGCCCTGTCCGCGCCCCAAGACCTGTGGCTGAGGCACTTGAGGATGTTGAGTGCCTTCAGGGATCTGGCTTTCAAGTCACGTAGGTGTGGCAGCCATGACAACCTGGAGTCAAAAATTAGTCCCAGAAACCGCACTGCGTCTCTAAAATGTAGGACAGCATCCCCCATATGCAAGGCAGGCAAAGTAAAAAGACGACGAGAACGATTAAAAGGAACACAAACACACTTATCGGCAGAAAACCGAAAACCTGTCTTTGCAGCCCACTCCTCTAACCGCCGCACTGTTAGCTGCAACTGACGGCTCACGGTTGCAACACTGGAGGAGGAACAGAAAACAGCAAAGTCGTCCACAAACAAGGAGCACTGTACTGGACTCCTCGCTGTAGACGTTATACTGTTTATGGCTATGGCAAAGAGGGTAACGCTTAAAACACTGCCCTGGGGGACACCGTTCTCCTGCTCAAAGCGATCAGACAGTGTGTTACCAACGCGGGTCCGAAAAAACCGCTGAGACAGGAAAGACCGAATGAAAATGGGGAGGCGGCCACGAAAGCCCCATTGATGCAGTTGTGCAAGAATACAGTGTCTCCAAGTAGTATCATATGCCTTGCTGATATCAAAGAAGATACCGATACAGTGATGCTGACGGAGGAAAGCCTGCTGAATAGCCGCCTCGAGGAGTGTCAGGTTGTCGACTGTGGACCGAAATTTTCGGAATCCACACTGAAAGCGGCTAAGGAGCTGCCTGGTCTCTAGCAGCCAGACCAGACGACGGTTAACCATTCGTTCCAGGGTCTTTCCGACACAGCTTGTCAAGGCAATACTACGATAACTACTGGGACATGTGCGGTCCTTGCCTGGTTTGAGGAGAGGGATGAGGATTGCCTCCCTCCACGAGGTGGGGAAAACTCCCGTCCGCCATATGAGATTAAAACATTCGAGGAGGATTTCCTTTGACGCCGCTGGCAGATGGCGAAGCATGGAGTACCGGATGCGGTCGTAACCTGGTGCGGTGTCAGAAGCCGCAGTAAGTGCCGATTCAAGTTCCCACATGGAGAAAGGGGAGTTGTAGGCCTCAGAATTGTTCGACCGAAAGTCCAGCTTCGCTCGTTTGACAGTCGCACGGTAGCGACGAAATGCTGGATCCTGGGTTGCAGTGGCAGTACTTTGTGCAAAATGCTCTGCCAGCGTCTGAGCAATGGCTCTGGGTGTTGTTTGGAGGCATCCCTGGTTCAGGACTGCAGCTATTGGTAGACGGCTGCGTTTACCGGAAATCCTCCGGATGGCTTCCCATACTTTTGTGGAACAAGTGGAACGGTTGATGGAGTCCAGGAACTCCTGCCATGACCTTTTCTTGCTCTCTTTAATGACACGGCGTGCCCTGGCTCTCGCGATGCGAAAGGCGGTAAGATTGACTGCTGTTGGGCGGCATTTAAATCGGCGAAGAGCCGCACGCCTGTCCCGGATGGCTGAACGGCACTCATCCGTCCACCAAGGCACAAGGCGCCGCTTAGGAGGGCCAGAAGACTGTGGCATGGACAGGTCAGCAGCATGATGGATCACAAGTGTGATGTGATCCACCCATTCCTGTACGCTGTTGTGGCGTTCAAAGACAGCCAATCGAGTGAACAGAGGCCAGTTAGCCCTGCCAATCATCCACGATGGCGGCCTCTGCTCCAGCAATACACCATCCAGGAGATGAATGAGGATGGGGAAGTGATCGCTGGAATGAAGGTCGTCAATGACCTCCCAGTGAACAGAGTCGGTGAGGGTTGGAGAGCAGAAAGATAGGTCAATGGCTGAGAATGACCCTGTAGCAGTAGAGAAATGAGTCGGAGTACCTGTGTTGAGGATGCACAACACTTGAGATGTGAGGAGGCTCTCCAAAATTCGACCTCGAGCGCAAAGAGAAGTGGAGCCCCACAGGACATGATGGGCATTGAAGTCTCCCAGGAGGAGAAAGGGGCGCGGGAGTTGGTCGATAAGATCTGTGAGAGCGTCTAAGGTCATTGCATCCAGAGGGGGTAAATAAAGGGAGCAAACAGTAAGCCTTCGACGGGAGTGAATTGCAACTGCAACTGCTTGCAGGTCAGTATCCAGGGGGAGAGCAGAGGAGTGGTGGTCATTAGTGACAAACACGGCGACTCCGCCTTTGGCTCTGTCTCCAGTCAGGTCATCTTTGCGATACAACGTATAGCCCCTGAGTACAGGAGCATCAGAGGGTTTTAGATGTGTTTCCTGTAAACACAAGCACAGGGGGCGTTGCCGTGCTAGGAGGTGCAGTTCCTCCACATGTGCCCGGAATCCATTCATGTTCCACTGTATAATGGGAGCCATCGATCAGGGTGGGAGGACCTTCAGTCGCACTTTCTGTCGGGGAGGAGAGGCCACAACAGGTGGAGGCTCAGTTTTGGGGCGAGATGATTGCCCCAGTCTGACATCAACCTCCATCGCCTCTGAAGAGGAGTCGAGAGAGACGTCAGAAAGAACGACATCAACATCAGCAGACTGTAGAACTTCAGTCTCCTTGAGCGGTCGAGTCTTCACCTTTGGTTTGGGCTTCGATTTTCTGGCCAGAGGTGGCAGTGGAGCCAAAACCTCAGAAGCAGTAGGGGGTGTAGCAGCGCTGGGCATTGCACAAGACTGGACCTGGGAAGGGGCAGGAGGTTCCATGTCAGCGACCACGGCCCGGTCAGAAGGCCGGGGAGGAGCAGCAGGCTTCACAGGAACAGCAGCAGCACACGTACATTGACAAACGCAGGTGCTAGTGCTGACAGTAGCAACCTCCGTTTGTGTAGCGGCATCAGTTTTCAAGACTGGCTGTTTCAGAACGGAAGAAAAGGAAGCAGCGAACGTGGGCGGCTGCAGGGACTTGTAAATTTTCTTTGCCTCACCGTACGGGATGCGTTTGGTGGTTTTAAGTTCCTGGATCTTCCGTTCCTCAAGGAAAACTCTACATTCCCTACTCCACACAGGGTGATCCCCAGAGCAGTTGACACACTTGGGAGGAGAGGAGCAACCAACTCCCTCATGGGCGGCTTTACCACACTTCCCGCAAGTGGCTTCCCCTTTACAGCCGAGAGTAGTGTGTCCAAAGCGTTGGCACTTAAAACACCGCATGGGGTTGGGGTAATAAGGCCGTACACTGAGACGTAGGAAACCTGCCTTCACATACTCGGGCAATTTGGTGCTGTTAAACGTAAGGATGAACGAGTCAGATTTCAGGAGAGCACCATCCACCCGTTTCATAACGTGTTGCACGTCGACAATTCCTTCCCGGGACCATTCAGCCTTCAGTTCGTCTAGGGGAATATCAACGAGATCTCGGCAAGTCACAACACCCTTGCTGTAGTTCAAGGTGTTGTGAAATTCAGTCTCAATCGCAAACTCCCCAAGAAATTGTGCCTTCTGAAGGTTCTGGACTTGCTGGAAGCTAGATGTTTCAACCAACAAGGTGCCATTTCGCAAGCGCTTTACAGATTTTAATGTACCAGCAATACCTTCTAAGCCTTTCTGGATGTAAAATGGCGAAACTTTGTCGAAACTCCCATCTTTTCTTTTAATTATAAGAAACACATTCTGCGAAGCAGCATGCGTTCTGTTACTACTACTACCTGAATCAGGAGGACTGGCTACACGAGCCCTCTTGTGAGATTGGGTGTTAGAACCTACCAGCGGCCCACCCTTTCCGCTGGGGGGAGAAGAAGAAAAGTTCGAGGGTTCCATCTCGGTCCCACGAGCAGCTAGGGAACTAGGAGTCCACCTAGACAGAGCCCCGCATGCCTAGGTAAGCCTTATACAACTGAGGTGCGGCAGACTCCCCAGAGGTCGCCCGCTAACGACTGTTCCACCTCAACAGCCATGCATCTCATCGGCGCGCAGCACACCTTGAGATTGAGGGGTTTTTTATAGAGGTGTATTCCATCCTCGCGACCCGGGCGGTCAGGCCAAGATCCCCATTCCCTGAGACACACAACATTCCACCGCCGCGCCGCACGGTGGTCGTTGAAGTATGCTCAGAGGTTACGGTGACAGGGGATTGGCGGCGCTTACCAGTCCCCAGCTCAGGAACCCCGGGGTCGCCAAGCCCGTACCCAGCAAACGAATGCTGAGCCCCTGGGGGCACGAGTGTAGTGTAAGCTGTCTCTTTAGTGGACTTGCTGCATCTTCTAAGTGTCCTGCCAATGAAACGCAACCTTTCGCTCGCCCTCCCCACAATATTATCTATGTGGTCTTTTCAACTGAAGTTGTTCGTAATTTTTACACCCAGGTACTTAGTTGAATTGACAGCCTTGAGCATTGTACTGTTTATCGAGTAATCGAATTCCAACGGATTTCTTTTGGAACTCCTGTGGATCACCTCACAATTTTCGTTATTTAGCGTCAACTGCCACCTGCCACACCATACAGCAATCTTTTCTAAATCGCTTTGCAACTGATACTGGTCTTCGGATGACCTTACTAGACGGTAAATTACAGCATCATCTGCGACCAACCTAAGAGAACTGCTCAGATTGTCACCCAGGTCATTTACATAAATCAGGAACAGCAGAGGTCCCAGGACGCTTCCCTGGGGAACACCTGATATCACTTCAGTTTCACTCGACGATTTGCCGTCTATTACTACGAACTGCGACCTTCCTGACAGGAAATCACGAATCCAGTCGCACAACCGAGGCGATACGCCATAGGTCCGCAGCTTTATTAGAAGTCGCTTGTGAGGAACAGTGTCAAAAGCTTTCCGGAAATCTAGAAATACGGAATCAACTTGAGATCCCCTGTCGATAGCGGCCATTACTTCGGGCGTGATTCATAATGTTTGAATACAGTATATGCTCCAAAACCCTACTGCAATCCGACGTCAATGATATAGGTCTGTAGTTCGATGGATTACTCCTACTACCCTTCTTAAACACTGGTGCGACCTGCGCAATTTTCCAATCTGTAGGTACAGATCTATCGGTGAGCGAGCGGTTGTTATGATTGCTAAGTAGGGAGCTATTGTATCAGCGTAATCTGAAAGGAACCTAATCGATATACAATCTGGACCTGAAGTCTTGGCCGTATCAAGCGATTTGAGTTGCTTCGCAACCCCTGAGGTATCTATTTCTAAGAAACTCATGCTAGCAGCTATTCGTGTTTCAAATTCTGGAATATTCCATTCGTCTTCCCTGGTTAAGGAATATCGGAAAACTGCGTTCAATAACTCCGCTTTAGCGGCACAGTCGTCGGTAACAGTACCATCGGCACTGTGCAGTGAAGGTATTGACTGCGTCTTGCCGCTTGTGTACTTTACATACGACCAGAATTTCTTCGGATTTTCTACCAAATTTCGATACAATGTTTCGTTGTGGAACCTATTAAAGGCATCTCGCATTGAAGTCCGTGCCAAATTTCGCGCGTTTGTAAATTTTAGCCAATCTTCGGGATTTGGCATTCTTCTGAACTTCGCATGCTTTTTCCGTTGCCTCTGCAACAACGTTCGGACCTGTTTTGTGTACCACGGGGGATCAGTTCCATCTCTTACCAATTTATGAGGTATGAATCTCTCAATTGCTGTTGCTACTATATCTTTGAATTTGAGTTACATCTCGTCTACATTTGTATAGTCAGTTCGGAAGGAATGGAGATTCTCTCTTAGGAAAGCTTCTAGTGACACTTTATCCGCTTTTTTAAATAAAATTATTTTGCGTTTGTTTCTGTTGGATTTGGAAGAAACGGTATTGAGCCTAGCTACAACGACCTTGTGATTACTAATCCCTGTATCAGTCATGATGCTCTCTATTAGCTCTGGATTGTTTGTGGCTAAGAGGTCAAGTGTATTTTCGCAACCATTTACAATTCGCGTGGGTTCGTGGACTAACTGCTCGAAATAATTTTCGGAGAAAACATTTAGGACAATCTCGGAAGATGTTTTCTGCCTACCACCGGTTTTGAACAAGTATTTTTGCCAACATATCGAGGGAAGGTTGAAGTCCCCACCAACTATAACCGTATGAGTGGGGTATTTATTTGTTACGAGACTCAAATTTTCTTTGAACTGTTCAGCAACTATATCATCGGAGTCTGGGGGTCGGTAGAAGGAGTCAATTATTAACTTAGTTCGGCTGTTAAGTATAGCCTCCACCCATACCAATTCGCACAGAGTATCTACTTCGACTTCACTACAAGATAAACCACTACTGACAGACACAAACACTCCACCATTAATTCTGCCTAATCTATCTTTCCTGAACACCGTCTGAGACTTCGTAAAAATTTCTGCAGAGCTTATTTCAGGCTTTAGCCAGCTTTCTGTACCTATAACGATTTCAGCTTCTGTGCTTTCTATTAGCGCTTGAAGCTCAGGGACTTACCCAGCACAACAATTTACAACTACAATTCCGACTGTTCCTTGATCCAAAGACGTCCTGTATTTGCCATGCACCTATTGAGATTGCAGCCCACCCCATACTTTCCCGAGGCCTTCTAACCTAAAAAACCGCCCAGTGCACGCACCCAGCCTCCGCTTCCCGTGTAGCCGCCAGCTGAGTGTAGTGACACTGTTGTAAATTTTGTGTATGAATCTAGAAATGCCCTCAGTTCTGAAGACTGTCGTCTGGTAACACTATCTACTGAAACGGAGCGTTCTGCACGAGGCTGTTTGAGAAACGCTGACGTCTCGCTTTGGTGGCGGGCAGCGCAGCGTGCGTTGCGGCTGTCCCGCGCGTTGTGTTGTGTTGTGTTGCGGTGTGGTGCGCAGTGGTACGAGCCAGAGGCGGCAGCAGAGGCAGCAGAGGCAGCAGCAGGGGCGACGGCGGCGGCGGCCGGGCGCGTCCGACGGGTGCCGAGCGGGCGCAGCCAGGGGGTGAGAATCTATGCATATAGATTGCTTATTTTCCAGCGGGGTGGGCGGCCAGCCAGCCAGCCAGCCGGGCCGCCGGTGGCGCGGGGAGGGGGAGGGGGAGGGGGAGGGGTGGCAGAGCAGAGCAGAGCAGAGCAGAGCGGCGGCAACGCAGCCTCATTCAATTTGCCGGCGCGCCGCGCTGGTCGGCCCCGGGGCTCAACTGCGGACGCCGCGTCGGACGAACCGGCCGGCACTGCGCGCAGTGCGTGCGTGCGTGGCGACCCGCCTGCCGGCTGCGGCGAAACGCAATTACGTGGCCACGCCGCCGCTCCCAGCGTTATTCCCGGCGTTATTTGCAGGTGATTACACGCCGCGAGTCTCGTCTCAATGGTATAAATCTTTAGCGCGAGAGGAAAATGCTTCGGCAAAACCGTGGCAAATATGACCGCATATGCTGGTAGGTAACGAGGTCACCGTGTAGTACGTCATTTCCTACCAGCACTTGTCTACTAGGTCTGTGGCTATTGTGCACGACAGGGTCGATTTCTCTGGGAGGGAAGTTCTTTTCCGCCTCGAGCTGATGGGTCGGTTGTTCCTTAATTCTCGCAGATGACTTGTGGTCCTTAACGACTAGGCTTCCTGTGGCGCTGTTATGTACATAGTTCCGCGTAGTCAGCGCGTACACAAGTTTCACACTAGAGCGCGCCCCGCTAAGCACAACAGCGCAGGCGCAGCGCTCGTCCGTCTCCGCACTACGAGATGGCGCTGCCATAGAGACGGAACAAATTCTGCTTCCGCCGATCCGCGTATTGATATGTAATGCAGCCAATGGGGTTGCTGCTAACGTATAACCTTTTCTCCTTGCGGATCACACTCGCGCAGTGATACGTGAACACGAGAGGTATTATAATGAGTGTACAGACCTCCGATTAGGCAGTCTGCATTTGTCTGCAACACTCTGTACAAGTTCTACATTTGTCTGTACCAGTCTATAGTCAAGTTTCAGTCTGCGCCTAATAAGATTACCATATTCCTGTACATAGCCATGAAGATAAATGTATAGACACTTTTGTCAAGTATCAGAGATATATGTGAGAATTAGATTAACATACCAATACCAAAGGAACTTCAGATTGTCAATTGTAAATAGCATCCAGAACCAAGTTAAGTAAGTTTTATGCTTGTTGTTATTTTAAAAAATGTGTGTGAAAATTGATCAAGTTCTGTTTAAAGTTGGTCACCATCAATCTGCTACTCTAAGCGTGCAGTGGCATTTCTCTCGTCTGACCTAACGGCAGAAGATAAACACGCCACGATAAGACCACGAGACATATTGCTGACACTCGCCTACTTCGTTAGAGCGACAAGTCAAATAATCTGATGGTGTGTGTACTGAAGGTCGTACAGTAT
Source organism: Schistocerca americana (assembly GCF_021461395.2). Taxonomy (NCBI): domain Eukaryota; kingdom Metazoa; phylum Arthropoda; class Insecta; order Orthoptera; family Acrididae; genus Schistocerca; species Schistocerca americana. The sequence goes on from NC_060126.1 coordinate 47,211,512, forward strand.
GCACACCACAGGCGGCTTTGTTTTCCAAAACTCGCAAGGAAAGTCCTCACAGGGATCAGTGCTTTAAACAGCTCCGATAACTGTCAGCAGCAAGTCGCCAATGAAAATGCCTACATTCTCCTACTGGTTCCCATTTACTGAAACGCCTAAACGCTAAATTATTTCGTGGAGCGGTGTCTGGAACTCTGCGAAGTCGAAGGATCTGATGCCAGCCCTGACGGAGTGTAGAAATGGCATGTGCTCTGGAGTGCAGGCGTTGTTCCCATTGGGCATTCCTGTAATTCAGAATAGTTGATTAATTGTAATCAGCTAAGTTAGACAGCTCAGTACACAAGGCTGAAATAAACTACAAGGGTCACTCCAAAAGAAATGCACCCTATTTTTGTAAAAATACAGTTTTCATTCTGCATGTGTGAGAGTTTTACATTGTATAGATACATCCTTCCCGCTTGTTTTCAAACTTAGTTCAATCTGTTCCCGTGAGTGGCGCCGTCACAGCATATCTTCGAGGTGGCTGCTACACTTGACGTTCGTCAGAAGCAACGTGCTGTCATAGAATTCCTGTGTTGTGAAAACGAGACAGTGGGAAACATCCACAAGAGGTTGAAAAAGGTGTATGGAGACGCTGCTGTCGATCGCAGTACAGTTAATCGGTGGGCAAGCAGGTTACGTGATGAAAGCGGGCACGGCAATATTGAGGACTGTCCTCGCAGTGGCAGGTCACGTACTGCACACACTCCAGACAATGTGCAGAGAGTTAACGAATTGGTGACTGCTTACAGACGCATCACAGTGAACGAATTGTCACGCTACGTTGGGATACGGGAAGGAAGTGTTTGCAGAATACTGAATACTTAAAAAAGGTTTGTGCCAGGTGAGTTCCCAGGATGTTGACAGTGGCTCACGAAGAAACAAGAAAAACGGTATGCAGCGAACTAATGGAACATTACGAAAATGGTGGAGATGAATTTCTTGGAAGAACTGCGACAGGTGATGAAACATGGTTCCATGATTTTTCACCTGTGACGAAGAGGCAATAAATGGAGAGGCATCATGCAAATTCACCCAAGAAAAAAAAATTGAAAGCTGCACCTTCTGCTGAAAAAGTTATGGCTACGGTGTTTTTCGATTCCGAAGGACTCTTCTTGTGGACATCATGCCAAGTGGAACCACCATAAATTTTGATGCATGTGTGACGACGCTGAAGAAACTTCAAGCTCGACTGAGTCGTGTTCGACCCCATCGGCAAAAGCAGGATGTTTTGCTGTTGCACAACAATGCACGGCCAGATGTCAATCAAAAAACCATGGAAGCGATCGCAAAACTCGGGTGGACATCACTGAAACTCCCGCCTTACAGTCCTGATCTGGCTCCATGTGACTATCATCTCTTTGGGAAACTGAAAGACTCTCTTCGTGGAACAAGTTTGAAGATGACGACTCCCTTGTGCACGCTACCAAACAGTGGCTCCAACAGGTTGGACCAGAATTTTACTATGCGGGTATGCAGGCGCTGGTTCCAAGATGGCGTAAGGCAGTTGAGAGGGATGGAAATTATGTGGAGAAATGAAAATATTGTTCCTAAAGGATGTATCTACACATTGTAAAACTTTCAAACATGTAGAATAAAAGACAGATTTTTAAAAAAATAGTGTGCACTGCTTTTGGAATGACCCTCGTACCATCTGGCAGTGTGCCATCTGAGGTCAACTGGCGTTCACCCTCCCAATCCGCAGATGCTGATGAAAAGCAGCCGGTTTTGGAAACTCTTCGACGGTTTTCTGCTTTGGGGCAGGAGACGTCACGACCCAGAAGAAAACTAATATCGATTTTTTTTTTGACACGCTGCAAATCTGTCATCGCCGTCGACGGTCCAGACTTCATGGTGAAGGGTAATTAGGTGCTTAGGTTCACTTAATTATGAATAAACGTTTGCGGTGAATTTCATAGGGCCTGTATATCGGTTCGAAAGATGCCGCCAGTTGGTGGAATGGGTTAGGATGTCATAGTACCAAGGAACGTGGTACGTTATACCGATGCCATGGGAGGGGTATTGACCTCCCCAGAATTCTTATGTAGTACACCGAGTTACGCAAAGCGTCTACTTTGTTGTGCGAGGCTGTTGTCCGTTTGTGAACTGCTTCTAATACTGTATACATGTGGAAGACAGCGTGCAAGTCAACGATGTGAATATAGTGGTTGGCAGGAAGTAGCCATCCGAGTACCATATTTTGTAAAACTTGTAGAAGGCCAATTTGTGTCGGACTGGCAAGACCCAAGACCGAGTTGCCATACAGTGCCTTACAGAGCACCATTGCCTTTAATAATCGAATTTTTGCTGTGGTACTGAGATCAGTACTCTTGAAGGAGTTTCTTGGCCATACTAAAAGCTTTGTTCCTGAGGAGATCAACGTGTTTATCGAGAAAGCAAAGCAGTGTTTGTCCAAAGTGACCCCAGGTAAATCACTATTGCCCACCCATGCAGTCTCAAGTTGGTAGTCATCGATGGGCGTTTTTTGCAACTAAAATCGAGATGTTCGCCAGCCTTAAGGATGACAACACAAATCACGGTAGTATGTGAGGAGACACTTCTCTCCCATTTTGTTGTTAGTACCATGTGCTATACTGGTTTTGCCATCAAAAAAGTAAAACATCATTCAACTATAAGTCTTGCGGAATAAGCATAAGAGGATGTGTTACATCGTTCTGTGCAAGCAGCGCTCCACTGTCGAAGCTACTCTATACGTTATGTAGGAGATTTACTTTGGTGGTGGGCGATAGTACATTTTTATTAACTGTACCTGGTTACAATAGCCTTGTCATGTTGATCTTCATTATTTGACTATGATATTAACAGAACTTCAGAAATACGATTTATATGATTTTTATACTTCTTTTAAACCAGTTATTTAGTGGATCTCTTAACCACTATGATATTAACCACTACGCTTGATTTTAGCTTTTGACGAATCTTCAAAAAAAAAAAAAAGTTCTAGTTTTTTATTTCGAAAGTGTTGCAACAGTTTATGATCATTTGCGTAAGGTTTGATGGACCGCTTCATCACTAACAGGTGAATAAATACATTGTTGGTTGGTTGGGGAAGGAGACCAGACAGCGTGGTCATCGGTCTCATCGGATTAGGGAAGGAAGTCGGCCGTGCCCTTTCAGAGGAACCATCCCGGCATTTGCCTGGAATGATTTACGGAAATCACGGAAAACCTAAATCAGGATGGCCGGACGCGGGATTGAACCGTCGTCCTCCCGAATGCGAGTCCAGTGTCTAACCACTGCGCTACCTCGCTGAATAAATACATTGCAAACGGGCGTTTCTTGGTGTACTTTAAATGTGATATGCAAATAGGTTTTGAACTACTATATCAAAATAAACTGACTTACTTCGTTTTTGGTATATAAAGGGCCTCACTTATATGACATGACGCAAACTGAGACCACTGTACTTGTTGGAAGCAACTTCGTCAGTTTCCTTCTGCCAGTAAAGTCATATGGTGACATGTACTGCCTGGGACTTTGTTGGATTATAACTCACTGAAATGATGTGTTGACTAAAATGTATCATTTCTATCGGATAACGTGGGGTTTTACTTACTTTTTTATGCAAACAATTCTGACTGTGTAATTTCCTTGTGTTTTAGAACTGAAGATGTCTATTTATAGCTGAAATCTCGAGATGCAAGGATAATGGAAAACCAGTGGGATCGCAACTAACTGCTATGTTCTTACCTTCCCAGCCATGGCTGCGGAATTCTGGTCGTATATTGTCCCTCTTTCTGGCTAGTACTGCAGATTAATAAGTGTGTACCTGTTCGCTAAAAAGATATACTCAGAGTAGAACGCGGAACCATAAGCTAGCACGAACTGATGTGACATAGATGTGACGGATTTCCCTAGGAGTAATTCAAGTCAAAAAATGTCATTTGTTTCTGTGTAGACTTCAGAGTGATGTCCTTGCATGATGCTTTCCCTGTTGATAATTATGATGATGTTGGATGTGGTCATCAACATCCTTATGAAGTGTCAGCGTATCTTCCTAACGGTAAAGGTGGGTGAGAGGGTGGGAATGAAAGCTATTCCTACGAGCTCACAGACCAATTATAGAAAAACGCCGTCATGAACACTAAACTATGACGCTGAAAACAGATTAATGAAAATGCGGAGGTAACTGGGAGAGCTATTCATTCAGCGCACGCTGACCACACCCTCCCGTCCCCAAAGCTTCAGTGATGAAGCCAAACAAATTCACAAAATTAAAAAAAAAAAACCTGGTATTAGCTTCGGTCAGCATGGTGGCCAGATCTCCAGCCAAACAGACGATTGTCCTTGTGATATAGTACACAGGCAACCAAAACATGTTGAACCGGAGGTGGCACACCACAAACTTCACAGACTGTGGGGTCCTCCTGCCAGAGTAGGAAACCGTTTGTTAGTGGCCAGTGTCCTATGTCCAGTCTGGTGATCAGCAGTTCTTTCCATCGGTGTGGTTCGTATTATCTCCGCCATGTCGGTGTAGTCAATTGAAGTGACCGCCATTCTGTTGCTCGCCATTCCAGCTATTCAATTTCCCACTGACGCATGATTATCTGCGTGTCAGTCCTTACTGGTGAACACATTCTACTCCAGTGGTCGCATCTTGGAATACTTCCAGGTAGTAGAGAGCTACGGGTTTAACTCTTTACTGCAGTTCCAAGCGAGTACGGCGACCCTATTGACATGGTACGACAGAGCCCAAGCTTATTCCAGATACGTCAATAAATGTCTGTAATCAAAACCGCGGAGCGGTACGCCGTTTAATTTGTCACGAACTCCGTACGTCGCCAAAAGTGCGCGGGTTCCGCGTGCGGCTGCCAGTGTGCCTCTTCGAGGTACGAACGATAGAAACGATTCTACCAGAATACACTATCTACTTTAAGAAAGAACGACGAAAATGTGTTTTGTACTACTTGGTTAAAAATGGAGCGGTCCACACTGTAAAGACATTGCTCTCCCCGAAAGTCGATAATATTTTTTTTCTTTTCTGCATTACCTTGTCATTGTACGTTGTTGTTGATGTGGTCTTCAGTCCTGAGACTGGTTTGATGCAGCTCTCCATGCTACTCTATCCTGTGCAAGCGTCTTCATCTCCCAGTACGTACTGCAACCTACATCCTTCTGAATCTGCTAAGTGTATTCATCTCTTGGTCTCCCTCTACGATTTTTACCCTCCACGCTGCCTTCCAGTACTAAATTGGTGGTCCCTTGATGCCTCAGAACATGTCCTACCAACCGGTCCCTTCTTCTGGTCAAGTTGTGCCACAAACTCCTCTTCTCACCAATTCTATTCAATACCTCCTCATTAGTTATGTGATGTATCCATCTAATCTTCAGCATTTTTTCTGTAGCACCACATTTTGAAAGCTTCTATCCTCTTCTTGTCCAAACTGTTTATCGTCCATGTTTCACTTCCATACATGGCTACACTCCATACAAATACTTTCAGAAACGACTTCCTGACACTTAAATCTATACTCGATGTTAACAAATTTCTCTTCAGAAACGCTTTCCTTGCCATTGCCAGTCTACATTTTATATCCTCTCTACTTCGACCGTCATCAGTTATTTTGCTCCCCAAATAGCAAAACTCCATTACTGCTTTAAGTGTCTCATTTCCTAATCTAATTCCCTCAGCATCACCCGACTTTATCCGACTACATTCCATTATCCTCGTTTTGCTTTTGTTGATGTTCATCTTATACCCTCCTTTCAAGACACTGTCCATTCCGTTCAACTGCTCTTCCAAGTCTTTTGCTGTCTCTGACAGAATTACAATGTCATCGGCGAACCTCAAAGTTTTTATTTCTTCTCCATGGATTTTAGTACCTACTCTGACATTTTCTTTTGTTTCCTTTACTGCTTGCTCAATATACAGATTGAATAACATCGGGGAGAGGCTACAACCCTGTCTCACTCCCTTCCCAACCACTGCTTCCCTTTCATGTCCCTCGACTCTTATAACTGCCATCTGTTTTCTGTACAAATTGTGAATAGACTTTCGCTCCCTGTATTTTACCCCTGCCACCTTTAGAATTTGAAAGAGAGTATTCCAGTCAACATTGTCAAAAGCTTTCTCTAAGTCTACAAATGCTAGAAACTTAGGTTTGCCTTTCCTTAATCTTTCTTCTAAGATAAGTCGTAGGGTAAGTATTGCCTCACGTGTTCCAACATTTCTACGGAATCGAAACTGATCCTCCCTGAGGTCGGCTTCTACCAGTTTTTCCATTCGTCTGTAAAGAATTCGCTTTAATATTTTGCTGCTGTGACAAGTGGTTCTCCTTTCTCAAAGGTCTCTTTAATTTTCCTGTAGGCAGTATCTGTCTTACCTCTCGTGAGATAAGCCTCTACATCCTTACATTTGTCCTCTAGCCATCCCTGCTTAGCCATTTTCCACTTCCTGTCGATCTCATTTTTGAGGTCATAGTACGTATGTATCATTTATTTAAACTATTCTTTATTTGTTAATACGTCACATTGCTTCTTCATTCATTTTGCTTCTGGTTTTATACGCTTTGTAAATCTTTGGTTAGGCTAGGAGAAGTACTGTGTCAGAGAGAGAGCGAACGACTATCGATAGAGATCGTGCGAGTTGTTGTGGTATTGTGGCCGGTTCGCGGGTGGAGAAACGTTTCAAAGTTCGGCGTGAAAGACGATGGTACGCGGAGGAACAATTAATTACAGTGCGTCTGCTGTGTTCATAGGAGTTCGTGCATTATTTAGTGAACAGTAAAACCTGACAAGTATATCGAGTATTTGCGGTGACGATTTTACATACTGTGTGAACTCGTGACAATCAGCCGTGAACCAGACACCATTGCCGTGTGGAGACCCTAACTGTTAGAATTACTTGGAAGTGGAACAAACCAAAATGTCAAGTAAAAGAACAGTGCTGTGATTTGATCAAGAAACATTTATTATATCATCCAAACTGTCTTAAAGACGACGTAAATTGAACTGATGTTTGTTCCCGGGTTCGATTCCCGGCGGGGTCAGGGATTTTCTCTGCCTCGTGATGACTGGGTGTTGTGTGATGTCCTTAGGTTAGTTAGGTTTATGTAGTTCTAAGTTCTAGGGGACTGATGACCATAGATGTTAAGTCCCATAGTGCTTAGAGCCATTTGAACCATTTTTGAACTGATGTTTAACGGACTGTTCTAGTGATAAACAAATTTGACTGTTTTCCTGTGGCAACACAGTGAAAGAACTGTGCGAAGTATTGGCGTTAACCGGCTATATTTGTAAATACTGAAGACATAGCATAATTCCGATCTACCCGCACCGCGTGATTAATAAACTTTTAATATTAAACGTCGCGCGCCTAATGACAACGCACACACTGGAACTATTATTATCGCGCCAGTGCTGTCAGCTGATTCGACTACAACGGAGACGTGGACCACCGCCGTAACTGGAATATTAATGAAACAGGAGGATCCATCATTATCTTCACGCCACGAACCAGGATTAACTTCACACATCGTCCGCGCGGACCACCGCTGACGTCATCGCACTGCCTGCAGCAACAGTTAACACATTAAAAGAAAATTATTACGCTCTCTCTCATTTCAAAATTAAAGACAATTGCAGTTAAACTGTCTGTTTTAAAAATACTGTCACAATATCAAGGTTCAATTTTGTTTAGTCCCAATAAATATTCTTTCCATTATTTCGTCTTGTTGACAGTGTCGAAAACCCGCCATATTAAAGTTCAATTAATAATTTTCTTCCAAAATTCTTCTCAGACATTTTGTTGCTCATCATAATTTTGTTTTAATGTTTGTGCCAAACTTCTTTTGTAGGGAGTACATATTTTATTTTTTGTGCAGTAAAATTAGCTACCATAAAATTACGTATATTACCAGCTGATGCTGTCCGCCATTACTGCTTGAAAACTGACCAATAGTATTTTTGCACCTATTTTTTCATTGGCTGTCAGCTTCAAAACAAAATTACGTATTTCGTGGGCATCTAGCAGATGCGCGATGTCTGTGTAGGTCCCTACCATATTTTTTTTTTTTTTACTTTTGCAGTTTTACTGGAATTATATTGACTTCAATTGTTCATTTGGCCCCCGTTAAAGTAATTTATCGCATCTATATAATAATTGTACTGAATTACTTAATTTTTTTTACGTAAATATTGGCATACCATATTTAGATTAAAATTGTCGTCTTATTGGCCCCACATAAGATGCTGCACGTTCTGGCAAAGACTATGCCAATTTTTTTTTCGTCCATGACTAACAGGGGTAGTCAGATTCCTTGTATAGGTAATGTTTTATTATTTAAAAGGTTTTTTTTTCAGAACCTTTAGCCAGGTCATGGATCACCAATAAATACAAACGCAACGGGTCACCATGTTGAGTCTTGTTTCACTACCGATAATTCTTTTTCTGCACTTTTCGACGAAAGTGGTTCGTTTTGATGAAGGAGCCCCACGACTTTTTACAAAGTGACTGTGTTATAAATATATCAGACAGTTTTACATTCTTCCGACTTCTCGTTCGTGAGCTTCAGAAAAATAGTGATGCCCCTGTAGCTACTGGCCTGAAAAAGATGCATAACTTTTCGAATCGTTACACCACCATCTGCGGGTCGTTAGATTTTCTGTGCACATGGAAAAGTGACCCTGCATATATCGTAAACAGCTATGAAACGCTCCCTCACGTTACTTTCGAATTTTGCCACCTGTTGGCATCGTCCCGTTAAGAGCGATGTGTTGAACTGTATCTGCCAGGTAGTCGTGAATCTAGCGGTAAAACTGCTCCCACAGTCGGCGAATTTGTGTCCCGTTCACGAAGACAGTGCGGAACGGGATCGAATAAGCTTCCTGCGAAATGCATTCTGCCGTCCTTGATACACTGTATAGAGCTTTGGACTGAAACATGATACATTCTGGTGGCACCATCTCTCCTTAACGCCTGGATATTGACGATGTGCACTGCTGATCGTTAAAATTGCAACGCTAGCAAGGACAGAAAACAACACTATTTCGCTTACTGGCCGTATAATACATTAATCAGTTTGTTTGTGAACAGAGTGTACACGGGGTGCGAAATTTAGTATGCAGAGCTGACGCTTTTGCCAGAAACAACGGCTGTAATCCAGTTGGCCATTGAGTCGAACTGAACGAAAGCCACGCGTACGCCGTTCCACTCTGCTTCACCTATATGTCAGATGTAATCAATCGTAGCGGCTAAAGTGTGGTGGTGCGCCAGTTTTTCATCAATCCATGAACACATGTTTTCAGTTGGTGACAGATCTGCAGAGGTGATAGGTCAGGACATCACGACCTTGCGTTATTTTGTTGAAAGATAACGTCAAGAAGACCTCAAGCAAAGGGACTCAACACTGAAACGTTTCCGCCAATTGCTCGCAGGCTTGTTGCACGGTGGTCAATCTCTACCTCTTTTTCTTGGCTAATTTCTCCGTTTCTCTATTTCGAGGGGGTGTGGCAAGGCGAAGCTAATTAGCAGAAATAATAGTAGAAGGTCGGTAGGTGAGACCTCCTCCATCCCATCCCCAACTTACTTTAATTTAGCTGAACACGAGCAATTCTTCATATTCACGAACAAAAAGGCCAGTTTCTGTGGACGAGCGGTTCTAGGCGCTTCATTCTGGAATCGCGCGATCGCTACGGTCGCAGGTTCGAATCCTGACTCGGGCATGGATGTGTGTGATGTCCTTAGGTTGGTTAGGTTTAAGTAGTACTAAGTTCTAGGGAACTGATGAACTCAGATGTTAAGTCCCATAGTTTTCATCTACAAACTTGATGCCTGCTTTCGGCTTCACAGATATTCTGCTTGTAATCCACAGCTGACGAGTCTGTGCGTAGGAAGAAAGGACTCGTCACGGAAGACGGGACCTGGTGCTCTCTCCCATACAAACCCTCAGCGGAGGTATGGCCACGGCCGCACGGGCGACGGCCTCACCAAGAGGGTATGTTCCTCTAAAATAGGTGTCTTGCTGCATTTTCAACGTCGGTTCTCTGAGGCAGCTTGGAAAACATAGGTGTTCTCCAGACTCCTGGCTGACTGGGTACTGAAAGTCAAAAGGCAAACTTGAGACACGCCCCTTCCCTTGTCCAATAGTGCATTCTTGTTGGGTGTCACTACAAAGTGGAACCGCTAGAGGCATGCTCCGCTCACATCTCTTCTTTGTAGATACACAGTCGCAATCGCGGTTTATATAGTGCAATGAGGAGCAACCCACTGTAGTACTGATGCCAGTTTCGTAACAGTAAATTTTCAAAGAGCCGACATTCCACAGCGCACAGGAGCTGGAACGATATGTGGAAACAATAAGCGTTATCTGTCTTCCTCTGCGTCAATTCTCTTATGTGGAAAATTCGACTCGAATAATTTTATAACAAGGTATGCCAAGAAGCCAATCTGCCTCTGTGTCGTTGGTCAGTCTCCAAAATTCACACAAAAGGAATTTCGGCAGCAGACTCACTCTCATCTTGTTGGCGGATCGAGAGTTGCTAGAACGTGATTCGCTAAAAATTAGTTTATGCGTTTTTTTTTCACACAGAGCCTGAGAAGTGAAACACAAGGTTATTCTAATCTGAGGTTCCGAGGGAAACAGACGTTAATTCATGTCTCAGGCTCAGAGTAGAGCAGACACAAGATTCTGGTGTTAGAAGTCTTCTGACTTCTGGCATTGGATTCAGTCAAGATAAGCTTCTGATGGGCGAGCCTGCTGATTTCAGATATACCACCGACTGTTTGGTGGTAAGTGCTGCTTTGAGAAGTGAGTAGTTAGGTTCTGTTAAGCATTGTTTATTCTGAAACAACAAGCAGAGGACGCGTATTTTATTCAAATTATCTTCCAAATTTCGCTGAATTCTTTATCTTTACATTGCGAATTTACTGCAGATTAGTTATGAGCCGTGTGCGGCTCGCGTTGGTGCCGTTCATAGCTCGGCATCTTGTAATATCGATAGTGGCGTCTCGTTTACTTAGTGTGTTCACTGGCGCCACTACGTTTGCTCGCTTTGTCTGTCCGTGAGTAGCAGCACCAGCGCTTGTTGGAAGCGCGTACTGTGGCACCATCTTTGGAGCGACCTCTGGTATTTCCGGATCGTCGTGTGTCGAGCGAGTGGAGTTGGGACAGAGCAGCAGTGAGGTCCAGACAGGAAGTACTCGCCCGACCGCTGGCGACACACTTGCACTGTCTGAGGAGGAGGAGGAGATTTAGTGTTTATCGTCCCGTCGACAACGAGGTCATTAGAGACGGAGCGCAAGCTCGGGTTAGGGAAGGATGGGGAAGGAAATCGGCCGTGCCCTTTCAAAGGATCCATCCCGGCATTTGCCTGAAGCGATTTTAGGGAAATCACGGAAAACCTAAATCAGGATGGCCGGAGACGGGATTGAACCGTCGTCCTCCCGAATGCGAGTCCAGTGTGCTAACCACTGCGCCGCCTCGCTCGGTTGCACTGTCTGACGGAAGGATGTGGTCGCGATAGTGCACGACCACGTCAAGGATCGGATTCAGCGAGATTTAGTTGAACGGACCTTGATATTCGAGTAGCGCTGCTTTTACTTGTGTGTGCGTGTCTGCCCGTCGAAGTGACCTCATGTCAATAAGTTGTCAGTCGGTGGTTTATACTGGGACCTTTCCCGTGCCTGACTTGAGTGGGGGCGACCGTTGGTTGGTCGTTCGGTCGGTCGTCGCAGCGGACGACGTGCATTTGCTCTTCCGACCACTTCTGGTTTCTCCGGCCGATGAGCCGAGCGGTTCTAGGCGCTTCAGTCTGGAAACGCGCGACCGCTATGGTCGCAGGTTCGAATCCTGCCTCGGGCATGGATGTGTGTGATGTCCTTAGGTTAGTTAGGTTTAAGTAGTTCTAAGTTCTAGGGGACTGATGACCACAGCAGTTGAGTCCCATAGTGCTCAGAGCCATTTGAACCATTTTTTTTTAGTTGTTGGTGGAATTGATTTCCCGGATCTGTATGAATCTTGTGGTTTTGAATGAGCAGTTATTTTAATGCTGTCTGCGTACTGGATTTGGTGAGGAGTTGCGAAAGGGACATCAGGTCGATTTGGGGCGCAGCAGCGAGCAGGTCCGTGCGGTGTGCTGCCACTGCCGGATCGAGGAGGGGTAGCTGCGAGAGCGACGACTTCGTTGCACACTGAACTCTGGACGCTAAGATGAGTGAAGAGTTAACTGCTAATGCAACCTCGACTATTCTGAGATCTCACCTTTGGCCGGCGGGTTATTGCTCCCAGGGCCACTGAGCCTGGCGGCAACGAGTGAAGTGTTTCGAGGCGGTGAAATATTGCAGCCGTCTTTCTCTATTTGTTATACATCATTGAATTTAGTATTATTCTTATTAGTGAAGTGCAAGCAGTGGTATTTCCTGCCTTGTGGCCGCTAACGCCCCAGTTACCTGCCCTGGAGGTTAGCGTACTTTTCCGGCAGTGTACTTTTCCTCGTCGTGTTGATGCTGTCCGACACGGTGTGTAGTTAGACAGCCTCTTGTATTGTACTGTGCATATTTTTTTGGAAGGTCTGCCTTGGTTCTAGTGTTTCCTTCGGCCTTGGGTGTTTGCTAAAGACGTAATACTGTCTGTCTCTTCGCTCTTGCCTAAAAATATTCCGTCGTTGTACCGGTGATCGGACGTTAGGCGGATTGCTCAGTCGATCGGTCTGCGCTTAAGCTGCTCCTAGTTTGAGTTGCCATTCTGTTACGTGAGTACAACTCTTGGCTGCCTGTCTTACCGTACCGTATGTTTGAGTTACCTTCCCAGGCTGAGCCTTGAAACACTTGCTGAGAACCGCTTCTCCTGATTTCTTAGATTGTGATGTTCGTTTTAAGGATATTTGCAATTTTTTAATTGCTGTTGGTGTGGCCTCCAGCCGAGCAATAATTTCACTTCTTTGGTGATAAGGCCTTCAGCCATGTTACAGTAAGTTTATTTAAGCAAATTTGTTTTAAAAGCAAGGGATTTATTTTAAAAGTGCTATTTGGAATTGGTCTCCTGACTTCTAATTCAGGCCTTCAGCCGTTTGTTGTTTGAGGTTAGTGTTGGTGGCCTTTGGCACTAAAATTTTGAAATTGTTTTCTGTGTTAAGGCCTTCAGCCGTCATACAGTCAATTGCTTTTTAAGAGATTGTTTTAAAATTTTAATTTCTTGAAATAAAGTTTACGTAGTTGTTGTGCAACCGAGAGTAACTGATTACGGCCACATCCACAATCGTAACCTTATCCTGTCGTATCCTGAGAAACCAGCTCTCAAGTTAACCATGAATGAGTGTTTTTGGTGTACTTTGTATGTATTATTAACCTCCATTTTTATGTGATATGCGGATCCATGCAACTGTTTTTGTTTCTGTCGGAATATAAAAGCCTTGTGATCCCATTTATTAAAAATAATGCCCTCAGTTTCTTTGCTCACTCGTTTTCCCGGTCCCTCACAGGCGAAGGTACGATGTATATTACATTAGTGATCCCATAAAGGTACTGCTTAATGATCTTCTTTCGTTTCATTGATATGTGAATACTGGATAACTTTTTATATCCATTTGTATGACCATGCAAAGTGTTAAACAATTCTAAATTAATATGAACCGGTAGCTTTTTCTCCCTAGCTAGCATATTCCTCAACTATATCATCTAATGGTTTTAGTGTATGCAGCTGTGTTTTTGTCACCCTACCATGTTAGTTCAGTCCATCAAATACAGAAATTTTGTGTATAACTGAACCTGCCAGCATATTTAACCCACTCCACCCGTGCTAAGCATAAGCGATACAGCAGTCATTTGTTTGTTCCTCCTTTTTCCTCCAGTATATTTAACTGCACCCACAATAGACAACATCTGTAACCTTTCAGAAGCTTGACGATTGCTGTGTACGTTATAGACACTGGGAGGCAAGTATGACCATCCTTGTACCCAATGACGCCTCATGCCATCACTGCTGGTGCTCAGTCAATACGACAATGACGAATTCAAAACGGCTGCGTTCGTTCTCCTCAGATCCGTAACATACAGTTACATGCATTGTCATGCTGTACACTTAAAGCGACATTGTGCCATTCTATGAAATCCAGTGTTGTTACTTAGAGTACAACTGTTGGTGTGTCTAACGTTACTGCCACATCAAGGGAAGGAGCACCAAGGCCGCCATGCAGACAGTCCCTTCTGCATCACGGATCGCCATCTTGTACGTGCGGTTGCTTGTCCCGCTCAAAACAAGTACATTTTTTGATTCAGTGTATTGTATGGTTACAATTACACTGACGCTTTCCGAGTGCTGCATTGCGGGTTGTATACATCGCGGGACGCTGAAACATCGTACGTATGTTCATTGACTGGAGCGCTCGTGGACTGTGCTGAAGGAAATAACTGTTTCACTTTCTGCGAACATGTGAAAATAAGGTACTGTAAGCAGTCAGAATGTGTTGTGGGTACAGGAAAAGGGGAGGAACGATCAAACACATGATAAAGGTGGTTCTGGCACGTTTGCTAAGATATGGTCGCAAGTAACAACATGTGTTCAATATGATCTCCTGACTCAGCAGCATGGTGGATCCGTAACACGGCATCATTGACATTTCCTCGTAGCGTATGCCGTGTAATGACAGCGATATGCAGTCTGGAGCCGAGCGACCGCTACGGCCGCAGTTCGAATCCTGCCTCAGGCATGGATGTGTGTGATGTCCTTAGGTTAGTTAGGTTTAATTAGTTCTACGTTCTAGGCGACTGATGACCTCAGAAGTTAAGTCGCATAGTGCTCAGAACCATTTGACAGCGATATACTATCCTTCAGATCAGGATGAGTCCATCCCTGATATACAAGAGTTTTAGAGATTCCTACAACCAGAAGTCACACGAATTCAGATCGCAGGATCTGGAAAGCCACACATGTTGAAATTGCATAGAGATGAAGCGGTCTTTACTGAAGGTCTCACGAAGCAAAACTTTCACCTGGCAGGCGACATGTGGCCCCTTCTTCCATGAAAACAGAGGTGTGGACGCAGCTGCGTTCTTGCGAATCTAGATTCACGTGTTGCACAGAGAGCTCCATATAACTTGCAGATGTCGCTGCTCACATAACAGGCCTATGGGGTGTCATCTCCTCGAAGAGAAACAGCCCGGGAATGAAGGAGCTTGTGGTAAGACAGCACACAGTCACATAATCCGAGTGCAGTGGACGTTCCTGCATAACTTTTGGCGAACTAGAACCCTACACGCGACAGTTCTGTTCATTCGCAGCACTGTGCAGAGAAAATGTATCTTGTCCGTCCATAGAACATTCCCCAGCTACATGTCATCCATTTCTACGTGTGCCAAAGAACTAAGGTCAAAGTTACAGAGTTGTCATTCATCTTGGGATTTCATTTGGTGTACGATCTTAATCTTGTAGACATACCATCGTAAAATGCGTTGCAAAATGTTTTCAACTGTTGACTGAGGGAAGCGCCATTCCTGTGACACAGGCCGAGCACTGGATGCAGAACTTGAGCCGTGTGCTGCACTGCCAGCTACAGATGCAGCAGCAACAGCTATGGGACTGGGTCGCCCCCCTTTTCCTGCTGTGCTACTTAATTCACATGTTTCTTCAAATCTGTTGATGATATTCTTTAGCCTATTGATCGACATGGGCCCTCTTCACAGCTGCTTCGATTGGTGAAATTCCCACAAGACTGCACTGCTATTGTTGCCGTTCTGATAAAACAACTTTACCAGCAGTTCAAGGTTTTTCTTCTCAATAGGCATTGCATTTCATAAAGGAAAACTTCAATCTTCTTAACCCTTTACACGAACAGTTACATCATCAGACTTCGCCAAGTGACAAATACCACACTGATGCCATAAAGGAAATATCTGGCGTTCTGACTGCTTACACCGCTGTATTTTCACCGAGCGAGGTGGCGCAGTGGTTAGCACACTGGACTCGCATTCGGAAGGACGACGGTTCAATCCCGCGTCCGGCCATCCTGATTTAGGTTTTCCGTGATTTCCCTATATCGCTTCAGGCAAATGCCGGGATGGTTCCTTTGAAAGGTCACGGCCGATTTCCTTCCTCATCCTTCCCTAATCCGAGCTTGTGCTCCGTCTCTAATGACCTCGTTGTCGATGGGACGTTCAACACTAATCTCCTCCTCCTCCTCCTCCGCTGTATTTTCACCTGGTGGCAGGAAGTGGTACTATTATAATTACCGAGCACGCCGATTAATGAACGTATTTGACACGTTTCAGCGTACTGTGATGTATACAGCCCCGCACTGTAGCACACAGAAAACCGCCAGTTTTACACTAGTGGCCATTAAAATTGCTACCCCACGATGATGACGTGCTAGAGGAGCGAAATTTAGCCGACAGGAAGAATACGCCGTGATATGCAAATGATTAGCTTTTCAGAGCATTCACACAAGGTTGGCGCCGGTGGCGACACCAACAACGTGTTGAGATGAGGAAAGTTTCCAACCGATTTCTCATACACAAACAGCAGTTGACCGGCGTTGCCTGGTGAAACGTTGTTGTGATGCCTCGTGTAAGGAGGAGAAATGCGTACCATCACGTTTCCGTCTTTGATCAAGGTCGGATTGCAGCCTATCGCGATTGCGGTTCATCGTATCGCGACATCGCTTCTCGCGTTGGTCGAGATCCAATGACTGTTAGCAGAATATGGAATCGGTGGGTTGAGGAGGGTAATACGGAACGCCGTGCTGGATCCCAACGGCCTCGTGTCACTAGCAGTCTAGATGACAGGCATCTTATCCGCATGGCTGTAACGGATAGTGCAGCCACGTCTCGATCCCTGAGTCTACAGGGGGGGGGGGGGGGGGGGGGGGACGTTTGGAAGACAACAACCATCTGCACGAACAGTTCGACGACGTTTGCAACAGCATGGACTATCAGCTCGGAGACATGGCTGCGGTTACCCTTGAGGCTGCATCACAGACAGGAGCGCCTGCGATGGTGTACTCAACGACGAACTTGGGTGCACGAATGGCAAAACGTCATTTTTTCGGATGAATCCAGGTTCTGTTTACAGCATGATGGTGATCGCTCCGTGTTTGGCGACATCGCGGTGAACGCACATTGGAAGCGTGTATTCGTTATCGCCTTAACTGGCGTATCACCCGGCGTGATGGTATGGGATCCCATTGGTTACACGACTCGGTCACCTCTTGTTCGCATTGACGGCACTTTGAATAGTGGACGTTAAATTTCGGATGTGTTACCACCCGTGGCTCTACCCTTCATTCGATCCCTGCGAAACCCTACAATTCAGTTGGATAGTGCACGACCGCATGTTGCAAGTCCTGTACGGGCCTTTCTGGATACAGAAAATGTTCGACTGCTGCCGTGGCCCGCACATTCTCCAGATCTCTCACCAACTGAAAACGTCTGGTCAATGGTGGTCGAGCAACTGGCTCGTCGCAATTCGCCAGTCACTACTCTTGATGAACTGTGGTATCGTGTTGAAGCTGCATGGACAGCTGTACCCGTACACGCCATCCAAGCTCTGTTTGACTCAATGCCCAGGCGTGTCAAGGCCGATATTACGGCCAGAGGTGGTACTGATTTCTCAGGATCTATGCACCCAAATTGCGTGAAAATGTAATCACATGTCAGTTCTAGTATAATGTATTTGTCCAATGGATACCCGTTTATCATCTGGATGTCTTCTTGGTGTAGCAATTTTAATGGTCAGAAGTGTATTATAACCACCAGGTACTTGTGGCTAGACGAATCTGCGCAGCCAGCCACACAATACATCTGTCCTCTCGGCCTCTAGGCACGTGGCGCCATTGAGATCAAACATGAAATTGAAAATGAGTCTTTTAAACCCTTCGATTCCATACTCGCATTTCAGTGATGGGAGCTTCAGTAGCGCGAGTAGCGATATCGCGGAACGACAGACTGCAGTCTTGACAGACCGGCAGCTGTCGAATTCCGTAACGTACTTGGAGAGGTATCCCACTCTTACACGAAGCGTAAGACGAACTTTTCACAACTAAACGACAACGAGTTGCGATTTATGAATGAGACGTCCGCTATACAGAAAGTAGCTGTCCTTAATCCTACTTAGCTTGTGTAGTTGCATTTAAATGCTAACAATTTTCATATCCCAGAGTATAGTAAACTTCACACCATATTGACGTTTGTTGGGTACTTTATTTGTGTTCCTGCAATTTTAATGACTAGCAGTGGATATTGATTGTACGATTACAGAAGAACCACTGAAAGCTGTTACACCCATATAATATCTTCAGGTATGGTTACGAGACGACTTAATCTGGTATGACCACTCGAAACGAATCATAGCAAAGCAATTTAAAGGTTTCTATGGAAGTGTGATAATTCCATGAACTCCCAAATCCCATGTTTGACTAGTAGTTGGGTATTGTTTTTCAGCCTGGGAGCCTTACCTAGTGATACTGATAGAAAAGTGTTTGAACCTTACATAACGAACAGGATGTCAGATGTTGCGCTCAATGGTTCAAACAGCGTTGGAAGGGTAGAAAATTTTGCGACTGGGGAGAAATCGCTAAGGGAGTTCCAGAGGTTTCAGTTTTGGATCCACTCTCATTTCTTATATATGTGAATGATCTACCAGTTAACATTCAACAGGGAGAATTGATACTTTTAGCACATTGGAGAGAAAGCAACAGAACGCATAGTCAGTGATGTTTTCCAAAGAATTATTAAATGCTTCTCTGAAAATGGACTTACGCTAAATTTTGAAAAATACGCTGTATTCAGTTCTGTATATGACATATACTCGTGCCAACAACTGATGCAGCACGTCAGCAGCAGTCACTGAAGAGGGAAGAATGCTCTAATTGTCTGACTGTACTTATCAATGAAAACGCCAACTGACAATTGTGTTCCGCTAGTTTTGCTCTTTTTATAATTGATCTCAGAAAGAAACGATTTAACCTTCCGACCTATTTTGCACACCTCGACTCAGTAACGTCTCACGCGGTGATTTCTCGGGGTAACTACCTCTTAGCAAGGAAGTACTGAGTGCATAAATGCGACCAATATGTGGTGTTCATTCAAGGACTTCATGCAGCTACCTCTCTTAATTGCTGCGTCACAATACATGTATTTGTTAGTGAATTTCCTCATCATTAATTCATCACAATTTGGGAAGAAGAGTGAGGTCCATACCTGTAAGCGTAAAACGAAAAATTATGTTTATTATCCAATGTTAAAGCTGTCGGTGGCTCAGAAAGGAGTCCAACTTTCAACAAAAAAATCTTTGACCATTTGCCCAATAATAATGGAAAATGTCTGACGAGTAACAAAGGAAATTTTTAATCTGACCTAAAATCGTTTCTCTTGCACAACTACATCTATTCCATCAAGAACTTCTGGCAATCTGTAAGAAAAAAGGGGAAAAAATGGTTCAAATGGCTCTGAGCACTATGGGACTTAACTACTGTGGTTATCAGTCCCCTAGAACTTAGAACTACTTAAACCTAACTAACCTAAGAACATCACACACATCCATGCCCGAGGCAGGATTCGAACCTACGACCGTAGCGGTCACGCGGTTCCAGACTGAAGCGGCTAGAACCGCTAGACCACCTCGGCCGGCAAAAAGGGGGAAAAGCGCCTGTTTCTAAGTGTAGTCGCATGAGGAGGACGAAAAAATAATGTGTTCACCTATGTCAACACAAATTTTATATATATTAGTGTTAATATGCATGAGCTTTAGGTCCCATATCATTTTGACAAAAAGTCGTTGAAACGATCTATGCAACATATAACAAAGAAAAGCAGGGCGACTCTTCACAGCGCTGGTTACCCAACTGCAAGGCCGGAAATTACAAGAGACGCGAAGTGCATCACGATGTGATTTGCGCTAAACTTCCGAGGGCGAGAGTGGCTGCAGGAACGAAGAAACATATTAGTTCCTCCCACATATACCTGCTTAAATGTCCGCCAGTGTAAAATTTGTGAGGTTCGTGATCATATGTAAACTTCCAGGGTGAAATTTTCACTCTTCGGCGGAGTGTGCACTGTTATGAAACTTCGTGGCAGATTAAATCTGTGTGCCGGACCGAGACTCGAAATAGGGACCTTTGTCATTCGCGGGCAAGTGCTTTGACAGAAAGTTTCATAACAGCGCATACTCCACTGCAGGGTCAAAAATTTCGTTCTGGAAACATCCCCCAGGCTGTGGCTAAGCCATGTCTCCGCAATATCCTGTCTTCCAGGAGTGCTAGTTCTGCAAGGTTCGCAGGAGAGCTTCTGTGAAGTTTGGAAGGTGGGAGACGAGGTACTGGCGGAAGTAAAGCTGTGGGGACGGGTTGTGAGTCGTGCTTGGGTAGCTCAGATGGTGGAGCAGTTGCCCGCGAAAGGCAAAGGTCCCGAGTTCAAGTCTCAGTCCGGCACACAATTTTAATCTGCCAGGAAGTTTCATACTAAAACTTGTCATTAGTCTCGCTTACAACGTGTCAAGGCAAAGCTAGGGAGCGGCGCGCCTTCCTTACACGGCGCTGAGCTGTAGCTCACACGGAGCGTCAGACTTTCTCGTTCCACAGCATTCCGAAGCATGAAATCCATAGACATCACCAGTTCATTGTCTGCTGGATACGAATTCTACTCTGGTGTAGGCTAACATTTCATTATGATTATTATTATTACTTCCTTCGGTCACGCAAATAATGTGAAAGATGTACTGATAATGGCTAAGCTATGCTTCAAGATATGAAAAACGTGGTTATTCACTGTATCTCAGTACGATAGAAGATTGAGTAAAAATGGACTGTACTGAGACTTTCCTGTTACTCTAGTAGCAATATGTTCCACAACATTCGGTGTGATGCATACGTAAGTGCTCTCTTTGTGTCTTGACGGTATAATTTTGTTCGAATTTGTGAGTATGTAATAACGAATTGCAAGACTGCTTTCTACTGCACTGCCTCATTCTTCTGAGCCGGCAGCGGTGGTCTAGCGGTTCTAGGCGCTCAGTCCGGAACCGCGCGACTGCTACGGTCGCAGGTTCGAATCCTGCCTCGGGCATGGATGTGTGTGATGTCCTTAGGTTAGTTAGGTTTAAGTGATTATAAGTTCTAGGGGACTGATGACCACAGATGTTAAGTCCCATAGTGCTCAGAGCCATTTGAACCATTTGAACCTCATTCTTCCGCAATTCGCAGTTTATTTATTCATTCGAAAACTTGGAAATTTGTGGTAAGATCATATGGGACCAAACTGCTGAGTTCATCGGTCCCTAAGCTTACACACTACTTAAACTAACTTAAGCTAACTAAGGACAACACACCCATCCATGCCTGAGGGAGGACTCGAACCTCCGCTGGAGGGGGGGGGGGGGGGGGGTTAAGGGGGGGAGGAGCCTCGCGAACCCTGAAAAGACGCCCTAGACTGCGCGGCTATCCCGCGCAGCCGAAAACTTACTTTTCGTTTGCTACTGTGTAAATATTTATATATCTAGTGAGAGCTTCAGATCCACTTCAAGACGGCCTGGATGTGAGGGCCGAAACCAGTCGTGACTTAAATAAAGATCATAGTACCAAGTTGACCGGCTACTAATTAATCTTGGTTAATGTGAAAACTAATCCAAATGTGAGGACGCAAGTTATGTTAACGACGTCTCGTCGATTCCTCCGGTCAACGCAAGGTTACACGCTGACGACACAGCCTTCTTTACTTCTGGAACCAGGCCACGAAGCTGACGTTGTACAGAGCGACGATTCGACCGTCACTCCTTTACAGATCAACGTCATGGGGTACGACGTGCGCCTCCAGTATCAAACGACTACAGCCGCTTCAGAATCGCTGCTTAAAATTTTGTCTAGGAGCCCCGCGATGGGTTCGCACAAGAGAACCGTACTTGAACGAGGAGATAAAAACACAGGCAACGAGACTCTTTCAGAACTGTGGGACAGTCCGCCAACTTGCGACTGTCGGCCTGGACATACCACAACATTGGCACGAATACGGGGTTCCACGAGCCATCATTGACAATTCAAAGGACCACACAGTCTGAGGACCCCTACCCTCAGCGACGATAACTCCACCATCTACCTGCCAAGTTACCGATGCAAACTTCACCCAAACTAAGGAGTTTAAGGACCTAAAAATATTTTTCTTTTGCGTGTGTGCCCAAGAGCCTGGAAGCGAAACCCTCAATCACTTGTCATCCCAGATGTACAAATAGGAAAAGTCGACCACATTTTGGCCACAAGGAAAAAAAAGACATAAGTCATGGAACGAAAAACCGCCCAAAAGGTTACAGGACCACCTTCGGTGTGAAATAAACACTCTCCACACACGATATTAAAAGCCCCTTTGGATCGTCGGTAGACTCGATGCCTTCCATCATTTGAAAATAGGCATCACCGTGATTTGTCGGTCCACACTACACACCTTCAGTGCCACTGAAGACGTGCAGCTAGGGTCTTTTGGTAGGTACGCAATTCCAAATGTCCATTGCTTGCAGATCTCTTTGTAATGTTCGTTCAGAAATTGGCTGAGATCGACGTGGATTCAATGTGAGCAGCAATTCGTGCCAGATTTGAAACTAATTATCATTGACAAGGTGGGATAACCGTCTCCGGTCACTGTCGATTACGATATTTCTACGGTAACTGTTCTTATGCTGTGACACGTGCTGACCATTTCTGGTGGACGCGCTGCACTGTTGTTGATACACCAATGAAGCCTACAACAACATTTATTGTGTGGTCACACAACATCTCCTTTCTCCCAATGTGTCACATCGACGCATTTTGCAGCGCTGATTCAATAGCATTATATTTTATCAGCTGTATTGAGAACTATTGCACATATGTGTCGGGTGACAGTTATTGAACTATATGAAATAAAATTCTCATACCTTCTAAACGGTTAGTGTTAGGATGTTCAAACTGCACAGTTGGCTGTGGGAATTGATGGGAATCAGTACCCTTTTGGTTTAGCGACAAAGCCCACTTTCATTTGGATGTGTTCGTCAATAAGAAACACTGGTGCATTTGGGGGACTGAGAATCCGCATTTTGCAATCGAGAAGTCTCTTCGTCCTCAAAGGGTGACCGTGTGGTGCGCAATGCCCAATCACGGAATAATCGATGCTTGATGGCACAGTGTCTACCGAACGGTACGCGAAAGTTCTAGAAAATGATTTCATCCCCATTATCCAAAGTGATACCGATTTCGACAAGATGTGATTCATGCAAGACGGAACTCGACCTCATCGTAGTAGGAGAGTGTTT
Source organism: Schistocerca americana (assembly GCF_021461395.2). NCBI lineage: Eukaryota > Metazoa > Arthropoda > Insecta > Orthoptera > Acrididae > Schistocerca > Schistocerca americana. The sequence goes on from NC_060126.1 coordinate 47,234,764, forward strand.
TATGTTCTGGAGGAGCACTTTGGGGACTTCGATCTGGCTCTGTGGTATCCAGAGGCCACTGGCATCGGCCTCGATTGGCCGCCATATTCTCCGGATCTGACCACATGCGACTCCTCTTTGTGGGGCTATATTAAAGGCAAGGTGTACAGCAGTAACCCCAAAAACATTGCTGAGCTGCAAACAGCCATTCATCGCATTCGGGAGGACGACGGTTCAATCCCACGTCCGGCCATCATGATTTAGGTTTTCCGTGATTTCCCTAAGTCGCTCCAGGCAAATGCCGGGATGGTTCCTTTGAAAGGGCACGGCCGACTTCCTTCCCCATCCTTCCCTAATCCGATGAGAGCGATGACCTCGCTGTCTGGTCTCCTTCCCCAAACAACACAACCCAACCCCACAGCCATTCAGAAGGTCATCTACAGCATCGGTGTTCCGACACTTCAGCGGGTCATGCAGGATTCCGTTATTCGTCTGCGCCACATCACCACCCATGATGACAGGCATATCGAACATGTCATAACCTAAATCCGAATATTTGTACTGACGTTTACATGATGAATAAAATGTGTGCACACTGTAGTTTATAAATAATTTACGTTTTTTCATATACGAGGGTGAGTCAAATGAAAACCTTAAATATTTTTTAAAAATATTATTTATTGTGCAGAAGTGGTACAAAGCTGTATCACTTTTCAACATAATGTCCTCCACGCTCAATGCAAGTCCTCCTTACAAAGTATTCCGCGCAACCACTCATACACTGCGTGGCGTACCTCTTCATCAGAATGGAACCTCTTTCCTCCCATTTCGTCTTTGAGTGGTCCAAACATATGGTCCTTCACTATGGCTTCAACTGCTGCAATGTTCTGTGGAGTCACAACTCGTTGTGCCTGACCTGGACGAGGAGCATCTTCCGCTGAAGTCACACCATTTGCGAACTTCCTACTCCATTCGTAGACTTGCTGCTGTGACGGACATGCATGACCATACTCAACTTTCATTCTTCGATGGATTTCAATAGGTTTCACACCTTCACTATGCAAAAAAGGAATAACGGAACGCTGTTCTTCCCTGGAGCAAGTCGCAAGTGGGGCGACCATCTTTATACTGATACTGCGACGGTATGTGTGCATCTGCACTATGCTGCCACCTACAGGCTATTCTGCACCATGTTTGTAGCACGCTTACCAACTTACAGGATAACGGCGCGAAATTTTGATTTGTTAATACAAATTTAAGGTTTTCATTTGACTCACCCTCGTAGTTACAGCATGCAGCAGGTGAAAAATAAACCCCGTGATAGTACGACCTACTGGCCTTCGTCTATCATACTGTAGCGTCATTTACACGTTGCATCATTGTCTGACACAGCGCAAGGTTACTTTGGTATATTTGTATCTACTAGAGACCAATATATGATCATAGCTTTTTTAATGCTGTGGAGTGAGTAAGTGGCATCATTTACGCTACGTACACAGCAGTCTGGGTTGGCCTCTAAGTATCTTTACTATATACAAACGATGCAATGCAACATTGTGCGTGCTAATGCGACGCTACCGTGGATGAATTTATCCACATAATAACATGTTTAATCTACAATAAGAAAGTATTTGCTACTTTTTATGATGTATTTGAAAGGTTTTCAAATAATGCAATTTTTGCTCATTTGACTGTTTTTCTTTAATCGAAGCTTTTATCGTACCTTAATTGCGTTTTAATATGAGCGGGCACCAGTTTGCACTGAGAATCTTCGTTGTATAATATGGAGCCTAATCTTTGAAAAGAAAAGATTTGTTATTTTTGTGATGTACTTTCAAAACTTTTTAAAAACTGAAATTTGCTGATTCCATGTGATTCTCACCAATCGGCGATGCTTACCGTTTCAATGCTGTATGCGCTGTCGCACTATAGTCCGATTGACGAACGATGGCGGTTCGCGCAGATCGAGAAACAGACGGGGACTGCACTGTTTCCGGTTGCAAGCGACAGTTTCCGTATGCGCATACACGTGCTTTGCGATTGATTTGTGCGTGCATCCTGCAAATTAAGCTTCTCACTTGATTCTGTAGAATTTGTCGCTCACAACCACCATCAGCCATGACAGCTCGCAACAAATGGAATAACATATTCTTTAAGTATTTCGCTACGATCGCGTTTAATGCTCACATTGGTTACTACATTCACAGCAGAGCGCTGACAGCACTACTGAATTCATTGGCTGTCGGAGAATGCGTGACGTAGATGCGCAGTACAAGCCTAAATTCCGCCGCCACCGTTTACGACTCCAACTACAGTTGCGCTATGGATTTAACTTGTAACAAAAACAAATGTTGGTTTTGCTCATGTCAGTTTGTTGTAAATGGGTTGTCTATGGATGATTTACTGTGTGCTGGTTGTTTGTTTCTAGTTTTTAGTCTTTGTGCGTATAGCGGAACATTGTGGCTTTATGTTATCATAATCAAATGTAATGTTTCGTGACTGTATGAAAAACTGTTTTAATATGTTTTATATGAAAGTAAGACACTTCTCATCTCCATTATAGGACTGAATATAAACTAATGTATTACTGTTGAGATGATCTAGTTATGAGACAGTCTTCTTCTAAATTGGGGGGGGGGGGGGGGGGGGTAATTTATTTTTGTAGCAGGGGCTGCGCACTTTTTGTTTTGAGTTGTTGTAAAGATATAAAACTATCTAGGGACTGGAAATAAATTAGACGTAATGCATAACAGTATAACTACAACATGTCACGACGTAACGCATAGCACTATGGTGTAATTCGACCCACTGAGTGCTCTTAGCTTGTAGAGTTTTTAGGTCTATATTCAGTTAATGAAAGAAAAAGATTGTATTCTTTACGAAGTAAACATTTTATCTTCGACATGCGACGCTGTCAGCAGCCTCTAGGGTTTTACCTGGCAACAACTGGTATCTGTGCACACCAGTTCTGTATTGTCCGTTCTGTGTGGTCTATCTATTGTTGTTGAGTCGGCCGTAATGCCGCTTTGATCATCACTGCAGGGCAGTTTTTTTTTTTTTTTCATAGACTATAGCCTGTATTTTCACACCTATGACTCGGTGCGTAACAAGTGAGACAACTCATAAAACTAAATTACTATGACAGATTTGTATACGTTGAAACCTTCCCGCCTCCTCTATATCTCTTTTGTTACGCAACCTTCCCTTCCACAATAACCTATGAAACCTTCCCTTAGGATTTCGACCTCTTGCTTAATAATAACAAATGAAATCTTCCCTTTGAAATTAATTCTCTTTCTCAATCTTCGCATACAAATTTAAATGCTGCTTATTAAAAGTTATTTTCTGATTATTTCGACGAAACATAGAATATGTCGTCGTCGTGGCTCTCAGTCGTTACCTGCGCAATTACCCAAAACTGTTCCTTACCTTTTTTTACTGTTACTGGATCGCCAACTGACTGCTACATCGAACTGCGACATGAATATACTTACTCTGTTTTACTATACTCTATTAGCTGCTGGTGGGCTGTCATAATAAGTGGCTGTATTTATTACCAAAGCTGGCGTTATTCTTTAATAGCAAAGCTGACGTTATTCTTTAATTAATTTGACTGAAGTTACGTAATTCATACTTAAACTTTTTCTTGACAACAATAAAATTTTGCAAAGTTTTACGTTGACGGTTTTTGGGATGGATCATAATTAGTAATGCAATATTGCAGGCAAAAATTAATTCTATTCTGAATGAAATGATTTTACAAACGTTCAAATGGGACTTACTTTTTACAATAATCTTACAACTAGCAATGCGCAAACATACCTTCAGTAGTCTTGAGTTTCTCAAAAAATTAATTCAATAATATTAGTTCCTCTTATGATAATAGTTAGCTGATGTCTCTGTACATCCGTTTATAATCTCTTGTAAATCATAGCTGGTGGCTGGCAGGCAGACCGCTCCTCTCAACCTCTCGCTTCAGACCTGCTACTGACTCGATTCACTTCTCGCTTACTACTGACTTCCTACGAACGCTGAAGTGCGGTCTCTCCTGCCAACAATGCTCTCTGGTGCAGACAATCCCTGCTACCATTACAAAATGTATCAATGCGCCGTCTTTCCCGCTCTTTTCTTAAAATGTATCCATACGCTGTCTCTCCCGCTCTTTTTAAAATTATATCAATGTGCAGTCTCTCTTGCCAACAATACTTTGGTGCATACTTTCCCTGCTACCACAATTATTTCCAACATGACAAATCTTAATTATTCCTACTTAATCCTATTAATAAATATAAACATGTTTCATAAATTGTGGTTTGACAATACACAATAGAAATATACACGTCTTACAACGTTACCTGTGTATTAGTGTAATACAAATGTATTGAGAATATGTTTGCCCCGTTTGTATAAGAACTGTCATGCCAACTCTAATTATCTTTGTAGGATGGTATGAAAGTGGACACGCCATCACGAAATAAAAATGTTACCTCTTAACGCAACTTATGACGGAGCTGCAACCATTTGTTTCATCCCTGTGGATGTTGGGATTACTTCACACTCCGTTTTGAAAAGGGGGATTATTTGTTTATTTACTTACTGCTTATTTATTCTGTCCAGATTAGGGCCGTAAGGCCTGTCTTACATTTAGCCATTAACAACTCATACCAAAGACACTACAAAACCTCCCAATAATAATAATAATAATAATAATAATAATAATAATAAAATAATAGTAATACTGATAATAATGATGATAATAACAATAACTGAGGCTAATAATAACAATAGTAATAATGATAGGAAACGGCATTTAGAATGATGTAGATTAGCTTATCACATATATTTAGTACTGTCAGAAACGGAATGGTCAAAGGAAGAGCAGGAGATTGAAATTATAGTACAGTGGCTGTTAGAGAAGATGATAGTGAACTATGCGGACAACAGGCAGTTAAAAGTTTTCAGGGAGCAGACTGACGAGAATGAACTGCACAGAATGTAGGAGATATGGCTGTTGTGACAGAAGGTGGACCATTAGCTGTCTATTGAAGTGTGGAAGGAATTTAATTTCTCTGACGTTGTCTGGAAGATTGTTTTAAAAACGTGCTGCTGATACAGACAATGATTTAGAAAATATGGTAGGGCTATGTGATGGTACAAAGCACTCCGGCTTCAGGCCACGAGTGGCCTACCGGAACCATCCGACCGCCGTGTCATCCTCGCTGGAGGATGCGGGTAGGAGGGCGCGGTATTCTTGACCGAAGCCGCTACTATTCGGTCGAGTAGCTCCTCAATTGGCATCACGAGGCTGAGTACACCCCGAAAAATGGCAACAGCGCATGGCGGCCTAGATGGTCACCCATCCAAGTGCCGACCACGCCCGACAGCGCTTAACTTTGGTGATCTCATGGGAACCGGTGTACCCACTGCGTCAAGGCCATTGCCGCCATGTGATGGTAGAGAGAGAATCTTATTTTGTAGAGAGCGTATATGTCTGCTGAGCTGTTCAGATAGTAGAGTAAAAGATTAAAGCAAAGAAGAGGGCATCCAATGATTGAGAAGACTATGGAGCAAACAGAGAGTACGCTTGTCGACACGTATTCGTGACAATTGTTTGCAGGCTGGTGTGATATGGTCGATGAACCGTACGTCAAAAACATATCGTACACAAGCACTCATACGCAATTCCATCCTGCATTAGGATTCGTACGGAAGCCCTTGGGTCTTCTAGATTACTCTTTAACAACCCACTATTTACATAATTGGCCTCAACCGTACGACAGCGGTATGGGTTTCATCCCTGTGGATGTTGGGATTACTTCACACTCCGTTTTGAAAAGGGGGATTATTTGTTTATTTACTTACCCCCTCCCCCCAAACTACACCGGTGTGGGTAGGAGCCAAGAGCTAGGTTGTTGATGCTCACTGCAAAATTCGCCTGCCAGTTCTCTCGAAAACTGGCTGAACTTGTGCTGCGCGGACATAGTCGTTCTCAGGCCGGAGTGATGCGCGTACCGCAGGTGATTACACAGTATCTGGGGCCTCTTCCGCGGTTCACGGCAGTCACAGGCAGCGGATTCGAAGGAAAACGAAGTTAACAACATCTGGATGAGGCAATTACCGTGGGATTGATGTCCCATTCGGCTATTTAATGGAGATGGCGCGCGCATGCGCAGCATAGCTCTCGTCTGTACATGCGGTCGCTATCGATGTTGATTGATTTTGCCGCTGCCGGAACGAATTTCCGCGACAGGCGAAATAACGCTGTTAGCGGGCACAATATAAGAAGATTTCTCTTTCATGTGGCGGGCCGCACATAATGGCGGTCGTTTCGGCTTTTGATGGGGCCCGGCGGATTGACAGTCTGTGACGCGAATGCCGGTGACAGTTTCGCGAAAATACTATTGCCGAAGCAATTACGGCGCTTGTCAAAAGTTGTCGCTTTAACGGCAATAAACTTGCGGTCGTATTAACATGCGGTAATCGTTTCCGACGAAAATTAACCGCGGGCCGGCTTATCCGTGCACAGCGGTCAAGAGCGCACAGTGGGAGGGAAAAAGGGGGGGGGGGGCTGTTCGGTTGGGAGGTAATTCTGTGCTCTGGAAAACAGAGTGGCGGTGCTTCGAACGGTGCAGGTGGCATGGGGAAACTCTGCACCAAAATGTCTCTCCCTCTTTTTATACTACAAAACCGTCAGTTTTCGTTTTTTGCAGTTATATTGTGCCCGATACTAAATACGCTGCTAATCTTCCGATATAAGGTATCCTGTAACATATAGTTTCACCGGCTCCTCCCAAATGTTCAGAGAGAAAGTGATTCATACCAATGTGAATTTCTGATGGAAGTCATTTACACAGGGTGGACCTTTTTTTTCTTTTTTTTTTTTTACACTACAGCATCACCAGCCTTCTGTGGTCTAACTGTGTTGATGAGCCAGTGAATATAAACCACAGGGCAGTGGCATTGCGTCACTGCAGTACACTTTGGAGGTGTGGTGGTGGGACTCGGAGTCCCATACCACCCTGCAACGGTGACAGTACTCTTCTGTCTGGCATAAAAACGTAGTCCGACACGGGCAGGTAAGATGGGAAAGTCGTGGACGTGGAATGGAGGGCTGGTCCAGCCGTGGTGGGCGTGCCAGGCCCGGCGCTAGTCCTGTTCTGAAGCCGATTCTTCGAGGATGGTCAGCGGAACCCGATGGCGATGCCAGCGACGTGGATGTTTAGTCCCAACATGGCGTAGTCCATGGACAGTGTCCCGTGGGGCAGCCACTTTCTCATAGAGCCACCGCGCGTTGTTGCGTATGGTCTCCTCGAGGGAGACGATATCTGCTTCCTCATGGAGAGTCACAATCCGCGTGAGTGGCGAGGCGCGCAGGCTCCACCTGAGAACCTTGTTCTGCAGGCGCTGCAACGTCCGCATCCTGGTGAAACTAATCGTGGCCCATGCAGTGGAGCCATACGTGAGGGCAGGCACGATAGCGGCCGGGTAGATACGGACCTTCGTAGGCAGGTTGTTCCCTACTGCGGAAGAGGGCGCACAAGACCCTGGACAGCTTTTGCTCCTTGTTGGCGACATACTGTGCGTGACGGTGGAACAGCAGCTTTCGGTCCATCCGGACCCCGAGATAGGTGGTCGTCGTGGACCAGGGCACCCGCACGCCCGCAATCGAAATATTGCGGCGGAGCACTGGGCGCCGTTTCGTGAAGTAGACTGCCGTAGTTTTGGCGGCATTAAGAGCGATTTTGTTTGTCCGGCACCAGTTGATGGTGGCGTCCACCTGTCGTTGGAGGCGGGCGATGACGGTGTCAGTGATATAGAGAGACGTGTCATCAGCATATTGTGCCAGGCGGCACTCGGGGATGATCGGGATATCATTCACGTAGATGTTAAAAAGGATGGGAGATAGCACGGATCCCTGTGGAGTGCCAGCTGTCGGTGGGCGAATGCCAGAACGCATTCCCCGGTGAGGGGTGGACCAGACTACATTAGGCAATAATATTACCATTCACAGACAGAAGTACCGAGCGAGATGGCGCAGTGGTTAGCACACTGGACTCGCATTCGGGAGGACGACGGTTCAATCCCGCGTCCAGCCATCCTGATTTAGGTTTTCCGTGATTTCACTAAATCGCTTCAGGCACGGTGACTTACTTCCCCATCCTTCCCTAATCCGATGAGACCGATGACATCGTAGTTTGGTCTCCTCCCCAAATCAACCCAACCCCCAACACACAGAAATGGACTGTTCCCTGCGCTGTCGATAGATGGCAGCACAGTGACTTGTCGATAGGTAGCAACCCCAAGACACTGCTCCATTGAGTTCGCGTGCACGATGGCGGGAAGAAGGTTATCTATCGAGCAGTCCATAAAATGTGCGCCCTTTTCTTAGTTACGAACAGTTTATGCGAAGTGATGCAAGTGTCAGTGCTGTAAATCGCAAACACTATGGCCAGTCGAGAACTTTCCGAACTCCTGACTCACAAGTACGTGTTGTTGTGGAACAGGCATCGTCTCTTGAGAAATCGAAGCCTACCAGTCATTTGTCGACCCTGCTGAACACATCGAGGAAAAGTTTGCGAAGAGGTTTGCGTGACTTGCCATGCCAGCCAGGACTTATTCGTGCGCTGGACGACAACGACTTGGGTCTGTTGAGGCGATGCTCACCAACTTTCTGGAGGATCCCCACATTATGTTCCTCACCTCATGTGATGTCTGTCCCTGGTCAGCGCGACGAAATGTCATACCTAACGGACCGGGTTCGATTCCCGGCTGTGTTGGAGATTTTCTCCGCTCAGGGACTGGTTTGATGAAAGTGTTATTAACAAATGGATAAAAATGTGGGAAGGACTCATGGACTCTGCTAAAGAAGTACTAGGAATTAGAGTATCCCAAAGCACCAGGAAAGAATGGATAACAGAAAACATGTTGAAAAAGATGGAAGAGCGGGGAAAGTGGAAAAGTGTAGAAACTGAAGAAGGCAAAAAGAGGTACAGGAAACTGAATAATGAATTAAGAAGAGAAACTGAAAAAGCAAGAGAAAAATGGATGAAACAGAAATGCGACGGAATAGAGAAAATGGAGAAAGAGGGAAAGTATGAAATGATCTATAGACTGGCTAGTGAGATAGTTTTTTAACATAAAAGAAAGAGGAATAACATGGAAATAGAAAGAACGGATGGTACTCTAGCAAAAGAATCACAGGAGGTTTTGAACAGATGGCAAGAATATATTGAATGTCTGTATAAGGGGGATGAAATGCAAAGCGAAATTAAGGTTGAAGAGGAGCAATATGTACCGGAAGATAGAAAGAGATTTACTATCTTGGAAGCAGAAGTAGAAAAGGCGCTGAAGGAGATGAAGAATAGAAAGGCATGTTGAATAGATGATTTGCCAGCAGAACTGTTGAAGAGTCTGGAAAACAAGGCAAGAAAAGAAATAGTCTACCTCTTTAACGAGATGTATGACAAAGGGAATGGCCTGAGGACTTCCTTGCAACAGTTTTGATACCAATAGAGAAAAAGAGAAACACTAGAAAAAGGTGAACAATACCGGACCATCAGTCTAATTTCTCATGCAGATAAAGTCTTGCTGAGAGTGTTGAATAGAAGGCTATATGGCAAGCTGGATAGAGGGATTGCAGAGGAGCAGTTCGCATTTAGAAGAGGAAAAGGCACAAGAGACGCTGTTGGCCTGTTGGGAACTATAGGGGAAAGATATATGGAAAAAGGTAGGAGAAATCTTTGCTGTTTTTATAGATTTAGAAAAGGCTTTTGACAGAGTTCAGTGGAACAAGCTGATGGATATTTTGAAGAGGAAAGGAGTAGATCGGAGAGAGAGACGACTGATACAGAATCTCTAGTCGCACCAGAAAGTAAGGATAAGGATTGGAAATGAAATGTCAGAAGGAGGTAGCATTGGACGAGGTGTTAGACAAGGTTGTTGCCTTTCCCCGCTGTTGTTTAACGTATACCTTCAAGAGATTATTGCGAAAGGCTTAGATGGAAAAAGAGGAATATGTATTGTTGGTGGAAAGAGAATAGAATGTATAAGATTTGCTGATGACATGGTATTAGTGGCAGAAAGTGAGCGGACAGTGAATAACATGCTGAAAGATCTGAATGAAGCTTGTGCGGAATATGCGATGCAAATAAACACAGAAAAAACAAAGAGTATGGTCATCAGTACAAGACGCAGACTGTCCAATATTAAAATAAGACAATCTACGTTTAGCCAAGTAAGTGCATTTACATATCTTGGAAGCACAATAACTGAAGACATGAGATGTCACTAGGAGGTGAAAACTCGAATTGCCATAGCGAAGGAGGCATTCAACAGCAAGAGGAGACTCTTATGTGACAAATTAGATAAAGAACTAAGGAAAAGGCTTGGCAAATGTTTTGTCTGGAGTGTGGCACTATATGGGGCAGAAACATGGACGCTGAGACGAGAGGATGAAAAAAGGTTAGAAGCATTTGAGATGTGGATGTGGAGGAGAATGGAGAGAATAAGCTGGATGGAAAAAGTAAGTATTGAAAGAGTATTGGAAAGGGTTGGTGAGAGAAGATGTCTGTTGAAGGTTGTAAGAGAAAGGAAAAAGAACTGGTTGGGACATTCATTGAGAAGGGAGTGCTTGCTAGTAGATGCTTTGGAAGGATTGGTTTGTGGGAGAAGACTGAGAGGAAGAAGGAGATACAAGATGATAGACGACATAAAGGGAAGAGGAAATTATGCAGACATGAAGAGGATGGCAGAAGACCGGACAGCCTGGAGAACTGCCATGTGAAAACCTGCCTTTTGGCAGAACACTGATGATGTTGATGATGGTGATGATGAAGGACTGGGTGTGCCGTTGTCCTTATCATCATCATCATTTCATCCCCGTCGACAAACAAGTCGCCGAAGTGACTTGCACCAGGCGAACCGTCTACCCGACGGGAAGCCATAGCCACACGGCATTTCCAATACCTCATGTGATGTATCGTCCGGACTGACGAGGCCAAATTCCACACATTAGAGGCGGAGAAAGAACACAACTGTGTGTTCTGGCGCCGCAGAGCCCCCGTGTCACCAATGAGTATTATTTACAGTCTCCGGGTGTGGTGGTGTCTCATGGGCCGATTTACCCACTCTGCCTGGAAGGTCACGTCAAGGGAGAACCCTACCTTCTGTTACTCAGGGATACTGTCATCCCAGAAGTTCAGGACCGAATTTTGAAGAGCAGTGGTGGCAGACAGGTGGTGTTCCGCCCCACTTCGCCAATATGTTTCGGGCGTTCTTGCATAAAGTGTTTCCTGATCGCTGCATTGGCCGTCGATGACCTGTGGAATGGCCAGCCTGATCTCCCGACTACGCACCACCCGATTTTTTTCTTTCGGGTTAACCTAAGGATAAAGTGCACGCTAATCCCATTACCGGTAAGCAGCATCTGCGTGGGGTGACTGTTGAGGATTTCAACAACGTTCTGGTGGACACTTGCAGGAAGCCCGAGTAGACGTAGACGGTGACAGGTGGACCACCAATTCTTAACTCGATGACTGTGTCTACATCTCATCTACATATATACTCCGCTAGCCACCAAGCGGTGTGTGGTGGAGGACACAATTCACGCCAAAGTCATATTTCCTCCCCTCTGTTCCACTCGCGGATCACGCGAGGGAAAAATGACTGTCTGAACGCCTCAGTACGAGCTCTAATTTCCCTATTCTTTGAATGGTGATCATTGCGCGATTTGAAAGTTGGTGGTAATAATATACGCTCTATATCCTCGGCGAAGGTCGTATTTCGGAATTTAGTGAGCAGCCTCTTCCGTTTAGCGCGTCGTCTATCTGTAAGTGTGTCCCACTTTAAACAGTCTATGAGATTTGTAACGCTCTCGCGACGGCTAAATGTAACAGTCACAAATCTTGCCGCTCTTCTTTGGACCTTCTCAATCTCTTGAATCAGACCCAACTGGTAAGGGTTCAAATGGCTCTGAGCACTATGGGACTTAACAGCTATGGTCATCAGTCCCCTAGAACTTAGAACTACGTAAACCTAACTAACCTAAGGACATCACACAACACCCAGTCATCACGAGGTAGAGAAAATCCCTGACCCCGCCGAGAATCGAAACCGGGAACCCGGGCGTGGGAAGCGAGAACGCTACCGCACGACCACGAGCTGCGGACCCTGGTAAGGGTCCCACACAAACGAACAGCACTCTAAGACTGGACGAACTAACGTATTGCAAACAATTTCCTTTGTTGAAGGACTGCATCGCTTCAGGATTATACCAATCAATCGTAATCTAGAGTTCGCTCTGCCCGTTACGTGTGTAATCTGATCATTCCATTTGAGATCATTTCGAATAGTCACACCCAGATACTTGGCGAATGTTACCGCTTCCAAAGACTGGGAATTTTGTACTCGTACATTAATGGGGATTTTCGCCTTGGGTTCGCTGCTTTTTACGATTTACTTAAACGATCTGGTTGATGGTATTGACAGCGGCATTAGTCTACAGGAAAGTAGTATCACACGAAAGTTGAGATCAATGAGGATTTGCAAAAATAAATGCGTGGTGTAAGCGTTATCTCATTTTGTAACCCTTACTAGCATTTAACAATAAAAATAAAACAAAACCAAAAATTGCCTACTTGAGTTTGGTCCACCCTGTAGACCAGATCTTCATTATAATGCAGATTTTAGGAAAATCTATTGAACTCGGGATTTGCACGAATTGCATCACTTCTTCAGCACATAACAGCACTGAGAGAGAGAGAAAGAGAGAGAGAGCAACTATACCATGCTTTGACTGAACTAGTAATCCCTGTAAATTTGCTAAGGTTTGTGAGAACGACAATGAATGAGGTACAGAGCAACATAAGTGCGGGAATGATGCTGTCTGTTCCACTACACACACTATGGTATAAGGCAAGAAGATGCTCTGCCTTGGACCCGATAAATACTGTTTCGGATAAGGTTATGAGGAATGCAGAATTGCTGAGCACTTGCACAATCTTTTTATAAATCCGTGGACGTACTCCCAAGAAACATTTACAAGAACTCGAGAAGGCAATGGGGGGGGGGGACGTTCATCGCACTTAGCCAGCCTAGCAGGACTATGACATGGAATATGCACTTGGAGAAAAGAAAAATACGAAGAACTTCAAAAAGCTATTTTCTGTGACAGGGCAAGTGACTTCTTTCGAATACTGCACTGTATTTCGTTATGACACAGATACATGATACTATTTTTAAACATAGTCGCCAAGCCTTTCTAAGCGACGATCGGAATGTTGTGTTACCCGTTTAATTACTCTACTATAGAAATATTTTGTGACGCAGCCTTTCGAAAACAACTGTGTAAAGTTCTCATCGTCGGAAAACCCGCAGTTCAGGCGAATCAGTTCCCCGATTACCTATACATTGCACTTTGTGAACGATTGCCTTCCCGAACAACGCCAGCCACACCCGAGCGGCCTTGCGATATTGAATATGGACCTGCAGCACCAAAATTTCACACTGCATCTGTGTGCAATTTAGACCTTTTTCGCATATGAACCGTACTGTCCCACGTAATTTAGCTTTGGAGTACGTCTCCAGTTCGCTGCGTCATTTCACTCCTACACAGTGCTGAACCTGTTATTCGTACCATCGAAGAACCGTTGTCTGCAAGACATCCAGAACAAAAATTCTCTTTTGCTAATGCGCCACTTCTGTTGCTCAAAGGTCTTACCGTGGGACGACGCGTGTAACCTACTTTTTAACGTACACTCGTATACGTCTGTTGGGAGAGCACCTACAGTGAACATGCCACACTCAGTAACTCTGGGTAGTTACACTTTTGAGAGGTGAGCAGTCTAAATATCTGGGATCGACAATCACCTACTCAAGCGACACAGGTGTGTTATGAAACCAAACAGAGATAAACAGCAGTCAACGCAGTCTATTTTTCACTGAAAAAATTATTTTTCCCAAGGCTTCAAAATTACCGTTTATACAACAATAGATTAGAGCCAGTTGCTCACTCCCGCACACTGTATGGCTTGCATAAATTTTTTTTGCGTTTCTTTAGTCGAATTTTGATGTTCAAAAATTGCAACAACTTCCAAACATTTCAAGTTAAGTAAGACCATAGAAGCATGGTCTTTCCCGAATGTACTTCTGACCAAAAAGCTATTGTGGTAACTGGAGGCGTAGGTTTTTGTCAATGATGCATTTTGCGTGCTTATGGAGTCATTTCCGCAGAAACTTTCATCCCCTAACCCATATTTCTTTACAGCTCGCCGATAACTGAAATACTAGTTTTTATAGATTTCACTAAAATTTTTTTAATGTAACGAAATATTTTCTGAAAAATTTTTGTCCGCTGTTTCACCCTTTTACGGATTCAGTGGCCTATTTCAACCCCTTAGGGATGGAATATCGAGAATACCTTCTTTAACGACGCCTGCAGTATAAGAACAGCACCCTCTGCAAATTTCAAATTTCTGTTCTCATTGCTTTCGGTTGGGTGATGATGGGGCAGTGAGTCAGTCAGTCAGTCAGTCTATCGGGATACTGCGTTTTATATACACTATAAGACTAGATTAGCACCCGCTACTTCACTCCCGCAAACTGTAATGTCTGCACAGGCTTCTAAACATTTCACGCTAATAAAGGCCATAGAATCATGGTCTTTTCTGGATGTACTTCTGATGAAAAAGCGATTCCGGTAGCTGGAGTACAAGGTTTTTGTTAATCATGCATTTTGTGTTCTTGTGGTGATATTTCTGTAGAAAATTTGATCTCCCATCACATATTGTATGGTGGCATGGCCTCCTGACCTACAAATCTAATAAGTAAATCGCAATTGCGCACCGAGGTTGAAAAAGTCGAGGCTGGCATACAAAACATGACGGCCACAGGAATTTTCGTTCTAAAGAGGCAACCAGCCCGCTGGGAGGCCCGTCCCTTCAGAGGGGTGAGTCAACACACACCTACTTCGGCCGGAGCAACTACCCAGAGAGAGAGGACAGCTTTTGCCAGAGTGAAGGGATAACGACCCCCATGTTCGACATAAAAGCAGATTCTGCTACATTGTGTGGGAGTGCCCAGAAGACGCATTTTTTGACGGACCGACTGCGTAGTTATGGAGTTCTCACAGGAGGACAGTATATGCCTAACAGAGATGCTGCATATTTCTGCATTGGTCGACTTAAACGAAACGTTATTCTCCCGTTTAAAAGAGCAACGCTGATTGGCGGAATATTTCTGATGCAATGAGCCAGAGGAGTGAGGGAAGAGAGTGAATGATATACCCATTCAATTTTTCCAGAAAAAGGGGCTGTTTCGTTGTCGTACGTGTACGCAAAGAGCGAGGAACAAAGTCTCTCCTCAGTACTTCACTGGGAGAGCACCTCTGTCATTAGCGAATCGGAGTGCTACTCTATGTTGAGTCACTCGCGATTAAGCATTGTTCACTGCGTTGGCCACCACACTTATTGTGCGGTGTGAACACGGATAGAATACTAGTTAAATGCCTGCTAGCGAATATTGAGTGGCATCGTGGTGGACTGGTTATCTGACCAGTGTACCACGCCAATAGTTAGACTAGGGGCAGATAGAAGTCCTTGATTTCATCAAGGCATAGGGAGAGTTTGATTGGTGAAGGTCAATCCAGATAGTAAGAGATAGTTGTGTTATTTGCCAGCAGCGAGCGATGCAGGCAGCAGTCGTCGCAGCTCACGGCATTGTGCACTACAGCATATGTGATCCCCATCTGTCCTCCATAACAATACACTTCATTACATTTCTCACGCGACAGCCTTGACCGTACCTAGAAAAGTTATTCAAGTTGTGTAGGGCGGCTCTCAGCCATTCTTCCGACTAAATAACATTCTTAAAGAAAAGGGAGAAAAGAACGTTTATATACTTTGTAAAATAATAGCATTCCTATCCATAAGAGGCAATCTACTGTTCTGAAAAGAACCCAGAAATTTATTGTTTTATAAGAGAAAGTTTCACTTGATTTCTCAGAATTGTTTGCAATAAATAATATTTTTCGTTAGTTTAATGTTTTTCTTACACTAACTAGCAATACTCCAGTACCCAAGTATTCCATTAGTTACTGAGCGAGGTGGCGCAGTGGCTAGCACACTGGACTCGCATTTGGGAGGGCGACGGTTCAATCTCGTGTCTGGCCATCCAATTTAGGTTTTCCGTGATTTCCCTAAATCGCTCCAGGCAAATGCCAGGATGGTTCCTGTGAAAGGGCACGGCCGACTTCCTTCCCCGTCCTTCCTTAATCCTATGAGACCGATGACCTTGCTGTCTGGTCTCCTTCCCCAAACAACCAACCACGTATTCCACTAGTTATGTAAGAATACAGAATATTTTTGTGTCTTTTCCTTACAGCGGACGACTCCAGAAGATATTTGTTGCTGAATGTTTTTCAGGCAGTTCTTGTTGGTACATTAGGAGCGTCTGTATGACTTCTGTAGTAGTATGAGGTGGAAATTGTTTCTTGCAGGAGCCAAAGGGTACTTGTTGGATCAATCCATTGCGCAACTTGAAAAAATAAAACCCACACACTGACAATATTTCTTTGTGTTTGACCTAGAACTGAAATACCAGTTTCCATAGATTTAGTTTTAACTTTTTTTAATACATAGAAATATTTTCTTAAAAATTTCGATCCTCCATTTCACGCCCTTAGGGACTGAGTTTCAAAGGATAGTGAAAATCCGTTTTCTTTTTCTTTTTTTCTTTTTTAACAAAGAAGGCAAATACAAATTTTCATACATTTAGATTTAAAAGTTCTTTCATAATGAAGTATTCCATAAAACATTTCATCCCTGTTTCACCCGGTTAAAGGCTGACTTTCCAAAAACACTGAAATCCATATTGTTTTATTTGTAACCAAGAAGTCAAATATCGATTTTCATAGATGTAGTTTTCAAAATACTTTAATATTTCCTTAAGAATGATTTATTTTCTAAAAACTTTCATACACTACTTCATCCCTACAGGGGTTAAGTTTCCAAAAAATACTACAACGTGTATTTCATTATTTCTGACCGAGAAACAACATACCAATTTTCGTAGGTCTAGTTTCAAAATTGCCTTAAGTGGGCTTTTTTTAAAAATTATCTGTCATGCTTTACTTCATCACCCTAGGTTGGAATTTCGAAAAATCCCTTGTTAGACGAGGCCTGCAGTTTAAGATCAGTACCCTCTCCAAATTTCAGGTTTCTATCCTTAGCGGTATGGGCTGGGCGATGGGGAGTCAGTCGATCAGGACATTACCTTCTATACACATTGGGTGTATCTGAAATGTAGAAAATGATTGTTCTGGTAGAGTGGTGCATAACAATCGTATTTCACGTTGCCTCCCACCTCCCCATCCCTGAGCGTGCGGCGCTAGGTCTCGTGGAACAGCGTCGCACACCGCCAAGGTGAAAGAGACGTCGGGTCGACGTCTTATGACCTTTATTTGCAAACGCTGTAGTCGACAAAACGCCTTGCTTTTGGCTGTGCAAATGCCTGTTTGCATACAGGGCAGCACCTGTGCACCATGTGGAGTATTGGTTCGCCCTGTGTGATAAAATGGGGATACTCTTGTGTTTGTTACTGTGTGGAGCGGACGGGAAATGGAGCGGTATTCTTGAGAGGAAAAAGCAGACATGCACTGTACTTACCGGGCGGCGGGTGGATACGCTCACCCTGCTCAACATTTGTACGTTCGGCGGTTTTCGAATCGTCGAATCCACGCACATTTACTGCCGTCCGCAGGTCAGTATGAGGGACAGGTTGACTTGCGGTACGCTCCCCTCTGGCATGTTCTCGTGATGGCACGTGTGCATTTAAGACCAACTTCCAAACACATTGTGTTCGTTTTGTATTACAAGTGCGAAGGCATGACGGACATGGTCGTCAACACACAGTGCGTACACCAGGGCTTGAAGAGTAAGCGTTAGCACTGTTAGAAAACGCACCCTCAACAAGCTCGCTCTGTGACGCACCGGACATTGTTGAAAATCATTCCGCAATTTGGCGTGTGCTTCGTGAAGAAAATTTGTACCCTTAACGCCTTTGGAAGGTTCAAGTCCTTAACGATTTTTGACGTCGAATTCATTTCTGCCACTGCTTTTTGCAAAAGTGTGCCATTCAGTATGAGGTATGTTCAGCAGCCACAATCGAAACGTGTGGGCACGGGAAAATCCGTACGCCACCGTTGATCGTGATCACCAAGAACACTTCGCTGTCAACATTTGCGGCCGGCTTGGGAGGCGACAGAACACGAACTGATACCTAAATTTTTTACGAGAAACTCCGCCAGAGCTGTAAGAAGATGCTCCGCTCAACTTGCGACAGCGAATGTGGGACCAACACGATGGTGCACCTGCGCACTTCTCCCATGGAGTGCATTTGGACGAAACCTTTGATGAGAACTGGATAGGGTGCGGTGAGCTGGTGACGCGGCATGCGCGTTCCCCCGTCTTGGCGACCAGCGATTTTTTACTTCTGGGGCCACCTGAAATCTGTTGTCTGTGAAACACTCATTGAGGCTGATGAAGAGGTGATAGTGCCCATTTTGGCAGCCTGTGATGGAATTTCCACTTTGCCAAGAGTGTACTGAAAGAGTGCGACAGTCACTCCAGCGTCGATGTTCTGTGTGCTTTCAAGCAGGAGAACGAAATTTCGAGCCCTTTCTGTAACTGCTTTCAAATGAAGGTTGTAAAACTTCACCCCCACTTCTCATTTCCCTTGATGCCAAAAATACATTGAAATCGTTGTCCTGCAGACCTCCTACCATGAGGCTCGGATGGCATGTTGTGTGCCTACCCTCTTGGCGACGCGGGATGCGTACATGGTTTGCTACGTGAAATATGATTGATACGACCCGGTGTACCTGCCCTCTCATTTTCTACATTCATTTCAGCCACACCCTGAATATTGATGGATGAAAACTCTTTAGTATTCTGTTAGATAGCACCAGTACTCTCTATTCTTTAAAATCAACAGAATTCCATGACAAAACGACTTATAACCTCTGGTTACTTTACAGATCAATTAGTGTGTTAAATACGTGACGATATGAATTTAAAACATTTATGGCTGAAAGTGCAAAACCCTATTTGTGTCGGTTTTATTGGTTTAGGACCACCCACTGGATGAGTATAGTCTGGGTAATTTCTCCTCCGTTTTAAGAAAAGCTAGTTTCTCATGCACATCAATGTTTATAATTTATCTTCTGAATTGTGTGTCGTTCAATGATATAATATTGACGTGCATTCACTGGAATACGTAGATACTGTCTGCCAAATGTGTTACGAATAGAGTTAGTAGTAAAGAAGCAGTAAATTAAAACGTCATGCCTGATGAGGTTTTACTGAATGAAGAGCAGAAATGTAGTAAGGACCTTCATTATTTTGTGGAGAGTGTCCGCGAGAAAAAAGTTTTTAAGTTATTTGAAATTACTTGTAAAGTTCTGTCATTGGTCTGCGTAATATGCTCGCACTAGTTAGGCTGCCTCAACATATACACACACTTTCTAACGTTAATTCTTGGCTTATTATGTTAAACTTGTAACGTATCTCTTAATCGGTAGACTACGGTAGCATTTTACAATTCTAAACTTGATCAGCAATATAAACATGAAGTACTGATAATGAAATTTTTGTGGGCGCTAGCAGCCGTTAGATGGACAACCAACAAATGCGATTGGGTGAGTTTTAGCTGATTAGTAATATAGACAAGCCAGATGCAGTAACCAGAGCACGAGACTTAACACGTTAGTCTGCTATCGCTTATCGGACATCTTGTTTCAATATCTCGATCCGTTTTTTATTTCCATAACATTAGTTCAATGGTCTCTGAGCAGTAAAATCAAAACGGTTTCCATTATGGCTTAATAACAACTGTAAGGCACTTGATTTTTTTAAAAAACGATCTGCAAGTAGCATGAAAAAAGAGCGTGTTGAAATTCACAAAAAAGAGCCCACAACATGCTACGGAAGGAGACCCGAAATCTGAAAAGCCGTAACCATAAATTTATCTGAAGATAACTACGAATTTTTTGAGTAAAAATATAGAAACTATGCACTCAGCGCAATCCGGTACCGATGAATACGATAACACCAGATCTGTATCACGACTAAAAGATTCTCACGAAGATTCTGTGTTACGTCAATTACGGCCAGTGATTCAAAATAACAATGCTACACCCATTCGACCTTCAAAAATCATATCAAATTGGCAGTTCTTCCAGTAGCGCAAAACATTAGTCTCCATTCTCTGGCAAAGTGCAAAATATCCCCACCAACGTCTGATGTTTTCTCGACATCCTACCACACTGTACGTGAGCGCCAGCACGGAGCCCTGCCTCTGAACTAACAGAGTGTACCACTGATTCGAGGTGAGACAACCATCCTTGCTGCAGGACAGGTGCAGTACCCGCCCGAGGCAGGCGATGCATCGTACGGAGGTGAGCGTGTGGATGTTTTAGCAAATAGGCGCGCCTCCACTGACAGAACAGTTCTGTCGACCTGCAGACCATATGGGCCCTCATCATGGGTTATACTGCGTATCAGTGTTTGGTGCTGCAAAGTCTTTGAAATGTAGTACACATTATAACACACTATGTTCAAAACTACATTCGTAACATTTCTCATATTTTTTGATTATTATTTGTAAAACAAAGAAAATGAAAACATCAGTTTAAGAAGTAATTTTCGCAGTAGACTCGAGAAAAATATTCTATATATTTTAAGACAAGTGAACTAGCGGTATTCAGAGCAGGCCTGGCCAAACAGCGCTCCGGCCTGCCAGCTCGTGGTCTCGCGGTTGCGTTCTCGCTTCCGGAGCACGGAGTCCCGAGTTCGAGTCCGGCGGGGTCAGGAATTTTCACCTGCCTCGAAATGACTGGGTGTTTGCGTTGCCTTCATCATTTCATCATCATTCATAAAAGTGGCGAAGATTGAACTGAGCAAAGGTTGGGAATCTGTACAGGCGCTGATCACCGCGCAGTTGAACGCCCCACAAACCAAACATCATCATCATCATCATCGTTTTGCGTGACGCTCCGAGCGCCACATCGAGTGGTGCTGAGGGGCGTGGAGGGGGAGGGGCAGCAGGAGGGGAGGGGAGGAAAGAAAAGCAAAGCGAGGCTGCAGCCGGACGCCGCCAAAGCCAGGCAGGTGGTTTGTCGCAGTTTGCCAACAGTACCAAATTGTGTTAGATTAGATTTACGTTCTGAATTACGAACACTACTTGTTCGTATTTGTGAAGTAAAATCATTCAATGCTGAATAGGAATTGCTTTTTGAACGCCATGTAAAATGCTTAATACACCATTTCACTATTATGAGCTGGAAAAACATTCACTGGAACATCGTTGCAATAGTAGGCACAAAGACGATACGATTAGGAAAAAAAAACTGAGTTTACGGGAAAGTAAAGCAGCGACAGAATCTTTTATGGTCGATATAACCAGTTATTTGGTTTCATTAATTCTTTTAATGTAAGGGGAGAGTGATTTCCTAAAAGATATGGCGGACAAGATTGATGCTATAAAACAAAAGTTAATCCTGTGGAAAAATCAGCTTCGAGTTCATGACGTGGAACATTTCTCATAACACAAGGCAGACATTTCTAGACCAGACATGACTACCTTCGTTGCAGTAACTGAAAAATCTACTCATGAGTTCTCAAAGGCATTTGAAGACCTTGTATCTTGAAGACTACTTTCGATTTATTTGTCACGCCGTTCTCACTTGTGGTTGCTGATGTACCTCCCCACTACCTCCGACTTGAGCTGGCCGATGTACAGTGCTGCACCCGGCACAATCCCTTGTTAGTCCAAATCAGGAATTCATAACTTTTATGAGATGTTACACCAAAGGGAAATATTCTCGTCGGCACGGTGAACTCGGTAAAACTAGTTCAGCGTTTAGTGCATCTACTGTTTGGTGCAAACGGTTTATTTCCTCCAGAATGAGATTTTCACTCTGCAGCCCAGTAGGAGACGAGGTATTGACAGAAGTAAAGCTGTGAGGACGGGGCGTGGGTCGTGCTTGGGTAGCTCAGTTGTTAGAGCACTTGCCCGCGAAAGGCAAAGGTCCCGAGCTCGAGTCTCGGTCCGGCACACAGTTTTAGTCTGCAAGGAAGGTTTATTTCCTTTTATGAAATTGAGAAAGTCGCCACGGCTTTCGGGTTTAACAAATTTTAACCTGCATGACACCGTTTGTTTGTATCATGAACAATAGTTCCGTATAAAAATGGTTCAAATGGCTCTGAGCACTATGGGACTTAATTTCTGTGGTCATCAGTCCACTAGAACTTAGAACTACTTAAACCTAACTAACCTAAGGACATCACACACATCCATGCCCGAGGCAGGATTCGAACCTGCGACCGTAGCAGTCGCGCGGTTCCGGACTGAGCGCCTTAACCGCGAGATCACCGCGGCCGTCCAGTTCCGTATACTGCGTGGTTATAAGTGTAACTGGGTTTTCTCTTTTGATGCTAGTCAATTGTCAGGATGAGCATTACTGCAAAGGGCATTTGATTCTAAAGCATTATTTCAGGGTGAAAAACACTAAATAAATTACTTTTTCTCTCTTAACAACACATGGGCAGGGTGGGTTCTTCCTTGGCTCGGGTATGAGGCAGAATGAAACAGCATTTTTACATAAGATAACTTTTATTGAAGATTTGTACAATGGTTTCCTTACTGGATTGTTCTGGCTGGGAGAGCGGCAGCTGTGTCGTTTGCGAAGCCCTCATGCTGCGTGAGCGGCGGCGTCTGATTATGTCTGCCGGTGTGTATCTCGTTTCGCCGTCTCGCCCAGTTGACTGGAGACGCGCACCGTGCGTTGGCCCGTTTAATTATTGAGAACGATGTCGTGAATCGGGTGGTGATACCTTGGATGTGGCGTCCTAGTATTTCTCTCTCTTTGCGGCCGCGTGTGTCAGTGTTGTGCGTCGGCCAGCGGAGCGGCGCGGCCGGGGAAGGCCAGTGTCCCGGACTCGAACAGTGGACTCCGGCTTGCCAGTCTTTGGCTGTCAGATCTTCATCCCAGCTCCCAGGTGACTGCAGATGTGAGGCTGTCTCCTTCCCGTCCTCACGAGTCACCCGGGTATGTAAAAATCGGACTTCAAATACCTTTTAACTTCTGTCTTCTGGCGCCGAGGCTGCTGCTTGCTATTCCATTACAGCGGCGGACTTGGTGCTTCTGTGTACGATGTAGTCTCTTCCTGCATGACGGTCTTCAGCATCGAAACTGAACTGAAAACTACCGTCGGGCCCACTGCGTCTCGCGTATTTATTTCCTTCAGTTCACTGGAGGTGAACGACTTCACGGTCATTGCCTCTTCTGTCACGCCGAAAAGCTTCTCAAAGAATCTTCTTAACGTCGGTCATTGGCTCTTGGAATGTAGGCGACGCCCTTTGATCACATGTGACAATTGAGAAACACGTGATCCGGTCGGGCGAAGCCCTGACGGCTAAATCGAGAGGTTCCGCTTATGTGGGGAGGGCGATGGATTCTCCTGAACGCGCTGATTTCACGGTCATTGCCTCTTCTGCTCTGCCCGCTGTTTGCCAGTGTGTAATTCTTCTCAACTAAACTAAGCCTTTCATTTATTTTCTAATTTCTACTTCACTTCACATTGATTTCACTAATTTATTTACCTATCTTAAGTACCACTCAACATAACTAAACTTCCCTATTTAACACGTTATAACACGGAAACTAATTACCGTACGAGTACCAAACTTGGTAGCATTAATGCTCAGAGTATGGGGTGCATGATTTCCAAGCGTCACAGCGCCACCGTCCAGTTCCAGCTATGGCCACCAGGTGCTGTGGTCAGTCATCGTGATTCATAGCCTCACACACCTGTGCGACGAGTCGCAGTGCACTTGTTGACATGTCAACATGAGCTTTGGACAAAAGAAGCAGGGCATTATTGGTGAAGCTCTATTATCAAAACAACAGTAATGCTGCAGCTGCTGAAAATACTACGTTAGGGTCGTCTTTCTCCACCTGCTGTGCTGAGAATGATGAAGAAGTTCGGATCACTTGGAGCAGGCTGACGACCGGTTGTACCACAGGTGGTTTGATGAAATCGCTGTCGCCGTGGCAGACAACGCTGCGCGCAATTCCCGATTGTCAGGCAGTGCGCGTGCTGTGTCACGGCGGTTGAACATTCCGTGGTCTGCTGTACCGAAGGTGCTTCTAACCATTCTCAAACGGTATCCATACAAGATCCATATCGTATAGCAGCTTGCACCACAGGATGCATAACGACGTGTTAATTTCGCTCTCCAGTTTCTCGCAAGGATTGAAGTTGAGAGGGCAGGTCCTGGGTCATCTTATTGACAGACGAAGCTCATTTTTCTCTGACGAGTGAGGTGAAAACACAGAATTGCCGAGTGTGGGGAAGCTCACCTCCAGTCACTGTGCGTGAACTTCCTCTGCATGGTGAACGCGTCACCGTGCGGTGTGGCTTTCCGACTACGTTCGTCATTGACCCATTCTTTTTTGAACACGATGGAGCTCGAGGACCAAAAACATACAGTGTGACTGGCCAGCATTATTGCGCTATGCTTCGCCAGCATGTCATACCCGCCCTACAGGAGAGAGACGCATTGAACTCAACAGTTTTCGTGTACGATGGGACCCCAAAACACGTCGCTCTTGAAGTTCACCTGCTACTCCGAAGCACATCTGGAAACGATAGAATTATCAGGGGATCATTTCCAAATGCTCGGCCGGAACGATCACCTGACCTAACTCGCTGTGGTTTCTGGTTGTGGGGCTACGTGAAGGACCGGGTTTACCAGGGGAACATTCACACATGTGCTGAGCTGAAGCGCGTCATATCAAGAGAGATAGCAAGCTGTGCAGAATACAAACCTGCGCTTTAAGACTCTTCTGGACTCTGATTGGCGCCATACTGAGCCGCTTTTGTAGTACCGGTATGGAATGGTATGACGTACCGAAGCAGCACATTAAAAGTGCTTCAGTTGAATTGATTCTGCATTATTTCTCCTCTCCATGTCCTTGACAGTAATGCTACCGACTTTGATACTGCAACCCCTCCCCCCCCCCCCCCCCCCACACACACACACGGATAAACAAAATCGTGAATGGAAAAAAATTTAGCCGGCGGCTGTGCCCGAGTGGTTCTAGGTGCTTCAGTCCGAAACCGCGCGGCTGCTACGGTCACAGGTTCGAAACCTACCTCGCGCGTGGATGTGTGTGATGTCCTTAGATTAGTTAGGTTTAAGTAGTTCTAAGTCTAGCAGACTGATGACTTCAGATGTTAAGTCCCATAGTGCTTAGAGCCATTTGAACAATTTTGGATAAAAGTTTACAGCTTAGTACATTTCATTTCGCCGTTCCTGCAGTATAGCTTCAGCATCGGAAATGACGTCTTAATTTATTACTTCTTTACTACCGACTGTATTTGCGACATATCCACATATACCTCGGAATGTACCTGTTAAATCACATCATTGTACGACATGTAATTCACGAGGTTCGGCATCAAAAAATTTGAGATGAATGAACAACTTGCTTTTGGTTTAAATGGTGCGAAAATTACCCAGAAAATATTTACCCACTGTTTCATAACGACAGTACTTAGCGACTTCCAACCAAATTTAGCCATAGTTTCAAACCATTCCTAAACTGTTTCTCTCTTACATGGTTATCGGCCAGTTAACTCACTTGTAAAATAATGAGACGTTTGAAGCTTTTTTATACGTGTGAATTCGATTCTTTAAGGAGTCTGCGGTTTACTGCGTCAAAAGGAAGCAAGGCAAGTTAGGAACTGACGTCACACCAGCTATATACATTTTATTAATGACAACCAAGAAAAAGTTCATTTTGACACCACAGAATATTACTGTAAATCAGGCTTATTTCGGCAACAAAATCCGCATTTCTTTGCAAACCCAATTGAAACGAAAGCCATTTGAAAAATGTGATAAAGGGTTTCCCGAAAGATGTACCTCCGGTAGATATCAAAACCGAACTTTGATTGAGAGGTTTTTAAGTTGAGAACGTTAATTAATATAAGACACGGAACCTAGAACCAGGAGCACCGACACCACTCTCGTGCGGTGTCATCTCACTTCCGAAGAACACAACAAACAAAACGTGCACTGAGCGCTGTCTTCTCGGGACTCATATCTGAGTGTAGAATTACGTCTCAGAAACCAGACGCGTTCAGTGCAAAACCTGTGCGGAGTCGTTTCCCACTGCAAGAAATGCGTCTTCTGACAGGAAGCGTTTCTCGCTTCCTGGCGTGGCTGCAAACACCTCCAGGATTCCAGAACCTACAAAGAACGCAACCGTCCGCACTGGAACTGCAACAAAGTCTAATGCGACCAACAGACCGTCTGCGTCTAACCAAACCATTGTCCCATCATAGCCAATTTCATCACAAACTGCGAAAGGCGAGCAATAGACAAGAATACTGAAAAACCTGAGTGTCAATGTTCAAAGATACCAAGGGACACGTGTTTCAGCACTAAAGGAGGTCGTGGTTCTTTTTTCATCATAAATCAATCAGCATCGTAATTTAGACCGCCGAAGATATAAAACAGGGACAGAACAAGTCTGAAGAAATTGCAAAACAACATCTGATTGTCTTGTTTGAATGTATTCTAATTGGGCCTGTTATCTGTTGTGAAATAATTAGACATCCTCCACACTAATGAGTTACAAATCCATTGACTGCTAAATGAAACAAGAATCACTATTAATTCGTTTCATTACGTTAAGGGACTCGTAAGTAATCTGACAAGCGATGATATTTCTAAAGAACTGACAAGCGACTCGTAATACTCTAATAATCACATTTATAAATCCTACAACTTGCAGTCGTGAAGTTGTACAATGACTGTTGTGACGTTAGTATAAAAGACAGATAGCTGTAGAGAAGGGAAAGCTTTGGATCTGTGGCCAGATTTGGGAACAAATTGGTCATTCGAATCTGAAAGCAATTCTTCAGAGCTAAGCTTGTGGGTATTGGAATTGTATAAAAATGACTTTACTGTCCATACGCATGATTTTGCTGTCACAGCTCCATCTCACCATAACAGTCTATAGGCGAAGGCTTAAGCGGCTGCAGAACCAGCTCATCTGCTTTGGGATGGACGCCGCTGATGGTAGTGAAGGCCGGCAAAGGCCATCACTCCCAGTGATCAAGCGAAGAAGTCGAAGAGTCGAATGCCGAATATCGAATAAATTTGCACTTACTGATTCTTAAAAAGGCAAACTCGTAGTTTTACATTTTAAATCCGTCATTTTTTTCGGTCTGGCTGTGATGCGGGTATTCTAAAGGGCCGACCAGTAAAAGACTTCCTTAAAAGATGTCGATCTCCTTCTCTGAATTTTTCTTCAGGCAGTTATTAGGACACTGGACTTTCATTCGGGAGGATGACGGTTCAAACTACGCCCTGCCATCCCGATTTAGGTCTTCCGTGATTTGCCTAGACTGCTTAAAGCAAATGCCGGGATGGTTCCTACAAAAGGGCACGGCCTCTTTCTTTCTCCATACTTCCGTATTCCGAGTTCGTGCTCCGTCTGTAGTGACTCGTTGTTGACGGGAAGTTAAACACCTCCTCCTCCTTCAGACGGTTTGCCAGTATCGTGCTTCCTACGATTTAGTGCTGAAAACAGGCGTCTCATTCTCTCTCCATCAGTCAAACAGAATATCAGCAGCAAAGTTGAGTCTTCTTCTCCAACTTCCAGTTTATTTACGCTTGCCAATACCGGCAGTCCTTGTATTGCATGAACATTCCATTATTGTGGACCTGACTTTTGTTGGCATCCCACGATTACGAAGGGGTCGCAAGCTGGGGGCTTTCACTCTGTTTTCTAGATGTTATCTGTGCCAACTGCTGCATCCCAAAGAAACGCAGCGTTCTAAGTTTTGTTTACAATAGTGCGTTTCCTGGATCTTGATATAAACAGCATTCCTCCTCTCTTCACCTTCGTATCATGAGAGCAGTCGCTGCTGAAGGCCCCACATCACAGGGGATCGTATCGGTGTTGGCTGTGGGTACCCAATGTCCAGTTACAGCAGCTCAAAGGAAAGCCGTTAAGAGCAGTAAACTGAAGTGTATGCTTTCATAATCACAACTGTGATGATACCTCCTCCAACATGGGTTAAAATATCCAATACGTGAACATCTAAAATTGAAGTTTTACCAACTTCTGTCCTACGTATCGATCAGTTGTTATGGTACAAATGAAACAACGTTTCGTGAAGCCATACTGTAGAGATGTTCGTATTTACATAGTTCCACAGTGGTAATACACGCATAGTAGGCAGCTAGATTGCGACAACTGCTAAGTCGATGATGCTGTCAGGACTGGAAATCAAAATATCATAGTAACGAAGTCTGTAAATAACGTTGTATTGCGGTGTCGTTATTTCGCTTATTTTTTTATTTATTACCCACTGTTACTAGAAAATTTAAAGTAAGTTCCTAATTTTTATTTCTTCATTTTGTATAACTTCGACTTCCAGGTTCCTCTAATATGAGGAAACTATATGCACCTACCACAATAGTACAAGTTTATATGCCAACTAGCTCCGCAGATGACGAATAGATTGATGAAATGTATGATGAGATAAAAGAAATTATTCAGATAGTGAAGGGAGACGAAAATTTAATAGTAATGGGTGACTGGAACTCGACAGTAGGAAAAGGAAGAGAAGGGAACGTACTAGGTGAATATGGAATGGGAGAAAGGAATGAAAGAGGAAGCCGCCTGGTAGAATTTTGCACAGAACATAACTTAATCATAGCTAACACTTGGTTCAACAATCATAAAATAAGGTTGTATACATGGAAGAAGCCTGGAGACACTGGAAGGTATCAGATAGATTATATAATGGTAAGACAGGGATTCAGGAACCAGGTTTTAAATTGTAAGACATTTCCAGGGGCAGATGTGGACTCTGACCACAATCTATTGGTTATGAACTGTAGATTAAAACTGAAGAAATTGCAAAAAGGTGGGAAATTGAGGAGATGGGACCTGGATAAACTGAAAGAACCAGAGGTTGTAAAGAGCTTTAGGGAGAGCATTAGGGAACGATTGACAAGAATGGGGGAAAGAAATACAGTAGAGGAAGAATGTGTAGCTTTGAGAGATGAAATAGTGAAGGTAGCAGAGGATCAAGTAGCTAAAAAGATGAGGGCTAATAGAAATCCTTGGGTAACAGAAGAGATATTGAATACAAAAATGCAGTAAATGAGGCAGGCAAAAAGGAATACAAACGTCTCAAAAATGAGATCGACAGGAAGTGCAAAATGGCTAAGCAGGGATGGCTACAGGATAAATGTAAGGATGTAAAGGCACATATCACTAAGGGTAAGATAGATACTGCCAACAGGAAAATTAAAGAGACCTTTAGAGAAAAGAGGACGCCTTGCATGAATATCGAGAGCACAGATGGAAACCCGAAAGGTGGAAGGAGTATATAGAGGGTCTATACAAGGGCGATGTACTTGAGGACAATATTACGGAAATGGAAGAGGATGTAAATGAAGATGAAATGGGAGATATGACACTGCGTGAAGAGTTTGACAGAACACTGAAAGACCTGAGTCGAAACAATGCCCCGGGGGTAGAGAACATTCCATTAGAGCTACTGACGGCCTTGAGAGAGCCAGTCCTGACAAAACTCTACCATTTGGTGAGCAAGATATATGACAGGCGAAATACCCTGAGACTTCAAGAAGAATATAATAATTCCAATCCCAAAGAAAGCAAGTGTTGACAGACGTGAAAATTACCGAACTATCAGTTTAGTAAGTCACAGCTGCAAAATACTAACGCGAATTCTTTGCAGACGAATGGAAAAACTAGTAGAAGCGGACCGCGGGGAAGATCAGTTTGGATTTCGTAGAAACATTGGAACACTTGAGGCAATACTGACCCTACGACTTATCTTAGAAGCTAGATTAAGGAAAGGCAAACCTACGTTTCTAGCATTTGTAGACTTAGAGAAAGCTTTTGACAATGTTGACTGGAATACTCTCTTTCAAATTCTGAAGGTGGCAGGGGTAAAATACAGGGAACGAAAGGCTATTTACAATTTGTACAGAATGGCAGTTATAAGAGTCGAGGGACATGAAAGGGAAGCAGTGGTTGGGAAGGGAGTGAGACAGGGTTTTAGCTTCTCCCCGATGTTATTCAATCTGTATATTGAGCAAGCAGTTAAGGAAATAAAAGAAAAATTCGGAGTAGGTATTAAAATCCATGGAGAAGAAATAAAATCTTTGAAGTTCGCCGATGGCATTGTAATTCTGTCAGAGACAGCAAAGGACCTAGAAGAGCATTTGAACGGAATGTACAATGTCTTGAAAGGACGATATAAGGTGAACATCAACAAAAGCAAAACGAGGATAATGGATTGTAGTCGAATTAAATCGGGTGATGCTGCCGGAATTAGATTAGGAAATGAGACACTTAAAGTAGTAAAGGAGCAAAATAACTGATGATGGTCGTAGTAGAGATGATATAAAATGTAAACTGGCAATGGCAAGGAAAGCGTTTCAGAAGAAGAGAAATTTGTTAACATTGAGTATAGATCTAAGCGTCAGGAAGCCGTTTCTGAAAGTATTCGTATGGAGTATAGCCATGTATGGAAATGAAACGTGGACGATAAATAGTTTAGCCAAGAAGAGAATAGAAGCTTTCGAAGTGTGGTGCTACAGAAGAATGCTGAAGATTACATGGGTAGTTCACATAATTAACGAGGAGGTATTGAACAGAATTGGAGAGAAAGGAAATTGGTGGTACAGCTTGACTAGAAGAAGGGATCGGTTGGTAGGACATGTTCTGGGGCATCAAGGGATCACCAATTTAGTATTGGAGGGCAGCGTGGAGGGTAAAAATCGTAGAGGGGGACCAAGGGATGAGTACACTAAACAGATTCAGAAGGATGTATGTTGCAGTAGGTACTGAGAGATGAAGAAGCTTGCACAGGATAGAGTAGCATGGAGAGCTGCATCAAACCAGTCTCTGGACTGAAGACCACAACAACAACAACATATTTGTTTTAGATTAACGGTAACCGGTCGGATTGAAAGACACAGAGCTATAGCGACATACTTTTTGCGTAGAGAAAGTAATAGTTATGTCGACGTTCTTAGTGATAATGCAAATGTATTATTGGACGATACATTTGAATGTGCAATGCAGGTAATTCGACATAATTTTGGTAGTTAGAGTTCCTGTTTGAAGAATTTACAGTGCAGCTTTTGTAAAATAAAAAATTTTGCATCAGAGGTTGCTCCACGTGATACAAAGGTACTCACATAGTGTTTTCATAGGGGAAAAGTTAAAACGCCAGCGTTAATTCAAAATTTATTTTTCAACGAACTTTGTCAAGAACGCACATCAAATGTTCCAAGTATTCAAGAGAAATAAAAGAATTATTTCAATAATATAGCAATATTTCAATAATATAGAAATAACACAAAAACACACAACATTTCGTGAAATCTCACTCTTGGGACGTTGACGTTTATATGTTGCTGATCGTTCATTTGCAGTAACGTACGCATACCGGGCAGCTATAATGCCACAACTGTTAGATCGGTTAATGTTGTCAGCAGTGGAAAACAAAAACTCATTGGAACAAAGCTACAGGAGGCAACACAGACAGTATATAATGTTGTTTACTGGCGTACATTTTTCGCTTAGTTTTGTCTAAATAGTTTCGTCTAAATGGAAATAACCTTCTAACATTCAGTTTCTTCAAATGTTATGTTTTAGGCTATGCATCGAAGAATAGCGCAAACGGGCCGAACTGACAGACGAAGCGCTAGAGAGATACTATTTTTTGGGTTGACAAAGTAATAGGAAAATGTGGACATTGATAACACTATCGTTGTTTAGAAAGGTAGTGTTCAGCTAAGAACTAAGCATCTGCATAAATAATTCCAGTTAATTACATGAAACAATGGACTTTTGTTACTTTGTAAACACAATTAGTCGAATTTCTACAACAGGCAATACCAGTTAATAGTATTCTCCTAGCATATACACTCCTGGAAATGGAAAAAAGAACACATTGATACCGGTGTGTCAGACCCACCATACTTGCTCCGGACACTGCGAGAGGGCTGTACAAGCAATGATCACACGCACGGCACAGCGGACACACCAGGAACCGCGGTGTTGGCCGTCGAATGGCGCTAGCTGCGCAGCATTTGTGCACCGCCGCCGTCAGTGTCAGCCAGTTTGCCGTGGCATACGGAGCTCCATCCCAGTCTTTAACACTGGTAGCATGCCGCGACAGCGTGGACGTGAACCGTAAGTGCAGTTGACGAACTTTGAGCGAGGGCGTATTGTGGGCATGCGGGAGGCCGGGTGGACGTACCGCCGAATCGCTCAACACGTGGGGCGTGAGGTCTCCACAGTACATCGATGTTGTCGCCAGTGGTCGGCGGAAGGTGCACGTGCCCGTCGACCTGGGACCGGACCGCAGCGACGCACGGATGCACGCCAAGACAGTAGGATCTTACGCAGTGCCGTAGGGGACCGCACCGCCACTTCCCAGCAAATTAGGGACACTGTTGCTCCTGGGGTATCGGCGAAGACCATTCGCAACCGTCTCCATGAAGCTGGGCTACGGTCCCGCACACCGTTAAGCCGTCTTCCGCTCACGCCCCAACATCGTGCAGCCCGCCTCCAGTGGTGTCGCGACAGGCGTGAATGGAGGGACGAATGGAGACGTGTCGTCTTCAGCGATGAGAGTCGCTTCTGCCTTGGTGCCAATGATGGTCGTATGCGTGTTTGGCGCCGTGCAGGTGAGCGCCACAATCAGGACTGCATACGACCGAGGCACACAGGGCCAACACCCGGCATCATGGTGTGGGGAGCGATCTCCTACACTGGCCGTACACCACTGGTGATCGTCGAGGGGACACTGAGTAATGCACGGTACATCCAAACCGTCATCGAACCCATCGTTCTACCATTCCTAGACCGGCAAGGGAACTTGCTGTTCCAACAGGACAATGCACGTCCGCATGCATCCCGTGCCACCCAACGTGCTCTAGAAGGTGTAAGTCAACTACCCTGGCCAGCAAGATCTCCGGATCTGTCCCCCATTGAGCATGTTTGGGACTGGATGAAGCGTCGTCTCACGCGGTCTGCACGTCCAGCACGAACGCTGGTCCAACTGAGGCGCCAGGTGGAAATGGCATGGCAAGCCGTTCCACAGGACTACATCCAGCATCTCTACGATCGTCTCCATGGGAGAATAGCAGCCTGCATTGCTGCGAAAGGTGGATATACACTGTACTAGTGCCGACATTGTACATGCTCTGTTGCCTGTGTCTATGTGCCTGTGGTTCTGTCAGTGTGATCATGTGATGTATCTGACCCCAGGAATGTGTCAATAAAGTTTCCCCTTCCTGGGACAACGAATTCACGGTGTTCTTATTTCAATTTCCAGGAGTGTATATTCAGATTTACACAGTTAACAAACGCTACATTAAATAAAATGCGACCAAAACTTGGTCACGTATAGTACATCCTCCAACGCCTTATAGAAGTCACCTTATGTGCAGGAAATTGGATGTAGTCGCATTTGGCTTTGCCTCCTTTTTATGGTTCGATCTTGCCATATTAAACTCGGATCCGCTCACGCCCGATCTAAGTCTATTCAAAAACTTCCATATCAGCCATTCCTTGTCATACATAGGTGGCAGAGTTTCAGAAACTACATAGCTTTCCACAAGTTTAACCTGGCTCTTTCACCTGTAGCTGTCAGTACGTCTGCTCTTCAGAGAAAGCCCTTCATGGACTTTGCACGTCCATTCTAAGTCCGTGTATTGGATGAGTTACCTACTGCTCTATTTTCTTCCTTTCCTTGTGCGTAGCTATTTTCTCTTCGGACATTGGATGGAGCTGTTGCGAACAAGCGGTAAAGTCACACAGGTTTGGAGTAGATTTTAAACAGCCTGTTATAAGTTTGCACGTATCTTCGAGCGCTACATCCACCTATCTGACGTGACTTGAGTTACACGAAACAACAAAGACGCACCCAGCCAGTGCTATTGCGGAGGATCGTATTTTTTCAGCTTGACTGTCTCACTGTGAGCCGATTGTTGACGGCGTCGTGCGCTGCTGATGTCAACAAATACCAGTTCAGTCACCTTAAACCAGCATCGAAAGCGTCTTCTGTGAACTACGAGAGATACAGGAGTTTCCCAACTTTTGTCAAAAAGGAATCCAGCTAGACTGAGAGGTCAATTACAGGCAGAAGATTATTTTAGGTCCGTCTTTCTAGCAGTTTGTAGAAGTGATACAGCAGTGCGGTTGGTCTGAACTTAGGATTATCCCCTTCTTAGCCAGGTTTTAGCAGCAATTTGGTATCTCCTCAGAGGGTTGTTTGAGAGCTAGGTGAACCGTATATTTCATGCTAGGCCAAAATTCTCTGTTCCATCCAAATCAGCCAATTTTCCATTTTTATGCTGTCTGATAGACTTCTCTAATGCATTCATGCTGTTGTAAGCTCATTACTCTCCTCTTGGTCTTTTCTAAAAATCTTGAGCATTTTTTTCTGGATAGCAGCAATACATCAGATTCCTTGCCTATAGTGTAAGACTGACTCTTCACGTTAGTGATAGCGACAACAACGACTTGGCAGTTGCAGATGCCGCAATCGCAAAATTCGACAGCAATAAAAGGACCAACTATAACAGCAATACTTGCATAACATTATGACGAAGAACGTCTACCTCTGTTATTAAAACTCACGCGCTAAAAAAGTAAATAAATAAGACGGGTGAACAAAATGGTAATGTGAAAAGCGGGAGGAACATATGGATACCGTTTTCATGCAGCCGTAAGAGAAACTGCACCTTGTTAGAACTCCTAAAATTCCAAAACAACGAATAAGTGCAATAGTTACAACACGAGGACTCAGCTATGATGGGGGTGACAATAGCAGAAACATTCGCCGAAGTGTATCAAGAACGAAACGTGTACGTATCTACAAGCTTACTCCCAACGTGCAGTAATTCCGACAGCGACAGTACGGACATCGTCCACTGCTAACAACGCCTTGAGAAATCCAAAAATAGTAAAAAACGCAAAAGACACATCAGTTACAGGTTTAGACGGCACCGGAAACTAACACCGTAGTAGCCATTAGCCCTCCGTAGGCGAATTATTAACAAATGCTTGCAATTACATTATTTTCTAACTCAGAGAAGAAGACCAAAGGCATCACGATCCGTAAAACTGGAAATGATTTAAAACTTTCTACACGCTAATTAGTTTATTAAGAACTGTGAGAAAAATAAAATGAATGCAGCAGAATTAAACGAAAGAAGAAAGAAATTAGGAGGAATAGTAAATCTACAAGAATGTACAGGGTGACAATTATTGAACTATATGAAATGAAATCGTCATAACTTCTGAACCGTTTGCGTTAGGACGTTCAAACTGCAGGGTTGGACGCGGTGCACGATGGGAATTAGTATACGCATGTGGGGTTTGTTTAGGGACGAAGCCCACTTTCGTCTGGATGGGTTCGTCTGAGAGGGTACAGTACAGCCCGACATTGAAAATAGGTACAATATTCTTCGTTATTCTTGTCAGAACAACATATTTTTTGTAACAAAAACTCTGTTTCATTTAATACACTGAAGCCGGATACCAGTGTATGAAAGAAGGACAATTTATTTATTTAATTGATCACATGTGCACTCCCACAAAATAAATCCCTACATCCAGTTTGGTGAGATCTGTGAAATGAATGAATGTATGGTCGTCTGCTAACCGCAGATAGTGAATGTGAATATATGATCATCTGTGAGACGGTCCTTTGGTCACCTTTGGTGGAACCAAAGAGATGAAATTTACCTGAGCTTTGAGCTCCTGAAATGTGGCTGACCAATACGGTAGCATGGTGCTCCCCCACCTCGGCGGAGGTGTGAGATGACCTAAAGAACAGCCATGTTTCAGCACTCTGCCGCTGGATCTGGTGTTGGTAAGACCTGTCTTAGATGTGCCCCGTAAAGACAAAAGAGTGGAGAGAATGGTATGCATGTGAAATACTTAAGAGTAGTTTGGAGTAATTATTTCTTTATTTCAGGAACTTTTGGGGGGAGAATTAAATGACAGGCAGGTAATATTAAGGGGATCGTAGTAATCTTCGGAAGCGACCAACGGTCACAATGAAACCACGTGTAGCAATAAGTTGAAATACTTGAGAGTGCTAGTACTAAGTTGAAATACTTGTGAGTGCTAGTACTAAGTTGAAATACTTCCGATTGCTAAAGATAAGCTGAATTACTGGCTTGTGTACTATAAGTTGGAAATATTTAAGAAATGGCGTGTGCAGGACTTGAAATTAGAGACGAACACATCCACGTGGTGAGTACTGTGTGAGCCTCAATCTGCATATGAGACAAAGGATAAAGAGAAGTACTCGTCCAAGGTATCAGTTGAGGACTCGCGTGTGTGAAGAATATGATCTTAATATTACTTTGCGTGTTATGTTTCCGTGTGACGCTCGATTCAAACTCTAATACTCTGAGAGGGAAGCAAGGTGAGTCAGCCATCTATCCAGCAACGCCACTTGGCTTGCATTACACAGGAAGACGTTCATATATCCTCCAGAGTTCGTAGTAGGAAAGAAAAGTTACGAAGTGGGGCAGTGTCGTGTGCAACTGGGATGTACCGCTCGGTCTGGAGTAAATTTTGGTAATGATGAGTGTGAGAGTCCTATCCAGAAAGTGCACTGTAGCGTTAGATAATTACGAGACCATAAGATAGAGAATCACCAATGTAAAGCCATGCCCACTGGGCGGAGTTTCTCATGTGTAATTGTTGTATAAAATGTAACGGCGTGTTTAGGTTATCTTTGAATCATAATAGAATTTATCGGAATAAGAAAGATAGAGAAAAGAAAAAGACTGGTGGCCTTGTTCTTCGAACAGTGTGTAGTCATGATATCCATAATTTATAATGTGTGCGCCATTCATATTCAGTGCGATGGCCATGTGTTGATCAAACCCGTTGGGTAAGAAAGAAAATGTGGTATTGCCAGAGCGTAGTGGACAGAGTTTTGTAGATTCCTAATAGCCAGATGTGCGTTATCCGTTTCCGTTGCGTAATATTAAAACAGGAGAATAATTTGTAGCTTAATTGTGGGTACTAGAGCTCATAATCAGTCATTCATGTTACTCGAGAAATAAGAATAAATCCACTCGCTTGGCAGACCACTCATCTTGCAGGCCTGAGTGCTTGATGCCACAGTATGAGCAAGGCATGTGGGTACCTCTCACGTCAATAAGCAAAACTGGCGTACTTGGGGGACTGAGAAACCGTAATTAGAGATCGAGAAGTCCCTTCACCCTCGACGGCTGACTGTGTGTTCTGCAATGTCCAGTCACGGAATAATCGGTGCGATATTCCGTGATGGCACAGTGACTACCGGCCGGTACGTGAAGATTTCGGAAGATGGTTTCATCCCCATTATCCAAAGTGACCCTGATTGTGACAACATGTGGTTCATGCAAGACAGAGTTCGACCCCATCGAAGCAGGAGAGTGTCTAATGTCCTGGAGGCTGCACTTCGGTGTCCACGTTCTAGCTCTGGGGTATCCAGAGGCCACTGGCATGAGCCTCGATTGGTCGCTGTCGGATCTCTGGACATGTGACTCTTTCTTGCGGGCTGTATTAAAGACAAAGCGTTCGGTAATAACCCCAAAACCATTGCTGAGCTGAAAACAGCCATTGACAGCTGGAGTTCATCGACTGCATCGATGTTCCGACGCCTCAGCGAGTCATGCAATTTTTCGCGCCACATCATCGCCAATGATGACAGACATATCGAATATGTCATAACCTAAACCCGAATGTCTATAGTCACGTTTAGATGTTGAATAAAGTTTGTGCACGCCGTAGGTTGGAACTAATTTACGTTTTTTTCCATATAGTTTAATTATTGTCGTCCTGTACAGTATTATAATGGGAGTGGAAAAAAGACAAAAGCTCAGGCGGGAATTGCCATAATCGGTAACCAGAGACGGAAAAAACGGAATCGCAGCATACAACTGTTGGAAGTATACCGCGCATGGCAAAACGGCGCTATCCAAAACCGGAGTCGAGGCAATCGTGGTGTACCACGGGCCATAAATGACAGGGGGTGGACGACGGCTGAATAGACGTGCAACTCTTGAGCAACTGAGCGCCCAGAGGAATCAACGACCGTTCAGCGAACGTCGATGCGGATGGGCCTCAGCGGCAGATGCTTGTTTCATCCACCCGTGCTGACCGCTGTTCATCGGGGACGAAGGCTGGAATTTGGATGTTGGTACTGCATTTGGCG
This sequence comes from Schistocerca americana, assembly GCF_021461395.2. Taxonomy (NCBI): domain Eukaryota; kingdom Metazoa; phylum Arthropoda; class Insecta; order Orthoptera; family Acrididae; genus Schistocerca; species Schistocerca americana. The sequence goes on from NC_060126.1 coordinate 47,273,094, forward strand.
ACGAGATGTATTTTCACGTGAATCACGTTCTGTGCTTCATCGGAGTGAAAGCACACACCCTGGACCCATCGTCGCAAGGCTCCAGGCTGAAGTAGGGAGCGTTATGGTACGGACAATGTTTTCATGGCATTACCTGGGCGATCTCGTCAACCTACGAGGCACAATGGACCAACACAAACATACATACATCCTGAATGAGATTTTCACTCTGCAGCGGAGTGTGCGCTGATATGAAACTTCCTGGCACACAGTTTTAATCCGCCAGGAAGTTTCATACATCCATCCTTGTGGACAATATCCACCGCCACAAGCAGTTTGTTTTTCCTCGGCACGATGGCATCACTGACGTGACAATGCAACATGACAAATAGCTCGCAGTGTACGTGTGTGTTTCGAAAAGTATCGGAATGAGTTTTCTGTACTCCCTTGACCGCCAAAATCTCCAGATTTTGTTAATATATATATATTTACTTTTACTTAGCCTATTATCAGCTTTTGAACTCTACTTTAGAATTTAGTTGTAGCATTAATTATTATGAAGTTAATATTTTATTTACTTATGTACACACGAAATTCAGGCCAGAGAAAAAGTCACTAAAACAAGTCACTGCATAAGGTATACGAGTGCAAAATAGCAGAGTGATCCCTACTAGAAACTATGGCTCTGAGCACTATGGGACTCAACTTCTGAGAGATCATTAGTCCCCTAGAACTTAGAACTAGTTAAACCTAACTAACCTAAGGACATCACACACATCCATGCCCGAGGCAGGATTCGAACCTGCGACCGTAGCGGTCTCGCGGTTCCAGACTGCAGCGCCTAGAAGCGCTCGGCCACTCTGGCCGGCACTAGAAACTATGCAAGGACAAAGCATCTCTTTCTGCAAGTTTCGTGTCAGCAGTACACTAACTCTCATGTTGCTTAGCAGTTTTACGTCGTTTCATTGTCTCTATAGAGCTGTACCATGGGAAGCAAGGAGAGGATGTCGTGTGGTGCCCGGTATCCTCTTTCTATAACACAAATTACAGGCATATATTAGTTGGATTCTTTATTTATGTGAATAGAAGCCCGCATCTCGTGGTCGTGCGGTAGCGTTCTCGCTTCCCACGCCCGGGTTCCCGGGTTCGATTCCCGGCGGGGTCAGGGATTTTCTCTGCCTCGTGATGGCTGGGTGTTGTGTGCTGTCCTTAGGTTAGTTAGGTTTAAGTAGTTCTAAGTTCTAGGGGACTTATGACCACAGCAGTTGAGTCCCATAGTGCTCAGAGCCATTTGAACCATTTTTTTGTGAATAGAAAGTTGCTTATCTCGTGATGGTCGTTGTGGTACAAGCTCTCTGCTGGTGAAGTACAAAGTATGCTATGTACACTTTTACGGTTGCTACGTGCTGCGTGTCTCTGAGGCAGCGGCGGAGCTAACTGCTGCTGCGATTCCCTCTGGGCTGCGACTGATGACACTGGAACTTACTCGGTGCAACAGACGGTGACAGACGCAAACAGATTCTGGTCCGCGGCGACGATCTAAATACTGGCGAACGAGAGGGCGTTGGCGGCGCTTTTCCTGCAGGTCGGTTGTTGGCCTCTATCTATCGTCTCGAAACCTCTTTGCCACATGCTGTGCTTGCGCCAGCTTACGTAAGCACAAGTAGTATTTTGTGTGATTTTTACTACTGATGTTTGCTTTGTGAATAGGCTAGCACATTATGTATTTGCGTGTGACAGTGTTGAATTCAGATGATACACACATAGTACACAATACATTGTATCTGTACATATTTTTCCATTTATTGACAGGACATCATGCTCTGGCATTTCACTGTTCAGTTTCATGGATTTATGACTATCCTTTATTCCCTTCACAAAATAAATGTCGTAGTATCACATGCGTTAACGATATTTGGTATTCACCAATGTGTAAGTCTGAGATGCACCTCTTCAATCAGAGAAAGTAGCGTTCTACCTACATAGACGAATATACCAAGCGTTATTACAAACATAAAAAAACCGTAGGTAAAAGTGAGGTGGTACTACAGAACGTCTTTCTCATATTAATAATTCTGTACATATGTAAATGGGTTAATACTATTTCAGGTAGTGGAGATCCTGTGTCACTGATACATATGTATGTTGCAAATATAGTGTTAATTCCACAACGAAGTGTGTTTAGGTTCATCTGGCTATCAGTATGACGAACATTCTCACAGCTAGTATTTACATTCCATAATTTTCATTTACTAGCTCAGTGTACATTGAAACTTCTTCAGATTTTTGTGTGGGTACAAACATTGAATCCTATTGGTTCTAGGATTTGTGAGCAAATGCCAATCTGCCTGTGGACTGCGTGTGATGACATATGGTACTTCATGAAGTAACGCCAACTTGTTGTTTTTTCCGTTCGAGCTGTCAAGATTTGCGGTGAATTCCGAGTGAAACATCATTTCTTACTGCATAATCATGCGTGTTCTTGAGATTTTTGACATACTGCAATTTTCTAAGACATGCTTGACAAGCGAGTGCAGTTAACACAGATCTTACCTCTTCTTTATAGGAATTTCCGAAAATATCTACTCACTCACTGCTTTCTTTGACATTCAACGTTCAGTCTGCAGCAGTGTACTGTGAGTCACTAATTGGAACATGGCTCACCATGTCCTCAAACAAATCAAGATAGGTTCTAGGCGCTTCAGTCTGGAACCGCGTGACCGCTACGGTCGCAGGTTCGAATCCTGCCTCGGGCATGGATGTGTCTGATGTCCTAGGTTAGTTAGGTTTAAGTAGTTCTAAGTTCTAGGGGATTGATGACCTCAGATGTTAAGTCCCATAGTGCTCAGAGCCATTTGAACCAAATCAAGATACTATACCTAACTGGTGTATTGATTTCTGAGTATAAATGCGTATGGACCTGTATAATGTCTTCAAACAAATCAAGATACTGCACCCAAAGAGTGTGTTGATTTCTGAGTATAAATACGTATGAACCTGTTTAATTCACGGAACAGTCATTCGCAATGATTGGCTTGCGGGTTATAGTGTGATATGAAAATTATTTGTCTACCATTTTTTCGCAAAACTCTCTCCATTTGTACCCACCGTACCCACTGAAGTAGGATTCATTGTCCGTTGGCAATGTCTTTCGTTTTCCTACTGTCTGAATGTAATCATTTGAAATGTTTGTGATACCTTCTGCAGCCGTAGCGGACTTAGCAGCATGTGGCTTTACAATCTTGGAAAAAAAAGTAATACAATGCAGTAATATATTTCATACCTCCACGGGCGGTCGGGTATGGACCGCCAACATCAACAGCCACGATTTCGAGTGCTTTGTTAGAGAGAATAGAATGCAGTTCAGTCTTAGTAGTTTTGTTGATAGATGTTCCTGTCTAACAGTTGATACAAGTGCTTACTAATCGATGAACTTTTCGTTGCATATTGGAAAGTAGGAGAATAGGTGAAATTTCCTTACAGACTGTGTGATACCGCAATGCCTCCAAGTATGATGTGTATACCAAATAAATTAATGTACGCTTCCAGATGCCCACATACGGACAAACAATTTGTGTTGGGATGACTTCTACAGAACAATATGCTGCAGTGTAGGATGTAATTTTGTTCCCAATTGCTTGCATTATCCTGCTTCAGCTGTGTTTTCACTATCGTGGATCTGCTTTTCGTACAAATTATTTACAAACCAAGCAATCCCGCCGCAGACGTGTAATTGTAAGGGGCAGTCAAATGAAAACGAGACAGATGGGAAAAAATGGGTTAACTCTTTATTCTTTCGAAAGTAATCGTTGCTGGTACATTTACCCCACCGTGACCTTCATGGAAAAATATTTGCGTTTGCCTACGGAAGTAAGATTGTAGCCAGGCGTGCAGCTCTTCGTACGGAACAAGTCGACGGCTACGGATATCTGTTTTCAGGGCTGCAATAAATATGGAAATCGCTTGGCAAGAGATCGGGATGTATGGAAACTGTGTATGGGCTGCCGGGAAAAACTTCTGCAGCGTAATCGAAGCAACCGTGGCAATATGTGGGCAGGCATTACGGGCCGGCAGAAGGATGCTGTCCGTCAACATTCCTGGGCGTCACGACTTTACCGCGGCTGGCGTGCACGGTTCTGGATTTTTTCTGTGCGGGTCAATTTGTATGCTTCCATTGTTGACTCTGACACTTGCTCTCTGCCTCAAAATGTCGGCAGCGTGTTCCATCTCCCACTACAACACCGAACAGGAAACGATGTTCTTCATCGTGATACGGTTCCATGTGCTGGAGTGACGTCGACATCCTGCTTAGCTTCTGCTCGTCCGTCAGGCCGTGAAGAAGCCACCCCGCACGGACATGTCGGAACTTTAGATGGTCTGCCGTGATGGCGCGATCGGCACCGTGATTGGTGCCCGACATAAGCCGTACGTCGTCCACGGCCCACTGTCGGTCATTCCTGACGGGAGCATTCAACGTAGCAATGGCAGAGGGGGCAATAGGACTATGAGCCCGTCCTGCCTGACTGCTGTATTTCAGTGACACACGAGCTTTTCGAAATCGTTTACTTCACACAAACACACACCATATACTGCAGACGTTCTGGCACGAATTTCACTTCTTGATGCTCCTTCCACACTCAGAAACTACGTTGCGCCTCGCTATTCCTCTTACCCGACCTCCGTAGTAAAATCGGACACACGCACGACTAACAGACCTCACGTCGAGCACATCTCACGAACGAATAGCTCTGCTGCGAACGTTCGCGCTGTTATTTCCTGGGACACTTCCACACAGACCTACCTGCGTTACTAATGGTGCCATGCTCGTTGTACTGTCTGTGTCTCTTTCATTTGAGTGCCCCTCATAAGTTTACTCAATGTTAGGAAGTGGAGCGGCGGTGATAAGGAGCGGAGAAAAAAATCTTTGCAGTAGAGTAGAAGGGGACATTAGAGCGGACGTTTTGGGAGAGCAGCCACGTCAAAGATGGCCTCTCGGCCGTGAGAACGGCTCGCTCCGTCCGGCCGCTGTATTTTTACGCAGGGCAGGTACTGGGGGGCAGGAAGGGGGGTGGAGGCGTGGGTGGAGGCGGCGAGGGTGGAGGGGGCGGCAGATTTCCCAACGGGCCAGCCCGTCCGCCGCAGCCCGCGCGGCCAGTGGACACTGTGGGGAGGCTATGGGGAGGCCGTGGGGCGGCCATGGGAGACATCTGTGGCGCGCACTGACCGTGTCACAGCGCAGCACGTGGCTGCGCCTGCCGCGGCTGGGCCAGGCGATCTCACCGCAGGAAGGCGAGGTGGCGGCCCGCTGCACAGGATGGCGGCGGCCGGTTCTACACGCCCCTGGAGTGTCGTCACGGCTGTGCAACTGGATTCGTCACTTCCTTTCGGACGGGTAGTTAGTAGTAACTGTTGGGAAGTAATTCAGCGGATACCTATGGCTACCTTAGATAGCGTTGTAAGACCTCTGCTGTTCTTAACCAACACTATGTGATCAAAAGTATCCAGACACCTCCAAAAACATACGTTTTTCGTATTAGGTGCTTTGTGATGCCACCTACTGCCAGGTACTCCACATCAGCGACCTCAGTGGTTATTAGACATCGTGAGGGAGCAGACCGGGGGGCTCTGCGGAACTCACGGACTTCGAACGTGGTCAGGTGATTGGGTGTCACTTGTGTCATACGTCTGTACGCGAGATTTCTACACTCCTAAACATCCCTAGGTCCACTGTTTCCGATGTGATAGTGAAGTGGAAACGTGAAGGGGCACGTACAGCACAAAAGCATACAGGCCGACCTCGTCTGTTGACTGACAGACGCCGCCGACAGTTGAACAGGGTCGTGATGTATAATAGGCAGACATCTATGCAGTTCGTCACACAGGAATACCAAACTGCATCAGGATCCACTGCAAGTACTATGACAGTTACGCAGGCACGTGGAGTGGCCGCTCGGTTTTAAGCGTCCTGTCACGGACTGCGCGGCCCCTCCCGCTGGAGGTTCGAGTCCTCCCTCGGGCATTGCTGTATGTGTTGTTCTTAGCATAAGTTAGTTTAAGTTGTGTGTAAGTCTATGGACCGATGACCTATGCAGTTTGGTCCCTTAGGAATTCACACACATTTGAACATATGAATTAGGCAGGAGGTGAGAAAATTTGGATTTCATGGCCGAGCGGCTGCTCATAAGCCACACATCACGCCGGTAAATGCCAAACGACTCCTCGCTTGGTGTACGGAGCATAAAAATTGCACGACTGAACAGTGGAAAAACATTGTGTGGAGTGGCGAATAACGGTACACAATGTGGCGATCGGATGGCAGAGTGTAGGTATGGTGAATCCCCGGTGAACGTCATCTGCCAGCGTGTTTAGTGACAACAGTAAATTTCGGAGGTGCTGTGGTGTGGTCCTGTTTTTCATAGAGAGGGCTTGCAACCCTTGTTGTTTTTCGTGGTACTATCACAGCACAGGCCTACATTGATGTTTTAAGCACCTTCTTGCTTTGCACTGTTGAAGAGCAATTCGGGGATGGCGATAACATCTTTCAACACCATAGAGCACCTGTTCATAATGCACAGCCTGTGGCGAAGTGGTTACACGACAATAACATCCCTGTAATGGACTGACCTGCACAGCGTCCTGACCTGAATTGTATAGAACACAATTTTGGATAAATGATGACTAACTGAAAACCTCAGCTGCCGACAGGTGTTGTTGATATACCTCGATGTGGACAGCTGAAAATGTGTGCCCCGACCGGGACTCGAACCCGGGATTACCTGCTTACATGGCAGACGCTCTATCCATCTGAGCCACCGAGGACACAGACGAATAGTACTACTGCAGGGACTTATCCATTGCACGCTTCCCGCGAGACTCACATTCACAACTGTCCACAATTCTACATATGTATTGTAGCTTATAGACATTTGCCCACCCACTCATTACTTGCGCACGCATTGGCGATTCCCGTAAGAGTTTAGGCAACCTGTGCGCATTCACACAGACGAAGGCCAATGGCTGGGCAGCCTTTAACTATATACGAATCGCCAAAGCGTGCGCGAGTAATGAGTGGGTGGGCAAATGTCTATAAGCTACAATACATATGTAGAATTGTGGACAGTTGTGAATGTGAGAGTCACGGGAAGCGTGCAAGGGGGTAAGTCCCTGCAGTCACACTATTCATCTGTGTCCTCGGTGGCTCAGATGGATAGAGCGTCTGCCATGTAAGCAGGAGATCCCGGTTTCGAGTCCCGGTCGGGGCACACATTTTCAGCTGTCCACATCGAGGTATATCAACAACACCTGTCGGCAGCTGAGGTTTTCAGTTAGTCATCATTTATTCCAGGGAAAAGCTGCACGGTCATCAACAGTAACTGTTCTTTCGAGAACAAGTTACTGTCTTCGTATATATATCATTTTGGATTTTTTGGAACGCCGACTTCGTGCTAGGGCTCACCGACCGACATCGATACCTCTCCTCAGTGTAGCACTCCGTGAAGGCTGCCATTCCCCAAGAAACCTTCTAGCACCTGATTCAACGTATGCCAGCGAGAATGGAAGCTGCCATCAAGGCTAAGGATGGGCCAACACTATATTGAATTCCACCTTTACCGATGGAGGAAGCCACGAAGTTGTAAGTCATTTCCAGACAGGTGCCCGGATACTTTTGATCACATAAAAAATAGTGTACATCCTTCACCAAAAGTATTGAGTACCCTAGAAATTTTGCACGCGTGCGATGAATATAACAGTAAATAAACGCTTTGTCTCAAAAGTAGATTGTCGACATCGAAAGGTGGAAAACAATTATGCATCTCAAAGCCACCAATAAATCATCTGATGTAATAAAATTTGTCATTTGAATGTTTTTCTCTGTACTGATCAGTTCGCTAAGTTTGCTGTGTGTGGACACATATAAATAATCTAATGCTGTTTTCCTGTCTAGATCAGTGACATCGGTGACACTGCTTCATTATGCCTAAAACAAACCAATAAAGCTTTTGCATCAGCAAGGAAAATTGCAGGTGGAAATTTTGAAAACTGTGACATGTTAACGCCAATCTGTACAATATGATATCGAGCGATTCGCCATGACCGTGCGGAATGTTAACTGGCCCAGAACCGGATCACAACAGACCGTGAGGACCGAATGTTACTAAGAGAGTCGTTAAAAAGTAGGAGCAAAACCTCTGTAGACCTCGTGCTGTGTTGTCTGAAAGTTTTAACAAAACAATATCTTCTCGCACCACTCGTAGGCGTCTCAAGAAGCTGGTCTAAAAGGCTGTAAAGCCACGAAGAAGCCGTGGCTCTCTGACAAGAATAGAAGGTCACGGTGTGAGTGAGCTGTAAAACACCAAGCATTCACCGAACAAGATTGGTCGAATATCGTAAGGTCTGACGAACAAAACATTCAGGTAGGTTTGTCAAATGGATGCTCTAACAATTCATACCAATTTGGGTAGAAAACAAGATGTATTAATTTAAAAACTCATGTGAGAATTTACTACAATATTTATTCACATTTCATGTTTTTGGTACACCAGGTGTGACCTGTGTCCGTCGCCGGATGAGCGAGGTATATAAGCCAGAGTGTGTGCTACCTACCGTAAAACACGGCGGAGGGAGCGTCACGATCTGGGACTACACGAGGGCTGCAGAACTGGGACGAAGGGTCGTATGTGAAGTCAGCATGGATTCCACAAAGTACGTACGAGTTCTAGAAACTTCTTTCTTGCCGTCTTTAACAACCTTTTCTGGGGATACAAACGCGGACGACGTTAAATTCCAACACGATACCGCAACCCGCCATAAATCTGCCCGCATAACGACTTGACTTCGGGAAAACAACGTCGAGCTTCTGGACTGGCCTGCCCAATCACCGCACCTTGAGCCCATAGAGCATTTGTAGGGTTTATCGGAGCACAAAGTCAGGCGGCTCACAGTCAAGTCAAAAGAATTAAAAGACCGCCTACGCCTTGAGTGGAACGCCGTAAGTGGCGAAGATTGTAAAAAGCTAAAAGGAATTTCGACCAAATGAAATTTATGCTGTAATAAAGGAAAAATGTGGGCCCATGAAATGTTGATTTTGTGTTAGTAATAAACATAATAAACTCGAACAAACTGTCTCTATTTATTTAATTTTCTTATTTTTCACAACACTCAAATTTACATAGAGTGCTCAGTACTTTTGGCCAAGGGCGAACATGAACGATTTGTGAGACAATCTGAACAGGTCTCTCAGGATACTTTAGAAACGATACCGTCGTCTATCACCCAGTCCAGTCATCAGATTGTCAGAACGAATGACAATCATTTACAGACATTCCAGTATGTCAGTGTGGCCACCTATCAAAAGACCGAATAGCTACATTTTGCAGCGCGGACCGCTGCGTGTCGTGCAGCGAGAGAGTCAGTGAGGCTGTGGAAGGTACCGACTGGGACGTGGAGCCACGCCGTCTCCACTAGATTTCTCGGTTGAGCATCCATGGCGCGAACACACCGATTTAGTTCGTCCCACAGATTCTCGACTGGGATTAAATCTGGAGAAATTGAAAATACAGAAGACCGTAGTTAACGCAGAATGTCTTATGAAGGTATCTAAACTTGTACCATAGTGAACTCAAACTAGTGGTGTGTAAGTGACAAAGAGTGGCCAATTTTGTGTTGGGATAGAGAATTACCGGCCGTTGTGGCCGAGCGGTTCTAGGCGCTTCAGTCTGGAACCGCGCGACCGCTACGGTTGCAGGTTCGAATCCTGCCTCGGGCATGGATGTGTGTGATGTCCTTCGGTTAGTTAGGTTTAAGTAGTTCTAAGTTCTAGGGGACTGGTGACCTCAGATGTTAAGTCCCATAGTGCTCAGAGCCATTTGAACCTTTTATACCAGACAGCGCTCTACATATTTGTAACACCTCGAACATAGCGCATAATTTACGATCTATCTCTATTTGGATGGGAGTCACAAAGCATTCTCGCAGTCTTAGGATAAAATTAGAGACTGAAAGACATTCTCGCACTGACCAGCCTGCCCTGCAGCACCATTACCGATTTAATCTGCAGCCGACCAGAAGTCGACTGCTACATTCCACATCTCGTGCACGAATGGAGCTTGCTGAATCCTCGCCCGTCCAAGTGTACGAGATTTCCCCAGATGCGTCCATGTCGAGGAGGTTAGCACTTCTTTCGAAGTACAGTAACAGATTTGAAAGTGTTGTGATGTAATTCCAGATTTTTTTTTTTATAGAGAGTTAGTGCACAGTGCGTAATCCCGACCCCTGGCGGGGTACCAAAGGAACGTTGGAATAAATAGGCAGCATTTTTGCCAGATACAAAGGTGTGCACTTTCCTTGTGGGGAACCTGGAATTGCTTCCTCCAAGAGGGTGTGCTGCCGAGGGTGTGTCGATGGATTCCACTGCACAGGAGTTGAAAAAGCGTCTCCAAAACCAGTGTTCTCTGAGCTTCCATCACATGAACTCTGTGTTCCAGAACCACCAGTCATGTCTGAACAAAGCATACCTAAGCCAAAATATGATTGTCACCAAACGGATGTGTGAAGCACGTTATTGAACGTTGAAGTACATATAAATAAACAAAACACAGATATGGTAATATTCGTGTCAGTTAATCAACATTTGAATTTTGTAGATAGGCGGCGTATTATCTCAGAGGGTGGGGCAGAACGAACTTTGCCATCAGGATTGAAAATGTACTTACAGATTGGGCAGTGTCCAAATCCCTCCAGTTCACTGAAAAATGAAAATTAGTAATTTCTATTGTGCATAATACTAACGTTCTTATTGTCTACAGTTATGAAAGAAAACCAATCTTTATCCATTTTATACGTAATTTAGCTCTGTATGTACCATAATAGTGCATCTTTTTGAAGAGACTGATGAAGTGATACAAACGTTTCATGTTTCCCAGAGCTTCAGCAGCGAGCAGACACTAGAGTGAAAAGCAATAAGACAGCGTTGTGTATGTAGAATGTGGGGCATACGGAGGGAAATCGTGCCGGTCGCCACCAAGATGACGTCACGTAACCCGCGTTTGACATCACGTCTCCAACGGACTCCTAGCTTGCGCTACGTTTAGTACACAAATCAACAAGTGTCTGAACTTTGCTCTCATCCTCAGAACAGTAGCGTATCTCATATTTCATACTGACGCCAAGAAGTTGATGACTAACGAATCATTCAATTATGGCATAGTTCTCGTCGAACATTTGAAAATGAAAATATTGATTTCTATTTTCTAGGTATAGAGGGAATCTATCACTTCTGTTAGGTGTATGACTACACACGCTAAAGCAACAACTTGTTGCGTGGTCACTCAGAGGGCGATATAAATTTTGTGTATGCTTGTGCAAAGGAAGATACTGTATATTCGATATAGCGAATGACGACCAGAGAGTCCATATGACAATGTTTGCGCTATCTGTAGAAAAACGAGGGCGCAGCATTCAGTTTTTCCTTCGAGGGCAGTTAGGAGATGCCCAACTGCTCGCTTTGTCTTTCACCATCCTGACCTTGTCATGTAAGCATCGTTGTCTGTAGCTCTGAATAATTTCTAGTATATTAATCTAATTTTCATTCAAAATGTGTTGGAACACAATTCCACATATTTATGTCTGTCATCGTTGTGCTAATAGCTCGATTTTCATCTTTTCTTTTTATGAGAGAGGCGCAACACTTCGAATGGCACCGATCCGAAAACTGGTGCGACTTTGTTACTAAGCCGGCCGCTGTGACCGAGCGGTTCTAGGCGCTTCAGTCTGGAACCGCGAGACCGCTACGGTCGCAGGTTCGAATCCTGCCTCGGGCATGGATGTGTGTGATGTCCTTAGGTTAGCTAGGTTTAAGTAGTTCTAAGTTCTAGGGGACTGATGACCTCAGATGTTAAGACCCATACTGCTCAGAGCCATTTGAACCATTTGAACCTTTGTTACTAATCTTCAATATCTTTTTCTCCCATCGTACAACCTGCACCTGCAATCATTTGAGGAAGAAGTCTGAGATTTTCCACTAATCACACAGCGTAGAGCGATTGTCAGATCGCGATATGGAATTTGCATTTTAAAAAATTCCGTCGGTCCACATCTTTAGCTATACTGCTCCCAGCACCAATACGGGACAATTACAGCGTGCATCCTCAAATTGCTTAGGAATTGATTTAGTGAGCGGAGGTGTAAGACAGCTACAGTTTCCATATACGTTTAGTAAAAATTGACAAGCCAACGTTGCTGTGATTTGTTAGTACGTATCTTCACGTTGCTTACAAAATGCCACAAAGAGCACGTCAGTACTACATGCTATCATGGCATCGAGTACTGAACAGAAATCAGAGGTTTTTTACTTTCTCTGTGTACCGTGACAGAGAGCAATGTTGAAAGATGCTGATTAGGAGCGAAATAGTCGACTGGTAATCTTGACATTACCTTCTTTCACATGACGAACACTCGTTTGGAAACTAACCGAGGGTGATTTAGTACAATTACGGGTTCCTACTGGACTTGTTAAACAAAAAATAACAAAAAAAGTATCCATTACTCTACGATTCCCAGACATTGGTGAATCGAGGTCTGCCAAAATTATACAAAATCCTCACCAGCAGCATCACTCGTCGTCCAAGTGTAACGATATATCTTTCTCGACAGAACCGTGAAACCAGAGGTTTCATTTTCTTTTTAATTTCCCCTGCTGTGTTCGTCGGCCAACACTATTTTGAAGCACAGCCTATATCGTTTAATGCTGCAACAGACTTATTCCTGTTGTGGTAACTTTACTCCTGATGTCGAAAATACAAGGCTTCGGTTCATATTGTCCTGTTAAAATGTTCATATGTTCTTATAACCGTTTGCCATGTTCTACTTTCTTTCTCCTCCAAATCACTCTATCAGTGGGACGCAGGCACAGTTACTGGAAATAACAGCTGTGAATGCTTCAGCTTATATCGGCAGTATTCGAATATCACCGGATGCACTTTACCAATGGACATTGAAGCGCCTTTCGTTCCGTGAAACATCAAGAGCAACAAGGGGGCGACGCGTTTAGTCGTTTCTAATCGTTTAAATATCTGGGCGTTATGTTGCAAAGCGATATGAGATGGAACGAAAGTGTGGGAACTGTGACAGGGAAGGCCAGTGTCGACTTCGGTTTATTGGGAGAATTTTAGAAAGGAGTGGTTCACCTGTAAAGGACGCTGGTCCAACCTGTTATTGAGTACTGCTCGTGTGTTTGGGACCCGTACAAGGTCGGATTGAAGTGAAACATCGAAGCACTTCACAGGCGGGCCGCTAGATTTGTTACCGTTAGGTTCAAACAACACGTAGGAAAATCAAAAGCGAATCCCTGGAGGGAAGGCGACGTTCTTTTCGAGGAACACTACTGAGAAAATATAGAGAGCCGGCCTTTGAAGCTGACTGCCGAACGATTCTACTGCCGCCAACATACATTGCGCGTAATGAACGCGGAGATAAGAGAAGTTACAGCTCATACGGTGGCACAGAGAGGGCCGTTTTTCCCTCGCTCTGTTTGCGAGTGGAACTGGAAAGGAAATGGCTAACAGTGGTACAGGGTACCCTCCGTCGCGCACCGTGCGGTGGCTCGCGGTGTAGATGTCGCCAACAGGAACGTGTATATAGTCATTTACAAGGCAGCTTGGTGCTATAGACGGCAGTTAAGTCCTCATGCCCTAAGTCTAACAAAATTCCGCATTAACTGCGCTAGTATTACTGGCGTGCTACAGGTTTTCATATTTATCCTTAACGGATTTTATGTAGTCACAATTTTTAGCACGAAGTTTATAAATTGCTGACGTAATGCATCGTTTGTTGTGCGATACTTTATAAGCAGACACTTGCTCGATTCCTCAATCTTTAGGCTGGGCTTTACGAGTATATTCAGTGTCAGATGAAAATGCACTTATCACTATCGCATATCCTCCAGCAGCAAACGCAATTATGCAGCAGTATTTATATGTATGTATGTGTGTGTGTGTGTGTAGTGAGAAAGAGCGGCCGACGCAGTTCGCAAGCAAGGCGTTTGTTCCCTCTGCGGGAGCTGGCTGCGCCTGCGGATAAGCGAGTGCGGCAGCCCTGCCGGCGACGCTGCGCGGCGGATTGCCAGCCCTACAGGGGCGTGCCCGCCTCGCGCGCCAGGGGATTGCGCGCTTATCTGGCGCTAGGGGGCGCGATGCGTTGGCCCGCAGAGCGGTGCAGGTTTTGCTGGCGTGTGGCGACTGTCGGCTGGCGGAGCCCTAAGTTTGTTCTGCCGGCTACACAGCGCCGCCACAGCCGCCACGGTTCCTCTGTCCGTATCCCATGTTCTAACGGCTGTATGTGCAACACCGACATCTTTTCGTTGTAGCATTTCTGGCTTCTGCCGATATTCGCGTCGCCAGTAATGCTAAGGTTTTTTTTTTAAAGTCAGTTAGGCACCTCTACTCAATTTTGATGCCCCTATCCGACTCCTGTCAGCAATCATAAAATATTCTCGTTGGTAAAAATATTTGGAGAAACAAGAAACGTCTTACTTCTGCTCGGACTGTTTCGCTTCATCGATGTAGAAAGGACAGAAAGCGTGCGCCCTATATGCGCTTGGAGTAAACGAATGATTTTGCTGAGTCACAGATCTGATGCGGATACATTTATTGAAATGTTGTACAATTATTAGCCATGTCAAAGAGGAATCGCAGTTTAACTTAACATCGCACAGCTCACAAGGAAAGGGTGTAGATATGTGAGAGACGTTTAAACCTGCAGTGACCGTTCTCCAGACAGGGCTGCGACGAAAAGGTAAAACGTTTAATATGTGCGTTATTAATCACTTGCATCCCTTGCAAAAAAGACCATCACTATTGAAAAAAAAAAAACAAATATAACACGGCTTTATGAACATTGACGTAATGAATGGCGGAGAGTCAACAGCTACATCAGGACGATGATGGTGTTTTTACCTCCATATAGTGTTTGTAAAAACCGAACAAGGCTGTGTTTCAACTTAGAAAGAGTGGAGAAATGCGGCTCTTATCCATTCTCTGAGAGAGATACAGTAACCAGAAAGAGTTTGTATATGTGTTTATAGAACTGGAGAAAAGCATTATGTAACTTGAGAATAAGTTCGGAAAGCACTGAAGGAAAAACAAGTGAATCGGCAAGAAAGGCGGATAATAAACTCATTATATCCGGTCCAGTACTTTTATTGTAGACTGCAATGGCGATGCACAGAGTAGATAGAATCAGGGAAAGGTGTAATGCAAGAGAGGGTCATCCAAATAGATATTACCCAGACACCTTGCCGCCCGGTGTACGCACTCCTACGTGTCCTCAGCGGTACTTCCTGGCGAGCGGATCGGATGACCCTCCTCCCTTTCTACCAGTCCCTTGTCTGTTCGAAACAAGATTATGGCTGTTCCGTTTATGCATCTGCACGTCCGTCCATGTTACGCCATCTCAATACAGTCGACCGTCGTGGCATCCGTTTGGCCACTGGCGCTTTTTACACTAGTCCATTTGAGAGTCTGTACACAGAAGCTGCCGAACTGCCGCTGTCATACCATCGTGAATTTCTTCCTCAGCAGATGCACATGCCGTTTGTCATGCCTGTCTACCAGTCCTATGCCTTCTTCTATGATGACTGCGTTGCCACCAGAATGGTGCGTATCCATCTTCTCTGATACCTCCTGGAGTTTTCTTTCGGCTGTTGCTCCGGCAGCTTAACTTCACGTTACCTGCCGCTATTCGAGTGGGTATGAACCCTTCAACATCATGGCTTCGTTCAGCGGCCCGTGTTCACCTTGGCTTTCATTCGTTTCCTAAGGACACTATTCCAGCCTCACTCTATCGCCTTCAGTTTCACGACCTTCACATGGAACTTCGCGACTGTACCTTTGTGTACACTGATGGCTCTCGGACTGATAGTGGCGTCGGGCGTGGCCGGCCGTTGTGGCTGAGCGGTTCTATGCGCTTCAGTCTGGAACCGCGCGACCGCTACGGTCGCAGGATCGAATCCTGCCTCGGGCATGGATGTGTGTGATGTCCGTAGGTTAGTTAGGCTTAAGTAGTTCTAAGTCCTAGGGGACTGATGACCTCAGATCTTAAGTCCCATAATGCTCAGAGCCATCTGAACCATTTATGGTGCGTGCCTTCAACGTTCTTCGGTGTCGGCTTCTGGAATAGTGGTCGGTATTTACAGCAGAGCTCTTCGCCCAGTATCAGTCGAAGCAGTGCATCCACCGACACAGGCTTTTCAATTGCGTCATCTGCTCCGTGCTCAGTGTCCCTGAGAGTCTCTGTGTGCTGTATGCCACCCATCCATTAGTGCAGCAGGTACAGGATAGCTGTCACCTGCTCACTCATGATTTAGCCACTGTGATGTTTGTGTTACTTCCTTGTCACGTCGGTCTGACGGGAAACGAGGCCGCTGACGCTGCTGCTAAGGCTGCAGCCCTCGTACCTCAAACCGCTGGGTCTTCCATTCCCTCCAGTGATCTCTGTGTTGCCATCTGTTAGCAGCTGGTACCACTTTGGCATCACCACTGGTCCTCCCGTCATGGGAACAAGCTCCGATGAATTAAACCTCTCCCAGCGGCTTGGCCAACTTCCTCTCGGCCTTATTGCCGTGACGAAATCATTTTAGCTAGGTTGCATATTGTGTACTGTCGTTTTAGGCATTGCCATTTGTTAAGTGGTGATCCCCCACAACTTTGTGCTCATTGTCCTCAACCTTTGCCATTTCCTGACGGAATGTTCTTTTTATAACCACTTATGTACCCATTTATGCCTGCCGTCTGTGTTATCGGCCGTTTTAGCCACGTACGGGCTGTCGACCGCATTTTACTTTTTATCCGCCGTAGCAATATGGCGAAGGACGTTTAATCGTTAGTTACCCCTATTTTTAGCTGTCTTTCCTTCCGCCGCTTTTGACTCCTCTTTCGTCTTCGTGTTCTACAGTTATGACATGGGCGCGTATGATTCTAGTTGCGCCCTAAAACGAAACAAAGAAACAAACAGTCTTTCCTAAGATTTAAACCAATCGTACATGGTCCTATGTAAACATCATTCAGCAGACTTGTTTTGTTTTAACTCTGTAATCCGGTCGTCACAGAAGTCAAGTGACTTAAGGGGGGGCGGTGTGTAAACCGTGTTCAGTGTGTGATCGTATTTTAACTTTTGTGTACCGTATTTGCTAAGGCGGGGACTGGGTACCAGCCGAGCTTAGGCGAACGGTGAAACGCGCGTTAAGACTGAACTCAGTTTCGCTAACCTGCCGCGAGGTTCTGTCCGCGCCTGGCTTACCTCCTTGTATCACAAATTAGCTTACTGCGCGTTACGCTGTACATGCAGATAGCTGGATATTTTTGAACACTGTTTAGTAATAGACAATCAGATAAAACTTGGTGAACTAAAAATAGAGCATGTGAGATTCGCAGACGACATGAGTCTTTTGCGGAGGGTTGGAAAACATCATCAGATAGCGTTGATGTACTACACTATTCAGCCATTTTAGGTGGCCAATCTTCAGAAGCCTGAAAACCACCACTTGCAGCGCGAACCACTGCTGGACGTGCGCGAAGAGTGTCTGTGAGGTTCTGGAAAGTACCGGGAGGGACGTGGAGCCACGCGGACTCCAGTGGTGTCGCCAGCTGCGCTAGCTATCTGTGCTGCGGCTCCATGGCGAGAACAGCCCGATCAAGGTGATCCCACAGATACTTTATGGAGCTCAAATCTGTGGAAATTGGTGGCCAGAGGGGTATCAGAAACTGATCCTCGTGCTCTTTGAACGACGCACCTACACTGAGAGCTGTTTCGCACATTACATTGTCCTTCTAGTAGATAGCATTGTGGCGACCAAAAATAAACTGTATGCGGGGGCGGACGTGGCCCGCAAGAAGAGATACATACTTAAGTTGAATCGCTGTGGCTTCCAGAATGACGAGATCACACCGGAAATGCCTCAAAAATATCCCCCAGACCATAACGCTTCTTCGACTGTTGCAGGGTATTTTCAGACTTCTCACGCCGCACATGCCAACGTCTGTCTGTCCGGGGGAGCACGGAACATGATTCATCGGAAAGGGCCATCTGTTGCCAGTTATTGGACGTCCAATTGTAGTATTGGCATGGAAATTGCAGCCAGAATGGGTGGATAAACCAGGCGCCTGCTGTGTGGTGACGGTTCTTATGACTCCAGAGAGTACAGCACCACAGTCGATAAGCCGCGCTCGAAACACTCCTAGTGCAGCAGCTGTATGGGTTGGCAGTGCCACATTCCAATCACCTTCTCCTTGGAATGCGAAAATATTTTGTTGACACCGATCTACGTAGGGAGAAACTATCACCGCGATAAAATAAGGGGAATCAGAGCTCGTATGGAAAGATATAGGTTTTCGTTCTTTCCGCGCTCTTTACGAGACTGGAATAATAGAGAATTGCGAAGGTGATTCGATGCCAGGCACTTAAATGTGATTTGCAGAGTATTGATGTAGATGTAGATGTAGATGAGGTCCGTCAGGGGCCGCAGCCGCCGAACCTTGGGCATCACGTGTGTGAATAGCGATTGGTGGACGCCTCGTTAAATACCGGGGCATTGAGGTACGGCGGAAAGTTCTCTTCAGTGCGGCGAGCCGTGTACAGTCTCCAGTTGCCGCAGACTCTGCAAGCTGCGGCATTCGTCCGTCGTCTCCGAGACAAAGGCATCGTAGCGTAGGCTAGCTCTGTGTAGGCACTACTCAGAGGCACAGTGGCGTGACTTAAATATTTTAGACGACTTCTGATCATTCCAAATGTCTAGTGGTGCTGGACATTTCACAAGAAGAAGCGTCATTTAACTTGAT
The DNA here is from genome assembly GCF_021461395.2 of Schistocerca americana. Taxonomy (NCBI): domain Eukaryota; kingdom Metazoa; phylum Arthropoda; class Insecta; order Orthoptera; family Acrididae; genus Schistocerca; species Schistocerca americana. Next base: position 47,291,903 of record NC_060126.1, read on the forward strand.
TATTGCTTCATGTTTAATAAATATCATTTTATTACTAATTGTTGGGAATCTGACTGAAAATAACTTGCGCCGTCCTCCTGCATTGCCAAAATGCTGTGGAGGCCCACACTCAGCAGTGGTTGAGGAGATACTGTTGGTAGCCTGTTGGTTCATCTTGGCGGTCAGTTGCACAACAGTCGTACGTCTGTTCGCCCCCACACATCTCCGCACCAGTCGCTCATCCCTGTCGTCTATGACTCTTGGTGAACCACAGTTACGTCGCCCCGGCTTCGGATAGCACCATTTTGAGATGACGTCATACTGTATCCATGGCGGCACGCAAACTGTTTACAAACTTATCCGATTCGGAAATGCTTCCACCCTTGGCCCGAAAGCCAATGATCATACCCTTTTGGATGTCAGGTAAACCGCTGTGCTTCCTCATTAAGGCTACGACTTCAACGTTTTCCCCGTACCGCAGATACCCTTTATATAACCTCCAATACTAGAGCTGTAACCTGCCGTCTGTGTGTAGGTATTGCTGACATCGAACACAGATGGACGTCGTATTGACTTGAGTGGACTGTAATGGTGAAGAATATGAAATTATTACAAATGCAAATGAAACAAAACAGAAAAAGATGTTAGTAGCTTGAAATGAAACGTTATAAATATTACTAAACGGAGAGAAATTGGGTTGTGAGTAAAGTTTCGAGAGACTAGGATGTAGAACGAACATGAAATCGACAATAGGGACGAGAAAATTAGAGCTCTGCAAGAAGATGAGTGTATTATGCGATGTTTTGAAACTAGGTTGGAGCTGACATTTGGTATTGATTATATCTGGAATGTCATATGCCGCGGTACCGAAATATCGAAGGCCGTGTATGGAAACGGAAAGAGGTTGTAGGCTTTCGAAAATTGGATACGGTGGAAAGCGACAAAAGTAATAAATTAAACGGGTAGACGGAGTGACGAAGGAAGAGTTGCCCAGGGATGTGAGAAAGAGACGCAGTTACTCAGTGAGACTACATGCGAAAAAAAAGTTTTGGGCATACGTTAAGGAAGTGTGCAGAGGATTTAGAAACAGTGGATAGGAAGAGAAATCAAAGATGCACAGACGAATCAGGATGTAGACGAGCTGCTCACAGGTTACCATAGCAAGAATCTCAGAAAGCACTTCACAGGTATTGTATTAACAGTGACTTCGGATGAAACCAGATACAGGATATATTACTTCGCGTAGGGAGAAGTTCTCCAAAATAGGTGCGAAAATGACTTTAACACATCCTATGGTCAACAGTACTAATTCAGGATGATAGACATAGAAATAGTGTATACGTATGAAAGCTATAGACGGCCAGTACAAATTCTAATCTTTACGTCCTTTTTACGTATGCATAGAGGGAACGGCAGAAAACACTGAGATCATGCACCCACAGGCACTCAAATACATTGCTTTCCAAGAAAAACTGGAACGCCGAAGGAACAAAACAAATATCGGATCTGTAAGGAACTACAAACTACTTGTAAAAATGGTCACTGTTTTGTAGCGAACAGTTATTAAACTATATTCCGGGTCACAGATTATCTCCGCCCAGAGGAATTCGTAACATTGATCTCAACATTACTAATGACGATCTAACACAAGACATAGAATCACCGATAAAAGTTCACCGCATCAGACGGATAACAAAGCGCGTTTTACAAGGCAACTGTTGGTCATCCTTCTCATACAAAATCTACGTTTTGCCTGTCGATTAGAGAAGCTTGTACGAATGCGAAAACATATGTGGATGAGCTGTCATATCCGACCATCCGACCGTATGTGGCAACAGTCAAATAATGCTTGTTCAAAGTACGAAAATATTACCAGTCAACGTCGTTAGCAGAAATTTGAAAAAACTGTGCTTATAGTCATTCGGCAGGGAAATACAAATACTATCAGTATGTATAAAAGGTACCCAGAACATGACAAACAGAAACAAATAAACAAAACAGAGCATACAGTCAGCTAAGACAGCAAACAAAACCTACAGTAATTTCTTCTGTATCTCTGCCTTCCATCGTCAAAGTGAAATGCCATTAGACCACAATGTCGCAAATCCATATCGCCGCCAGTAGCACAAGTTTCCTTACCAGAAGGAAACAGACACAAGCAGTAATTTTTCTCCTTCAAATGTGCCAAACAAATTATTGGAAAAGCTTTTGGCCCTTGTGGCTCTACATTTTAAGACAAGGCACGTCACGGAGATGCTGCGTACTCGTGTGCTACCTCTCACGGGACAGTATTGTTTTGCCACTTTTCAACAGGGCAATGCTCTTGGACGCATTACGCATTTTTCTATGAATTCTCAGCGTAATGTTTAGTTACTTCCGTGGCCAACAAAATCCCTATATCTGTCCCCGATAGAACATGTGTAGAACCATCTAGGACGTAAGCAGTATCTCAGGACCAGCTATAACCGTCGTGGGGGAGGAGAGGCTACAACGGCTCTGTGCCACCCTTCCCAGACAAATCGGCACGTGCGTCCAGGTCAGACGGGGTGCAGCGTAATACTAATAAGTGTGCTGATGCTACCAAGTTGATTGTGAGCTTGAATCAGTATTGTAATCACTCAAGTAACATCACATACCATCACATCCCATGAAGTTTCAATTAGTTTATTCCACATTTTCTCAGTGAATCACTTTTTTTCAGGCAGTGAATAACGGTTGCTTGCACAAAAAGCGGACCCGAATTCGTGTAATAAAATCTTCTCATTCACCAAGTCACGTCGTTTCGAATAAAATCGGCGATCTTTGAATAGTTGTCTCCTCCATCGTCGTCACGATGATTCTTCGAAAAGAACAGGTGTCGGTGGATGAGTAAGCTCGCTAGAAGGACGCCGAGTGGCAAGTGCTGGGAGCAGTCGGCGCCGAGCACTATGGAACTTAACATCTGAGGTCATCAGTCCCCTTCAACCTAGAACTACTAAAACCTAACTAACTTAAGGAAATCATACACACCCATGCCCGAGGCAGGATTCGAACCTGCGACCGTAGAAGTCGCACGAATCCGGACTGAAGCGCCTAGAACCGCTCGGCCACAGCGGTCGGCTGGGGAGCAGTCGGAAGGCGCCTTCCGCCTAAGGGCGCGCTGCCGGCTGGCCGGCGGTAAATTCGGGTGGCGGCCTTGGAGGAGCCAGCCCCGGGCCAGCCGGGGTCATCGCGATAGCCGCCGTTGTTCCAGCCGGCGCCATCGCGGGCCCATCTGAGCACCAGTGACGTCACGGGGCGATGAGTGGCGCTGCCGCTACCGCACAGCCAGTCCTGTCCCCCTGTGCAACAGCTGCGTGGAGGCCTGCGTGTGTAGCCTGCTGCGGCACAACACCAGTCCCCGTGGCAGACGTCACAGACGATCGCTGCAGCCAGTCATCTCCACCCAGGAAAAGACTTGCTAAATGTTGTGTCTGGCGTGTAGTGTTGTACACCGGTGAATCACGCACACTTAAAAACAAATTAGGTAGATATTTAGAAACTTCTGAAATGTGGCTGTGCAGAGGAACGCTTGAGCTAAAGTGGACTGAGAAACTCAAGAACGAAAAAGTAACGAGAGAATAGGAAAAGAACGAACATAATTGGAAGTGGTGAGAAAGAGGGACAAATCATGGCTGCGATACACTATACAGGGTGGTCCATTGATCATGATGGGGCCAAATAACTCAAAAAATTAGCGTCAAACGAAAAAACTACAAAGAACGAAACTGGTCTAGCTTGAAGGGGGAAACCAGATGGCGCTATGGTTGGCCCGCTAGATGGCGCTGCCATAGGTCAAACGGATATCAATTGCGTGTTTTTTAAAATAGGAAACCCCATTTTTATTACATATTCGTGCAGTATGTAAAGAAATATGAATGATTTAGTTGGACCACTTTCTTCGCTTTGTGATAGATGGCGCTGTAATAGTCAAAAACGTATGGCCCACAATTTTAGACGAACAGTTGGTAACAGGTAGGTTTTTTAAATTAAAATACAGAACGTAGGTACGTTTGAACATTTTATTTCGGTTATTCCAATGTGATACATGTACCTTTTGGAACTTATCTTTTCTGAAAACGCATGCTGTTACAGCGTGATTACCTGTAAGTACCACATTAATTCAATAAATGATCAAAATGATGTCCGTCAACCTCAATGCATTTGGCAATACGTGTAACGACATTTCTCTCAACAGCGAGTAGTTCGCCTTCCGTAATGTTCACACATGCATTGACAATGCGCTGACGCATGTTTTCACGCGTTGTTGGTGGATCACGATGGCAAATATCCTTCAACTTTCCCCACAAAAAGAAATCCGGGGACGACAGATCCGGTGAACGTGCGGGCCACGGCATGGTGCTTCGACGACAAATACACCTGTCAATACCGCTTCAACGGCATTCGAGCTATGTCCCAGACATCCATCATGTTGGAAGAACATCGCCATTCTGTCATGCAGTGAAACATCTTGTAGTAACATCGGTGGAAACATTACGTAGGAAATCAGCATACATTGCACCATTTAGATTGCCATCGACAAAATGGTGCCGGCCGCTGTGGACGAGCGGTTCTAGGCGCTTCAGTCCGGAACCGCGCGACTGCTACGGTCGCAGGTTCGAATTCTACCTCGGGCATGGATGTGTGTGATGTCCTTAGGTTAGTTAGGTTTAAGTCGTTCTAAGTTCAACGAGACTGATGACCTCAGATGTTAAGTCCCATAGTGCTCAGCCATTTGAACCATTTGACAAATTGGGGGCCAATTATCCTTCCTCCCATAATGCCGCACCATACATTAACCCGCCAAGGTCGCTGATGTTCCACTTGTCGCAGCCATCGTGGACTTTCCGTTGTCCAATAGTGCATATCATGTCCGTTTACGTTACCGCTGTTGGTGAATGACGCTTCGTCGCTATATAGAACGCGTGCAAAAAATCTGTCATCGTCCCGCAATCTCTCTTGTGCCCAGTGACAGAACTGTACACGAAGTTCAAAGTCGTCGCCATGCAATTCCTGGTGCATAGAAATATAGTACGGGTGCAATCGATGTTGGTGTAGCATTCTCAACATCGACGTTTTTGAGATTCCAGATTCTCGCGCAATTTGTCTGCTACTGATGTGCGGATTAGCCGCGACAGCAGCTAAAACACCTACTTCGGCATCATCATTTGTTGCAGGTCGTGGTTGACGTTTCACATGTGGGTGAACACTTCCTGTTTCCTTAAATAACGTAACTATCCGGCGAACGGTCCGGACACTTGGAAGATGTCGTCCAGGATACCGATCAGCGTACATAGCACACGCCCGTTGGGCATTTTATAGACCTTTTCCGCAGTTGGTAAACGGGCCGTTTTAACACGGGTAATGTATCACGAAGCAAATACCGTCCACACTGGCGGAATGTTACGTGATACCATGTACTTATAAATTTGTGACTATTACAGCGCCATCTATCACAAAGCGAAGAAAGTGGTCCAACTAAAACATTCATATTTCTTTACGTACTACACGAATAAGTAATAAAAAATGAGGGTGCCTGTTTTAAAACACGCATTTGATATCCGTTTGACCTATGGCAGCACCATCTAGCGGGCCCACCATATCGCCATCTGGTTTCCCCCTTGAATCTAGACAAGTTTCGTTGTTTGTAGTTTTTTCGTTTGACGCTTATTTCGTGAGATATTTGGTCCTATCACTATCAATGGACCACCCTGTATACTGCGTAGGAATTGACTGAAACAAAGAATTATAGAGGGAAAAGGTGAAGAAATGAGAGGAACAGACACACAAAGCGAATTAGAATGATGGACGAAATCTTAAATGGATGAACATTCAAACAGATGGAACATACTCAGAACACGGCCCAGTGTCGAGTTCCAGTTGACGTCTGCCATAACAAAAAGACACTAAGAAGAAGAAGAAAAAGGAGATTATGACGATGAGCAGGAGGAGGAGGCAGAAGAAGAAGAAGAGACTTAACTGAATAAAAGATTCTCCCTAATATGTGTCCAATTGTTTTCATCTATCGAATTAACTTTCCATGTCCTGTGCTGGTACTCCAGTATAAAACTGTAAAGTTTTGAACTAATGCTTGCGTCTACATAACTAATTTTTGCAATTGTGGTTCTGAATGTGAAATGGTGGATAATTCTACCGTGTAATTTTAGCATACCACACGTACTTACGAAAGACGAGTATGGTATATGTGCACGGATTTTGGTAATGGGATCCCTCCTGCTGCTGGTGCAGAGAATACGGTAGGCGGTTTTCTAACCGCAAAGCACCAGATTCAAGAGTGTTTACCCGTGTTTTCGCTGGACTGTGTGAGGCTAGTGCAGTGTCCAGCCCTCGTATCTCGTCTGAACGTGCATGAAGGAGGAGGTACTATGCAGTTAGTAAAACATACACTTGAACAAAGACACAAAATTTCCACAAATATCGATGTTCTACATACAATAATATGGTACATATCAGCTGTGGACGGCATCTAACCTTATCGTTTACAGCCGATTCAACACCTTCGAGAGGGAACTGATTGGAATTCTGCCTTTGGCTAATTGTAAATCGCCGAGTAATCCTATTGGTATCGTTTACTGATGAAGACACATGCACTTGCAACGGTACCCATGACACTCGTATTTCACACCGCTCGTCCTTCAATAATCCACATGCCTTGGTCATCACAAATTTTCAAGAACGCTTTTCTGTATGTGCCATCATAGGCAGTCGGCGTACTGGTCCTGCTGTTTCAGCGGCTCGTCTTACAGGGACCGGTTGTCTAGACTTCATTCAAAACGAGCTTTCATCATTGATGGAAGAGGTTTCTTTGGTTAAAAGGATGGGTGTGTTCTTCTAGCATGACATGCATATTCCGTATTCTTGTCGTCGCGTGAAGTCATGTAAACTTAACACTGGATCAACACTAATGGCCACGTTTCTTGGCCGTCAAGGTCCTACGATCTCCCCAGGTTAAACTTTGTGCCTGTAGGAATAACTGAAAGGCGAAGTTAAAAAAAGACGCCAGGATGAGCTCAGAAGAGTTACAAGCCAAGATAAATTCGAGAATGCTTTCAAGCAGGACATGGAATTTAAGAAAGTAAAGTTTGAGCTTAATGACTTGTCACTGCTTGCCACAATATTTGAGTATTTCTTTGGGTTACATTCTAGCAGTTGTACCTCTGTAACCAGTAAAAGTTCTACGCATGCTATACGAAGATTTATAATCGAATTACTCTGAACCACCACCATCCAAAAATTTATTATTCCTCCTGAAGAACATTATACACAAATCAAAAAAGGTTTCGCATCACCTTGGTTCCGACAGTTCCAGAACGTGTAACACTTGAAACAGATACAAAATCCTAAAGTTACAACATTCGTTAACATGAAATTACAGATTCTTATTGCTGATAATCTCTTTTGCACAGAATTGCACTTGAAATGTCTTTTTGTTTCAGATATAGCGTCTTTTCACGACGTGTCGTCGTTCACAGTTCCATGAACCGAAAACATTCGATAACATTATGAAGGTGAGCATTTCTTATAGCAGTTAAATGTTACGTAAATGCCGTTGGAATTATGTTGTCACAGTTCACAGTTTTGGTACAGATGCGTGTGCGCGAGCACTGGTATCACATTTTCTATTCTTTCACTGGTTACACTGTTCATTTAGACTGATGTCGCTTTTTCTTTTTCTTAGTAATAACTATATTCTAGCACGTAATTGGTCTTATGGAACTGTATAAGTTAAACATTGCTTAAATTTTACTGGAATTTTAGCATTTTGAAATTCTTCAAGGCAACTGGTACTACAGAAGCTGATGTGATTGCGACTTGCCAGAAGGAATTGGTCAGATCGATCTAAACATTTCTGGAGTTGCTCCTCTAAATTGTCGGGTTCGTGCGACAAGTAAAATAATCGCATTAATTAAACGAGCATCCAAAACAACTCTGATATTCCTGTTGCGATTCTTTCAACAAGTAAAGGGCTGCAGTAAGGTGACGTGAAAGGTTCGATGATTTTCCACTCTAACGTTTATTTCAACTCGTGCCACGCAGCAGGTCGTTGGGATAGTGGCACATTATAGGCTTTGTGTAAGAAAATCTGGTGAGGCTTAAATTCTATTTTATACACATACGTGTTGATCACACCTGGTCGTTTGCTAAATACTTGTATATACTTAGACAAAACATCATAAAGTTAGTGACAGCTGTGGTTTCTGATAACTTATTACTAATTAAAGTTTTTAAGTCCTCAAACTCGGCATCAGGTGCTTGTGTCTGTGTGTCACTATAATCAGTGTCCTGTATTAACTGAATCTTGTACCCTGTGCAATATTTATCGTATTTCAGAGTCCTGGTATCCAGTCAATTGAAATTTCGCTGCCGTTATGTCTAGGTATACATTTACTTTGGGATAAGTCAATAGTGCTGTTCTGCTCGCACAATATATCGAAACTTCAAATACAATTAGTCACCAGGTTTTGGACGACAAGGAAAGGCCATTGTACGATTCCATTACCTGCCTTGACTGCCACATATACCTGTTTCTTAACCCTAGGAGACTTATTGCCTAGGCAGTTAAAATTTTACGGTTCAGGACAAGACGCGTTGGTGCGGGTTCAAACTCACATATTTTCTTGTATATAACTGTCAGGTACATGATCATTGTGCTTTTGCAAAGTGAGTGTGTCAAATAATAAATTTAAATCTTCCACAGCCACAACCTGGGACACAGTAGTGACTGCTTTTAGTTTGACGTCGTCACATTTGTAGTGGGTGCAGGCACAGACGGAGGTGTGGTATCACTAGTTACTTCGATAATATTTAAATTTGGGTATTGTTTATTCCAGTCTCCGAACTGTGGCGCTCGTTGCGTTTTCATGTTCTGACTCACCTGCGGGTCTTAGATGCATTCCAGTTTTGAGTTTGCATTTGCGGCTGCGGCAATTGCCACTGGTCTGCGTTATTCTTTTGCTGCGGTGGTGTCGCAGTGTTTTGACACTGAGCGGCGTAGTTGTCGTCACTCCAGATCTGTTGCTGGTGTGGTGGAGATTGATAGTTATTTTTATTTTTCTTAAAATTGTTGTTACCATTCTGATAATTATTATTACCGTCGTAGTTGTAGTTGTTGTTGCGCTGTCTCTTATTTGGATTGCCGCCAGTAGAATAAGAAGCGTTATAATAGCTGTATGTGCGGTGTTGAGCATGTTAGTTATGTATTTGACATGTGTAGCGGTTGATTCTGTTGGCTTGCGTGAGCGACAGCAGCCGGCAGGAATTGGGTTGGTTACCCTGCGTATGGTACTGGTGTAAATATTGCAGCAATTGTTTTGCTTTACGGAATGCTGGTCCTCGTAAAGTATATCAATAAAATCGAGCACTGTGAGAAAATACTCTGCGTCGTTGTCTGGGATGTGTAGAAGTTTTTCTTTGATATTAAACGGCAGTCTTGCCTTCAGTGCTCGGAGGATGTCGCGTGTTGCAATCGGCTCGTCAAGGAAACGTACCATACTTAAATATTTCTCGAAGTACCGTGCTTGCCGTGCTTCATATGTCAAATGTATATGCAGAACCAACATGCTCAACACCGCACATAGAGCTATTATAACACTTCTTATTCTACTGGCGGCAATCCAAATAAGGGACAGTGCAACAGCAACAACAACTACTACAACTACGACAGTAATAATAATTATCAGAATGGTAAAAAAAATTTTAAGAGAAATAAAAATAACTATCAGTCCCCACCAAACCAGCAACAGTGCCGTGCTGAGGATTGACTGATTCAGGATCCACAATCTGCCTACGAAATCGTTCTGTACAGATTGTGACCACAATTTAGATAAAAAGGCTCTCTCAAATTGTTCGTATCTGACGCATCTGTCAGCTTCCATTATACCGGCAACATAAGATATCCTCTTACGGTCACTCAACCTAAGAGAAAAAGCGTTTCTGAAGGCTTTAAGAAAGATAACAGGATGTATGGTTCTTTTTTCAGGTACAAATGGCTGAAATTGTCTGCATTTTATGAGGCTCTCCTCTTCCTTGGCATTATAGTAATGTTTAGTTTCAGAATGATTGCTGTAAGGTTCAACTGGCGAATGGCAAGGAAAATGTTGTTGATAATTATCACGACTGCCATGCAGTGTGTCATGTCGAGGTGCGTACTGTTGTTGTTGTGAGTACGAAGTGGGCGGTAAGATGGTCATAAATGTACTTGTGTTCATTTCCAAACTGTGTGTTTTGGTGGCTATCACCGTCATTGCACTCTGATTGTACGTAATTCTTAAACTGTTTCGATTGCGCAGCGATAGATTGTCCTGCTTGACTAATTACGTGTCTGTTGTTATTTATAAATTCTGCGGCAGTGTCGTGGTAAGCACTCGTCAAAATATTTGTCTTTTTGCTCTATCCAACTGCGAAACTCCCTATTGGTGCATGAGAAATGGTTATCAGTGCGTAGTCTTGCTTTATGAGAAAGCTGTTTGTCAATTGTGTCAACCATGTTTTCGATATCGGCAATATGCGTTTTTATATCATCATGCGCTGCCGGATAAGGTTTAACTTAACTACAGACTCGCATGTTTTACTGAGATTGTTTACTTTTGCTTGGAAATCAGTCACATCTTTATTTGTGTTTTCTTGTTGTAGCGAAAGCTCTGAAAATTTCGCGTTGAGGTCGGACACTTGTCCAGTCTCTTATTTATCTCCTCAACACGGTTACACAAAGTGCCGTTTAATGTTTTAAGTGCAGTTAAACCTGATTTAATTAATAAGTAAGGATCGCTGCGCACCTCCTTAGATGTTACTTCCGCCCTTTCGTTCCCTGCAGTACCCAAGTGCCACGCTACACAGCAGAAAGACACCTGATTCGTCAGCCGTTGTAGCTGGACTACATTACCTGCCGAGTAAAAAAGGTTTTAGAGAGTGAAGGGCACTCAGGGTATCGGAAAATACGAAGAATTTACCATTAAAAGCAAGCCTCATCTGCTCCAGTGCCCACAAGATTGCATACAGTTTCGCATTGAGTACAGTAAAGTCTCTAGGCAGTCGGACCTTGAGAATATGATCAGGAAAAACAACAGAGCAACCAAAAGATTACCCCAGTTTCGACGCATCTGTAGAGAGAGTTGTAGAATTGTGGTGTTCGGTTTAAATGGCAAAAAATAATGCATTGAAACAAGTGCAGGAATGGATTCTCTTCGCCGCGAGGGATTAGCCGTGCGGTCTAAGGCTCTGCAGTCATGGACTGTGCGGCTGGTCCCGGCGGAGGTTCGAGTCCTCCCTCGGGCATGGGAGTGTGTGTTTGTCCTTAGGATAATTTAGGTTAAGTAGTGTGTAAGCTTAGGGACTGATAATGGGAGCACCTATCCTAAAAGCCACTAGCGCACTTCTGTTATGGTGGCCCTTGTGCCTATTTTGGTCCGAAAGATTGTATAAACAGGCTTACATGCTCCGCATCGAACTTCTGATGTTGTTTTTTGAGTGATTGTGGATTATTAAAATTGATTATAGTGCAAACGTTTGTATTTTACCAGCGGTGTTTATAAGTTATTAATGTGATTGACTGGAATGTAATACGAAAGTTTTAGGACCATAGGTTGTTCAGGTAGAAATTTTGAAGGCATGCTGTGTTGTGAATTCATGTATTTATGTTTTATATTGCAATGAGAATTTAAATGTGGTAAACCCACGCTTTGTGATTAATAATTAAAGATTGAACAGTGCGTTTACTTAGCGCTTACTTATGTGTTGTGTTATTATTGTTTTAAAAATTATAGTAGGCGTTTTAGTTTCTTAAATTAAAGCCCTTCCAAATCGAAAGTGGTGGCCCTCCCGTTTTGGGCAATTGTAAGCACCGAAGCAGGATTTACGTAGTTGGTGCTATGTCTTGTATGTTATGAATAAATTATTTATGTGTTAAATCACGTCTGATATGTCAATTCCTTGGCCCCGTCCACACTTTGGTCGTAGTCTTTTAATATTAAATGATCAGACCACCGTTCCACTCTTATTGGACTGGGTGTTGGTGGTGCCTTCCAGCGGCCATCCTTGGCCCTGGGAGGAGGAAAAAAAATTTGAAGCATACAAATGGTTCAAATGGCTCTAAGCTCTATGGGACTTAACAGCTGAGGTCATCAGTCCCCTAGAACTTAAAACTTCTTAAAACTAACTAACCTAGGGACAACACACACATCCACCCCCGAGGCAGGATTCGAACCTGCGACTGTAGCTGTCGCGCGGTTCCACATTGAAGCCCCTAGAACCGCTTGGCCACTCCGGCCGGCTGAAGCATACATCTCGGTCCTATGAGCATCTAGGGAAACAAATGTCCATCTAGACAGAACCCCCCCCCCCCCCCTTCCCTTGCCTAGGTAAGGCTTATACAACAGAGGTGCAGCCGGTTCCCCAGAGGCTGCCCGCTAACGACTGTTCCATTTCAACAGCAATGCATCTCATTGGCACACAGCACACTCTGAGAGTTTTTTTTATAGAGGTTTCTACTATCCTTGCGATTTGAGTGCTCATGCCAAGATACCCAGTCCCTGTTGCAAACAATGTTCCGCTGCTGCTCTGCACGATGGTCGCTGAAACATGTCCAGATGACTGGTGTTGTTTACCAGTCTCCAGCTCAGGAACCCTTGTGTACCCAGGAAATGAATGCTGAGGCCCTGAGGGTCTTTCGGTTTAATAGCAGCATAACTGGGCCTATACTGGTAGTTGTATCGACTGCATATCACAAAGGCTTTTGTTTGTTTTGCTTGAAGCAGGTCAGTGTCATTTGGGCCATCAGCGGTAAGGTCCATCTTCTGTTGCTGCTGCAGATAAGGCGAGTACTCTATTTGTTGGCAAATTATATCTGTGAGCTTGAATCAGGAGCGAATGATTTTCAGAAATCTGTGAGGATGCTATTTTACTTTCTTAATTTTTTGTGTATTTGTGTGCTTAACAGGCACTGCCTAGAGTTCTGATAACTGTGTAGTGTACAGTTTTCCTTATTTGGTGTGGATATGGACTGTGTTTGCTAAGTTGGTGACTCTTTGCAAACAGCTCCAGGCGGCGTTGTTACCAATGAGCGATGCTTTTGGAGGCTGGACTTGGATTCAGGGACACCCAGCCCATACCATGTCCCCCCCCCCCCCTCAATCGGTCCACTACTATGGCCGCCTCGGGTACTGCCAGCAACGAAGTTGACTCCTCATTACGTCGTCGAGTGGTAAGTCGCTCCAAGGAAAGGCAGGCAGTGAAAGACTTTGCCGGGGCTCGATTTGAGGGCCACCCTTGTTCGTGTGTCGAAGAGGTTTTCGGCGCTGTCTGTGACTGATAAAGTTTCTGAACCAGATGAAGTGGCTCGCAATGTTCCAGAGGAAGCCATTCGGAACGCGTCTGTGTGTTCACGGAGGTGGGTCTACTGGTAGCTGGGAGCTCCAACATGAGGCTTGTAGTGGAGTACCTTAGGGATATGGCTGCCAAGGAGGCGAAGGAATCCAGTGTGCACCCTATTTGCGTACCAGAAATAGTCGTTCCAGATGTGGAACTGTCGCGTTCCTGATACGCAGAATCAAAAAAATGGCTCTGAGCACTATGGGACTTAACATCTGAGGTCATCAGTCCCCTAGAACTTAGAACTACTTAAACCTAACTAACCTAAGGACATCACACACATCCATGCCCGAAGCAGGATTCGAACCTGCGACCGCAGTGGTCGCGCGGTTCCAGACTGTAGCGATTAGAACCGCTCGGCCACCCCGGCCGGCGATACGCAGAATCAGTGATGTATTTCGTTCCAAAGACGGACAAACAAGGTATGGCATAAAGCAGGTGTTCATCATGTTTTGGCTGATCAGTGCACATCGCTACAGCCCGGCTCCAGGCAGAACCTACAGGAAAGCGGTGTGTCAATAAAAAGGTACCCACTGAAGGTCTTAACTTTGTCGTGTGTTATCGAGAGCTTGCATGTATTTAAAGGCGCAGTTAAGAATTATTCCCTGTCGGAGGCGGTCACTGGTACCTGTAAGACGTGTAGTGTAACGTGCTGTGACGCACGACGCAGGGTTTGTATGTCCCTTTGGATCCGCCCTGCATAGAAATGAGAGCGAGTGCACGAGTTCGCAAATGTAACTGCGAACCGCATCGCCGCTACGTACGGAACCGCTGGATATCGGCTATCAGTTATTGTATGCCAATGCAATAAGTGATTCGTTAGCAGTCAATATCGTTCTGTTGATACATACAATTATATAAATGAATATGTATGTATTAGGTCTATATGTATATGTTTATATTTGCGTATAAAGGCCGAGGCAGCTAAGAAATGCCACCGCAATATATCCAAAATGAATAAATACATCGACGTGCGGTTTTCGCTAAGTTATTGCGGACAATATGGCGAATTTACGATCACAAGTATTTCTTTTTCGTTTATAGTCGTCGAAATATGACATCGACTTCATTTTTCTCTAACGGGACTACATAATTCCTTCTGTGACATTTTAAAGAACCTCCATCAAATAGTATCAACATAACAGCGCCGCAAACCAATACCACTCCATATAGTACTAAAACTCACTATGCGATGTTTTGGCGTTCGTAAGTGCATTACTCACATCGCTGGACGCAAGAAAATGGAAAAAAGGAAAAAAAATGAGTCTCAACATCCATTCACGTGTAGATCTTATGTCTTCCTGATAGGGTGGAATTTCATCGTTAGGCACATAGAGGGAAAAGAAAACTTCCCATATGTCTATAAAAACAGATACTGTAGCCTGTCGAAAGACTTCAGTCCAGACTAAAATCCATAGTACATATTTCATGCACGGTAAAACTCACTTCGTGTCACATTATTCAGTTACAACAGCCCTGATTATCTACAATATTTTAAATGATTTTTTATAGGGCTCTTTTACATTCCAGTATTATATGAAATTTATATCCCTGGAATTAATTTTCGCTGATGGCGACCTTGTGAAGGAGGGTAGTATTACAATTCCTCTGTGGAAGTCTGCAGATTAAAATGTAGCTGCAGTCCGGAGCCGCGGGACTGCTACGGTCGCAGGTTCGAATCCTGCCTCGGGCATGGATGTGTGTGCTGTCCTTAGGTTAGTTAGGTTTAAGTAGTTCTAAGTTCTAGGGGACTGATGACCTAAGATGTTAAGTCCCATAGTGCTCAGAGCCGTTTGAACCATTTGAACCATTAAAATGTATCCACACAGAAATACCGGAAATCGTGAATGTTTACACAGTGATAGCAACAGCAATGGACGTGACGTATGTGGGCCAGAGCTTGAGGCACTGGACTCGTATTCGTATAGAGTTCGAATTCCAAACCGTAGCCCCCATACAGGTTCTCTGTATTTTTCACAGGTCATTCGATACGAGTGTCGGGACGGTTTCCTGAAACGATCATGGTGGGTCCCTTTTAATTGCCCTGATCATACTGTTCTGGTTCTCTTAATATCTGTCTGTTCACGACAAGTTAATTTTACTTAAAAGTACATTTACATTTAATTCACAATCTATTGGAAGGTGAGTGTTTAAAACTACTTAGTTACTACTGTAGTTTTCGTTACGAGAGGTATACATAGAGTCATAGAGTATTAATGATCGCCGGCTGCTGTGACCGAGCGGTTCTCGGCGCTTCAGTCTGGAACCCCGCGACCGCTACGGTCGCAGGTTAGAATCCTGCCTCGGGCATGTATGTGTGTGATGTCCTTAGGTTAGTTAGGTTTAAGTTGTTCTAAGTTCTAGGGGACTGTTAACCTCAGATGTTAAGTCCCATAGCGCCCAGAGCCATTTGAACCAGTATTAATGATCACCTCAGTAAAAGTAAATTTAGGTAATTAATTTTCCGTTATTTTATAGATACCTGCCCACAGCCCCGACGGAAATCGCAGCGTTTCAGTACCCTAGCACGCCGCTAGAGAATGCTGCCGTACGCCTCCGTTTTATCAATGACCAGCGTCATCATGCTTTGTCTTGTGTAGCGGCGTGCTACGGTACTGTAGTTCCACGATTACTATCAGGACAGTACACAGGTACCTACAAACTAACGGAAAATTAATTATCTAACTTTATTTTTATTGAGGTGGTGACCGATAAACTATGAATACCTCCCATATGTCATAATTTAACCGGCGACAGTTTAAAAGCATTCATTTAATGAGATATTTTCTTTTGTTCGGCCACTGCTTTACTTGAATGAACCTTGCAGTGTAGCTACTAGCTGAGATTGCTACAAGTATTGTACAAAAAGAAAAAGAACTCTACGGCCCTTGTGTTAACATCTGTCTGTGTGACCTTAATAACCAAATTACACTGTAAACACAAATTATGCTACAATGTACAGTAACATGGAACCACGAAAACGTTCTGTAAGCAAATATGTTGAAGGTAGCGTGAATGTTTTAAGAGTTTCTACAAAACAAATAATGGGGATCCTAATATTCGCCTTACGAGGTGTGTTAAAAAAGAAACGCCAATTTTGTATTTTCACGTCTTGTATTACTCCGATTCGTACAGTTGTTTCCTGACTGTTTTAATAAACATGCCTGAAAAGTCCCTATACAGTATTGGTCGTATGTTGCCAGCTGTCAGGAAGGTTACACGTATTTTGGTAGTATGTTGGCTGCTTACTTTGTATTAAAACGGACCAGAAGATCTGTATAATTTTTTATATAAGAACGCAGTAAAGTGCAGTGAAATTTTAGAAAAGTTAAATACTATTTCTTGCGAGTCTTCTATGGCTAAAACTGGTGTTTACGGGTAATGTAGGCTTTTCGAAAACGTCGCGAAGACGTTGAATATGTCGGCCGCCCTGGACACGCCAGGGTCTCGGAAACTGACGAAATCTTGCAAAAACTGAAGGAAACGGTTATGAACAGTCACTATCAGATAAGTCACTCATGATGTTGGGATATTACTTCGTTCATCTCGTGAAATATTGGGTCTTTTGGGCATGAATCTTATAACAGCAAAATTTGTTCTCAAGTTGTTGAATATCTAACAAAATTAGTCGCGAAAGTAAACTGCTCAGGACTCGCAAGGTGAAACCAACAGCAATGTACAACCACTGAAACGGGTCATAGCAGATGACGTAACATGAGTTCACAGATATTACGTGGCATCAAGGACTCAATCGTCTCAGTGGAAGCATTCTGGATCCCAAACACCGGAATAAGCTCGACGAGTACCGTCAAATATGAAGGTGTTTTTCCATTTTAACATCATAGTGCACCATGATTTCTTCTCTCAAAGACGAACGATCTGCAAGGAGTACAACTTATAGATCATCACCGCTTTATTGAATCAGTCCGTAAACAACCTGCTCGTTTTTGTGGCGCAACAGTCCATGATATTTGTGTGACGACGATGCACCTG